>NW_026990488.1:0-600000 GCF_963921805.1 Phalacrocorax carbo
ATTCCGGGGTGCCGGGCACGGTACGTTTTATGCCGCGGCGGCCCATTCCGGGGTGCTGGGGCCGGTCCGTTTTTTGCCGCGGCGGCCCATTCCGGGCTGCCGGACCAGGTCCGTTTTTTGCCGCGGCGGCCCATTCCGGGGTGCCGGGGCCGGTCCGTTTTTTGCCGCGGCGGCTAATGCCGGGGTGCCGGCTCCGGTCCGTTTTTTGCCGCGGCGGCCCATTCCGGGGTGCCGGCGCCGGTCCGTTTTTTGCCGCAGCGGCCCATTCTGGGGTGCCCGAGCCGGTCCGTTTTTTGCCGCGGCGGCCCATTCCGGGGTGCCGGCTCCGGTCCGTTTTTTACCGCGGCGGCCCATTCCGGGTGCGGGCGGCGCCGGTCCGTTTTTTGCCGCGGCGGCCCATTCCGGGGTGCCGGGGCCGGTCCGTTTTTTGCCGCGGCGGCCCATTCCGGGGTGCCGGACCAGGTCCATTTTTTGCCGCGGCGGACCATTCCGGGGTGCCGGGGCCGGTCCGTTTTTTGCTGCGGCGGCCCATTCGGGGGTGCCGGTGCCGGTCTGTTTTTTGCCGCGGCGGCCCATTCCGGGGTGCCGGCTCCGGTCCGTTTTTTGCCGCGGCGGCCCATTCCGGGGTGCCGGACCAGGTCCGTTTTTTGCCACGGCGGCCCATTCCGGGGTGCCGGGGCCGGTCCGTTTTTTGCCACGGCGGCCCATTCCGGAGTGCCGGTGCCGGTCCGTTTTTGCCGCGGCGGCCCATTCCGGGGTGCCGGGGCCGGTCCGTTTTTTGCCACGGCGGCCCATTCTGGGGTGCCGGACCAGGTCCGTTTTTTGCCGCGGCAGCCCATTCCGGGGTGCCGGCGCCGGTCCGTTTTTTGCCGCAGCGGCCCATTCCGGGGTGCTGGGGCCGGTCTGTTTTTTGCCGCGGCGGCCCATTCCGGGGTGCCGGAGCTGGTCCGTTTTTTGCCGCGGCGGCCCATTCCGGGTGCCGGGGCCGGTCCGTTTTTTGCCGCGGCGGCCAATTCCGGGGTGCCGGGGCCGGTCCGTTTTTTGCCGCGGCGGCCCATTCCGGGGTGCCGGCTCCGGTCCGTTTTTTGCCGCGGCGGCCCATTCCGGGGTGCCGGACCAGGTCCTTTTTTTGCCGCGGCGGCCCATTCCGGGGTGCCGGCGCCGGTCCGTTTTTTGCCGCGGTGGCCCATTCCGGGGTGCCGGAGCCGGTCGTTTTTTGCCGCGGCGGCCCATTCCGGGGTGCCGCTCCGGTCAGTTTTTTGCTGCGGCGGCCCATTCCGGGGTGCCGGACCAGGTCCTTTTTTTGCCGCGGCGGCCCATTCCGGGGGTGCCGGCTCCGGTCAGTTTTTTGCTGCGGCGGCCAATTCCGGGGGTGCCGGACCCGGTCCGTTTTTTGCCACGGCGGCCCATTCCGGGGTGCTGGGGCCGGTCCGTTTTTTGCAGCGGCGGCCCATTCGGGGTGCCGGACCCGGTCCGTTTTTTGCCGCGGCGGCCCATTCCGGGGTGCCGGGGCCGGTCCGTTTTTTGCCGCGGTGCCCCATTCCGGGGTGACGGGGCCGGTCCTTTTTTTGCCGCGGCGGCCCATTCCGGGGTGCCGGCTCGGTCCGTTTTTTGCCGCGGCGGCCCATTCCGGGGTGCCGCACCTGGTCCATTTTTTGCCACGACGGCCCATTCCGGGGTGCCAGAGCCCGTCTGTTTTTTGCTGCGGCGGCCCATTCCGGGGGTGCCGGACCAGGTCCGTTTTTTGCCGCGGCGAACCCTTTCCGGGGGTGCCGGACCAGGACTGTTTTTTGCCGCGGCGGCCCATTCCGGGGGTGCCGGCTCCAGTCCGTTTTTTGCCGCTGCGGCCCATTCCGGGGTGCCGGTGCCGGTCCGTCTTTTTGCCGCGGCAGCCCATTCCGGGGTGCCGGGGCCGGTCCGTTTTTTTCTGCGGCGGCCCATTCCGGGGTGCCAGAGCCCGTCTGTTTTTTGCCGCGGCGGCCCATTCCGGGGTGCCGGGGCCGGTCCGTTTTTTGCCGCGGCGGCCCATTCCGGGGGTGCCGGCGCCGGTCCGTTTTTTGCCGTGGCGGCCCATTCCGGGGTGCCGGGGCACGGTACGTTTTATGCCGCGGCGGCCCATTCCGGGGTGCTGGGGCCGGTCCGTTTTTTGCCGCGGCGGCCCATTCCGGGCTGCCGGACCAGGTCCGTTTTTTGCCGCGGCGGCCCATTCCGGGGTGCCGGGGCCGGGTCCGTTTTTTTGCCGCGGCGGCTAATGCCGGGGGTGCCGGCTCCGGTCCGTTTTTTGCCGCGGCGGCCCATTCCGGGGTGCCGGCGCCGGTCCGTTTTTTGCCGCAGCGGCCCATTCTGGGGTGCCCGAGCCGGTCCGTTTTTTGCCGCGGCGGCCCATTCCGGGGGTGCCGGCTCCGATCCGTTTTTTGCCGCGGCGGCCCATTCCGGGGTGCCGGACCCGGTCCGTTTTTTGCCGCGGCGGCCCATTCCGGGGTGCCGGACCAGGTCCGTTTTTTGCCACGACGGCCCATTCCGGGGTGCCGGCTCCGGTCCGTTTTTTGCCGCGGCGGCCCATTCCGGGGTGCCGGACCAGGTCCGTTTTTTGCCACGACGGCCCATTCCGGGGTGCCGGCTCCGGTCCGTTTTTTGCCGCGGCGGCCCATTCCGGGGTGCCGGAGCTGGTCCGTTTTTTGCCACGGCGGCCATTCCGGGGTGCCGGACCCGGTCCGTTTTTTTGCCGCGGTGGCCCATTCCGGGGTGCTGGTGCCGGTCCGTTTTTTGCCGCGGCAGCCCATTCCGGGGTGCTGGCTCCGGTCCGTTTTTTGCTGCGGCGGCCCATTCCGGGGGTGCCGGGGCCGGTCCGTTTTTGCCGCGGCGGCCCATTCCGGGGTGCCGGTGCCGGTCCGTTTTTTGACGCGGCGGCCCATTCCGGGGTGCCGGCACCGGTCCGTTTTTTGCTGCGGCGGCCCATTCCGGGGTGCCGGCTCCGGTCCGTTTTTTACCGCGGCGGCCCATTCCGGGGTGCCGGAGCCCGTCCGTTTTTTGCCGCGGCGGCCCATTCCGGGGTGCCGGAGCTGGTCCGTTTTTTGCCGCGGCGGCCCATTCCGGGGTGCCGGGGGCCGGTCCGTTTTTTGCCGCGGCGGCCCATTCCGGGGTGCCGGACCAGGTCCATTTTTTGCCGCGGCGGACCATTCCGGGTGCCGGGGCGGTCCGTTTTTTGCTGCGGCGGCCCATTCCGGGGTGCCGGTGCCGGTCTGTTTTTTGCCGCGGCGGCCCATTCCGGGGTGCCGGCTCCGGTCCGTTTTTTGCCGCGGCGGCCCATTCCGGGGTGCCGGACCAGGTCCGTTTTTTGCCACGGCGGCCCATTCCGGGGTGCCGGCGCCGGTCCGTTTTTTGCCACGGCGGCCCATTCCGGAGTGCCGGAGCCGGTCCGTTTTTTGCCGCGGCGGCCCATTCCGGGGTGCCGGGGCCGGTCCGTTTTTTGCCACGGCGGCCCATTCTGGGGTGCCGGACCAGGTCCGTTTTTTGCCGCGGCAGCCCATTCCGGGGTGCCGGCGCCGGTCCGTTTTTTGCCGCAGCGGCCCATTCCGGGGTGCTGGGGCCGGTCTGTTTTTTGCCGCGGCGGCCCATTCCGGGGTGCCGGAGCTGGTCCGTTTTTTGCCGCGGCGGCCCATTCCGGGGTGCCGGACCCGGTCCGTTTTTTGCCGCGGCGGCCAATTCCGGGGTGCCGGACCAGGTCCGTTTTTTGCCGCGGTGGCCCATTCTGGGGTGCCGGCTTTGGTCCGTTTTTTGCCGCGGCCGCCCATTCCGGGGTGCCGGAGCCGGTCCGTTTTTTGCCGCGGCGGCCCATTCCGGGGTGCCGGAGCCGGTCCGTTTTTTGCCGCGGCGGCCCATTCCGGGGTGCCTGCGCCGGTCCGTTTTTTGCCGCGGCGGCCCATTCCGGGGTGCCGGACCAGGTCCATTTTTTGCCGCGGCAGCCCATTCCGGGGTGCCGGCTCCGGTCAGTTTTTTGCTGCGGCGGCCCATTCCGGGGTGCCGGTGTCGGTCCGTTTTTTGCCGCGGCGGCCCATTCCGGGGTGCCGGGGCCGGTCCGTTTTTTGCCGCGGCGGCCCATTCCGGGGTGCCTGCGCCGGTCCGTTTTTTGCCGCGGCGGCCCATTCCGGGGTGCCGGCGCCGGTCCGTTTTTTGCCGCGGCGGCCCATTCCGGGGTGCCGGACCAGGTCCGTTTTTTGCCGCGGCAGCCCATTCCGGGGGTGCCGGCTCCGGTCCGTTTTTTGCCGCGGCGGCCCATTCCGGGGTGCCGCACCTGGTCCATTTTTTGCCACGACGGCCCATTCCGGGGTGCCAGAGCCCGTCTGTTTTTTGCTGCGGCGGCCCATTCCGGGGTGCCGGACCAGGTCCGTTTTTTGCCGCGGCGAACCCTTTCCGGGGTGCCGGACCAGGACTGTTTTTTGCCGCGGCGGCCCATTCCGGGGTGCCGGCTCCAGTCCGTTTTTTGCCGCTGCGGCCCATTCCGGGGTGCCGGTGCCGGTCCGTTTTTTGCCGCGGCAGCCCATTCCGGGGTGCCGGGGCCGGTCCGTTTTTTTCTGCGGCGGCCCATTCCGGGGTGCCAGAGCCCGTCTGTTTTTTGCCGCGGCGGCCCATTCCGGGGTGCCGGGGCCGGTCCGTTTTTTGCCGCGGCGGCCCATTCCGGGGTGCCGGCGCCGGTCCGTTTTTTGCCGTGGCGGCCCATTCCGGGGTGCCGGGCACGGTACGTTTTATGCCGCGGCGGCCCATTCCGGGGTGCTGGGGCCGGTCCGTTTTTTGCCGCGGCGGCCCATTCCGGGCTGCCGGACCAGGTCCGTTTTTTGCCGCGGCGGCCCATTCCGGGGTGCCGGGGCCGGTCCGTTTTTTGCCGCGGCGGCTAATGCCGGGGTGCCGGCTCCGGTCCGTTTTTTGCCGCGGCGGCCCATTCCGGGGGTGCCGGCGCCGGTCCGTTTTTTGCCGCAGCGGCCCATTCTGGGGTGCCCGAGCCGGTCCGTTTTTTGCCGCGGCGGCCCATTCCGGGGGTGCCGGCTCCGGTCCGTTTTTTACCGCGGCGGCCCATTCCGGGGTGCCGGCGCCGGTCCGTTTTTTGCCGCGGCGGCCCATTCCGGGGTGCCGGGGCCGGTCCGTTTTTTGCCGCGGCGGCCCATTCCGGGGTGCCGGACCAGGTCCATTTTTTGCCGCGGCGGACCATTCCGGGGTGCCGGGGCCGGTCCGTTTTTTGCTGCGGCGGCCCATTCCGGGGTGCCGGTGCCGGTCTGTTTTTTGCCGCGGCGGCCCATTCCGGGGTGCCGGCTCCGGTCCGTTTTTTGCCGCGGCGGCCCATTCCGGGGTGCCGGACCAGGTCCGTTTTTTGCCACGGCGGCCCATTCCGGGGTGCCGGGGCCGGTCCGTTTTTTGCCACGGCGGCCCATTCCGGAGTGCCGGTGCCGGTCCGTTTTTTGCCGCGGCGGCCCATTCCGGGGTGCCGGGGCCGGTCCGTTTTTTGCCACGGCGGCCCATTCTGGGGTGCCGGACCAGGTCCGTTTTTTGCCGCGGCAGCCCATTCCGGGGTGCCGGCGCCGGTCCGTTTTTTGCCGCAGCGGCCCATTCCGGGGTGCTGGGGCCGGTCTGTTTTTTGCCGCGGCGGCCCATTCCGGGGTGCCGGAGCTGGTCCGTTTTTTGCCGCGGCGGCCCATTCCGGGGTGCCGGGGCCGGTCCGTTTTTTGCCGCGGCGGCCAATTCCGGGGTGCCGGGGCCGGTCCGTTTTTTGCCGCGGCGGCCCATTCCGGGGTGCCGGCTCCGGTCCGTTTTTTGCCGCGGCGGCCCATTCCGGGGTGCCGGACCAGGTCCTTTTTTTGCCGCGGCGGCCCATTCCGGGGGTGCCGGCGCCGGTCCGTTTTTTGCCGCGGTGGCCCATTCCGGGGTGCCGGAGCCGGTCCGTTTTTTGCCGCGGCGGCCCCATTCCGGGGTGCCGGCTCCGGTCAGTTTTTTGCTGCGGCGGCCCATTCCGGGGTGCCGGACCAGGTCCTTTTTTTGCCGCGGCGGCCCATTCCGGGGTGCCGGCTCCGGTCAGTTTTTTGCTGCGGCGGCCAATTCCGGGGTGCCGGACCCGGTCCGTTTTTTGCCACGGCGGCCCATTCCGGGGTGCTGGGGCCGGTCCGTTTTTTGCAGCGGCGGCCCATTCCGGGGTGCCGGACCCGGTCCGTTTTTTTGCCGCGGCGGCCCATTCCGGGGTGCCGGGGCCGGTCCGTTTTTTGCCGCGGTGCCCCATTCCGGGGGTGCCGGGGCCGGTCCTTTTTTTGCCGCGGCGGCCCATTCCGGGGTGCCGGCTCCGGTCCGTTTTTTGCCGCGGCGGCCCATTCCGGGGTGCCGCACCTGGTCCATTTTTTGCCACGACGGCCCATTCCGGGGTGCCAGAGCCCGTCTGTTTTTTGCTGCGGCGGCCCATTCCGGGGTGCCGGACCAGGTCCGTTTTTGCCGCGGCGAACCCTTTCCGGGGTGCCGGACCAGGACTGTTTTTTGCCGCGGCGGCCCATTCCGGGGGTGCCGGCTCCAGTCCGTTTTTTGCCGCTTGCGGCCCATTCCGGGGTGCCGGTGCCGGTCCGTTTTTTGCCGCGGCAGCCCATTCCGGGGTGCCGGGGCCGGTCCGTTTTTTTCTGCGGCGGCCCATTCCGGGGTGCCAGAGCCCGTCTGTTTTTTGCCGCGGCGGCCCATTCCGGGGTGCCGGGGCCGGTCCGTTTTTTGCCGCGGCGGCCCATTCCGGGGTGCCGGCGCCGGTCCGTTTTTTGCCGTGGCGGCCCATTCCGGGGTGCCGGGCACGGTCCGTTTTATGCCGCGGCGGCCCATTCCGGGGTGCTGGGGCCGGTCCGTTTTTTGCCGCGGCGGCCCATTCCGGGCTGCCGGACCAGGTCCGTTTTTTGCCGCGGCGGCCCATTCCGGGGGTGCCGGGGCCGGTCCGTTTTTTGCCGCGGCGGCTAATGCCGGGGTGCCGGCTCCGGTCCGTTTTTTTGCCGCGGCGGCCCATTCCGGGGTGCCGGCGCCGGTCCGTTTTTTGCCGCAGCGGCCCATTCTGGGGTGCCCGAGCCGGTCCGTTTTTTTGCCGCGGCGGCCCATTCCGGGGTGCCGGCTCCGATCCGTTTTTTGCCGCGGCGGCCCATTCCGGGGTGCCGGACCCGGTCCGTTTTTTGCCGCGGCGGCCCATTCCGGGGTGCCGGACCAGGTCCGTTTTTTTGCCACGACGGCCCATTCCGGGGTGCCGGCTCCGGTCCGTTTTTTGCCGCGGCGGCCCATTCCGGGGTGCCGGACCAGGTCCGTTTTTTGCCACGACGGCCCATTCCGGTGGTGCCGGCTCCGGTCCGTTTTTTGCCGCGGCGGCCCATTCCGGGGTGCCGGAGCTGGTCCGTTTTTTGCCACGGCGGCCCATTCCGGGGTGCCGGACCCGGTCCGTTTTTTGCCGCGGTGGCCCATTCCGGGGTGCTGGTGCCGGTCCGTTTTTTGCCGCGGCAGCCCATTCCGGGGTGCTGGCTCCGGTCCGTTTTTTGCTGCGGCGGCCCATTCCGGGGTGCCGGGGCCGGTCCGTTTTTTGCCGCGGCGGCCCATTCCGGGGGTGCCGGTGCCGGTCCGTTTTTTGACGCGGCGGCCCATTCCGGGGTGCCGGCACCGGTCCGTTTTTTGCTGCGGCGGCCCATTCCGGGGTGCCGGCTCCGGTCCGTTTTTTACCGCGGCGGCCCATTCCGGGGGTGCCGGAGCCCGTCCGTTTTTTGCCACGGCGGCCCATTCCGGAGTGCCGGAGCCGGTCCGTTTTTTGCCGCGGCGGCCCATTCCGGAGTGCCGGAGCCGGTCCGTTTTTTGCCGCGGCGGCCCATTCCGGGGTGCCGGGGCCGGTCCGTTTTTTGCCACGGCGGCCCATTCTGGGGTGCCGGACCAGGTCCGTTTTTTGCCGCGGCAGCCCATTCCGGGGGTGCCGGCGCCGGTCCGTTTTTTGCCGCAGCGGCCCATTCCGGGGTGCTGGGGCCGGTCTGTTTTTTGCCGCGGCGGCCCATTCCGGGGTGCCGGAGCTGGTCCGTTTTTTGCCGCGGCGGCCCATTCCGGGGTGCCGGACCCGGTCCGTTTTTTGCCGCGGCGGCCAATTCCGGGGTGCCGGACCAGGTCCGTTTTTTGCCGCGGTGGCCCATTCTGGGGTGCCGGCTTTGGTCCGTTTTTTGCCGCGGCCGCCCATTCCGGGGTGCCGGAGCCGGTCCGTTTTTTGCCGCGGCGGCCCATTCCGGGGTGCCGGAGCCGGTCCGTTTTTTGCCGCGGCGGCCCATTCCGGGGTGCCTGCGCCGGTCCGTTTTTTGCCGCGGCGGCCCATTCCGGGGTGCCGGACCAGGTCCATTTTTTGCCGCGGCAGCCCATTCCGGGGTGCCGGCTCCGGTCAGTTTTTTGCTGCGGCGGCCCATTCCGGGGTGCCGGTGTCGGTCCGTTTTTTGCCGCGGCGGCCCATTCCGGGGTGCCGGGGCCGGTCCGTTTTTTGCCGCGGCGGCCCATTCCGGGGTGCCTGCGCCGGTCCGTTTTTTGCCGCGGCGGCCCATTCCGGGGTGCCGGCGCCGGTCCGTTTTTTGCCGCGGCGGCCCATTCCGGGGTGCCGGACCAGGTCCGTTTTTTTGCCGCGGCAGCCCATTCCGGGGTGCCGGGGCCGGTCCGTTTTTTGCCGCAGCGGCCCATTCCGGGGTGCTGGGGCCGGTCTGTTTTTTGCCGCGGCGGCCCATTCCGGGGTGCCGGAGCTGGTCCGTTTTTTGCCGCGGCGGCCCATTCCGGGGTGCCGGGGCCGGTCCGTTTTTTTGCCGCGGCGGCCCATTCCGGGGTGCCGGGGCCGGTCCGTTTTTTGCTGCGGCGGCCCATTCCGGGGTGCCGGAGCCGGTCTGTTTTTTGCCACGGCGGCCCATTCCGGGGTGCCGGGGCCGGTCCGTTTTTTGCCGCGGCGGCCCATTCCGGGGTGCCGACTCTGGTCCGTTTTTTGCCGCAGCGGCCCATGCCGGGGTGCCCGAGCCGGTCCGTTTTTTGCCGCGGCGGCCCATTCCCGGGGTGCCGGCTCCGATCCGTTTTTTGCCGCGGCGGCCCATTCCGGGGTGCCGGCGCCGGTCCGTTTTTTGCCGCGGCGGCCCATTCCGGGGTGCCGGACCAGGTCCGTTTTTTGCCACGACGGCCCATTCCGGGGTGCCGGCTCCGGTCCGTTTTTTGCTGCGGCGGCCCATTCCGGGGTGCCGGAGCCGGTCCGTTTTTTTGCCGCGGCGGCCCATTCCGGAGTGCCGGAGCCGGTCCGTTTTTTGCCGCGGCGGCCCATTCCGGGGTGCCGGCACCGGTCCGTTTTTTGCCACGGCGGCCCATTCCGGGGTGCCAGAGCCGGTCCGTTTTTTACCGCGGCGGCCCATTCCGGGGTGCCGGAGCCGGTCCGTTTTTTGCCGCGGCGGCCCATTCCGGGGTGCCGGCGCCGGTCCGTTTTTTGCCGCGTCGGCCCATTCCAGGGTTCCGGAGCCGGTCCGTTTTTTGCCGCGGCGGCCCATTCCGGGGTGCCGGTGCCGGTCCGTTTTTTGCCGCGGCGGCCCATTCCGGGGTGCCGGACCCGGTCCGTTTTTTGCCGCGGCGGCCCATTCCGGGGTGCCGGCTCCGGTCCGTTTTTTGCCGCGGCGGCCCATTCCGGGGTGCCGGCGCCGGTCCGTTTTTTGCCGCGGCGGCCCATTCCGGGGTGCCGGAGCCGGTCCGTTTTTTGCCGCGGCGGCCCATTCCGGGGGTGCCGGCGCCGGTACGTTTTTTGCTGCGGCGGCCCATTCTAGGGTGCCGGACCAGGTCTGTTTTTTGCCGCGGCGGCCCATTCCGGGGTGCTGGGGCCGGTCCGTATTTTGCCGCGGCGGCCCATTCCGGGGGTGCCGGCTCCGGTCCGTTTTTTGCCGCGGCGGCCCATTCCGGGGTGCCGGGGCCGGTCCGTTTTTTGCTGCGGCGGCCAATTCCGGGGTGCTGGGGCCGGTCCGTTTTTTGCCGCGGCGGCCCATTCTGGGATGCCGGAGCCGGTCGTTTTTTGCCACGGCGGCCCATTCCGGGGTGCCGGACCAAGACCGTTTTTTGCCGCGGCGGCCCATTCCGGGGTGGCGGACCAGGTCCGTTTTTTGCTGCGGCGGCCCATTCCGGGGTGCCGGAGCCGGTCTGTTTTTTGCCGCGGCGGCCCATTCCGGGGTGCCGGGGCCGGTCCGTTTTTTGCCGCGGCGGCCCATTCCGGGGTGCCGGGGCCGGTCCGTTTTTTGCCACGGCGGCCCATTCTGGGGTGCCGGACCAGGTCCGTTTTTTGCCGCGGCGGCCCATTCCGGGGTGCCGGGGCCGGTCCGTTTTTTGCCGCGGCGGCCAATTCCGGGGTGCCGGACCAGGTCCGTTTTTTTGCCGCGGTGGCCCATTCTGGGGTGCCGGCTTTGGTCCGTTTTTTGCCGCGGCCGCCCATTCCGGGGTGCCGGAGCCGGTCCGTTTTTTGCCGCGGCGGCCCATTCCGGGGTGCCGGAGCCGGTCCGTTTTTTGCCGCGGCGGCCCATTCCGGGGTGCCTGCGCCGGTCCGTTTTTTGCCGCGGCGGCCCATTCCGGGGTGCCGGTGCCGGTCCATTTTTTGCCGCGGCAGCCCATTCCGGGGTGCCGGCTCCGGTCAGTTTTTTGCTGCGGCGGCCCATTCCGGGGGTGCCGGTGTCGGTCCGTTTTTTGCCGCGGCGGCCCATTCCGGGGTGCCGGGGCCGGTCCGTTTTTTGCCGCGGCGGCCCATTCCGGGGTGCCTGCGCCGGTCCGTTTTTTGCCGCGGCGGCCCATTCCGGGGTGCCGGCGCCGGTCCGTTTTTTGCCGCGGCGCCCCATTCCGGGGTGCCGGACCAGGTCCGTTTTTTGCCGCGGCGGCCCATTCCGGGGTGCCGGACCAGGTCCGTTTTTTGCCGCGGCAGCCCATTCCGGGGTGCCGGGGCCGGTCCGTTTTTTGCCGCAGCGGCCCATTCCGGGGTGCTGGGGCCGGTCTGTTTTTTGCCGCGGCGGCCCATTCCGGGGTGCCGGAGCTGGTCCGTTTTTTGCCGCGGCGGCCCATTCCGGGGTGCCGGGGCCGGTCCGTTTTTTGCCGCGGCGGCCCATTCCGGGGTGCCGGGGCCGGTCCGTTTTTTGCTGCGGCGGCCCATTCCGGGGTGCCGGAGCCGGTCTGTTTTTTGCCACGGCGGCCCATTCCGGGGTGCCGGGGCCGGTCCGTTTTTTGCCGCGGCGGCCCATTCCGGGGTGCCGACTCTGGTCCGTTTTTTGCCGCAGCGGCCCATTCTGGGGTGCCCGAGCCGGTCCGTTTTTTGCCGCGGCGGCCCATTCCGGGGGTGCCGGCTCCGATCCGTTTTTTGCCGCGGCGGCCCATTCCGGGGTGCCGGCGCCGGTCCGTTTTTTGCCGCGGCGGCCCATTCCGGGGTGCCGGACCAGGTCCGTTTTTTGCCACGACGGCCCATTCCGGGGTGCCGGCTCCGGTCCGTTTTTTGCTGCGGCGGCCCATTCCGGGGTGCCGGAGCCGGTCCGTTTTTTGCCGCGGCGGCCCATTCCGGAGTGCCGGAGCCGGTCCGTTTTTTGCCGCGGCGGCCCATTCCGGGGTGCCGGCTTTGGTCCGTTTTTTGCCACGGCGGCCCATTCCGGGGTGCCAGAGCCGGTCCGTTTTTTACCGCGGCGGCCCATTCCGGGGTGCCGGAGCCGGTCCGTTTTTTGCCGCGGCGGCCCATTCCGGGGTGCCGGCGCCGGTCCGTTTTTTGCCGCGTCGGCCCATTCCAGGGTTCCGGAGCCGGTCCGTTTTTTGCCGCGGCGGCCCATTCCGGGGTGCCGGTGCCGGTCCGTTTTTTGCCGCGGCGGCCCATTCCGGGGTGCCGGGGCCGGTCCGTTTTTTGCCGCGGCGGCCCATTCCGGGGTGCCGGCTCCGGTCCGTTTTTTTGCCGCGGCGGCCCATTCCGGGGTGCCGGAGCCGGTCCGTTTTTTGCCGCGGCGGCCCATTCCGGGGTGCCGGAGCCGGTCCGTTTTTTGCCGCGGCGGCCCATTCCGGGGTGCCGGCGCCGGTACGTTTTTTGCTGCGGCGGCCCATTCTAGGGTGCCGGCGCCGGTCTGTTTTTTGCCGCGGCGGCCCATTCCGGGGTGCTGGGGCCGGTCCGTATTTTGCCGCGGCGGCCCATTCCGGGGTGCCGGCTCCGGTCCGTTTTTTGCCGCGGCGGCCCATTCCGGGGTGCCGGGGCCGGTCCGTTTTTTGCTGCGGCGGCCAATTCCGGGGTGCTGGGGCCGGTCCGTTTTTTGCCGCGGCGGCCCATTCTGGGATGCCGGAGCCGGTCGTTTTTTGCCACGGCGGCCCATTCCGGGGTGCCGGACCAAGACCGTTTTTTGCCGCGGCGGCCCATTCCGGGGTGGCGGACCAGGTCCGTTTTTTGCTGCGGCGGCCCATTCCGGGGTGCCGGAGCCGGTCTGTTTTTTGCCGCGGCGGCCCATTCCGGGGTGCCGGGGCCGGTCCGTTTTTTGCCGCGGCGGCCCATTCCGGGGTGCCGGCGCCGGTCCGTTTTTTGCCGCGGCGGCCCATTCCGGGGTGCCGGCTCCGGTCCGTTTTTTGCCGCGGCCGCCCATTCCGGGGTGCCGGATCTGGTCCGTTTTTTGCCGCGGCGGCCCATTCCGGGGTGCCGGAGCCGGTCCGTTTTTTGCCGCGGCGGCCCATTCCGGGGTGCCGGCTTTGGTCCGTTTTTTGCCACGGCGGCCCATTCCGGGGTGCCAGAGCCGGTCCGCTTTTTACCGCGGCGGCCCATTCCGGGGTGCCGGAGCCGGTCCGTTTTTTGCCGCGGCGGCCCATTCTGGGGTGCCGGCGCCGGTCCGTTTTTTGCCGCGGCGGCCCATTCCAGGGTTCCGGAGCCGGTCCGTTTTTTGCCGCGGCGGCCCATTCCGGGGTGCCGGTGCCGGTCCGTTTTCTGCCGCGGCGGCCCATTCCGGGGTGCCGGCTCCGGTCCGTTTTTTGCCGCGGCGGCCCATTCCGGGGTGCCGGCTCCGGTCCGTTTTTTGCCGCGGCGGCCCATTCCGGGTTGCCGGCGCCGGTCCGTTTTTTGCCGCGGCGGCCCATGCCGGGGTGCCGGAGCCGGTCCGCTTTTTGCCGCGGCGGCCCATTCCGGGGTGCCGGGGCCGGTCCGTTTTTTGTCGCGGCGGCCCATTCCGGGGTGCCTGCGCCGGTCCGTTTTTTGCCGCGGCGGCCCATTCCGGGGTGCCGGCGCCGATCCGTTTTTTGCCGCGGCGGCCAATTACGGGGTGCCGGACCAGGTCCGTTTTTTGCTGCGGCGGCCCATTCCGGGGTGCCGGAGCCGGTCTGTTTTTTGCCACGACGGCCCATTCCGGGGTGCCGGGGCCGGTCCGTTTTTTGCCGCGGCGGCCCATTCCGGGGTGCCGGTGCCGGTCCGTTTTTTGCCGCGGCGGCCCATTCCGGGGTGCCGGAGCTGGTCCGTTTTTTGCCGCGGCGGCCCATTCCGGGGTGCCGGAGTCGGTCCGTTTTTTGTCGCGGTGCCCCATTCCGGGGTGCCGGCTCCGGTCCGTTTTTTGCCGCGGCGGCCCATTCCGGGGTGCCGGCTCCGGTCCGTTTTTTGCCGCGGCGGCCCATTCCGTGGTGCCGGACCAGGTCCTTTTTTTGCCGCGGCGGCCCATTCCGGGGTGCCGGCGCCGGTCCGTTTTTTGCCGCGGTGGCCCATTCCAGGGTGCCGGAGCCGGTCCGTTTTTTGCCACGACGGCCCATTCCGGGGTGCCGGCGCCGGTCCGTTTTTTGCCGCGGCGGCCCTTTCCGGGGTGCCGGACCAGGTCCTTTTTTTGCCGCGGCAGCCCATTTCGGGGTGCTGGCTCCGGTCCGTTTTTTGCCGCGGCGGCCCATTCCGGGGTGCCGGTGCCGGTCCGTTTTTTGACGCGGCGGCCCATTCCGGGGTGCCGGCACCGGTCCGTTTTTTGCTGCGGCGGCCCATTCCGGGGTGCCGGCTCCGGTCCGTTTTTTGCCGCGGCGGCCCATTCCGGGGTGCCGGAGCCCGTCCGTTTTTTGCCGCGGCGGCCCATTCCGGGGTGCCGGACCCGGTCCGTTTTTTGCCGCGGCGGCCCATTCCGGGGTGCCGGAGCCGGTCCGTTTTTTGCCGCGGCGGCCCATTCCGGGGTGCCGGACCAGGTCCGTTTTTTGCCGCGGCGGCCCTTTCCGGGGTGCCGGACCAGGTCCTTTTTTTGCAGCGGCGGCCCATTCCGGGGTGCCGGAGCTGGTCCGTTTTTTGCCGCGGCGGCCCATTCCGGGGTGCCGGAGTCGGTCCGTTTTTTGTCGCGGTGCCCCATTCCGGGGTGCCGGCTCCGGTCCGTTTTTTGCCGCGGCGGCCCATTCCGGGGTGCCGGCTCCGGTCCGTTTTTTGCCGCGGCGGCCCATTCCGTGGTGCCGGACCAGGTCCTTTTTTTGCCGCGGCGGCCCATTCCGGGGTGCCGGAGCCGGTCCGTTTTTTGCCGCGGCGGCCCATTCTGGGGTGCCGGACCAGGTCCGTTTTTTGCCGCGGCGGCCCATTCCGGGGTGCCGGAGCCGGTCCGTTTTTTGCCGCGGCGGCCCATTCCGGGGTGCCGGACCCGGTCCGTTTTTTGCCGCGGCGGCCCATTCCGGGGTGCCGGAGCCGGTCCGTTTTTTGCCGCGGCGGCCCATTCCGGGGTGCCGGACCAGGTCCGTTTTTTGCCGCGGCGGCCCTTTCCGGGGTGCCGGACCAGGTCCTTTTTTTGCAGCGGCGGCCCATTCCGGGGTGCCGGAGCTGGTCCGTTTTTTGCCGCGGCGGCCCATTCCGGGGTGCCGGAGTCGGTCCGTTTTTTGTCGCGGTGCCCCATTCCGGGGTGCCGGCTCCGGTCCGTTTTTTGCCGCGGCGGCCCATTCCGGGGTGCCGGCTCCGGTCCGTTTTTTGCCGCGGCGGCCCATTCCGTGGTGCCGGACCAGGTCCTTTTTTTGCCGCGGCGGCCCATTCCGGGGTGCCGGCGCCGGTCCGTTTTTTGCCGCGGTGGCCCATTCCAGGGTGCCGGAGCCGGTCCGTTTTTTGCCACGACGGCCCATTCCGGGGTGCCGGCGCCGGTCCGTTTTTTGCCGCGGCGGCCCTTTCCGGGGTGCCGGACCAGGTCCTTTTTTTTGCCGCGGC
The DNA here is from genome assembly GCF_963921805.1 of Phalacrocorax carbo. Taxonomy (NCBI): domain Eukaryota; kingdom Metazoa; phylum Chordata; class Aves; order Suliformes; family Phalacrocoracidae; genus Phalacrocorax; species Phalacrocorax carbo. Next base: position 15,167 of record NW_026990488.1, read on the forward strand.
AGCCCATTCCGGGGTGCTGGCTCCGGTCCGTTTTTTGCCGCGGCGGCCCATTCCGGGGTGCCGGTGCCGGTCCGTTTTTTGACGCGGCGGCCCATTCCGGGGTGCCGGCACCGGTCCGTTTTTTGCTGCGGCGGCCCATTCCGGGGTGCCGGCTCCGGTCCGTTTTTTGCCGCGGCGGCCCATTCCGGGGTGCCGGAGCCCGTCCGTTTTTTGCCGCGGCGGCCCATTCCGGGGTGCCGGACCCGGTCCGTTTTTTGCCGCGGCGGCCCATTCCGGGGTGCCGGAGCCGGTCCGTTTTTTGCCGCGGCGGCCCATTCCGGGGTGCCGGACCAGGTCCGTTTTTTGCCGCGGCGGCCCTTTCCGGGGTGCCGGACCAGGTCCTTTTTTTGCCGCGGCGGCCCATTCCGGGGTGCCGGCTCCGGTCAGTTTTTTGCTGCGGCGGCCAATTCCGGGGTGCCGGACCAGGTCCGTTTTTTGCCACGGCGGCCCATTCCGGGGTGCTGGGGCCGGTCCGTTTTTTGCAGCGGCGGCCCATTCCGGGGTGCCGGGGCCGGTCCGTTTTTTGCCGCGGCGGCCCATTCCGGGGTGCCGGGGCCGGTCCGTTTTTTGCCGCGGTGCCCCATTCCGGGGTGCCGGGGCCGGTCCTTTTTTTACCGCGGCGGCCCATTCCGGGGTGCCGGACCAGGTCCATTTTTTGCCGCGGCAGCCCATTCCGGGGTGCTGGCTCCGGTCAGTTTTTTGCTGCGGCGGCCCATTCCGGGGTGCCGGCGCCGGTCCGTTTTTTGCCGCGGCGGCCCATTCCGGGGTGCCGGTGCCGGTCCGTTTTTTGCCGCGGCGGCCCATTCCGGGGTGCCGGACCAGGTCCGTTTTTTGCCGTGGCGGCCCATTCCGGGGTGCCGGACCAGGTCCGTTTTTTGCCGCGGCAGCCCATTCCGGGGTGCCGGGGCCGGTCCGTTTTTTTCTGCGGTGGCCCATTCCGGGGTGCCGGCTCCGGTCCGTTATTTGCCGCAGCGGCCCATTCCGGGGTGCTGCGGCCGGTCTGATTTTTGCCGCGGCGGCCCATTCCGGGGTGCCGGAGCTGGTCCGTTTTTTGCCGCGGCGGCCCATTCCGGGGTGCCGGGGCCGGTCCGTTTTTTGCCGCGGCGGCCATTTCCGGGGTGCCGGTGCCGGTCCGTTTTTTGCCGCGGCGGCCCATTCCGGGGTGCCGGAGCCGGTCCGTTTTTTGCCGCGGCGGCCCATTCCGGGGTGCCGGGGCCGGTCCGTTTTTTGCCGCGGCGGCCCATTCCGGGGTGCCGGACCGGGTCTGTTTTTTGCCGCGGCGGCCCATTCCGGGTTGCCGGCGCCGGTCCGTTTTTTGCCGCGGCGGCCCATGCCGGGGTGCCGGAGCCGGTCCGTTTTTTGCCGCGGCGGCCCATTCCGGGGTGCCGGCTTTGGTCCGTTTTTTGCCACGGCGGCCCATTCCGGGGTGCCTGCGCCGGTCCGTTTTTTGCCGCGGCGGCCCATTCCGGGGTGCCGGAGCCGGTCCGTTTTTTGCCGCGGCGGCCCATTCCGGGGTGCCGGCGCCGATCCGTTTTTTGCCGCGGCGGCCAATTCCGGGGTGCCGGACCAGGTCCGTTTTTTGCTGCGGCGGCCCATTCCGGGGTGCCGGAGCCGGTCCGTTTTTTGCCGCGGCGGCCCATTCCGGGGTGCCGGCGCCGGTCCGTTTTTTGCCGCGGCGGCCAATTCCGGGTTGCCGGACCCGGTCCGTTTTTTGCCGCGGCGGCCCATTCCGGGGTGCCGGAGCTGGTCCGTTTTTTGCCGCGGCGGCCCATTCCGGGCTGCCGGGGCCGGTCCGTTTTTTGCAGCGGCGGCCCATTCCGGGGTGCCGGCGCCGGTCCGTTTTTTGCCGCGGCGGCCCATTCCGGGGTGCCGGAGCCGGTCCGTTTTTTGCCGCGGCGGCCCATTCCGGGGTGCCGGGGCCGGTCCGTTTTTTGCCGCGGCGGCCCATTCCGGGGTGCCGGCTCCGGTCCGTTTTTTGCCGCGGCGGCCCATTCCGGGGTGCCGGACCAGGTCCTTTTTTTGCCGCGGCGGCCCATTCCGGGGTGCCGGCGCCGGTCCGTTTTTTGCCGCGGTGGCCCATTCCGGGGTGCCGGAGCCGGTCCGTTTTTTGCCGCGGCGGCCCATTCCGGGGTGCCGGGGCCGGTCCGTTTTTTGCCGCGGCGGCCCATTCCGGGGTGCCGGACCAGGTCCGTTTTTTGCCGTGGCGGCCCATTCCGGGGTGCCGGACCAGGTCCGTTTTTTGCCGCGGCAGCCCATTCCGGGGTGCCGGGGCCGGTCCGTTTTTTTCTGCGGTGGCCCATTCCGGGGTGCCGGCTCCGGTCCGTTATTTGCCGCGGCGGCCCATTCCGGGGTGCTGCGGCCGGTCTGATTTTTGCCGCGGCGGCCCATTCCGGGGTGCCGGAGCTGGTCCGTTTTTTGCCGCGGCGGCCCATTCCGGGGTGCCGGGGCCGGTCCGTTTTTTGCCGCGGCGGCCATTTCCGGGGTGCCGGTGCCGGTCCGTTTTTTGCCGCGGCGGCCCATTCCGGGGTGCCGGAGCCGGTCCGTTTTTTGCCGCGGCGGCCCATTCCGGGGTGCCGGACCAGGTCCGTTTTTTGCCGCGGTGCCCCATTCCGGGGTGCCGGGGCCGGTCCGTTTTTTGCCGCGGCGGCCCATTCCGGGGTGCCGGAGCTGGTCTGTTTTTTGCCGCGGCGGCCCATTCCGGGTTGCCGGCGCCGGTCCGTTTTTTGCCGCGGCGGCCCATGCCGGGGTGCCGGAGCCGGTCCGTTTTTTGCCGCGGCGGCCCATTCCGGGGTGCCGGCTTTGGTCCGTTTTTTGCCACGGCGGCCCATTCCGGGGTGCCTGCGCCGGTCCGTTTTTTGCCGCGGCGGCCCATTCCGGGGTGCCGGGGCCGGTCCGTTTTTTGCCGCGGCGGCCCATTCCGGGGTGCCGGAGCCGGTCCGTTTTTTGCCGCGGCGGCCAATTCCGGGGTGCCGGACCAGGTCCGTTTTTTGCTGCGGCGGCCCATTCCGGGGTGCCGGAGCCGGTCCGTTTTTTGCCGCGGCGGCCCATTCCGGGGTGCCGGCGCCGGTCCGTTTTTTGCCGCGGCGGCCCATTCCGGGGTGCCGGGGCCGGTCCGTTTTTTGCCGCGGCGGCCCATTCCGGGGTGCCGGAGCTGGTCCGTTTTTTGCCGCGGCGGCCCATTCCGGGCTGCCGGGGCCGGTCCGTTTTTTGCAGCGGCGGCCCATTCCGGGGTGCCGGCGCCGGTCCGTTTTTTGCCGCGGCGGCCCATTCCGGGGTGCCGGAGCCGGTCCGTTTTTTGTCGCGGTGCCCCATTCCGGGGTGCCGGGGCCGGTCCGTTTTTTGCCGCGGCGGCCCATTCCGGGGTGCCGGCTCCGGTCCGTTTTTTGCCGCGGCGGCCCATTCCGGGGTGCCGGACCAGGTCCTTTTTTTGCCGCGGCGGCCCATTCCGGGGTGCCGGCGCCGGTCCGTTTTTTGCCGCGGTGGCCCATTCCGGGGTGCCGGAGCCGGTCCGTTTTTTGCCGCGGCGGCCCATTCCGGGGTTCCGGGGCCGGTCCGTTTTTTGCCGCGGCGGCCCATTCCGGGGTGCCGGACCAGGTCCTTTTTTTGCCGCGGCGGCCCATTCCGGGGTGCCGGCTCCGGTCAGTTTTTTGCTGCGGCGGCCAATTCCGGGGTGCCGGACCAGGTCCGTTTTTTGCCACGGCGGCCCATTCCGGGGTGCTGGGGCCGGTCCGTTTTTTGCAGCGGCGGCCCATTCCGGGGTGCCGGCGCCGGTCCGTTTTTTGCCGCGGCGGCCCATTCCGGGGTGCCGGGGCCGGTCCGTTTTTTGCCGCGGTGCCCCATTCCGGGGTGCCGGGGCCGGTCCTTTTTTTACCGCGGCGGCCCATTCCGGGGTGCCGGCTCCGGTCCGTTTTTTGCCGCGGCGGCCCATTCCGGGGTGCCGCACCTGGTCCATTTTTTGCCACGACGGCCCATTCCGGGGTGCCGGCGCCGGTCCGTTTTTTGCTGCGGCGGCCCATTCCGGGGTGCCGGACCAGGTCCGTTTTTTGCCGCGGCGAACCCTTTCCGGGGTGCCGGACCAGGTCTGTTTTTTGCCGCGGCGGCCCATTCCGGGGTGCCGGCTCCAGTCCGTTTTTTGCCGCTGCGGCCCATTCCGGGGTGCCACAGCCGGTCCGTTTTTTGCCGCGGCAGCCCATTCCGGGGTGCCGGGGCCGGTCCGTTTTTTGCTGCGGCGGCCCATTCCGGGGTGCCAGAGCCCGTCTGTTTTTTGCCGCGGCGGCCCATTCCGGGGTGCCGGGGCCGGTCCGTTTTTTGCCGCGGCGGCCCATTCCGGGGTGCCGGCGCCGGTCCGTTTTTTGCCGTGGCGGCCCATTCCGGGGTGCCGGGCACGGTACGTTTTATGCCGCGGCGGCCCATTCCGGGGTGCCGGACCAGGTCCGTTTTTTGCCGCGGCGGCCCATTCCGGGGTGCCGGGGCCGGTCCGTTTTTTGCCACGGCGGCCCATTACGGAGTGCCGGAGCCGGTCCGTTTTTTGCCGCGGCGGCCCATTCCGGGGTGCCGGGGCCGGTCCGTTTTTTGCCGCGGCGGCCCATTCCGGGGTGCCGGCTCCGGTCCGTTTTTTGCCACGGCGGCCCATTCCGGGGTGCCGGAGCCGGTCCGTTTTTTGCCGCGGCAGCCCATTCCGGGGTGCCGGAGCCGGTCCATTTTTTGCCGCGGCGGCCCATTCCGGGGTGCCGGACCCGGTCCGTTTTTTGCCGCGGCGGCCCATTCCGGGGTGCCGGACCCGGTCCGTTTTTTGCCGCGGCGGCCCATTCCGGGGTGCCGGGGCCGGTCCGTTTTTTGCCGCGGCAGCCCATTCCGGGGTGCCGGGGCCGGTCCGTTTTTTGCCGCAGCGGCCCATTCCGGGGTACTGGGGCCGGTCTGTTTTTTGCCGCCGCGGCCCATTCCGGGGTGCCGGAGCTGGTCCGTTTTTTGCCGCGGCGGCCCATTCCGGGGTGCCGGCGCCGATCCGTTTTTTGCCGCGGCGGCCAATTCCGGGGTGCCGGACCAGGTCCGTTTTTTGCTGCGGCGGCCCATTCCGGGGTGCCGGAGCCGGTCTGTTTTTTGCCACGGCGGCCCATTCCGGGGTGCCGGGGCCGGTCCGTTTTTTGCCGCGGCGGCCCATTCCGGGGTGCCGGAGCCGGTCCGTTTTTTGCCGCGGCGGCCCATTCCGGGGTGCCGGACCCGGTCCGTTTTTTGCCGCGGTGGCCCATTCCGGGGTGCCGGACCAGGTCCATTTTTTGCCGCGGCAGCCCATTCCGGGGTGCTGGCTCCGGTCCGTTTTTTGCCGCGGCGGCCCATTCCGGGGTGCCGGACCAGGTCCGTTTTTTGCCGCGGCGGCCCATTTTGGGGTGCCGGCTCCGGTCCGTTTTTTGCCGCGGCGGCCCATTCCGGGGTGCCGGGGCCGGTCCGTTTTTTTCTGCGGTGGCCCATTCCGGGGTGCCGGCTCCGGTCCGTTATTTGCCGCAGCGTCCCATTCCGGGGTGCTGGGGCCGGTCTGATTTTTGCCGCGGCGGCCCATTCCGGGGTGCCGGAGCTGGTCCGTTTTTTGCCGCGGCGGCCTATTCCGGGGTGCCGGACCAGGTCCGTTTTTTGCCGCGGCGGCCCATTCCGGGGTGCCGGTGCCGGTCCGTTTTTTGCCGCGGCGGCCCATTCCGGGGTGCCGGCTCCGGTCCGTTTTTTGCCGCGGCGGCCCATTCCGGGGTGCCGGGGCCGGTCCGTTTTTTGCCGCGGCGGCCCATTCCGGGGTGCCGGACCGGGTCCGTTTTTTGCCGCGGCGGCCCATTCCGGGTTGCCGGCACCGGTCCATTTTTTGCCGCGGCGGCCCATGCCGGGGTGCCGGAGCCGGTCCGTTTTTTGCCGCGGCGGCCCATTCCGGGGTGCCGGCTTTGGTCCGTTTTTTGCCACGGCGGCCCATTCCGGGGTGCCTGCGCCGGTCCGTTTTTTGCCGCGGCGGCCCATTCCGGGGTGCCGGAGCCGGTCCGTTTTTTGCCGCGGCGGCCCATTCCGGGGTGCCGGGGCCGGTCCGTTTTTTGCCGCGGCGGCCCATTCCGGGGTGCCGGCGCCGATCCGTTTTTTGCCGCGGCGGCCAATTCCGGGGTGCCGGACCAGGTCCGTTTTTTGCTGCGGCGGCCCATTCCGGGTTGCCGGAGCCGGTCTGTTTTTTGCCACGGCGGCCCATTCCGGGGTGCCGGGGCCGGTCCGTTTTTTGCCGCGGCGGCCAATTCCGGGTTGCCGGCTCCGGTCCGTTTTTTGCCGCGGCGGCCCATTCCGGGGTGCCGGAGCCGGTCCGTTTTTTGCCGCGGCGGCCCATTCCGGGGTGCCGGAGCCGGTCCGTTTTTTGCAGCGGCGGCCCATTCCGGGGTGCCGGCGCCGGTCCGTTTTTTGCCGCGGCGGCCCATTCCGGGGTGCCGGACCCGGTCCGTTTTTTGTCGCGGTGCCCCATTCCGGGGTGCCGGGGCCGGTCCGTTTTTTGCCGCGGCGGCCCATTCCGGGCTGCCGGCTCCGGTCCGTTTTTTGCCGCGGCGGCCCATTCCGGGGTGCCGGACCAGGTCCTTTTTTTGCCGCGGCGGCCCATTCCGGGGTGCCGGCGCCGGTCCGTTTTTTGCCGCGGTGGCCCATTCCGGGGTGCCGGAGCCGGTCCGTTTTTTGCCACGACGGCCCATTCCGGGGTGCCGGACCAGGTCCATTTTTTGCCGCGGCGGCCCATTCCGGGGTGCCGGACCAGGTCCGTTTTTTGCCGCGGCGGCCCTTTCCGGGGTGCCGGACCAGGTCCTTTTTTTGCCGCGGCGGCCCATTCCGGGGTGCCGGCTCCGGTCAGTTTTTTGCTGCGGCGGCCAATTCCGGGGTGCCGGACCAGGTCCGTTTTTTGCCGCGGCGGCCCATTCCGGGGTGCCGGCTCCGGTCCGTTTTTTGCAGCGGCGGCCCATTCCGGGGTGCCGGCGCCGGTCCGTTTTTTGCCGCGGCGGCCCATTCCGGGGTGCCGGACCCGGTCCGTTTTTTGCCGCGGTGCCCCATTCCGGGGTGCCGGGGCCGGTCCTTTTTTTACCGCGGCGGCCCATTCCGGGGTGCCGGCTCCGGTCCGTTTTTTGCCGCGGCGGCCCATTCCGGGGTGCCGCACCTGGTCCGTTTTTTGCCACGACGGCCCATTCCGGGGTGCCGGCGCCGGTCCGTTTTTTGCTGCGGCGGCCCATTCCGGGGTGCCGGACCAGGTCCGTTTTTTGCCGCGGCGAACCCATTCCGGGGTGCCGGACCAGGTCTGTTTTTTGCCGCGGCGGCCCATTCCGGGGTGCCGGCTCCGGTCCGTTTTTTGCCGCTGCGGCCCATTCCGGGGTGCCGGTGCCGGTCCGTTTTTTGCCGCGGCAGCCCATTCCGGGGTGCCGGGGCCGGTCCGTTTTTTTCTGCGGCGGCCCATTCCGGGGTGCCAGAGCCCGTCTGTTTTTTGCCGCGGCGGCCCATTCCGGGGTGCCGGGGCCGGTCCGTTTTTTGCCGCGGCGGCCCATTCCGGTGTGCCGGCGCCGGTCCGTTTTTTGCCGTGGCGGCCCATTCCGGGGTGCCGGGCACGGTACGTTTTATGCCGCGGCGGCCCATTCCGGGGTGCTGGGGCCGGTCCGTTTTTTGCCGCGGCGGCCTATTCCGGGCTGCCGGACCAGGTCCGTTTTTTGCCGCGGCGGCCCATTCCGGGGTGCCGGCTCCGGTCCGTTTTTTGCCGCGGCGGCTAATGCCGGGGTGCCGGCTCCGGTCCGTTTTTTGCCGCGGCGGCCCATTCCGGGGTGCCGACTCTGGTCCGTTTTTTGCCGCAGCGGCCCATTCCGGGGTGCCCGAGCCGGTCCGTTTTTTGCCGCGGCGGCCCATTCCGGGGTGCCGGCTCCGATCCGTTTTTTGCCACGGCGGCCCATTCCGGGGTGCCGGCGCCGGTCCGTTTTTTGCCGCGGCGGCCCATTCCGGGGTGCCGGACCAGGTCCGTTTTTTGCCACGACGGCCCATTCCGGGGTGCCGGCTCCGGTCCGTTTTTTGCCGCGGCGGCCCATTCCGGGGTGCCGGAGCTGGTCCGTTTTTTGCCACGGCGGCCCATTCCGGGGTGCCGGACCCGGTCCGTTTTTTGCCGCGGTGGCCCATTCCGGGGTGCTGGTGCCGGTCCGTTTTTTGCCGCGGCAGCCCATTCCGGGGTGCTGGCTCCGGTCCGTTTTTTGCTGCGGCGGCCCATTCCGGGGTGCCGGGGCCGGTCCGTTTTTTGCCGCGGCGGCCCATTCCGGGGTGCCGGTGCCGGTCCGTTTTTTGCCGCGGCGGCCCATTCCGGGGTGCCGGCACCGGTCCGTTTTTTGCTGCGGCAGCCCATTCCGGGGTGCCGGGGCCGGTCCGTTTTTTGCCGCGGCGGCCCATTCCGGGGTGCCGGAGCCCGTCCGTTTTTTGCAGCGGCGGCCCATTCCGGGGTGCCGGCGCCGGTCCGTTTTTTGCCGCGGCGGCCCATTCCGGGGTGCCGGAGCCGGTCCGTTTTTTGCCGCGGCGGCCCATTCCGGGGTGCCGGACCAGGTCCATTTTTTGCCGCGGCGGCCCATTCCGGGGTGCCGGGGCCGGTCCGTTTTTTGCTGCGGCGGCCCATTCCGGGGTGCCGGTGCCGGTCTGTTTTTTGCCGCGGCGGCCCATTCCGGGGTGCCACAGCCGGTCCGTTTTTTGCCGCGGCAGCCCATTCCGGGGTGCCGGGGCCGGTCCGTTTTTTGCAGCGGCGGCCCATTCCGGGGTGCCGGGGCTGGTCCGTTTTTTGCCGCGGCGGCCCATTCCGGGGTGCCGGGGCCGGTCCGTTTTTTGCCGCGGCGGCCCATTCCGGGGTGCCGGCTCCGGTCCGTTTTTTGCCACGGCGGCCCATTCCGGGGTGCCTGCGCCGGTCTGTTTTTTGCCGCGGCAGCCCATTCCGGGGTGCCGGACCAGGTCCATTTTTTGCCGCGGCGGCCCATTCCGGGGTGCCGGACCCGGTCTGTTTTTTGCCGCGGCGGCCCATTCCGGGGTGCCGGACCCGGTCCGTTTTTTGCCGCGGCGGCCCATTCTGGGGTGCCGGACCAGGTCCGTTTTTTGCCGCGGCAGCCCATTCCGGGGTGCCGGGGCCGGTCCGTTTTTTTCTGCGGCGGCCCATTCCGGGGTGCCAGAGCCGGTCCGTTTTTTGCCGCAGCGGCCCATTCCGGGGTGCTGGGGCCGGTCTGTTTTTTGCCGCGGCGGCCCATTCCGGGGTGCCGGAGCTGGTCCGTTTTTTGCCGCGGCGGCCAATTCCGGGGTGCCGGACCAGGTCCGTTTTTTGCCGCGGTGGCCCATTCCGGGGTGCCGGCTTTGGTCCGTTTTTTGCCGCGGACGCCCATTCCGGGGTGCCGGACCAGGTCCGTTTTTTGCCGCGGCGGCCCATTCCGGGGTGCCGGAGCCGGTCCGTTTTTTGCCGCGGCAGCCCATTCCGGGGTGCTGGCTCCGGTCAGTTTTTTGCTGCGGCGGCCCATTCCGGGGTGCCGGTGCCGGTCCGTTTTTTGCCGCGGCCGCCCATTCCGGGGTGCCGGGGCCGGTCCGTTTTTTGCCGCGGCGGCCCATTCCGGGGTGCCGGACCAGGTCCATTTTTTGCCGCGGCAGCCCATTCCGGGGTGCTGGCTCCGGTCAGTTTTTTGCTGCGGCGGCCCATTCCGGGGTCCCGGTGCCGGTCCGTTTTTTGCCGCGGTGGCCCATTCCGGGGTGCCGGGGCCGGTCCGTTTTTTGCCGCGGCGGCCCATTCCGGGGTGCCTGCGCCGGTCCGTTTTTTGCCGCGGCGGCCCATTCCGGGGTGCCGGACCAGGTCCGTTTTTTGCCGCGGCGGCCCATTCTGGGGTGCCGGCTCCGGTCCGTTTTTTGCCGCGGCAGCCCATTCCGGGGTGCCGGGGCCGGTCCGTTTTTTGCCGCAGCGGCCCATTCCGGGGTGCTGGGGCCGGTCCGTTTTTTGCCGCGGCGGCCCATTCCGGGGTGCCGGAGCTGGTCCGTTTTTTGCCGCGGCGGCCCATTCCGGGGTGCCGGCGCCGATCCGTTTTTTGCCGCGGCGGCCAATTCCGGGGTGCCGGACCAGGTCCGTTTTTTGCTGCGGCGGCCCATTCCGGGGTGCCGGAGCCGGTCTGTTTTTTGCCACGGCGGCCCATTCCGGGGTGCCGGGGCCGGTCCGTTTTTTGCCGCGGCGGACCATTCCGGGGTGCCGACTCTGGTCCGTTTTTTGCCGCAGCGGCCCATTCTGGGGTGCCCGAGCCGGTCCGTTTTTTGCCGCGGCGGCCCATTCCGGGGTGCCGGCTCCGATCCGTTTTTTGCCGCGGCGGCCCATTCCGGGGTGCCGGCGCCGGTCCGTTTTTTGCCGCGGCGGCCCATTCCGGGGTGCCGGACCAGGTCCGTTTTTTGCCGCGGCGGCCCATTCCGGGGTGCCGGAGCCGGTCCGTTTTTTGCCACGGCGGCCCATTCCGGGGTGCCGGACCCGGTCCGTTTTTTGCCGCGGCGGACCATTCCGGGGTGCCGGGGCCGGTCCGTTTTTTGCCGCGGCGGCCCATTCCGGGGTGCCGGGGCCGGTCCGTTTTTTGCTGCGGCGGCCCATTCCGGGGTGCCGGAGCCGGTCCGTTTTTTGCCGCGGCGGCCCATTCTTGGGTGCCGGACCAGGTCCGTTTTTTGCCGCGGCGGCCCATTCCGGGGTGCCGGCTTTGGTCCGTTTTTTGCCACGGCGGCACATTCCGGGGTGCCGGGGCCGGTCCGTTTTTTGCCGCGGCGGCCCATTCCGGGGTGCCAGAGCCGGTCCGTTTTTTACCGCGGCGGCCCATTCCGGGGTGCCGGAGCCGGTCCGTTTTTTGCCGCGGCGGCCCATTCCGGGGTGCCGGGGCCGGTCCGTTTTTTGCCGCGTCGGCCCATTCCAGGGTTCCGGAGCCGGTCCGTTTTTTGCCGCGGCGGCCCATTCCGGGGTGCCGGTGCCGGTCCGTTTTTTGCCGCGGCGGCCCATTCCGGGGTGCCGGACCCGGTCCGTTTTTTGCCGCGGCGGCCCATTCCGGGGTGCCGGCTCCGGTCCGTTTTTTGCCGCGGCGGCCCATTCCGGGGTGCCGGAGCCGGTCCTTTTTTTGCCGCGGCGGCCCATTCCGGGGTGCCGGAGCCGGTCCGTTTTTTGCCGCGGCGGCCCATTCCGGGGTGCCGGCGCCGGTACGTTTTTTGCTGCGGCGGCCCATTCCGGGGTGCCGGACCAGGTCCGTTTTTTGCCGCGGCGGCCCATTCCGGGGTCCTGGGGCCGGTCCGTATTTTGCCGCGGCGGCCCATTCCGGGGTGCCGGCGCCGGTCCGTTTTTTGCCGCGGCGGCCCATTCCGGGGTGCCGGGGCCGGTCCGTTTTTTGCTGCGGCGGCCCATTCCGGGGTGCTGGGGCCGGTCCGTTTTTTGCCGCGGCGGCCCATTCCGGGGTGCCGGGGCCTGTCCGTTTTTTGCCGCGGCGGCCCATTCCGGGGTGCCGGTGCCGGTCCGTTTTTTGCCGCGTCGGCCCATTCCAGGGTTCCGGAGCCGGTCCGTTTTTTGCAGCGGCGGCCCATTCCGGGGTGCCGGTGCCGGTCCGTTTTCTGCCGCGGCGGCCCATTCCGGGGTGCCGGCGCCGGTCCGTTTTTTGCCGCGGCGGCCCATTCCGGGGTGCCGGAGCCGGTCCGTTTTTTGCCGCGGCGGCCCATTCCGGAGTGCCGGAGACGGTCCGTTTTTTGCCGCGGCGGCCCATTCCGGGGTGCCGGACCAGGTCCGTTTTTTGCTGCGGCGGCCCATTCCGGGGTGCCGGACCAGGTCCGTTTTTTGCCGCGGCGGCCCATTCCGCGGTGCCCGGGCCGGTCCGTATTTTGCCGCGGCGGCCCATTCCGGGGTGCCGGCGCCGGTCCGTTTTTTGCCGCGGCGGCCCATTCCGGGGTGCCGGGGCCGGTCCGTTTTTTGCTGCGGCGGCCCATTCCGGGGTGCTGGGGCCGGTCCGTTTTTTGCCGCGGCGGCCCATTCTGGGATGCCGGAGCCGGTCCGTTTTTTGCCACGGCGGCCCATTCCGGGGTGCCGGACCAAGACCGTTTTTTGCCGCGGCGGCCCATTCCGGGGTGCCGGCGCAGGTCCGTTTTTTGCCGCGGCGGCCCATTCCGGGGTGCCGGGGCCGGTCCGTTTTTTGCCGCAGCGGCCCATTCCGGGGTACTGGGGCCGGTCTGTTTTTTGCCGCGGCGGCCCATTCCGGGGTGCCGGAGCTGGTCCGTTTTTTGCCGCGGCGGCCCATTCCGGGGTGCCGGCGCCGATCCGTTTTTTGCCGCGGCGGCCAATTCCGGGGTGCCGGACCAGGTCCGTTTTTTGCTGCGGCGGCCCATTCCGGGGTGCCGGAGCCGGTCTGTTTTTTGCCACGGCGGCCCATTCCGGGGTGCCGGGGCCGGTCCGTTTTTTGCCGCGGCGGACCATTCCGGGGTGCCGGTGCCGGTCCGTTTTTTGCCGCGGCGGCCAATTCCGGGGTGCCGGACCAGGTCCGTTTTTTGCTGCGGCGGCCCATTCCGGGGTGCCGGAGCCGGTCCGTTTTTTGCCGCGGCGGCCCATTCCGGGGTGCCGGGGCCGGTCCGTTTTTTGCCGCGGCGGACCATTCCGGGGTGCCGGTGCCGGTCCGTTTTTTGCCGCGGCGGCCCATTCCGGGGTGCCGGACCAGGTCCGTTTTTTGCCGCGGCAGCCCATTCCGGGGTGCCGGGGCCGGTCCGTTTTTTTCGGCGGTGGCCCATTCCGGGGTGCCGGCTCCGGTCCGTTATTTGCCGCAGCGGCCCATTCCGGGGTGCTGGGGCCGGTCTGATTTTTGCCGCGGCGGCCCATTCCGGGGTGCCGGAGCTGGTCCGTTTTTTGCCGCGGCGGCCCATTCCGGGGTGCCGGGGCCGGTCCGTTTTTTGCCGCGGCGGCCATTTCCGGGGTGCCGGCTCCGGTCCGTTTTTTGCCGCGGCGGCCCATTCCGGGGTGCCGGCTCCGGTCAGTTTTTTGCTGCGGCGGCCCATTCCGGGGTGCCGGGGCCGGTCCGTTTTTTGCCGCGGCGGCCCATTCCGGGGTGCCGGTGCCGGTCCGTTTTTTGCCGCGGCGGCCCATTCCGGGGTGCCGGACCAGGTCCGTTTTTTGCCGCGGCGGCCCATTCCGGGGTGCCGGAGCCGGTCCGTTTTTTGCCGCGGCGGCCCATGCCGGGGTGCCGGCTTTGGTCCGTTTTTTGCCACGGCGGCCCATTCCGGGGTGCCTGCGCCGGTCCGTTTTTTGCCGCGGCGGCCCATTCCGGGGTGCCGGAGCCGGTCCGTTTTTTGCCGCGGCGGCCCATTCCGGGGTGCCGGCGCCGATCCGTTTTTTGCCGCGGCGGCCAATTCCGGGGTGCCGGACCAGGTCCGTTTTTTGCTGCGGCGGCCCATTCCGGGTTGCCGGAGCCGGTCTGTTTTTTGCCACGGCGGCCCATTCCGGGGTGCCGGGGCCGGTCCGTTTTTTGCCGCGGCGGCCAATTCCGGGTTGCCGGACCCGGTCCGTTTTTTGCCGCGGCGGCCCATTCCGGGGTGCCGGCGCCGGTCCGTTTTTTGCCGCGGCGGCCCATTCCGGGGTGCCGGACCAGGTCCGTTTTTTGCCGCGGCGGCCCATTCCGGGGTGCCGGGGCCGGTCCGTTTTTTGCCGCGGCGGCCCATTCCGGGGTGCCGGGGCCGGTCCGTTTTTTGCCACGGCGGCCCATTCCGGGGTGCCGGCTCCGGTCCGTTTTTTGCCACGGCGGCCCATTCCGGGGTGCCGGAGCCGGTCCGTTTTTTGCCGCGGCAGCCCATTCCGGGGTGCCGGACCAGGTCCATTTTTTGCCGCGGCGGCCCATTCCGGGGTGCCGGACCCGGTCCGTTTTTTGCCGCGGCGGCCCATTCCGGGGTGCCGGACCCGGTCCGTTTTTTGCCGCGGCGGCCCATTCCGGGGTGCCGGGGCCGGTCCGTTTTTTGCCGCGGCAGCCCATTCCGGGGTGCCGGGGCCGGTCCGTTTTTTGCCGCAGCGGCCCATTCCGGGGTACTGGGGCCGGTCTGTTTTTTGCCGCCGCGGCCCATTCCGGGGTGCCGGAGCTGGTCCGTTTTTTGCCGCGGCGGCCCATTCCGGGGTGCCGGCGCCGATCCGTTTTTTGCCGCGGCGGCCAATTCCGGGGTGCCGGACCAGGTCCGTTTTTTGCTGCGGCGGCCCATTCCGGGTTGCCGGAGCCGGTCTGTTTTTTGCCACGGCGGCCCATTCCGGGGTGCCGGGGCCGGTCCGTTTTTTGCCGCGGCGGCCCATTCCGGGGTGCCGGAGCCGGTCCGTTTTTTGCCGCGGCGGCCCATTCCGGGGTGCCGGACCCGGTCCGTTTTTTGCCGCGGCGGCCCATTCCGGGGTGCCGGACCAGGTCCATTTTTTGCCGCGGCAGCCCATTCCGGGGTGCTGGCTCCGGTCCGTTTTTTGCCGCGGCGGCCCATTCCGGGGTGCCGGACCAGGTCCGTTTTTTGCCGCGGCGGCCCATTTTGGGGTGCCGGCTCCGGTCCGTTTTTTGCCGCGGCGGCCCATTCCGGGGTGCCGGGGCCGGTCCGTTTTTTTCTGCGGTGGCCCATTCCGGGGTGCCGGCTCCGGTCCGTTATTTGCCGCAGCGTCCCATTCCGGGGTGCTGGGGCCGGTCTGATTTTTGCCGCGGCGGCCCATTCCGGGGTGCCGGAGCTGGTCCGTTTTTTGCCGCGGCGGCCTATTCCGGGGTGCCGGACCAGGTCCGTTTTTTGCCGCGGCGGCCCATTCCGGGGTGCCGGTGCCGGTCCGTTTTTTGCCGCGGCGGCCCATTCCGGGGTGCCGACTCCGGTCCGTTTTTTGCCGCGGCGGCCCATTCCGGGGTGCCGGAGCCGGTCCGTTTTTTGCCGCGGCGGCCCATTCCGGGGTGCCGGACCGGGTCCGTTTTTTGCCGCGGCGGCCCATTCCGGGTTGCCGGCACCGGTCCGTTTTTTGCCGCGGCGGCCCATGCCGGGGTGCCAGAGCCGGTCCGTTTTTTGCCGCGGCGGCCCATTCCGGGGTGCCGGCTTTGGTCCGTTTTTTGCCACGGCGGCCCATTCCGGGGTGCCTGCGCCGGTCCGTTTTTTGCCGCGGCGGCCCATTCCGGGGTGCCTGCGCCGGTCCGTTTTTTGCCGCGGCGGCCCATTCCGGGGTGCCGGGGCCGGTCCGTTTTTTGCCGCGGCGGCCCATTCCGGGGTGCCGGCGCCGATCCGTTTTTTGCCGCGGCGGCCCATTCCGGGGTGCCGGACCAGGTCCGTTTTTTGCTGCGGCGGCCCATTCCGGGTTGCCGGAGCCGGTCTGTTTTTTGCCACGGCGGCCCATTCCGGGGTGCCGGGGCCGGTCCGTTTTTTGCCGCGGCGGCCAATTCCGGGTTGCCGGACCCGGTCCGTTTTTTGCCGCGGCGGCCCATTCCGGGGTGCCGGAGCCGGTCCGTTTTTTGCAGCGGCGGCCCATTCCGGGGTGCCGGCGCCGGTCCGTTTTTTGCCGCGGCGGCCCATTCCGGGGTGCCGGAGCCGGTCCGTTTTTTGTCGCGGTGCCCCATTCCGGGGTGCCGGGGCCGGTCCGTTTTTTGCCGCGGCGGCCCATTCCGGGCTGCCGGCTCCGGTCCGTTTTTTGCCGCGGCGGCCCATTCCGGGGTGCCGGACCAGGTCCTTTTTTTGCCGCGGCGGCCCATTCCGGGGTGCCGGAGCTGGTCCGTTTTTTGCCGCGGTGGCCCATTCCGGGGTGCCGGAGCCGGTCCGTTTTTTGCCACGACGGCCCATTCCGGGGTGCCGGACCAGGTCCATTTTTTGCCGCGGCGGCCCATTCCGGGGTGCCGGACCAGGTCCGTTTTTTGCCGCGGCGGCCCTTTCCGGGGTGCCGGACCAGGTCCTTTTTTTGCCGCGGCGGCCCATTCCGGGGTGCCGGCTCCGGTCAGTTTTTTGCTGCGGCGGCCAATTCCGGGGTGCCGGACCAGGTCCGTTTTTTGCCGCGGCGGCCCATTCCGGGGTGCTGGGGCCGGTCCGTTTTCTGCAGCGGCGGCCCATTCCGGGGTGCCGGCTCCGGTCCGTTTTTTGCCGCGGCGGCCCATTCCGGGGTGCCGGACCCGGTCCGTTTTTTGCCGCGGTGCCCCATTCCGGGGTGCCGGGGCCGGTCCTTTTTTTACCGCGGCGGCCCATTCCGGGGTGCCGGCTCCGGTCCGTTTTTTGCCGCGGCGGCCCATTCCGGGGTGCCGCACCTGGTCCGTTTTTTGCCGCGGCGGACCATTCCGGGGTGCCGGCGCCGGTCCGTTTTTTGCTGCGGCGGCCCATTCCGGGGTGCCGGACCACGTCCGTTTTTTGCCGCGGCGAACCCATTCCGGGGTGCTGGACCAGGTCTGTTTTTTGCCGCGGCGGCCCATTCCGGGGTGCCGGCTCCGGTCCGTTTTTTGCCGCTGCGGCCCATTCCGGGGTGCCGGTGCCGGTCCGTTTTTTGCCGCGGCAGCCCATTACGGGGTGCCGGGGCCGGTCCATTTTTTTCTGCGGCGGCCCATTCCGGGGTGCCAGAGCCCGTCTGTTTTTTGCCGCGGCGGCCCATTCCGGGGTGCCGGCGCCGGTCCGTTTTTTGCCGCGGCGGCCCATTCCGGTGTGCCGGCGCCGGTCCGTTTTTTGCCGTGGCGGCCCATTCCGGGGTGCCGGGCACGGTCCGTTTTTTGCCGCGGCGGCCCATTCCGGGGTGCCGGACCCGGTCCGTTTTTTGCCGCGGCGGCCCATTCCGGGGTGCCGACTCTGGTCCGTTTTTTGCCGCAGCGGCCCATTCCGGGGTGCCCGAGCCGGTCCGTTTTTTGCCGCGGCGGCCCATTCCGGGGTGCCGGCGCCGGTCCGTTTTTTGCCGCGGCGGCCCATTCCGGGGTGCCGGACCAGGTCCGTTTTTTGCCGCGGCGGCCCATTCCGGGGTGCCGGCTCCGGTCCGTTTTTTGCCGCGGCGGCCCATTCCGGGGTGCCGGAGCTGGTCCGTTTTTTGCCGCGGCGGCCCATTCCGGGGTGCCGGACCCGGTCCGTTTTTTGCCGCGGTGGCCCATTCCGGGGTGCTGGTGCCGGTCCGTTTTTTGCCGCGGCAGCCCATTCCGGGGTGCTGGCTCCGGTCCGTTTTTTGCTGCGGCGGCCCATTCCGGGGTGCCGGGGCCGGTCCGTTTTTTGCCGCGGCGGCCCATTCCGGGGTGCCGGTGCCGGTCCGTTTTTTGCCGCGGCGGCCCATTCCGGGGTGCCGGCACCGGTCCGTTTTTTGCTGCGGCAGCCCATTCCGGGGTGCCGGGGCCGGTCCGTTTTTTTCTGCGGTGGCCCATTCCGGGGTGCCGGAGCCGGTCCGTTATTTGCCGCAGCGTCCCATTCCGGGGTGCTGGGGCCGGTCTGATTTTTGCCGCGGCGGCCCATTCCGGGGTGCCGGAGCTGGTCCGTTTTTTGCCGCGGCGGCCTATTCCGGGGTGCCGGACCAGGTCCGTTTTTTGCCGCGGCGGCCCATTCCGGGGTGCCGGTGCCGGTCCGTTTTTTGCCGCGGCGGCCCATTCCGGGGTGCCGACTCTGGTCCGTTTTTTGCCGCGGCGGCCCATTCCGGGGTGCCGGGGCCGGTCCGTTTTTTGCCGCGGCGGCCCATTCCGGGGTGCCGGACCGGGTCCGTTTTTTTGCCGCGGCGGCCCATTCCGGGTTGCCGGCACCGGTCCGTTTTTTGCCGCGGCGGCCCATGCCGGGGTGCCAGAGCCGGTCCATTTTTTGCCGCGGCGGCCCATTCCGGGGTGCCGGCTTTGGTCCGTTTTTTGCCGCGGCGGCCCATTCCGGGGTGCCTGCGCCGGTCCGTTTTTTGCCGCGGCGGCCCATTCCGGGGTGCCTGCGCCGGTCCGTTTTTTGCCGCGGCGGCCCATTCCGGGGTGCCGGGGCCGGTCCGTTTTTTGCCGCGGCGGCCCATTCCGGGGTGCCGGCGCCGATCCGTTTTTTGCCGCGGCGGCCCATTCCGGGGTGCCGGACCAGGTCCGTTTTTTGCTGCGGCGGCCCATTCCGGGTTGCCGGAGCCGGTCTGTTTTTTGCCACGGCGGCCCATTCCGGGGTGCCGGGGCCGGTCCGTTTTTTGCCGCGGCGGCCAATTCCGGGTTGCCGGACCCGGTCCGTTTTTTGCCGCGGCGGCCCATTCCGGGGTGCCGGAGCCGGTCCGTTTTTTGCCGCGGCGGCCCATTCCGGGGTGCCGGAGCCGGTCCGTTTTTTGCCGCGGCGGCCCATTCCGGGGTGCCGGCGCCGGTCCGTTTTTTGCCGCGGCGGCCCATTCCGGGGTGCCGGAGCCGGTCCGTTTTTTGTCGCGGTGCCCCATTCCGGGGTGCCGGGGCCGGTCCGTTTTTTGCCACGGCGGCCCATTCCGGGGTGCCGGCTCCGGTCCGTTTTTTGCCGCGGCGGCCCATTCCGGGGTGCCGGACCAGGTCCTTTTTTTGCCGCGGCGGCCCATTCCGGGGTGCCGGAGCTGGTCCGTTTTTTTGCCGCGGTGGCCCATTCCGGGGTGCCGGGGCCGGTCCGTTTTTTGCCGCGGCGGCCCATTCCGGGGTGCCGGTGCCGGTCCGTTTTTTGCCGCGGCGGCCATTTCCGGGGTGCCGGTGCCGGTCCGTTTTTTGCCGCGGCGGCCCATTCCGGGGTGCCGGCTCCGGTCAGTTTTTTGCTGCGGCGGCCCATTCCGGGGTGCCGGGGCCGGTCCGTTTTTTGCCGCGGCGGCCCATTCCGGGGTGCCGGTGCCGGTCCGTTTTTTGCCGCGGCGGCCCATTCCGGGGTGCTGGACCAGGTCCGTTTTTTTGCCGCGGCGGCCCATTCCGGGGTGCCGGAGCCGGTCCGTTTTTTGCCGCGGCGGCCCATGCCGGGGTGCCGGCTTTGGTCCGTTTTTTGCCACGGCCGCCCATTCCGGGGTGCCTGCGCCGGTCCGTTTTTTGCCGCGGCGGCCCATTCCGGGGTGCCGGAGCCGGTCCGTTTTTTGCCGCGGCGGCCCATTCCGGGGTGCCGGCGCCGATCCGTTTTTTGCCGCGGCGGCCAATTCCGGGGTGCCGGACCAGGTCCGTTTTTTGCTGCGGCGGCCCATTCCGGGTTGCCGGAGCCGGTCTGTTTTTTGCCACGGCGGCCCATTCCGGGGTGCCGGGGCCGGTCCGTTTTTTGCCGCGGCGGCCAATTCCGGGTTGCCGGACCCGGTCCGTTTTTTGCCGCGGCGGCCCATTCCGGGGTGCCGGCGCCGGTCCGTTTTTTGCCGCGGCGGCCCATTCCGGGGTGCCGGCTCCGGTCCGTTTTTTGCCGCGGCGGCCCATTTCCGGGGTGCCGGCTCCGGTCCGTTTTTTGCCGCGGCGGCCCATTCCGGGGTGCCGGGGCCGGTCCGTTTTTTGCCGCGGCGGCCCATTCCGGGGTGCCGGGGCCGGTCCGTTTTTTGCCACGGCGGCCCATTCCGGGGTGCCGGCTCCGGTCCGTTTTTTGCCACGGCGGCCCATTCCGGGGTGCCGGAGCCGGTCCGTTTTTTGCCGCGGCAGCCCATTCCGGGGTGCCGGACCAGGTCCATTTTTTGCCGCGGCGGCCCATTCCGGGGTGCCGGACCCGGTCCGTTTTTTGCCGCGGCGGCCCATTCCGGGGTGCCGGACCCGGTCCGTTTTTTGCCGCGGCGGCCCATTCCGGGGTGCCGGGGCCGGTCCGTTTTTTGCCGCGGCAGCCCATTCCGGGGTGCCGGGGCCGGTCCGTTTTTTGCCGCAGCGGCCCATTCCGGGGTACTGGGGCCGGTCTGTTTTTTGCCGCCGCGGCCCATTCCGGGGTGCCGGAGCTGGTCCGTTTTTTGCCGCGGCGGCCCATTCCGGGGTGCCGGCGCCGATCCGTTTTTTGCCGCGGCGGCCAATTCCGGGGTGCCGGACCAGGTCCGTTTTTTGCTGCGGCGGCCCATTCCGGGTTGCCGGAGCCGGTCTGTTTTTTGCCACGGCGGCCCATTCCGGGGTGCCGGGGCCGGTCCGTTTTTTGCCGCGGCGGCCCATTCCGGGGTGCCGGAGCCGGTCCGTTTTTTGCCGCGGCGGCCCATTCCGGGGTGCCGGACCCGGTCCGTTTTTTGCCGCGGCGGCCCATTCCGGGGTGCCGGACCAGGTCCATTTTTTGCCGCGGCAGCCCATTCCGGGGTGCTGGCTCCGGTCCGTTTTTTGCCGCGGCGGCCCATTCCGGGGTGCCGGAGCTGGTCCGTTTTTTGCCGCGGCGGCCTATTCGGGGTGCCGGACCAGGTCCGTTTTTTGCCGCGGCGGCCCATTCCGGGGTGCCGGTGCCGGTCCGTTTTTTGCCGCGGCGGCCCATTCCGGGGTGCCGACTCCGGTCCGTTTTTTGCCGCGGCGGCCCATTCCGGGGTGCCGGAGCCGGTCCGTTTTTTGCCGCGGCGGCCCATTCCGGGGTGCCGGACCGGGTCCGTTTTTTTGCCGCGGCGGCCCATTCCGGGTTGCCGGCACCGGTCCGTTTTTTGCCGCGGCGGCCCATGCCGGGGTGCCAGAGCCGGTCCGTTTTTTGCCGCGGCGGCCCATTCCGGGGTGCCGGCTTTGGTCCGTTTTTTGCCACGGCGGCCCATTCCGGGGTGCCTGCGCCGGTCCGTTTTTTGCCGCGGCGGCCCATTCCGGGGTGCCTGCGCCGGTCCGTTTTTTGCCGCGGCGGCCCATTCCGGGGTGCCGGGGCCGGTCCGTTTTTTGCCGCGGCGGCCCATTCCGGGGTGCCGGCGCCGATCCGTTTTTTGCCGCAGCGGCCCATTCCGGGGTGCCGGACCAGGTCCGTTTTTTGCTGCGGCGGCCCATTCCGGGTTGCCGGAGCCGGTCTGTTTTTTGCCACGGCGGCCCATTCCGGGGTGCCGGGGGCCGGTCCGTTTTTTGCCGCGGCGGCCAATTCCGGGTTGCCGGACCCGGTCCGTTTTTTTGCCGCGGCGGCCCATTCCGGGGTGCCGGAGCCGGTCCGTTTTTTGCCGCGGCGGCCCATTCCGGGGTGCCGGAGCCGGTCCGTTTTTTGCAGCGGCGGCCCATTCCGGGGTGCCGGCGCCGGTCCGTTTTTTGCCGCGGCGGCCCATTCCGGGGTGCCGGAGCCGGTCCGTTTTTTGCCGCGGTGCCCCATTCCGGGGTGCCGGGGCCGGTCCGTTTTTTGCCGCGGCGGCCCATTCCGGGCTGCCGGCTCCGGTCCGTTTTTTGCCGCGGCGGCCCATTCCGGGGTGCCGGACCAGGTCCTTTTTTTGCCGCGGCGGCCCATTCCGGGGTGCCGGAGCTGGTCCGTTTTTTGCCGCGGTGGCCCATTCCGGGGTGCCGGAGCCGGTCCGTTTTTTGCCACGACGGCCCATTCCGGGGTGCCGGACCAGGTCCATTTTTTGCCGCGGCGGCCCATTCCGGGGTGCCGGACCAGGTCCGTTTTTTGCCGCGGCGGCCCTTTCCGGGGTGCCGGACCACGTCCTTTTTTTGCCGCGGCGGCCCATTCCGGGGTGCCGGCTCCGGTCAGTTTTTTGCTGCGGCGGCCAATTCCGGGGTGCCGGACCAGGTCCGTTTTTTGCCGCGGCGGCCCATTCCGGGGTGCTGGGGCCGGTCCGTTTTCTGCAGCGGCGGCCCATTCCGGGGTGCCGGCGCCGGTCCGTTTTTTGCCGCGGCGGCCCATTCCGGGGTGCCGGACCCGGTCCGTTTTTTGCCGCGGTGCCCCATTCCGGGGTGCCGGGGCCGGTCCTTTTTTTACCGCGGCGGCCCATTCCGGGGTGCCGGCTCCGGTCCGTTTTTTGCCGCGGCGGCCCATTCCGGGGTGCCGCACCTGGTCCGTTTTTTGCCGCGGCGGCCCATTCCGGGGTGCCGGCGCCGGTCCGTTTTTTGCTGCGGCGGCCCATTCCGGGGTGCCGGACCACGTCCGTTTTTTGCCGCGGCGAACCCATTCCGGGGTGCTGGACCAGGTCTGTTTTTTGCCGCGGCGGCCCATTCCGGGGTGCCGGCTCCGGTCCGTTTTTTGCCGCTGCGGCCCATTCCGGGGTGCCGGTGCCGGTCCGTTTTTTGCCGCGGCAGCCCATTCCGGGGTGCCGGGGCCGGTCCATTTTTTCTGCGGCGGCCCATTCCGGGGTGCCAGAGCCCGTCTGTTTTTTGCCGCGGCGGCCCATTCCGGGGTGCCGGGGCCGGTCCGTTTTTTGCCGCGGCGGCCCATTCCGTGTGCCGGCGCCGGTCCGTTTTTTGCCGTGGCGGCCCATTCCGGGTGCCGGGCACGGTCCGTTTTTTGCCGCGGCGGCCCATTCCGGGGTGCCGGACCCGGTCCGTTTTTTGCCGCGGCGGCCCATTCCGGGGTGCCGACTCTGGTCCGTTTTTTGCCGCGGCGGCCCATTCCGGGGTGCCCGAGCCGGTCCGTTTTTTGCCGCGGCGGCCCATTCCGGGGTGCCGGCTCCGATCCGTTTTTTGCCGCGGCGGCCCATTCCGGGGTGCCGGCGCCGGTCCGTTTTTTGCCGCGGCGGCCCATTCCGGGGTGCCGGACCAGGTCCGTTTTTTGCCACGACGGCCCATTCCGGGGTGCCGGCTCCGGTCCGTTTTTTGCCGCGGCGGCCCATTCCGGGTGCCGGAGCTGGTCCGTTTTTTGCCGCGGCGGCCCATTCCGGGGTGCCGGACCCGGTCCGTTTTTTGCCGCGGTGGCCCATTCCGGGGTGCTGGTGCCGGTCCGTTTTTTGCCGCGGCAGCCCATTCCGGGGTGCTGGCTCCGGTCCGTTTTTTGCTGCGGCGGCCCATTCCGGGGTGCCGGGGCCGGTCCGTTTTTTGCCGCGGCGGCCCATTCCGGGGTGCCGGTGCCGGTCCGTTTTTTGCCGCGGCGGCCCATTCCGGGGTGCCGGCACCGGTCCGTTTTTTGCTGCGGCAGCCCATTCCGGGGTGCCGGGGCCGGTCCGTTTTTTTCTGCGGTGGCCCATTCCGGGGTGCCGGAGCCGGTCCGTTATTTGCCGCAGCGTCCCATTCCGGGGTGCTGGGGCCGGTCTGATTTTTGCCGCGGCGGCCCATTCCGGGGTGCCGGAGCTGGTCCGTTTTTTGCCGCGGCGGCCTATTCCGGGGTGCCGGACCAGGTCCGTTTTTTGCCGCGGCGGCCCATTCCGGGGTGCCGGTGCCGGTCCGTTTTTTGCCGCGGCGGCCCATTCCGGGGTGCCGACTCCGGTC
This sequence comes from Phalacrocorax carbo, assembly GCF_963921805.1. Taxonomy (NCBI): domain Eukaryota; kingdom Metazoa; phylum Chordata; class Aves; order Suliformes; family Phalacrocoracidae; genus Phalacrocorax; species Phalacrocorax carbo. The sequence continues at coordinate 38,389 of NW_026990488.1, forward strand.
CGTTTTTTGCCGCGGCGGCCCATTCCGGGGTGCCGGGGCCGGTCCGTTTTTTGCCGCGGCGGCCCATTCCGGGGTGCCGGACCGGGTCCGTTTTTTGCCGCGGCGGCCCATTCCGGGTTGCCGGCACCGGTCCGTTTTTTGCCGCGGCGGCCCATGCCGGGGTGCCAGAGCCGGTCCGTTTTTTGCCGCGGCGGCCCATTCCGGGGTGCCGGCTTTGGTCCGTTTTTTGCCACGGCGGCCCATTCCGGGGTGCCTGCGCCGGTCCGTTTTTTGCCGCGGCGGCCCATTCCGGGGTGCCTGCGCCGGTCCGTTTTTTGCCGCGGCGGCCCATTCCGGGGTGCCGGGGCCGGTCCGTTTTTTGCCGCGGCGGCCCATTCCGGGGTGCCGGCGCCGATCCGTTTTTTGCCGCGGCGGCCCATTCCGGGGTGCCGGACCAGGTCCGTTTTTTGCTGCGGCGGCCCATTCCGGGTTGCCGGAGCCGGTCTGTTTTTTGCCACGGCGGCCCATTCCGGGGTGCCGGGGCCGGTCCGTTTTTTGCCGCGGCGGCCAATTCCGGGTTGCCGGACCCGGTCCGTTTTTTGCCGCGGCGGCCCATTCCGGGGTGCCGGAGCCGGTCCGTTTTTTGCAGCGGCGGCCCATTCCGGGGTGCCGGCGCCGGTCCGTTTTTTGCCGCGGCGGCCCATTCCGGGGTGCCGGAGCCGGTCCGTTTTTTGTCGCGGCGGCCCATTCCGGGGTGCCGGGGCCGGTCCGTTTTTTGCCACGGCGGCCCATTCCGGGGTGCCGGCTCCGGTCCGTTTTTTGCCGCGGCGGCCCATTCCGGGGTGCCGGACCAGGTCCTTTTTTTGCCGCGGCGGCCCATTCCGGGGTGCCGGAGCTGGTCCGTTTTTTGCCGCGGTGGCCCATTCCGGGGTGCCGGAGCCGGTCCGTTTTTTGCCACGACGGCCCATTCCGGGGTGCCGGAGCCGGTCCATTTTTTGCCGCGGCGGCCCATTCCGGGGTGCCGGACCAGGTCCGTTTTTTGCCGCGGCGGCCCATTCCGGGGTGCCGGACCAGGTCCGTTTTTTGCCGCGGCGGCCCTTTCCGGGGTGCCGGACCAGGTCCTTTTTTTGCCGCGGCGGCCCATTCCGGGGTGCCGGCTCCGGTCAGTTTTTTGCTGCGGCGGCCAATTCCGGGGTGCCGGACCAGGTCCGTTTTTTGCCGCGGCGGCCCATTCCGGGGTGCTGGGGCCGGTCCGTTTTCTGCAGCGGCGGCCCATTCCGGGGTGCCGGCGCCGGTCCGTTTTTTGCCGCGGCGGCCCATTCCGGGGTGCCGGACCCGGTCCGTTTTTTGCCGCGGTGCCCCATTCCGGGGTGCCGGGGCCGGTCCTTTTTTTACCGCGGCGGCCCATTCCGGGGTGCCGGCTCCGGTCCGTTTTTTGCCGCGGCGGCCCATTCCGGGGTGCTGGGGCCGGTCCGTTTTCTGCAGCGGCGGCCCATTCCGGTGTGCCGGCGCCGGTCCGTTTTTTGCCGCGGCGGCCCATTCCGGGGTGCCGGACCCGGTCCGTTTTTTGCCGCGGCGAACCCATTCCGGGGTGCTGGACCAGGTCTGTTTTTTGCCGCGGCGGCCCATTCCGGGGTGCCGGCTCCGGTCCGTTTTTTGCCGCTGCGGCCCATTCCGGGGTGCCGGTGCCGGTCCGTTTTTTGCCGCGGCAGCCCATTCCGGGGTGCCGGGGCCGGTCCGTTTTTTTCTGCGGCGGCCCATTCCGGGGTGCCAGAGCCCGTCTGTTTTTTGCCGCGGCGGCCCATTCCGGTGTGCCGGCGCCGGTCCGTTTTTTGCCGTGGCGGCCCATTCCGGGGTGCCGGGGCACGGTACGTTTTATGCCGCGGCGGCCCATTCCGGGTGCTGGGCCGGTCCGTTTTTTGCCGCGGCGGCCTATTCCGGGCTGCCGGACCAGGTCCGTTTTTTGCCGCGGCGGCCCATTCCGGGGTGCCGACTCTGGTCCGTTTTTTGCCGCAGCGGCCCATTCCGGGGTGCCCGAGCCGGTCCGTTTTTTGCCGCGGCGGCCCATTCCGGGGTGCCAGAGCCCGTCTGTTTTTTGCCGCGGCGGCCCATTCCGGGGTGCCGGGGCGGTCCGTTTTTTTGCCGCGGCGGCCCATTCCGGGGTGCCGGCGCCGGTCCGTTTTTTTTGCCGTGGCGGCCCATTCCGGGGTGCCGGGCACGGTCCGTTTTTTTGCCGCGGCGGCCCATTCCGGGGTGCCGGACCCGGTCCGTTTTTTGCCGCGGCGGCCCATTCCGGGGTGCCGACTCTGGTCCGTTTTTTGCCGCGGCGGCCCATTCCGGGGTGCCCGAGCCGGTCCGTTTTTTGCCGCGGCGGCCCATTCCGGGGTGCCGGCTCCGATCCGTTTTTTTGCCGCGGCGGCCCATTCCGGGGTGCCGGCGCCGGTCCGTTTTTTTGCCGCGGCGGCCCATTCCGGGGTGCCGGACCAGGTCCGTTTTTTGCCACGACGGCCCATTCCGGGGTGCCGGCTCCGGTCCGTTTTTTGCCGCGGCGGCCCATTCCGGGGTGCCGGAGCTGGTCGTTTTTTGCCGCGGCGGCCCATTCCGGGGTGCCGGACCCGGTCGTTTTTTGCCGCGGTGGCCCATTCCGGGGTGCTGGTGCCGGTCCGTTTTTTGCCGCGGCAGCCCATTCCGGGGTGCTGGCTCCGGTCCGTTTTTTGCTGCGGCGGCCCATTCCGGGGTGCCGGGGCCGGTCCGTTTTTTTGCCGCGGCGGCCCATTCCGGGGTGCCGGTGCCGGTCCGTTTTTTGCCGCGGCGGCCCATTCCGGGGTGCCGGCACCGGTCCGTTTTTTGCTGCGGCAGCCCATTCCGGGGTGCCGGGGCCGGTCCGTTTTTTTCTGCGGTGGCCCATTCCGGGGGTGCCGGAGCCGGTCCGTTATTTGCCGCAGCGTCCCATTCCGGGGTGCTGGGGCCGGTCTGATTTTTGCCGCGGCGGGCCCATTCCGGGGTGCCGGAGCTGGTCCGTTTTTTGCCGCGGCGGCCTATTCCGGGGGTGCCGGACCAGGTCCGTTTTTTGCCGCGGCGGCCCATTCCGGGGTGCCGGTGCCGGTCCGTTTTTTGCCGCGGCGGCCCATTCCGGGGGTGCCGACTCCGGTCCGTTTTTTGCCGCGGCGGCCCATTCCGGGGTGCCGGGGCCGGTCCGTTTTTTGCCGCGGCGGCCCATTCGGGGTGCCGGACCGGGTCCGTTTTTTGCCGCGGCGGCCCATTCCGGGTTGCCGGCACCGGTCCGTTTTTTGCCGCGGCGGCCCATGCCGGGGTGCCAGAGCCGGTCCGTTTTTTGCCGCGGCGGCCCATTCCGGGGTGCCGGCTTTGGTCCGTTTTTTGCCACGGCGGCCCATTCCGGGGTGCCTGCGCCGGTCCGTTTTTTGCCGCGGCGGCCCATTCCGGGGTGCCTGCGCCGGTCCGTTTTTTGCCGCGGCGGCCCATTCCGGGGTGCCGGGGCCGGTCCGTTTTTTGCCGCGGCGGCCCATTCCGGGGTGCCGGCGCCGATCCGTTTTTTGCCGCGGCGGCCCATTCCGGGGTGCCGGACCAGGTCCGTTTTTTTGCTGCGGCGGCCCATTCCGGGTTGCCGGAGCCGGTCTGTTTTTTGCCACGGCGGCCCATTCCGGGGTGCCGGGGCCGGTCCGTTTTTTGCCGCGGCGGCCAATTCCGGGTTGCCGGACCCGGTCCGTTTTTTGCCGCGGCGGCCCATTCCGGGGTGCCGGAGCCGGTCCGTTTTTTGCCGCGGCGGCCCATTCCGGGGTGCCGGAGCCGGTCCGTTTTTTGCAGCGGCGGCCCATTCCGGGGTGCCGGCGCCGGTCCGTTTTTTTGCCGCGGCGGCCCATTCCGGGGTGCCGGAGCCGGTCCGTTTTTTGTCGCGGTGCCCCATTCGGGGTGCCGGGGCCGGTCCGTTTTTTGCCACGGCGGCCCATTCCGGGGGTGCCGGCTCCGGTCCGTTTTTTGCCGCGGCGGCCCATTCCGGGGTGCCGGACCAGGTCCTTTTTTTGCCGCGGCGGCCCATTCCGGGGTGCCGGAGCTGGTCCGTTTTTTTGCCGCGGTGGCCCATTCCGGGGTGCCGGAGCCGGTCCGTTTTTTGCCACGACGGCCCATTCCGGGGTGCCGGAGCCGGTCCATTTTTTGCCGCGGCGGCCCATTCCGGGGTGCCGGACCAGGTCCGTTTTTTGCCGCGGCGGCCCATTCCGGGGTGCCGGACCAGGTCCGTTTTTTGCCGCGGCGGCCCTTTCCGGGGTGCCGGACCAGGTCCTTTTTTTGCCGCGGCGGCCCATTCCGGGGTGCCGGCTCCGGTCAGTTTTTTGCTGCGGCGGCCAATTCCGGGGTGCCGGACCAGGTCCGTTTTTTGCCGCGGCGGCCCATTCCGGGGTGCTGGGGCCGGTCCGTTTTCTGCAGCGGCGGCCCATTCCGGGGTGCCGGCGCCGGTCCGTTTTTTTGCCGCGGCGGCCCATTCCGGGGTGCCGGACCCGGTCCGTTTTTTTGCCGCGGTGCCCATTCGGGGTGCCGGGGCCGGTCCTTTTTTTACCGCGGCGGCCCATTCCGGGGTGCCGGCTCCGGTCCGTTTTTTGCCGCGGCGGCCCATTCCGGGGTGCTGGGGCCGGTCCGTTTTCTGCAGCGGCGGCCCATTCCGGGGTGCCGGCGCCGGTCCGTTTTTTGCCGCGGCGGCCCATTCCGGGAGTGCCGGACCCGGTCCGTTTTTTTGCCGCGGCGAACCCATTCCGGGGTGCTGGACCAGGTCTGTTTTTTGCCGCGGCGGCCCATTCCGGGGTGCCGGCTCCGGTCCGTTTTTTGCCGCTGCGGCCCATTCCGGGGTGCCGGTGCCGGTCCGTTTTTTGCCGCGGCAGCCCATTCCGGGGTGCCGGGGCCGGTCCGTTTTTTTCTGCGGCGGCCCATTCCGGGGTGCCAGAGCCCGTCTGTTTTTTGCCGCGGCGGCCCATTCCGGTGTGCCGGCGCCGGTCCGTTTTTTGCCGTGGCGGCCCATTCCGGGGTGCCGGGCACGGTACGTTTTATGCCGCGGCGGCCCATTCCGGGGTGCTGGGGCCGGTCCGTTTTTTGCCGCGGCGGCCTATTCCGGGCTGCCGGACCAGGTCCGTTTTTTGCCGCGGCGGCCCATTCCGGGGTGCCGACTCTGGTCCGTTTTTTGCCGCAGCGGCCCATTCCGGGGTGCCCGAGCCGGTCCGTTTTTTGCCGCGGCGGCCCATTCCGGGGTGCCGGCTCCGATCCGTTTTTTGCCGCGGCGGCCCATTCCGGAGTGCCGGCGCCGGTCCGTTTTTTGCCGCGGCGGCCCATTCCGGGGTGCCGGACCAGGTCCGTTTTTTGCCACGACGGCCCATTCCGGGGTGCCGGCTCCGGTCCGTTTTTTGCCGCGGCGGCCCATTCCGGGGTGCCGGAGCTGGTCCGTTTTTTGCCACGGCGGCCCATTCCGGGGTGCCGGACCCGGTCCGTTTTTTGCCGCGGTGGCCCATTCCGGGGTGCTGGTGCCGGTCCGTTTTTTGCCGCGGCAGCCCATTCCGGGGTGCTGGCTCCGGTCCGTTTTTTGCTGCGGCGGCCCATTCCGGGGTGCCGGGGCCGGTCCGTTTTTTGCCGCGGCGGCCCATTCCGGGGTGCCGGTGCCGGTCCGTTTTTTGCCGCGGCGGCCCATTCCGGGGTGCCGGCACCGGTCCGTTTTTTGCTGCGGCAGCCCATTCCGGGGTGCCGGGGCCGGTCCGTTTTTTGCCGCGGCGGCCCATTCCGGGGTGCCGGAGCCCGTCAGTTTTTTGCAGCGGCGGCCCATTCCGGGGTGCCGGCGCCGGTCCGTTTTTTGCCGCGGCGGCCCATTCCGGGGTGCCGGAGCCGGTCCGTTTTTTGCCGCGGCGGCCCATTCCGGGGTGCCGGACCAGGTCCATTTTTTGCCGTGGCGGCCCATTCCGGGGTGCCGGGGCCGGTCCGTTTTTTGCTGCGGCGGCCCATTCCGGGGTGCCGGTGCCGGTCTGTTTTTTGCCGCGGCGGCCCATTCCGGGGTGCCGGACCCGGTCCGTTTTTTGCCGCGGCGGCCCATTCCGGGGTGCCGGGGCCGGTCCGTTTTTTGCCACGGCGGCCCATTCCGGAGTGCCGGAGCCGGTCCGTTTTTTGCCGCGGCGGCCCATTCCGGGTTGCCGGGGCCGGTCCGTTTTTTGCCGCGGCGGCCCATTCCGGGGTGCCGGCTCCGGTCCGTTTTTTGCCACGGCGGCCCATTCCGGGGTGCCTGCGCCGGTCTGTTTTTTGCCGCGGCAGCCCATTCCGGGGTGCCGGACCAGGTCCATTTTTTGCCGCGGCGGCCCATTCCGGGGTGCCGGACCCGGTCCGTTTTTTGCCGCGGCGGCCCATTCCGGGGTGCCGGACCCGGTCCGTTTTTTGCCGCGGCGGCCCATTCTGGGGTGCCGGACCAGGTCCGTTTTTTGCCGCGGCAGCCCATTCCGGGGTGCCGGGGCCGGTCCGTTTTTTTCTGCGGCGGCCCATTCCGGGGTGCCAGAGCCGGTCCGTTTTTTGCCGCAGCGGCCCATTCCGGGGTGCTGGGGCCGGTCTGTTTTTTGCCGCGGCGGCCCATTCCGGGGTGCCGGAGCTGGTCCGTTTTTTGCCGCGGCGGCCCATTCCGGGGTGCCGGGGCCGGTCCGTTTTTTGCCGCGGCGGCCAATTCCGGGGTGCCGGACCAGGTCCGTTTTTTGCCGCGGTGGCCCATTCCGGGGTGCCGGCTTTGGTCCGTTTTTTGCCGCGGCCGCCCATTCCGGGGTGCCGGAGCCGGTCCGTTTTTTGCCGCGGCGGCCCATTCCGGGGTGCCGGAGCCGGTCCGTTTTTTGCCGCGGCAGCCCATTCCGGGGTGCTGGCTCCGGTCAGTTTTTTGCTGCGGCGGCCCATTCCGGGGTGCCGGTGCCGGTCCGTTTTTTGCCGCGGCCGCCCATTCCGGGGTGCCGGGGCCGGTCCGTTTTTTGCCGCGGCGGCCCATTCCGGGGTGCCGGACCAGGTCCATTTTTTGCCGCGGCAGCCCATTCCGGGGTGCTGGCTCCGGTCAGTTTTTTGCTGCGGCGGCCCATTCCGGGGTGCCGGTGCCGGTCCGTTTTTTGCCGCGGCGGCCCATTCCGGGGTGCCGGGGCCGGTCCGTTTTTTGCCGCGGCGGCCCATTCCGGGGTGCCTGCGCCGGTCCGTTTTTTGCCGCGGCGGCCCATTCCGGGGTGCCGGACCAGGTCCGTTTTTTGCCGCGGCGGCCCATTCTGGGGTGCCGGCTCCGGTCCGTTTTTTGCCGCGGCAGCCCATTCCGGGGTGCCGGGGCCGGTCCGTTTTTTGCCGCAGCGGCCCATTCCGGGGTGCTGGGGCCGGTCTGTTTTTTGCCGCGGCGGCCCATTCCGGGGTGCCGGAGCTGGTCCGTTTTTTGCCGCGGCGGCCCATTCCGGGGTGCCGGCGCCGATCCGTTTTTTGCCGCGGCGGCCAATTCCGGGGTGCCGGACCAGGTCCGTTTTTTGCTGCGGCGGCCCATTCCGGGGTGCCGGAGCCGGTCTGTTTTTTGCCACGGCGGCCCATTCCGGGGTGCCGGGGCCGGTCCGTTTTTTGCCGCGGCGGACCATTCCGGGGTGCCCACTCTGGTCCGTTTTTTGCCGCAGCGGCCCATTCTGGGGTGCCCGAGCCGGTCCGTTTTTTGCCGCGGCGGCCCATTCCGGGGTGCCGGCTCCGATCCGTTTTTTGCCGCGGCGGCCCATTCCGGGGTGCCGGCGCCAGTCCGTTTTTTTGCCGCGGCGGCCCATTCCGGGGTGCCGGAGCCGGTCCGTTTTTTGCCGCGGCGGACCATTCCGGGGTGCCGGGGCCGGTCCGTTTTTTGCCGCGGCGGCCCATTCCGGGGTGCCGGCTCCGGTCCGTTTTTTGCTGCGGCGGCCCATTCCGGGGTGCCGGAGCCGGTCCGTTTTTTGCCGCGGCGGCCCATGCCGGGGTGCCGGAGCCGGTCCGTTTTTTGCCGCGGCGGCCCATTCCGGGGTGCCGGCTTTGGTCCGTTTTTTGCCACGGCGGCCCATTCCGGGGTGCCGGACCAGGTCCGTTTTTTGCCGCGGTGGCCCATTCCGGGGTGCCAGAGCCGGTCCGTTTTTTACCGCGGCGGCCCATTCCGGGGTGCCGGAGCCGGTCCGTTTTTTGCCGCGGCGGCCCATTCCGGGGTGCCGGTGCCGGTCCGTTTTTTGCCGCGTCGGCCCATTCCAGGGTTCCGGAGCCGGTCCGTTTTTTGCCGCGGCGGCCCATTCCGGGGTGCCGGTGCCGGTCCGTTTTTTTGCCGCGGCGGCCCATTCCGGGGTGCCGGACCCGGTCCGTTTTTTGCCGCGGCGGCCCATTCCGGGGTGCCGGCTCCGGTCCGTTTTTTGCCGCGGCGGCCCATTCCGGGGTGCCGGAGCCGGTCCGTTTTTTGCCGCGGCGGCCCATTCCGGGGTGCCGGCGCCGGTACGTTTTTTGCTGCGGCGGCCCATTCCGGGGTGCCAGACCAGGTCCGTTTTTTGCCGCGGCGGCCCATTCCGGGGTCCTGGGGCCGGTCCGTATTTTGCCGCGGCGGCCCATTCCGGGGTGCCAGGGCCTTTCCGTTTTTTGCCGCGGCGGCCCATTCCGGGGTGCCGGGGCCGGTCCGTTTTTTGCTGCGGCGGCCCATTCCGGGGTGCTGGGGCCGGTCCGTTTTTTGCCGCGGCGGCCCATTCCGGGGTGCCGGGGCCGGTCCGTTTTTTGCCGCGGCGGCCCATTCCGGGGTGCCGGACCCGGTCCGTTTTTTGCCACGGCGGCCCATTCCAGGGTTCCGGAGCCGGTCCGTTTTTTGCAGCGGCGGCCCATTCCGGGGTGCCGGTGCCGGTCCGTTTTCTGCCGCGGCGGCCCATTCCGGGGTGCCGGCTCCGGTCCGTTTTTTGCCGCGGCGGCCCATTCCGGGGTGCCGGAGCCGGTCCGTTTTTTGCCACGACGGCCCATTCCGGAGTGCCGGAGACGGTCCGTTTTTTGCCGCGGCGGCCCATTCCGGGGTGCCGGCGCCGGTACGTTTTTTGCTGCGGCGGCCCATTCCGGGGTGCCGGACCAGGTCCGTTTTTTGCCGCGGCGGCCCATTCCGCGGTGCCCGGGCCGGTCCGTATTTTGCCGCGGCGGCCCATTCCGGGGTGCCGGCGCCGGTCCGTTTTTTGCCGCGGCGGCCCATTCCGGGGTGCCGGGGCCGGTCCGTTTTTTGCTGCGGCGGCCCATTCCGGGGTGCTGGGGCCGGTCCGTTTTTTGCCGCGGCGGCCCATTCTGGGATGCCGGAGCCGGTCCGTTTTTTGCCACGGCGGCCCATTCCGGGGTGCCGGACCAAGACCGTTTTTTGCCGCGGCGGCCCATTCCGGGGTGCCGGCGCCGGTCCGTTTTTTGCCGCGGCAGCCCATTCCGGGGTGCCGGACCAGGTCCGTTTTTTGCCGCGGCGGCCCATTCCGGGGTACTGGGGCCGGTCTGTTTTTTGCCGCGGCGGCCCATTCCGGGGTGCCGGAGCTGGTCCGTTTTTTGCCGCGGCGGCCCATTCCGGGGTGCCGGCGCCGATCCGTTTTTTGCCGCGGCGGCCAATTCCGGGGTGCCGGACCAGGTCTGTTTTTTGCTGCGGCGGCCCATTCCGGGGTGCCGGAGCCGGTCTGTTTTTTGCCACGGCGGCCCATTCCGGGGTGCCGGGGCCGGTCCGTTTTTTGCCGCGGCGGCCCATTCCGGGGTGCCGGAGCCGGTCCGTTTTTTGCCGCGGCGGCCCATTCCGGGGTGCCGGACCCGGTCCGTTTTTTGCCGCGGCGGCCCATTCCGGGGTGCCGGACCAGGTCCATTTTTTGCCGCGGCAGCCCATTCCGGGGTGCTGGCTCCGGTCCGTTTTTTGCCGCGGCGGCCCATTCCGGGGTGCCGGACCCGGTCCGTTTTTTGCCGCGGCGGCCCATTCCGGGGTGCCGGTGCCGGTCCGTTTTTTGCCGCGGCGGCCCATTCCGGGGTGCCGGACCAGGTCCGTTTTTTGCCGCGGCAGCCCATTCCGGGGTGCCGGGGCCGGTCCGTTTTTTTCGGCGGTGGCCCATTCCGGGGTGCCGGCTCCGGTCCGTTATTTGCCGCAGCGGCCCATTCCGGGGTGCCGGACCCAGTCCGTTTTTTGCCGCGGCGGCCCATTCCGGGGTGCCGGAGCTGGTCCGTTTTTTGCCGCGGCGGCCCATTCCGGGGTGCCGGGGCCGGTCCGTTTTTTGCCGCGGCGGCCATTTCCGGGGTGCCGGTGCCGGTCCGTTTTTTGCCGCGGCGGCCCATTCCGGGGTGCCGGCTCCGGTCAGTTTTTTGCTGCGGCGGCCCATTCCGGGGTGCCGGGGCCGGTCCGTTTTTTGCCGCGGCGGCCCATTCCGGGGTGCCGGTGCCGGTCCGTTTTTTGCCGCGGCGGCCCATTCTTGGGTGCCGGACCAGGTCCGTTTTTTGCCGCGGCGGCCCATTCCGGGGTGCCGGAGCCGGTCCGTTTTTTGCCGCGGCGGCCCATGCCGGGGTGCCGGAGCCGGTCCGTTTTTTGCCGCGGCGGCCCATTCCGGGGTGCCGGCTTTGGTCCGTTTTTTGCCACGGCGGCCCATTCCGGGGTGCCTGCGCCGGTCCGTTTTTTGCCGCGGCGGCCCATTCCGGGGTGCCGGAGCCGGTCCGTTTTTTGCCGCGGCGGCCCATTCCGGGGTGCCGGCGCCGATCCGTTTTTTGCCGCGGCGGCCAATTCCGGGGTGCCGGACCAGGTCCGTTTTTTGCTGCGGCGGCCCATTCCGGGTTGCCGGAGCCGGTCTTATTTTTGCCACGGCGCCCATTCCGGGGTGCCGGGGCCGGTCCGTTTTTTGCCGCGGCGGCCAATTCCGGGGTGCCGGACCCGGTCCGTTTTTTGCCGCGGCGGCCCATTCCGGGGTGCCGGAGCCGGTCCGTTTTTTGCCGCGGCGGCCCATTCCGGGGTGCCGGTGCCGGTCCGTTTTTTGCAGCGGCGGCCCATTCCGGGGTGCCGGCGCCGGTCCGTTTTTTGCCGCGGCGGCCCATTCCGGGGTGCCGGAGCCGGTCCGTTTTTTGTCGCGGCGGCCCATTCCGGGGTGCCGGCTCCGGTCCGTTTTTTGCCGCGGCGGCCCATTCCGGGGTGCCGGGGCCGGTCCGTTTTTTGCCGCGGCGGCCCATTCCGGGGTGCCGGCTCCGGTCCGTTTTTTGCCGCGGCGGCCCATTCCGGGGTGCCGGACCAGGTCCTTTTTTTGCCGCGGCGGCCCATTCCGGGGTGCCGGCGCCGGTCCGTTTTTTGCCGCGGTGGCCCATTCCGGGGTGCCGGAGCCGGTCCGTTTTTTGCTGCGGTGGCCCGTTCCGGGGTGCCGGCGCCGGTCCGTTTTGTGCCGCGGCGGCCCATTCCGGGGTGCCGGACCAGGTCCGTTTTTTGCCGCGGCGGCCCTTTCCGGGGTGCCGGACCAGGTCCTTTTTTTGCCGCGGCGGCCCATTCCGGGGTGCCGGCTCCGGTCAGTTTTTTGCTGCGGCGGCCAATTCCGGGGTGCCGGCGCCGGTCCGTTTTTTGCCACGGCGGCCCATTCCGGGGTGCTGGGGCTGGTCCGTTTTTTGCAGCGGCGGCCCATTCCGGGGTGCCGGCGCCGGTCCGTTTTTTGCCGCGGCGGCCCATTCCGGGGTGCCGGGGCCGGTCCGTTTTTTGCCGCGGTGCCCCATTCCGGGGTGCCGGGGCCGGTCCTTTTTTTACCGCGGCGGCCCATTCCGGGCTGCCGGGGCCGGTCCGTTTTTTGCCGCGGCGGCCCATTCCGGGGTGCCGCACCTGTTCCGTTTTTTGCCGCGACGGCCCATTCCGGGGTGCCGGCGCCGGTCCGTTTTTTGCTGCGGCGGCCCATTCCGGGGTGCCGGCTCCGGTCCGTTTTTTGCCGCGGCGGCCCATTCCGGGGTGCCGGTGCCGGTCCGTTTTTTGCCGCTGCGGCCCATTCCGGGGTGCCGGTGCCGGTCCGTTTTTTGCCGCTGCGGCCCATTCCGGGGTGCCGGTGCCGGTCCGTTTTTTGCCGCTGCGGCCCATTCCGGGGTGCCGGTGCCGGTCCGTTTTTTGCCGCGGCAGCCCATTCCGGGGTGCCAGAGCCCGTCTGTTTTTTGCCGCAGCGGCCCATTCCGGGGTGCCGGGGCCGGTCCATTTTTTGCCGCGGCGGCCCATTCCGGGGTGCCGGCGCCGGTCCGTTTTTTGCCGTGGCGGCCCATTCCGGGGTGCCGGGCACGGTACGTTTTATGCCGCGGCGGCCCATTCCGGGGTGCTGGGGCCGGTCCGTTTTTTGCCGCGGCGGCCTATTCCGGGCTGCCGGACCAGGTCCGTTTTGTGCCGCGGCGGCCCATTCCGGGGTGCCGACTCTGGTCCGTTTTTTGCCGCAGCGGCCCATTCTGGGGTGCCCGAGCCGGTCCGTTTTTTGCCGCGGCGGCCCATTCCGGGGTGCCGGCTCCGATCCGTTTTTTGCCGCGGCGGCCCATTCCGGGGTGCCGGCGCCGGTCCGTTTTTTGCCGCGGCGGCCCATTCCGGGGTGCCGGACCAGGTCCGTTTTTTGCCACGACGGCCCATTCCGGGGTGCCGGCTCCGGTCCGTTTTTTGCCGCGGCGGCCCATTCCGGGGTGCCGGCGCCGGTCCGTTTTTTGCCACGGCGGCCCATTCCGGGGTGCCGGACCCGGTCCGCTTTTTGCCGCGGTGGCCCGTTCCGGGGTGCTGGTGCCGGTCCGTTTTTTGCCGCGGCAGCCCATTCCGGGGTGCTGGCTCCGGTCCGTTTTTTGCTGCGGCGGCCCATTCCGGGGTGCCGGAGCCGGTCCGTTTTTTGCCGCGGCGGCCCATTCCGGGGTGCCGGTGCCGGTCCGTTTTTTGCCGCGGCGGCCCATTCCGGGGTGCCGGCACCGGTCCGTTTTTTGCTGCGGCGGCCCATTCCGGGGTGCCGGCTCCGGTCCGTTTTTTGCAGCGGCGGCCCATTCCGGGGTGCCGGAGCCCGTCCGTTTTTTGCCGCGGCGGCCCATTCCGGGGTGCCGGGGCCGGTCCTTTTTTTGCCGCGGCGGCCCATTCCGGGGTGCCGGGGCCGGTCCGTTTTTTGCCGCGGCGGCCCATTCCGGGGTGCCGGCTCCGGTCCGTTTTTTGCCGCGGCGGCCCATTCCGGGGTGCCGGACCAGGTCCTTTTTTTGCCGCGGCGGCCCATTCCGGGGTGCCGGCGCCGGTCCGTTTTTTGCCGCGGTGGCCCATTCCGGGGTGCCGGAGCCGGTCCGTTTTTTGCCACGACGGCCCATTCCGGGGTGCCGGCGCCGGTCCGTTTTGTGCCGCGGCGGCCCATTCCGGGGTGCCGGACCAGGTCCGTTATTTGCCGCGGCGGCCCTTTCCGGGGTGCCGGACCAGGTCCTTTTTTTGCCGCGGCGGCCCATTCCGGGGTGCCGGCTCCGGTCAGTTTTTTGCTGCGGCGGCCAATTCCGGGGTGCCGGACCAGGTCCGTTTTTTGCCACGGCGGCCCATTCCGGGGTGCTGGGGCTGGTCCGTTTTTTGCAGCGGCGGCCCATTCCGGGGTGCCGGCGCCGGTCCGTTTTTTGCCGCGGCGGCCCATTCCGGGGTGCCGGGGCCGGTCCGTTTTTTGCCGCGGTGCCCCATTCCGGGGTGCCGGGGCCGGTCCTTTTTTTACCGCGGCGGCCCATTCCGGGGTGCCGGCTCCGGTCCGTTTTTTGCCGCGGCGGCCCATTCCGGGGTGCCGCACCTGGTCCGTTTTTTGCCACGACGGCCCATTCCGGGGTGCCGGCGCCGGTCCGTTTTTTGCTGCGGCGGCCCATTCCGGGGTGCCGGACCAGGTCCGTTTTTTGCCGCGGCGAACCCTTTCCGGGGTGCCGGACCAGGTCTGTTTTTTGCCGCGGCGGCCCATTCCGGGGTGCCGGCTCCGGTCCGTTTTTTGCCGCTGCGGCCCATTCCGGGGTGCCGGGGCCGGTCCGTTTTTTGCCGCGGCAGCCCATTCCGGGGTGCCGGGGCCGGTCCGTTTTTTTCTGCGGCGGCCCATTCCGGGGTGCCAGAGCCCGTCTGTTTTTTGCCGCAGCGGCCCATTCCGGGGTGCCGGACCCGGTCCATTTTTTGCCGCGGCGGCCCATTCCGGGGTGCCTGCGCCGGTCCGTTTTTTGCCGTGGCGGCCCATTCCGGGGTGCCGGGCACGGTACGTTTTATGCCGCGGCGGCCCATTCCGGGGTGCTGGGGCCGGTCCGTTTTTTGCCGCGGCGGCCTATTCCGGGCTGCCGGACCAGGTCCGTTTTTTGCCGCGGCGGCCCATTCCGGGGTGCCGGAGCCGGTCCGTTTTTTGCCGCGGCGGCTAATGCCGGGGTGCCGGCTCCGGTCCGTTTTTTGCCGCGGCGGCCCATTCCGGGGTGCCGACTCTGGTCCGTTTTTTGCCGCAGCGGCCCATTCTGGGGTGCCCGAGCCGGTCCGTTTTTTGCCACGGCGGCCCATTCCGGGGTGCCGGCTCCGATCCGTTTTTTGCCGCGGCGGCCCATTCCGGGGTGCCGGCGCCGGTCCGTTTTTTGCCGCGGCGGCCCATTCCGGGGTGCCGGACCAGGTCCGTTTTTTGCCACGACGGCCCATTCCGGGGTGCTGGGGCCGGTCCGTTTTTTGCCGCGGCGGCCCATTCCGGGGTGCCGGAGCTGGTCCGTTTTTTGCCACGGCGGCCCATTCCGGGGTGCCGGACCCGGTCCGCTTTTTGCCGCGGTGGCCCGTTCCGGGGTGCTGGTGCCGGTCCGTTTTTTGCCGCGGCAGCCCATTCCGGGGTGCTGGCTCCGGTCCGTTTTTTGCTGCGGCGGCCCATTCCGGGGTGCCGGGGCCGGTCCGTTTTTTGCCGCGGCGGCCCATTCCGGGGTGCCGGTGCCGGTCCGTTTTTTGCCGCGGCGGCCCATTCCGGGGTGCCGGCACCGGTCCGTTTTTTGCTGCGGCGGCCCATTCCGGGGTGCCGGAGCCGGTCCGTTTTTTGCCGCGGCGGCCCATTCCGGGGTGCCGGAGCCCGTCCGTTTTTTGACGCGGCGGCCCATTCCGGGGTGCCGGGGCCGGTCCGTTTTTTGCTATGGCGGCCCATTCCGGGGTGCCGGTGCCGGTCTGTTTTTTGCTACGGCGGCCCATTCCGGGGTGCCGGTGCCGGTCTGTTTTTTGCCGCGGCGGCCCATTCCGGGGTGCCGGCTCCGGTCCGTTTTTTGCCGCGGCGGCCCATTCCGGGGTGCCGGACCAGGTCCGTTTTTTGCCGCGGCGGCCCATTCCGGGGTGCCGGTGCCGGTCCGTTTTTTGCCGCGGCGGCCCATTCCGGGGTGCCGGGGCCGGTCCGTTTTTTGCCGCGGCGGCCCATTCCGGGGTGCCGGAGCCGGTCCGTTTTTTGCCGCGGCGGCCCATTCCGGGTTGCCGGCGCCGGTCCGTTTTTTGCCGCGGCGGCCCATTCCGGGGTGCCGGAGCCGGTCCGTTTTTTGCCACGGCGGCCCATTCCGGGGTGCCGGCTTTGGTCCGTTTTTTGCCACGGCGGCCCATTCCGGGGTGCCTGCGCCGGTCCGTTTTTTGCCGCGGCGGCCCATTCCGGGGTGCCGGAGCCGGTCCGTTTTTTGCCGCGGCGGCCCATTCCGGGGTGCCTGCGCCGATCCGTTTTTTGCCGCGGCGGCCAATTCCGGGGTGCCGGACCAGGTCCGTTTTTTGCTGCGGCGGCCCATTCCGGGTTGCCGGAGCCGGTCTGTTTTTTGCCACGGCGGCCCATTCCGGGGTGCCGGGGCCGGTCCGTTTTTTGCCGAGGCGGCCAATTCCGGGTTGCCGGACCCGGTCCGTTTTTTGCCGCGGCGGACCATTCCGGGGTGCCGGTGCCGGTCCGTTTTTTGCAGCGGCGGCCCATTCCGGGGTGCCGGCGCCGGTCCGTTTTTTGCCGCGGCGGCCCATTCCGGGGTGCCGGCGCCGGTCCGTTTTTTGCCGCGGCGGCCCATTCCGGGGTGCCGGACCAGGTCCTTTTTTTGCCGCGGCGGCCCATTCCGGGGTGCCGGCGCCGGTCCGTTTTTTGCCGCGGTGGCCCATTCCGGGGTGCCGGAGCCGGTCCGTTTTTTGCCAGGACGGCCCATTCCGGGGTGCCGGCGCCGGTCCGTTTTTTGCCGCGGCGGCCCATTCCGGGGTGCCGGACCAGGTCCGTTTTTTGCCGCGGCGGCCCTTTCCGGGGTGCCGGACCAGGTCCTTTTTTTGCCGCGGCGGCCCATTCCGGGGTGCCGGCTCCGGTCAGTTTTTTGCTGCGGCGGCCAATTCCGGGGTGCCGGACCAGGTCCGTTTTTTGCCACGGCGGCCCATTCCGGGGTGCTGGGGCCGGTCCGTTTTTTGCAGTGGCGGCCCATTCCGGGGTGCCGGCGCCGGTCCGTTTTTTGCCGCGGCGGCCCATTCCGGGGTGCCGGGGCCGGTCCGTTTTTTGCCGCGGCGGCCCATTCCGGGGTGCCGCACCTGGTCCGTTTTTTGTCACGACGGCCCATTCCGGGGTGCCGGCGCCGGTCCGTTTTTTGCTGCGGCGGCCCATTCCGGGGTGCCGGACCAGGTCCGTTTTTTGCCGCGGCGAACCCTTTCCGGGGTGCCGGACCAGGTCTGTTTTTTGCCGCGGCGGCCCATTCCGGGGTGCCGGCTCCGGTCCGTTTTTTGCCGCTGCGGCCCATTCCGGGGTGCCGGGGCCGGTCCGTTTTTTTCTGCGGCGGCCCATTCCGGGGTGCCAGAGCCCGTCTGTTTTTTGCCGCGGCGGCCCATTCCGGGGTGCCGGACCCGGTCCGTTTTTTGCCGCGGCGGCCCATTCCGGGGTGCCGGCGCCGGTCCGTTTTTTGCCGTGGCGGCTAATGCCGGGGTGCCGGCTCCGGTCCGTTTTTTGCCGCGGCGGCCCATTCCGGGGTGCCGGGCACGGTACGTTTTATGCCGCGGCGGCCCATTCCGGGGTGCTGGGGCCGGTCCGTTTTTTGCCGCGGCGGCCTATTCCGGGCTGCCGGACCAGGTCCGTTTTTTGCCGCGGCGGCCCATTCCGGGGTGCCGGCACCGGTCCGTTTTTTGCCGCGGCGGCTAATGCCGGGGTGCCGGCTCCGGTCCGTTTTTTGCCGCGGCGGCCCATTCCGGGGTGCCGACTCTGGTTCGTTTTTTGCCGCAGCGGCCCATTCTGGGGTGCCCGAGCCGGTCCGTTTTTTGCCGCGGCGGCCCATTCCGGGGTGCCGGCTCCGATCCGTTTTTTGCCGCGGCGGCCCATTCCGGGGTGCCGGCGCCGGTCCGTTTTTTGCCGCGGCGGCCCATTCCGGGGTGCCGGAGCTGGTCCGTTTTTTACCACGACGGCCCATTCCGGGGTGCCGGCTCCGGTCCGTTTTTTGCCGCGGCGGCCCATTCCGGGGTGCCGGACCTGGTCCGTTTTTTGCCACGGCGGCCCATTCCGGGGTGCCGGACCCGGTCCGCTTTTTGCCGCGGTGGCCCATTCCGGGCTGCCGGGGCCGGTCCGTTTTTTGCCGCGGCAGCCCATTCCGGGGTGCTGGCTCCGGTCCGTTTTTTGCCGCGGCGGCCCATTCCGGGGTGCCGGCGCCGGTCCGTTTTTTGCCGCGGCGGCCCATTCCGGGGTGCCGGGGCCGGTCCGTTTTTTGCCGCGGCGGCCCATTCCGGGGTGCCGGCACCGGTCCGTTTTTTGCTGCGGCGGCCCATTCCGGGGTGCCTGCGCCGGTCCGTTTTTTGCCGCGGCGGCCCATTCCGGGGTGCCGGAGCCCGTCCGTTTTTTGCCGCGGTGGCCCATTCCGGGGTGCCGGCGCCGGTCCGTTTTTTGCCGCGGCGGCCCATTCCGGGGTGCCGGAGCCGGTCCGTTTTTTGCCGCGGCGGCCCATTCCGGGGTGCCGGACCAGGTCCATTTTTTGCCGCGGCGGCCCATTCCGGGGTGCCGGGGCCGGTCCGTTTTTTGCTACGGCGGCCCATTCCGGGGTGCCGGTGCCGGTCTGTTTTTTGCCGCGGCGGCCCATTCCGGGGTGCCGGCTCCGGTCCATTTTTTGCCGCGGCGGCCCATTCCGGGGTGCCGGGGCCGGTCCGTTTTTTGCCGCGGCGGCCCATTCCGGGGTGCCTGCGCCGGTCCGTTTTTTGCCGCGGCGGCCCATTCCGGGGTGCCGGACCAGGTCCGTTTTTTGCCGCGTCGGCCCATTCCGGGGTGCCGGCGCCGGTCCGTTTTTTGCCACGGCGGCCCATTCTGGGGTGCCGGACCAGGTCCGTTTTTTGCCGCGGCAGCCCATTCCGGGGTGCCGGGGCCGGTCCGTTTTTTTCTGCGGCGGCCCATTCCGGGGTGCCAGAGCCGGTCCGTTTTTTGCCGCAGCGGCCCATTCCGGGGTGCTGGGGCCGGTCTGTTTTTTGCCGCGGTGGCCCATTCCGGGGTGCCGGAGCTGGTCCGTTTTTTGCCGCGGCGGCCCATTCCGGGGTGCCGGGGCCGGTCCGTTTTTTGCCGCGGCGGCCCATTCCGGGGTGCCGGACCAGGTCCATTTTTTGCCGCGGTGGCCCATTCCGGGGTGCCGGCTTTGGTCCGTTTTTTGCCGCGGCCGCCCATTCCGGGGTGCCGGAGCCGGTCCGTTTTTTGCCGCGGCGGCCCATTCCGGGGTGCCGGCGCCGGTCCGTTTTTTGCCGCGGCGGCCCATTCCGGGGTGCCGGACCAGGTCCATTTTTTGCCGCGGCAGCCCATTCCGGGGTGCTGGCTCCGGTCAGTTTTTTGCTGCGGCGGCCCATTCCGGGGTGCCGGTGCCGGTCCGTTTTTTGCCGCGGCGGCCCATTCCGGGGTGCCGGCACCGGTCCGTTTTTTGCCGCGGCGGCCCATTCCGGGGTGCCGGCTCCGGTCCGTTTTTTGCCGCGGCGGCCCATTCCGGGGTGCCGGCTCCGGTCCGTTTTTTGCCGCGGCGGACCATTCCAGGGTGCCTGCGCCGGTCCGTTTTTTGCCGCGGCGGCCCATTCCGGGGTGCCGGCTCCGGTCCGTTTTTTGCCGCGGCGGCCCATTCCGGGGTGCCGGACCAGGTCCGTTTTTTGCCGCGGCGGCCCATTCTGGAGTGCCGGACCAGGTCCGTTTTTTGCCGCGGCAGCCCATTCCGGGGTGCCGGAATTGGTCCGTTTTTTGCCGCAGCGGCCCATTCCGGGGTGCTGGGGCCGGTCTGTTTTTTGCCGCGGCGGCCCATTCCGGGGTGCCGGCTCCGGTCCGTTTTTTGCCGCGGCGGCCCATTCCGGGGTGCCGGCGCCGATCCGTTTTTTGCCGCGGCGGCCAATTCCGTGGTGCCGGACCAGGTCCGTTTTTTGCTGCGGCGGCCCATTCCGGGGTGCCGGAGCCGGTCTGTTTTTTGCCACGGCGGCCCATTCCGGGGTGCCTGCGCCGGTCCGTTTTTTGCCGCGGCGGACCATTCCGGGGTGCTGGCGCCGGTCCGTTTTTTGCCGCGGCGGCCCATTCCGGGGTGCCGGCTCCGGTCCGTTTTTTGCCGCGGCCGCCCATTCCGGGGTGCCGGGGCCGGTCCGTTTTTTGCCGCGGCGGCCCATTCCGGGGTGCCGGAGCCGGTCCGTTTTTTGCCGCGGCGGCCCATTCCGGGGTGCCGGACCAGGTCCATTTTTTGCCGCGGCGGCCCATTCCGGGGTGCCGGGGCCGGTCCGTTTTTTGCTACGGCGGCCCATTCCGGGGTGCCGGTGCCGGTCTGTTTTTTGCCGCGGCGGCCCTTTCCGGGGTGCCGGCTCCGGTCCATTTTTTGCCGCGGCGGCCCATTCCGGGGTGCCGGGGCCGGTCCGTTTTTTGCCGCGGCGGCCCATTCCGGGGTGCCTGCGCCGGTCCGTTTTTTGCCGCGGCGGCCCATTCCGGGGTGCCGGACCAGGTCCGTTTTTTGCCGCGTCGGCCCATTCCGGGGTGCCGGCGCCGGTCCGTTTTTTGCCACGGCAGCCCATTCTGGGGTGCCGGACCAGGTCCGTTTTTTGCCGCGGCAGCCCATTCCGGGGTGCCGGGGCCGGTCCGTTTTTTTCTGCGGCGGCCCATTCCGGGGTGCCAGAGCCGGTCCGTTTTTTGCCGCAGCGGCCCATTCCGGGGTGCTGGGGCCGGTCTGTTTTTTGCCGCGGTGGCCCATTCCGGGGTGCCGGAGCTGGTCCGTTTTTTGCCGCGGCGGCCCATTCCGGGGTGCCGGGGCCGGTCCGTTTTTTGCCGCGGCGGCCCATTCCGGGGTGCCGGACCAGGTCCGTTTTTTGCCGCGGTGGCCCATTCCGGGGTGCCGGCTTTGGTCCGTTTTTTGCCGCGGCCGCCCATTCCGGGGTGCCGGAGCCGGTCCGTTTTTTGCCGCGGCGGCCCATTCCGGGGTGCCGGCGCCGGTCCGTTTTTTGCCGCGGCGGCCCATTCCGGGGTGCCGGACCAGGTCCATTTTTTGCCGCGGCAGCCCATTCCGGGGTGCTGGCTCCGGTCAGTTTTTTGCTGCGGCGGCCCATTCCGGGGTGCCGGTGCCGGTCCGTTTTTTGCCGCGGCGGCCCATTCCGGGGTGCCGGCACCGGTCCGTTTTTTGCCGCGGCGGCCCATTCCGGGGTGCCGGCTCCGGTCCGTTTTTTGCCGCGGCGGCCCATTCCGGGGTGCCGGCTCCGGTCCGTTTTTTGCCGCGGCGGACCATTCCAGGGTGCCTGCGCCGGTCCGTTTTTTGCCGCGGCGGCCCATTCCGGGGTGCCGGCTCCGGTCCGTTTTTTGCCGCGGCGGCCCATTCCGGGGTGCCGGACCAGGTCCGTTTTTTGCCGCGGCGGCCCATTCTGGAGTGCCGGACCAGGTCCGTTTTTTGCCGCGGCAGCCCATTCCGGGGTGCCGGAATTGGTCCGTTTTTTGCCGCAGCGGCCCATTCCGGGGTGCTGGGGCCGGTCTGTTTTTTGCCGCGGCGGCCCATTCCGGGGTGCCGGCTCCGGTCCGTTTTTTGCCGCGGCGGCCCATTCCGGGGTGCCGGCGCCGATCCGTTTTTTGCCGCGGCGGCCAATTCCGTGGTGCCGGACCAGGTCCGTTTTTTGCTGCGGCGGCCCATTCCGGGGTGCCGGAGCCGGTCTGTTTTTTGCCACGGCGGCCCATTCCGGGGTGCCTGCGCCGGTCCGTTTTTTGCCGCGGCGGACCATTCCGGGGTGCTGGCGCCGGTCCGTTTTTTGCCGCGGCGGCCCATTCCGGGGTGCCGGCTCCGGTCCGTTTTTTGCCGCGGCCGCCCATTCCGGGGTGCCGGGGCCGGTCCGTTTTTTGCCGCGGCGGCCCATGCCGGGGTGCCGGAGCCGGTCCGTTTTTTGCCGCGGCGGCCCATTCCAGGGTGCCGGCTTTGGTCCGTTTTTTGCCACGGCGGCCCATTCCGGGGTGCCAGAGCCGGTCCGTTTTTTACCGCGGCGGCCCATTCCGGGGTGCCGGGGCCGGTCCGTTTTTTGCCGCGGCGGCCCATTCCGGGGTGCCGGCGCCGGTCCGTTTTTTGCCGCGTCGGCCCATTCCAGGGTTCCGGAGCCGGTCCGTTTTTTGCCGCGGCGGCCCATTCCGGGGTGCCGGTGCCGGTCCGTTTTTTGCCGCGGCGGCCCATTCCGGGGTGCCGGACCCGGTCCGTTTTTTGCCGCGGCGGCCCATTCCGGGGTGCCGGCTCCGGTCCGTTTTTTGCCGCGGCGGCCCATTCCGGGGTGCCGGCTCCGGTCCGTTTTTTGCCGCGGCGGCCCATTCCGGGGTGCCGGAGCCGGTCCGTTTTTTGCCGCGGCGGCCCATTCCGGGGTGCCGGTGCCGGTCTGTTTTTTGCCGCGGCGGCCCATTCCGGGGTGCCGGCTCCGGTCCGTTTTTTGCCGCGGCGGCCCATTCCGGGGTGCCGGACCTGGTCCGTTTTTTGCCGCGTCGGCCCATTCCGGGGTGCCGGGGCCAGTCCGTTTTTTGCCACGGCGGCCCATTCCGGAGTGCCGGAGCCGGTCCGTTTTTTGCCGCGGCGGCCCATTCCGGGGTGCCGGACCAGGTCCGTTTTTTGCCGCGTCGGCCCATTCCGGGGTGCCGGCGCCGGTCCGTTTTTTGCCGCGGCGGCCCATTCTGGGGTGCCGGACCAGGTCCGTTTTTTGCCGCGGCGGCCCATTCCGGGGTGCCGGGGCCGGTCCGTTTTTTTCTGCGGCGGCCCATTCCGGGGTGCCAGAGCCGGTCCGTTTTTTGCCGCAGCGGCCCATTCCGGGGTGCTGGGGCCGGTCTGTTTTTTGCCGCGGCGGCCCATTCCGGGGTGCCGGAGCTGGTCCGTTTTTTGCCGCGGCGGCCCATTCCGGGGTGCCGGACCCGGTCCGTTTTTTGCCGCGGCGGCCCATTCCGGGGTCCCGGACCAGGTCCGTTTTTTGCCGCGGTGGCCCATTCCGGGGTGCCGGCTTTGGTCCGTTTTTTGCCGCGGCCGCCCATTCCGGGGTGCCGGAGCCGGTCCGTTTTTTGCCGCGGCGGCCCATTCCGGGGTGCCGGGGCCGGTCCGTTTTTTGCCGCGGCGGCCCATTCCGGGGTGCCGGCGCCGGTCCGTTTTTTGCCGCGGCGGCCCATTCCGGGGTGCCGGACCAGGTCCATTTTTTGCCGCGGCAGCCCATTCCGGGGTGCTGGCTCCGGTCAGTTTTTTGCTGCGGCGGCCCATTCCGGGGTGCCGGCGCCGGTCCGTTTTTTGCCGCGGCGGCCCATTCCGGGGTGCCGGCACCGGTCCGTTTTTTGCCGCGGCGGCCCATTCCGGGGTGCCGGCTCCGGTCCGTTTTTTGCCGCGGCGGCCCATTCCGGGGTGCCGGACCCGGTCCGCTTTTTGCCGCGGTGGCCCATTCCGGGGTGCTGGTGCCGGTCCGTTTTTTGCCGCGGCAGCCCATTCCGGGGTGCTGGCTCCGGTCCGTTTTTTGCTGCGGCGGCCCATTCCGGGGTGCCGGCGCCGGTCCGTTTTTTGCCGCGGCGGCCCATTCCGGGGTGCCGGGGCCGGTCCGTTTTTTGCCGCGGCGGCCCATTCCGGGGTGCCGGCACCGGTCCGTTTTTTGCTGCGGCGGCCCATTCCGGGGTGCCTGCGCCGGTCCGTTTTTTGCCGCGGCGGCCCATTCCGGGGTGCCGGAGCCCGTCCGTTTTTTGCCGCGGCGGCCCATTCCGGGGTGCCGGGGCCGGTCCGTTTTTTGCCGCGGCGGCCCATTCCGGAGTGCCGGAGCCGATCCGTTTTTTGCCGCGGCGGCCCATTCCGGGGTGCCGGACCAGGTCCGTTTTTTGCCGCGTCGGCCCATTCCGGGGTGCCGGCGCCGGTCCGTTTTTTTCTGCGGCGGCCCATTCCGGGGTGCCAGAGCCGGTCCGTTTTTTTGCCGCAGCGGCCCATTCCGGGGTGCTGGGGCCGGTCTGTTTTTTGCCGCGGTGGCCCATTCCGGGGTGCCGGAGCTGGTCCGTTTTTTGCCGCGGCGGCCCATTCCGGGGTGCCGGACCCGGTCCGTTTTTTGCCGCGGCGGCCCATTCCGGGGTGCCGGACCAGGTCCGTTTTTTGCCGCGGTGGCCCATTCCGGGGTGCCGGCTTTGGTCCGTTTTTTGCCGCGGCCGCCCATTCCGGGGTGCCGGAGCCGGTCCGTTTTTTGCCGCGGCGGCCCATTCCGGGGTGCCGGCGCCGGTCCGTTTTTTGCCGCGGCGGCCCATTCCGGGGTGCCGGACCAGGTCCATTTTTTGCCGCGGCAGCCCATTCCGGGGTGCTGGCTCCGGTCAGTTTTTTGCTGCGGCGGCCCATTCCGGGGTGCCGGAGCCGGTCCGTTTTTTGCCGCGGCGGCCCATTCCGGGGTGCCGGCACCGGTCCGTTTTTTGCCGCGGCGGCCCATTCCGGGGTGCCGGCTCCGGTCCGTTTTTTGCCGCGGCGGCCCATTCCGGGGTGCCTGCGCCGGTCCGTTTTTTGCCGCGGCGGCCCATTCCGGGGTGCCGGCTCCGGTCCGTTTTTTGCCGCGGCGGCCCATTCCGGGGTGCCGGACCAGGTCCGTTTTTTGCCGCGGCGGCCCATTCTGGAGTGCCGGACCAGGTCCGTTTTTTGCCGCGGCAGCCCATTCCGGGGTGCCGGAATTGGTCCGTTTTTTGCCGCAGCGGCCCATTCCGGGGTGCTGGGGCCGGTCTGTTTTTTGCCGCGGCGGCCCATTCCGGGGTGCCGGCACCGGTCCGTTTTTTGCCGCGGCGGCCCATTCCGGGGTGCCGGCGCCGATCCGTTTTTTGCCGCGGCGGCCAATTCCGTGGTGCCGGACCAGGTCCGTTTTTTGCTGCGGCGGCCCATTCCGGGGTGCCGGAGCCGGTCTGTTTTTTGCCACGGCGGCCCATTCCGGGGTGCCGGGGCCGGTCCGTTTTTTGCCGCGGCGGACCATTCCGGGGTGCTGGCGCCGGTCCGTTTTTTGCCGCGGCGGCCCATTCCGGGGTGCCGGCTCCGGTCCGTTTTTTGCCGCGGCCGCCCATTCCGGGGTGCCGGGGCCGGTCCGTTTTTTGCCGCGGCGGCCCATGCCGGGGTGCCGGAGCCGGTCCGTTTTTTGCCGCGGCGGCCCATTCCAGGGTGCCGGCTTTGGTCCGTTTTTTGCCACGGCGGCCCATTCCGGGGTGCCAGAGCCGGTCCGTTTTTTACCGCGGCGGCCCATTCCGGGGTGCCGGGGCCGGTCCGTTTTTTGCCGCGGCGGCCCATTCCGGGGGTGCCGGCGCCGGTCCGTTTTTTGCCGCGTCGGCCCATTCCAGGGTTCCGGAGCCGGTCCGTTTTTTGCCGCGGCGGCCCATTCCGGGGTGCCGGTGCCGGTCCGTTTTTTGCCGCGGCGGCCCATTCCGGGGTGCCGGACCCGGTCCGTTTTTTGCCGCGGCGGCCCATTCCGGGGTGCCGGCTCCGGTCCGTTTTTTGCCGCGGCGGCCCATTCCGGGGTGCCGGCTCCGGTCCGTTTTTTGCCGCGGCGGCCCATTCCGGGGTGCCGGCGCCGGTCCGTTTTTTGCCGCGGCGGCCCATTCCGGGGTGCCGGTGCCGGTCTGTTTTTTGCCGCCGCGGCCCATTCCGGGGTGCCGGCTCCGGTCCGTTTTTTGCCGCGGCGGCCCATTCCGGGGTGCCGGACCTGGTCCGTTTTTTGCCGCGTCGGCCCATTCCGGGGTGCCGGGGCCAGTCCGTTTTTTGCCACGGCGGCCCATTCCGGAGTGCCGGAGCCGGTCCGTTTTTTGCCGCGGCGGCCCATTCCGGGGTGCCGGACCAGGTCCGTTTTTTGCCGCGTCGGCCCATTCCGGGGTGCCGGCGCCGGTCCGTTTTTTGCCGCGGCGGCCCATTCTGGGGTGCCGGACCAGGTCCGTTTTTTGCCGCGGCAGCCCATTCCGGGGTGCCGGGGCCGGTCCGTTTTTTTCTGCGGCGGCCCATTCCGGGGTGCCAGAGCCGGTCCGTTTTTTGCCGCAGCGGCCCATTCCGGGGTGCTGGGGCCGGTCTGTTTTTTGCCGCGGCGGCCCATTCCGGGGTGCCGGAGCTGGTCCGTTTTTTGCCGCGGCGGCCCATTCCGGGGTGCCGGGGCCGGTCCGTTTTTTGCCGCGGCGGCCCATTCCGGGGTGCCGGACCAGGTCCGTTTTTTGCCGCGGTGGCCCATTCCGGGGTGCCGGCTTTGGTCCGTTTTTTGCCGCGGCGGCCCATTCCGGGGTGCCGGAGCCGGTCCGTTTTTTGCCGCGGCGGCCCATTCCGGGGTGCCGGGGCCGGTCCGTTTTTTGCCGCGGCGGCCCATTCCGGGGTGCCGGCGCCGGTCCGTTTTTTGCCGCGGCGGCCCATTCCGGGGTGCCGGACCAGGTCCATTTTTTGCCGCGGCAGCCCATTCCGGGGTGCTGGCTCCGGTCAGTTTTTTGCTGCGGCGGCCCATTCCGGGGTGCCGGCGCCGGTCCGTTTTTTGCCGCGGCGGCCCATTCCGGGGTGCCGGCACCGGTCCGTTTTTTGCCGCGGCGGCCCATTCCGGGGTGCCGGCTCCGGTCCGTTTTTTGCCGCGGCGGCCCATTCCGGGGTGCCGGGGCCGGTCCGTTTTTTGCCGCGGCGGACCATTCCGGGGTGCCTGCGCCGGTCCGTTTTTTGCCGCGGCGGCCCATTCCGGGGTGCCAGCTCCGGTCCGTTTTTTGCCGCGGCGGCCCATTCCGGGGTGCCGGACCAGGTCCGTTTTTTGCCGCGGCGGCCCATTCTGGAGTGCCGGACCAGGTCCGTTTTTTGCCGCGGCAGCCCATTCCGGGGTGCCGGAATTGGTCCGTTTTTTGCCGCAGCGGCCCATTCCGGGGTGCTGGGGCCGGTCTGTTTTTTGCCGCGGCGGCCCATTCCGGGGTGCCGGACCCGGTCCGTTTTTTGCCGCGGCGGCCCATTCCGGGGTGCCGGCGCCGATCCGTTTTTTGCCGCGGCGGCCAATTCCGGGGTGCCGGACCAGGTCCGTTTTTTGCTGCGGCGGCCCATTCCGGGGTGCCGGAGCCGGTCTGTTTTTTGCCACGGCGGCCCATTCCGGGGTGCCGGGGCCGGTCCGTTTTTTGCCGCGGCGGACCATTCCGGGGTGCTGGCGCCGGTCCGTTTTTTGCCGCGGCGGCCCATTCCGGGGTGCCGGCTCCGGTCCGTTTTTTGCCGCGGCCGCCCATTCCGGGGTGCCGGGGCCGGTCCGTTTTTTGCCGCGGCGGCCCATGCCGGGGTGCCGGCTCCGGTCCGTTTTTTGCCGCGGCGGCCCATTCCGGGGTGCCGGCTTTGGTCCGTTTTTTGCCAAGGCGGCCCATTCCGGGGTGCCAGAGCCGGTCCGTTTTTTACCGCGGCGGCCCATTCCGGGGTGCCGGAGCCGGTCCGTTTTTTGCCGCGGCGGCCCATTCCGGGGTGCCGGCGCCGGTCCGTTTTTTGCCGCGTCGGCCCATTCCAGGGTTCCGGAGCCGGTCCGTTTTTTGCCGCGGCGGCCCATTCCGGGGTGCCGGTGCCGGTCCGTTTTTTGCCGCGGCGGCCCATTCCGGGGTGCCGGACCCGGTCCGTTTTTTGCCACGGCGGCCCATTCCGGGGTGCCGGCTCCGGTCCGTTTTTTGCCGCGGCGGCCCATTCCGGGGTGCCGGAGCCGGTCCGTTTTTTGCCGCGGCGGCCCATTCCGGAGTGCCGGAGCCGGTCCGTTTTTTGCCGCGGCGGCCCATTCCGGGGTGCCGGCGCCGGTACGTTTTTTGCCGCGGCGGCCCATTCCGGGGTGCCGGACCAGGTCCGTTTTTTGCCGCGGCGGCCCATTCCGGGGTGCCCGGGCCGGTCCGTATTTTGCCGCGGCGGCCCATTCCGGGGTGCCGGCGCCGGTCCGTTTTTTGCCGCGGCGGCCCATTCCGGGGTGCCGGAGCCGGTCCGTTTTTTGCTGCGGCGGCCCATTCCGGGGTGCTGGGGCCGGTCCGTTTTTTGCCGCTGCGGCCCATTCTGGGATGCCGGAGCCGGTCCGTTTTTTGCCACGGCGGCCCATTCCGGGGTGCCGGACCAAAACCGTTTTTTGCCGCGGCGGCCCATTCCGGGGTGCCGGCGCCGGTCCGTTTTTTGCCGCGGCGGCCCATTCCGGGGTGCCGGGGCCGGTCCGTTTTTTTCTGCGGCGGCCCATTCCGGGGTGCCAGAGCCGGTCCGTTTTTTGCCGCGGCGGCCCATTCCGGGGTACTGGGGCCGGTCTGTTTTTTGCCGCGGCGGCCCATTCCGGGGTGCCGGCTCAGGTCCGTTTTTTGTCGCGGTGCCCCATTCCGGGGTGCCGGACCAGGTCCGTTTTTTGCCGCGGCGGCCCATTCCGGGGTGCCGGACCCGGTCCGTTTTTTGCCGCGGCAGCCCATTCCGGGGTGCTGGCTCCGGTCAGTTTTTTGCTGCGGCGGCCCATTCCGGGGTGCCGGTGCCGGTCCGTTTTTTGCCGCGGCGGCCCATTCCGGGGTGCCGGCACCGGTCCGTTTTTTGCCGCGGCGGCCCATTCCGGGGTGCCGGCTCCGGTCCGTTTTTTGCCGCGGCGGCCCATTCCGGGGTGCCGGGGCCGGTCCGTTTTTTGCCGCGGCGGCCCATTCCGGGGTGCCTGCGCCGGTCCGTTTTTTGCCGCGGCGGCCCATTCCGGGGTGCCGGACCAGGTCCGTTTTTTGCCGCGGCGGCCCATTCTGGAGTGCCGGACCAGGTCCGTTTTTTGCCGCGGCAGCCCATTCCGGGGTGCCGGAATTGGTCCGTTTTTTGCCGCAGCGGCCCATTCCGGGGTGCTGGGGCCGGTCTGTTTTTTGCCGCGGCGGCCCATTCCGGGGTGCCGGCTCCGGTCCGTTTTTTGCCGCGTCGGCCCATTCCAGGGTTCCGGAGCCGGTCCGTTTTTTGCCGCGGCGGCCCATTCCGGGGTGCCGGTGCCGGTCCGTTTTTTGCCGCGGCGGCCCATTCCGGGGTGCCGGACCCGGTCCGTTTTTTGCCGCGGCGGCCCATTCCGGGGTGCCGGAGCCGGTCCGTTTTTTGCCGCGGCGGCCCATTCCGGGGTGCCGGACCAGGTCCGTTTTTTGCCGCGGCGGCCCATTCCGGGGTGCTCGGGCCGGTCCGTATTTTGCCGCGGCGGCCCATTCCGGGGTGCCGGCGCCGGTCCGTTTTTTGCCGCGGCGGCCCATTCCGGGGTGCCGGAGCCGGTCCGTTTTTTGCTGCGGCGGCCCATTCCGGGGTGCTGGGGCCGGTCCGTTTTTTGCCGCGGCAGCCCATTCTGGGATGCCGGAGCCGGTCCGTTTTTTGCCACGGCGGCCCATTCCGGGGTGCCGGACCAAAACCGTTTTTTGCCGCGGCGGCCCATTCCGGGGTGCCGGACCCGGTCCGTTTTTTGCCGCGGCGGCCCATTCCGGGGTGCCGGGGCCGGTCCGTTTTTTTCTGCGGCGGCCCATTCCGGGGTGCCAGAGCCGGTCCGTTTTTTGCCGCAGCGGCCCATTCCGGGGTACTGGGGCCGGTCTGTTTTTTGCCGCGGCGGCCCATTCCGGGGTGCCGGAGCTGGTCCGTTTTTTGCCGCGGCGGCCAATTCCGGGGTGCCGGACCAGGTCCGTTTTTTGCTGCGGCGGCCCATTCCGGGGTGCCGGAGCCGGTCTGTTTTTTGCCACGGCGGCCCATTCCGGGGTGCCGGGGCCGGTCCGTTTTTTGCCGCGGCGGCCCATTCCGGGGTGCCGGAGCCGGTCCGTTTTTTGCCGCGGCGGCCCATGCCGGGGTGCCGGCTTTGGTCCGTTTTTTGCCACGGCGGCCCATTCCGGGGTGCCTGCGCCGGTCCGTTTTTTGCCGCGGCGGCCCATTCCGGGGTGCCGGAGCCGGTCCGTTTTTTGCCGCGGCGGCCCATTCCGGGGTGCCGGCGCCGATCCGTTTTTTGCCGCGGCGGCCAATTCCGGGGTGCCGGACCAGGTCCGTTTTTTGCTGCGGCGGCCCATTCCGGGGTGCCGGAGCCGGTCTGTTTTTTGCCACGGCGGCCCATTCCGGGGTGCCGGGGCCGGTCCGTTTTTTGCCGCGGCGGACCATTCCGGGGTGCTGGCGCCGGTCCGTTTTTTGCCGCGGCGGCCCATTCCGGGGTGCCGGCTCCGGTCCGTTTTTTGCCGCGGCCGCCCATTCCGGGGTGCCGGGGCCGGTCCGTTTTTTGCCGCGGCGGCCCATGCCGGGGTGCCGGAGCCGGTCCGTTTTTTGCCGCGGCGGCCCATTCCAGGGTGCCGGCTTTGGTCCGTTTTTTGCCACGGCGGCCCATTCCGGGGTGCCAGAGCCGGTCCGTTTTTTACCGCGGCGGCCCATTCCGGGGTGCCGGAGCCGGTCCGTTTTTTGCCGCGGCGGCCCATTCCGGGGTGCCGGCGCCGGTCCGTTTTTTGCCGCGTCGGCCCATTCCAGGGTTCCGGAGCCGGTCCGTTTTTTGCCGCGGCGGCCCATTCCGGGGTGCCGGTGCCGGTCCGTTTTTTGCCGCGGCGGCCCATTCCGGGGTGCCGGACCCGGTCCGTTTTTTGCCGCGGCGGCCCATTCCGGGGTGCCGGGGCCGGTCCGTTTTTTGCCGCGGCGGCCCATTCCGGGGTGCCGGAGCCGGTCCGTTTTTTGCCGCGGCGGCCCATACCGGGGTGCCGGCGCCGGTCCGTTTTTTGCCGCGGCGGCCCATACCGGGGTGCCGGCGCCGGTCCGTTTTTTGCCGCGGCGGCCCATACCGGGGTGCCGGCGCCGGTCCGTTTTTTGCCGCGGCGGCCCATTCCGGGGTGCCGGACCAGGTCCGTTTTTTGCCGCGGCGGCCCATTCCGGGGTGCCCGGGCCGGTCCGTATTTTGCCGCGGCGGCCCATTCCGGGGTGCCGGCGCCGGTCCGTTTTTTGCCGCGGCGGCCCATTCCGGGGTGCCGGAGCCGGTCCGTTTTTTGCTGCGGCGGCCCATTCCGGGGTGCTGGGGCCGGTCCATTTTTTGCCGCGGCGGCCCATTCTGGGATGCCGGAGCCGGTCCGTTTTTTGCCACGGCGGCCCATTCCGGGGTGCCGGACCAAAACCGTTTTTTGCCGCGGCGGCCCATTCCGGGGTGCCGGCGCCGGTCCGTTTTTTGCCGCGGCGGCCCATTCCGGGGTGCCGGGGCCGGTCCGTTTTTTTCTGCGGCGGCCCATTCCGGGGTGCCAGAGCCGGTCCGTTTTTTGCCGCAGCGGCCCATTCCGGGGTACTGGGGCCGGTCTGTTTTTTGCCGCGGCGGCCCATTCCGGGGTGCCGGACCAGGTCCGTTTTTTGCTGCGGCGGCCCATTCCGGGGTGCCGGCGCCGGTCCGTTTTTTGCCACGGCGGCCCATTCCGGGGTGCCGGGGCCGGTCCGTTTTTTGTCGCGGTGCCCCATTCCGGGGTGCCGGAGCCGGTCCGTTTTTTGCCGCGGCGGCCCATTCCGGGGTGCCGGACCCGGTCCGTTTTTTGCCGCGGCGGACCATTCCGGGGTGCCGGAGCCGGTCCATTTTTTGCCGCGGCGGCCCATTCCGGGGTGCCGGCGCCGGTCCGTTTTTTGCTGCGGCGGCCCATTCCGGGGTGCCGGTGCCGGTCCGTTTTTTTCTGCGGCGGCCCATTCCGGGGTGCCGGCTCCGGTCCGTTTTTTGCCACGGCGGCCCATTCCGGGGTGCCGGGGCCGGTCCGTTTTTTGCCGCGGCGGCCCATTCCGGGGTGCCGGCGCCGGTCCGTTTTTTGCCGCGGCCGCCCATTCCGGGGTGCCGGAGCCGGTCCGTTTTTTGCCGCGGCGGCCCATGCCGGGGTGCCGGAGCCGGTCCGTTTTTTGCCGCGGCGGCCCATTCCGGGGTGCCGGCTTTGGTCCGTTTTTTGCCACGGCGGCCCATTCCGGGGTGCCAGAGACGGTCCGTTTTTTGCCGTGGCGGCCCATTCCGGGGTGCCGGAGCCGGTCCGTTTTTTGCCGCGGCGGCCCATTCCGGGGTGCCGGCGCCGGTCCGTTTTTTGCCGCGTCGGCCCATTCCAGGGTTCCGGAGCCGGTCCGTTTTTTGCCGCGGCGGCCCATTCCGGGGTGCCGGTGCCGGTCCGTTTTTTGCCGCGGCGGCCCATTCCGGGGTGCCGGGGCCGGTCCGTTTTTTGCCGCGGCGGCCCATTCCGGGGTGCCGGAGCCGGTCCGTTTTTTGCCGCGGCGGCCCATTCCGGGGTGCCGGACCCGGTCCGTTTTTTGCCGCGGCGGCCCATTCCGGGGTGCCGGACCAGGTCCGTTTTTTGCCGCGGCGGCCCATTCCGGGGTGCCGGGGCCGGTCCGTTTTTTGCCGCGGCGGCCCATTCCGGGGTGCCGGTGCCGGTCCGTTTTTTGCCGCGGTGGCCCATTCCGGGGTGCCGGCACCGGTCCGTTTTTTGCCACGGCGGCCCATTCCGGGGTGCCGGAATTGGTCCGTTTTTTGCCGCGGCGGCCCATTCCGGGGTGCCGGAGCCGGTCCGTTTTTTGCCGCGGCGGCCCATTCCGGGGTGCCGGAATTGGTCCGTTTTTTGCCGCGGCGGCCCATTCCGGGGTGCCGGACCAGGTCCGTTTTTTGCCGCGGCGGCCCATTCCGGGGTGCCGGACCCGGTCCGTTTTTTGCCGCGGCGGCCCATTCCGGGGTGCCGGACCAGGTCCGTTTTTTGCCGCGGCAGCCCATTCCGGGGTGCCGGGGCCGGTCCGTTTTTTTCTGCGGCGGCCCATTCCGGGGTGCTGGGGCCGGTCTGTTTTTTGCCGCGGCGGCCCATTCCGGGGTGCCGGAGCTGGTCCGTTTTTTGCCGCGGCGGCCCATTCCGGGGTGCCGGGGCCGGTCCGTTTTTTGCCGCGGCGGCCATTTCCGGGGTGCCGGTGCCGGTCCATTTTTTGCCGCGGCGGCCCATTCCGGGGTGCCGGCGCCGGTCCGTTTTTTGCCGCGGCGGCCCATTCCGGGGTGCCGGGGCCGGTCCGTTTTTTGTCGCGGTGCCCCATTCCGGGGTGCCGGACCAGGTCCGTTTTTTGCCGCGGCGGCCCATTCCGGGGTGCCGGACCCGGTCCGTTTTTTGCCGCGGCAGCCCATTCCGGGGTGCTGGCTCCGGTCAGTTTTTTGCTGCGGCGGCCCATTCCGGGGTGCCGGTGCCGGTCCGTTTTTTGCCGCGGCGGCCCATTCCGGGGTGCCGGGGCCGGTCCGTTTTTTGCCGCGGCGGCCCATTCCGGGGTGCCGGCTCCGGTCCGTTTTTTGCCGCGGCGGCCCATTCCGGGGTGCCGGGGCCGGTCCGTTTTTTGCCGCGGCGGCCCATTCCGGGGTGCCTGCGCCGG
This sequence comes from Phalacrocorax carbo, assembly GCF_963921805.1. NCBI lineage: Eukaryota > Metazoa > Chordata > Aves > Suliformes > Phalacrocoracidae > Phalacrocorax > Phalacrocorax carbo. The sequence continues at coordinate 71,053 of NW_026990488.1, forward strand.
TCCGTTTTTTGCCGCGGCGGCCCATTCCGGGGTGCCGGACCAGGTCCGTTTTTTGCCGCGGCGGCCCATTCTGGAGTGCCGGACCAGGTCCGTTTTTTGCCGCGGCGGCCCATTCCGGGGTGCCGGTGCCGGTCCGTTTTTTGCCGCGGTGGCCCATTCCGGGGTGCCGGCACCGGTCCGTTTTTTGCCACGGCGGCCCATTCCGGGGTGCCGGAATTGGTCCGTTTTTTGCCGCGGCGGCCCATTCCGGGGTGCCGGAGCCGGTCCGTTTTTTGCCGCGGCGGCCCATTCCGGGGTGCCGGAATTGGTCCGTTTTTTGCCGCGGCGGCCCATTCCGGGGTGCCGGACCAGGTCCGTTTTTTGCCGCGGCGGCCCATTCCGGGGTGCCGGAGCCGGTCCGTTTTTTGCCGCGGCGGCCCATTCCGGGGTGCCGGACCAGGTCCGTTTTTTGCCGCGGCAGCCCATTCCGGGGTGCCGGGGCCGGTCCGTTTTTTTCTGCGGCGGCCCATTCCGGGGTGCCGGCTCCGGTCCGTTTTTTGCCGCAGCGGCCCATTCCGGGGTGCTGGGGCCGGTCTGTTTTTTGCCGCGGCGGCCCATTCCGGGGTGCCGGCTCCGGTCCGTTTTTTGCCGCGGCGGCCCATTCCGGGGTGCCGGGGCCGGTCCGTTTTTTGCCGCGGCGGCCATTTCCGGGGTGCCGGTGCCGGTCCGTTTTTTGCCGCGGCGGCCCATTCCGGGGTGCCGGCGCCGGTCCGTTTTTTGCCACGGCGGCCCATTCCGGGGTGCCGGGGCCGGTCCGTTTTTTGTCGCGGTGCCCCATTCCGGGGTGCCGGACCAGGTCCGTTTTTTGCCGCGGCGGCCCATTCCGGGGTGCCGGACCCGGTCCGTTTTTTGCCGCGGCGGCCCATTCCGGGGTGCCGGCTCCGGTCCGTTTTTTGCCGCGGCGGCCCATTCCGGGGTGCCGGGGCCGGTCCGTTTTTTGCCGCGGCGGCCCATTCCGGGGTGCCTGCGCCGGTCCGTTTTTTGCCGCGGCGGCCCATTCCGGGGTGCCGGACCAGGTCCGTTTTTTGCCGCGGCGGCCCATTCTGGAGTGCCGGACCAGGTCCGTTTTTTGCCGCGGCAGCCCATTCCGGGTTGCTGGAATTGGTCCGTTTTTTGCCGCAGCGGCCCATTCCGGGGTGCCGGGGCCGGTCTGTTTTTTGCCGCGGCAGCCCATTCCGGGGTGCCGGACCAGGTCCGTTTTTTGCCGCGGCGGCCCATTCCGGGGTGCCGGCGCCGATCCGTTTTTTGCCGCGGCGGCCAATTCCGGGGTGCCGGACCAGGTCCGTTTTTTGCTGCGGCGGCCCATTCCGGGGTGCCGGAGCCGGTCTGTTTTTTGCCACGGCGGCCCATTCCGGGGTGCCGGGGCCGGTCCGTTTTTTGCCGCGGCGGACCATTCCGGGGTGCTGGCGCCGGTCCGTTTTTTGCCGCGGCGGCCCATTCCGGGGTGCCGGCTCCGGTCCGTTTTTTGCCGCGGCCGCCCATTCCGGGGTGCCGGGGCCGGTCCGTTTTTTGCCGCGGCGGCCCATGCCGGGGTGCCGGAGCCGGTCCGTTTTTTGCCGCGGCGGCCCATTCCAGGGTGCCGGCTTTGGTCCGTTTTTTGCCACGGCGGCCCATTCCGGGGTGCCAGAGCCGGTCCGTTTTTTACCGCGGCGGCCCATTCCGGGGTGCCGGAGCCGGTCCGTTTTTTGCCGCGGCGGCCCATTCCGGGGTGCCGGCGCCGGTCCGTTTTTTGCCGCGTCGGCCCATTCCAGGGTTCCGGAGCCGGTCCGTTTTTTGCCGCGGCGGCCCATTCCGGGGTGCCGGTGCCGGTCCGTTTTTTGCCGCGGCGGCCCATTCCGGGGTGCCGGACCCGGTCCGTTTTTTGCCGAGGCGGCCCATTCCGGGGTGCCGGCTCCGGTCCGTTTTTTGCCGCGGCGGCCCATTCCGGGGTGCCGGAGCCGGTCCGTTTTTTGCCGCGGCGGCCCATTCCGGAGTGCCGGAGCCGGTCCGTTTTTTGCCGCGGCGGCCCATACCGGGGTGCCGGCGCCGGTACGTTTTTTGCCGCGGCGGCCCATTCCGGGGTGCCGGACCAGGTCCGTTTTTTGCCGCGGCGGCCCATTCCGGGGTGCCCGGGCCGGTCCGTATTTTGCCGCGGCGGCCCATTCCGGGGTGCCGGCGCCGGTCCGTTTTTTGCCGCGGCGGCCCATTCCGGGGTGCCGGAGCCGGTCCGTTTTTTGCTGCGGCGGCCCATTCCGGGGTGCTGGGGCCGGTCCGTTTTTTGCCGCGGCGGCCCATTCTGGGATGCCGGAGCCGGTCCGTTTTTTGCCACGGCGGCCCATTCCGGGGTGCCGGACCAAAACCGTTTTTTGCCGCGGCGGCCCATTCCGGGGTGCCGGCGCCGGTCCGTTTTTTGCCGCGGCGGCCCATTCCGGGGTGCCGGGGCCGGTCCGTTTTTTTCTGCGGCGGCCCATTCCGGGGTGCCAGAGCCGGTCCGTTTTTTGCCGCAGCGGCCCATTCCGGGGTACTGGGGCCGGTCTGTTTTTTGCCGCGGCGGCCCATTCCGGGGTGCCGGAGCTGGTCCGTTTTTTGCCGCGGCGGCCAATTCCGGGGTGCCGGACCAGGTCCGTTTTTTGCTGCGGCGGCCCATTCCGGGGTGCCGGAGCCGGTCTGTTTTTTGCCACGGCGGCCCATTCCGGGGTGCCGGGGCCGGCCCGTTTTTTGTCGCGGTGCCCCATTCCGGGGTGCCGGACCAGGTCCGTTTTTTGCCGCGGCGGCCCATTCCGGGGTGCCGGACCCGGTCCGTTTTTTGCCGCGGCGGCCCATTCCGGGGTGCCGGAGCCGGTCCATTTTTTGCCGCGGCGGCCCATTCCGGGGTGCCGGCGCCGGTCCGTTTTTTGCTGCGGCGGCCCATTCCGGGGTGCCGGTGCCGGTCCGTTTTTTTCTGCGGCGGCCCATTCCGGGGTGCCGGCTCCGGTCCGTTTTTTGCCACGGCGGCCCATTCCGGGGTGCCGGGGCCGGTCCGTTTTTTGCCGCGGCGGCCCATTCCGGGGTGCCGGCGCCGGTCCGTTTTTTGCCGCGGCCGCCCATTCCGGGGTGCCGGAGCCGGTCCGTTTTTTGCCGCGGCGGCCCATGCCGGGGTGCCGGAGCCGGTCCGTTTTTTGCCGCGGCGGCCCATTCCGGGGTGCCGGCTTTGGTCCGTTTTTTGCCACGGCGGCCCATTCCGGGGTGCCAGAGACGGTCCGTTTTTTGCCACGGCGGCCCATTCCGGGGTGCCGGAGCCGGTCCGTTTTTTGCCGCGGCGGCCCATTCCGGGGTGCCGGCGCCGGTCCGTTTTTTGCCGCGTCGGCCCATTCCAGGGTTCCGGAGCCGGTCCGTTTTTTGCCGCGGCGGCCCATTCCGGGGTGCCGGTGCCGGTCCGTTTTTTGCCGCGGCGGCCCATTCCGGGGTGCCGGGGCCGGTCCGTTTTTTGCCGCGGCGGCCCATTCCGGGGTGCCGGAGCCGGTCCGTTTTTTGCCGCGGCGGCCCATTCCGGGGTGCCGGACCCGGTCCGTTTTTTGCCGCGGCGGCACATTCCGGGGTGCCGGACCAGGTCCGTTTTTTGCCGCGGCGGCCCATTCCGGGGTGCCGGGGCCGGTCCGTTTTTTGCCGCGGCGGCCCATTCCGGGGTGCCGGTGCCGGTCCGTTTTTTGCCGCGGTGGCCCATTCCGGGGTGCCGGCACCGGTCCGTTTTTTGCCACGGCGGCCCATTCCGGGGTGCCGGAATTGGTCCGTTTTTTGCCGCGGCGGCCCATTCCGGGGTGCCGGAGCCGGTCCGTTTTTTGCCGCGGCGGCCCATTCCGGGGTGCCGGAATTGGTCCGTTTTTTGCCGCGGCGGCCCATTCCGGGGTGCCGGACCAGGTCCGTTTTTTGCCGCGGCGGCCCATTCCGGGGTGCCGGACCCGGTCCGTTTTTTGCCGCGGCGGCCCATTCCGGGGTGCCGGACCAGGTCCGTTTTTTGCCGCGGCAGCCCATTCCGGGGTGCCGGGGCCGGTCCGTTTTTTTCTGCGGCGGCCCATTCCGGGGTGCCGGCTCCGGTCCGTTTTTTGCCGCAGCGGCCCATTCCGGGGTGCTGGGGCCGGTCTGTTTTTTGCCGCGGCGGCCCATTCCGGGGTGCCGGAGCTGGTCCGTTTTTTGCCGCGGCGGCCCATTCCGGGGTGCCGGGGCCGGTCCGTTTTTTGCCGCGGCGGCCATTTCCGGGGTGCCGGTGCCGGTCCGTTTTTTGCCGCGGCGGCCCATTCCGGGGTGCCGGCGCCGGTCCGTTTTTTGCCGCGTCGGCCCATTCCAGGGTTCCGGAGCCGGTCCGTTTTTTGCCGCGGCGGCCCATTCCGGGGTGCCGGAGCCGGTCCGTTTTTTGCCGCGGCGGCCCATTCCGGGGTGCCGGCTCCGGTCCGTTTTCTGCCGCGGCGGCCCATTCCGGGGTGCCGGACCAGGTCCGTTTTTTGCTGCGGCGGCCCATTCCGGGGTGCCGGCGCCGGTCCGTTTTTTGCCGCGGCAGCCCATTCTGGGGTGCCGGGGCCGGTCCGTTTTTTGCCGCGGCGGCCCATTCCGGGGTGCCGGCTCCGGTCCGTTTTTTGCCGCGGCGGCCCATTCCGGGGTGCCGGAGCCGGTCCGTTTTTTGCCACGGCGGCCCATTCCGGGGTGCCGAGGCCGGTCCGTTTTTTGCCGCGGCGGCCCATTCCGGGGTGCCACAGCCGGTCCGTTTTTTGCCGCGGCGGCCAATTCTGGGGTGCCGGACCAGGTCCTTTTTTTGCCGCGGCGGCCCATTCCGGGGTGCTGGCTCCGGTCCGTTTTTTGCCACGGCGGCCCATTCCGGGGTGCCGGACCAAGACCGTTTTTTGCCGCGGCCGCCCATTCCGGGGTGCCGGCGCCGGTACGTTTTTTGCCGCGGCGGCCCATTCCGGGGTGCCGGGGCCGGTCCGTTTTTTACCGCGGCGGCCCATTCCGGGGTGCTGGAGCCGGTCCGTTTTTTTGCCGCGGCGGCCCATTCCGGGGTGCCGGCTCCGGTCCGTTTTTTGCCGCGGCGGCCCTTTCCGGGGTGCCGGAGCCGGTCCGTTTTTTGCCGCGGCGGCCAAGTCCGGGGTGCCGCGGCCGGTCCGTTTTTTGCCGCGGCGGCCCATTCGGGGGTGCCGGCTCCGGTCCGTTTTTTGCCGCGGCGGCCCATTCCGGGGTGCTGGGGCCGGTCCGTTTTTTGCCGCGGCCGCCCATCCGCGGGCCGGATCCAGTTCGTTTTTTGTGCGGGGGTGCGTTACGCGGGACGGATCCGGTCCGGTTTTTGTGCGGCGGCGCGTTCCGCAGGCCGGATCCGGTCCGGTTTTTGCGCGGCGGCGCGTTCCGCGGGCCGGATCCGGTCCGGTTTTTGCGCGGCGGCGCGTTCCGCAGGACGGATACGGTCCGGTTTTTGCGCGTTATGCAGTCCGGATCCGGTCCGTTTTTTCCGCGGCGGCGCATTCCGCGGGCCGGATCCGGTCCATTTTTTGCGCGGCGGCGCATTCCACGGGCCGGATCCGGTCCATTTTTTGCGCGGCGGCGCATTCCGCGGGCCAGATCCGGTCTGTATTTCCTACTGCGGCGCGTTCCGCGGGCCGGATCCGGTCCGGTTTTTGAGCGGCGGCGCATTCCGCGGGCCGGATCCGGTCCGTTTTTTGCGCGGCGGCGCATTCCGCGGGCAGGATCCGGTCCCGTTTTTGAGCGGCAGCGCGTTACTCCGGCGACCGGATCCCGTCCGGTTTTTGCGCGGCGGCGTGTTTCACAGGCCGGATCCGGTCCGGTTTTTGCGCGTTCTGCAGGCCGGATCCGGTCCGGTTTTTCCGCGGCGGCACGTTTCACAGCCCGGATCCGGTCCGGTTTTTGCGCGGCGGCGCATTCAGCGGGCCGGATCCCATCCGTTTTTTGCGCAGCGGCGCATTCCGCGGGCCGGATCCCGTTCGGTTTTTGCGCGGCGGCGTATTCCGCGGGCCGGATCCGGTCCGTTTTTTCCGTGGCGGCGCATTCCGCCGGCCGGATCCGGTCCGGTTTTTGCGCGGCGGCGCATTACGCGGGCCAGATCCGGTCCGGATTTTGCGCAGCGGCGCGTTCCGCGGGCCGGATCCGGTCTGTTTTTTCCACTGCAGCGCATTCCGCGGGCCGGATCCGGCCCGGTTTTTGCGCGGTGGCGCGTTCTGCGGGCCGGATCCGTTCCGTTTTTTTCGCAGCGGCGCATTCCGCGGGCCGGATCCGGTCTGGTTATTGCGCGGCGGCGCGTTCCGCGGGCCGGTTCCGGTCCGGTTTTTGCGCGGCGGCGCGTTCCGCGGGCCGGATCCGGTCCCTTTTTTCCCCCGGCGGCGCGTTCCGTGGGCCAGATCCGGTCCGGTTTTTGCACGGCGTCGCATTCCGCGGGCCAGATCCGGTCCGGTTTTTGCGCGGCGTCGCATTCCGCGGGCCGGATCCGGTCTGGTTTTTGCGCGGCGGCGCGTTTCACAGGCCGGATCCGGTCCGGATTTTGCGCGGCGGCGTGTTCCGTGGGCCAGATCCGGACCGGATTTTGCGCGGCGGCGCATTCCGCGGGCCATTTCGGTCTGTATTTTCCACTGCGGCGCATTCCGCGGGCCAGATCCGGTCCGGTTTTTCCGCGGCGGCGCATTCCGCGGGCGGGATCCCATCCGTCTTTTGCGCGGCGGCGCGTTCCGCGGGCCGGATCCGGTCCGGTTTTTGCGCGGCGGCGCATTCCGCGGGCCGGATCCGGTCCGGTTTTTGCGCGTTCTGCAGTCCGGATCCGGTCCGTTTTGTCCGCGGCGGCGCATTCTACGGGCCCTATCCGGTCCGGTTTTTGCGCGGCGGCGCGTTACGCGGGCCGGATCCGGTACGTCTTTTCCCCCGGCGGCGCATTCCTTGGGCCAGTTCCGGTCCGGATTTTCCGCGGCGTCGCATTCCGCGGGCCGGATCCGGTCCGGTTTTTGCGCGGCGGCGCGTTTCACAAGCCGGATCCGGTCCGTTTTTTGCGTGGCGGCGCATTCGGTGGGCCGGATCCGTTCCGTTTTTTTCGCGGTGGCGCATTCCGCGGGCCGGATCCGGTCCGGTTTTTGCGCGGCGGCGCGTTCCGCGGGCCGGATCCGGTCCGGTTTTTGCGCGGCGGCGCGTTCCATGGGCTGGATCCGGTCCGCTTTTTGCGCGGCGGCGCATTCCGCGGGCCGGATCCGGTCCGATTTTTGCGCGGCGACTCGTTCCGCCGGCCGGATCCGGTCCGTTTTTCGCGCGGCGGCGCGTTCCGCGGGCCAGATCCGGTCTGTTTTTTCCACTGCGGCGCGTTCCGCGGGCCAGATCCGGTCCGGTTTTTGACGGCGGCCCGTTCCGCGGCCGGATCCTTTCCGCTTTTTCTGCGGCGGCCCGTTCCGCGGGCCGGATCCTTTCCGCTTTTTCCGCGGCGGCGCATTCCGCCGGCCGGATCCAGTCCGGTTTTTGCGCGGCAGCACGTACCTTGGGCCGGATCCGGTCCGTTTTTTGCGCGGCGGCGCATTCCGCGGGCCGGATCCGCTCCGGTTTTTGCGCGGCGGCGCGTTACGTGGGCCAGATCCGGTCCTGTTTTTCCGCGGCGGCGCATTCCGCTGGCCAGATCCGGTCCGGTTTTTGTGTGGCGGTCCGGATCCTTTCCGTTTTTTCCGCGGCGGCGCATTCCACGGGCCGGATCCGGTCCGTTCTTTCCGCGGCGGCGCTTTCCGCGGGCCGGATCCGGTCCGTTTTTTCCGCGGCGGCCCGTTCCGCGGACCGGATCGTTTCCGCTTTTTCCGCGGCGGCGCATTCCGCCGGCCGGATCTGGTCCGGTTTTTGCGCGGCAGCGCATTCCGTGGGCCGGATACGGTCCGTTCTTTCCGCGGCGGCGCTTTCCGCGGCCGGATCCGGTCCGTTTTTTTCCGCGGCGGCCCGTTCCGCGGACCGGATCGTTTCCGCTTTTTCCGCGGCGGCGCATTCCGCCGGCCGGATCCGGTCCGGTTTTTGCGCGGCAGCGCATTCCGTGGGCCGGATCCGGTCCGTTTTTTCCGCGGCGGCGCATTCCGCGGGCCGGATCCGGTCCGGTTTTTGCGCGGCGGCGCATTCTACGGGCCCTATCCGGTCCGGTTTTTGCACGGCGGCCAGTTCCGCGGGCCTGATCCGGTCCGATTATTGCACGGCGGCGCGTTCCGCGGGACGGATCCGGTCCGTTTTTTCCGCGGCGGCGCGTTACGCGGGCCGGATCCGGTCCGTTTTTTGCACGGCGGCCCGTTCCGCGGGCCGGATCCGGTCCGGTTTTTCTGCGGCGGCGCATTCCGCCAGCCGGATCCGGTCCGTTTTTTCCGCGGCGGCGCGTTCCGCGGGCCAGATCCGGTCCGGTTTTTGTGCGGCGGAGCATTCCGCGGGCCGGATCCGGTCCATTTTTTGCGCGGCGGCGCATTCTACGGGCCGGATCCGGTCCGGTTTTTGCGCGGCAGCGCGTTCCGCGGGCCTGATCCGGTCCGCTAAATGCACGGCGGCGCGTTCCGCGGGCCTGATCAGGTCCAGTTTTTGCGCGGCTTCGCGTTTCACAGGCCGGATCCGGTCCGGTTTTTGCGCGGCAGCGCGTACCGCGGGCCGGATCCGGTCCTGTTTTAACGCGGCGGCGCATTCCGCGGGCCAGATCCGGTCCGGTTTTTGCGCGGCGGTCCGGATCTGGTCCGGTTTTTGCGCGGTGGGGCATTCCGCGGGCCGGATCCGGTCCGGTTTTTGCGCGGCGGCCCATTCCGCGGGCCGGATGCGGTCCGGGTTTGCGCGGCAGCCCGTTCTGCGGGCCGGATCTGGTCCGGTTTTTGTGCGGCGGCGCGTTCCGCGGGCCGGATCCGGTCCGGTTTTTGCGCGGCGGCGCGTTTCACAGGCCGGATCCGGTCCGGTTTTTCCGCGGCGGCGCGTTACGCGGGACAGATCCGGTCCGGTTTTTGCGCGGCGGCGCGTTTCGTGGGCCGGATGCGGTCCGGTTTTTGTGCGGCGACGCATTCCGCGGGCCGGATCCGTTCCGGTTTTTGCACGGCGGCGCATTCCGCGGGCCGGCTCCGGTCCGGTTTTTGCGCGGCGGCGCGTTCCGCGGGCCGGATCCGGTCCGGTTTTTGCGCGTTCTGCAGTCCCGATCCGGTCCGTTTTTTGCGCGGTCGGCTATTCCGCGGGCCAGATCCAGTCCGTTTTTTGCGCGGTGGCGCATTCCGAGGGCCCAATCCGGTCCGGTTTTTGCGCGGCGGCGCGTTCCGCGGGCCGGATCCGGTCCGTTTTTTCCGCGGCGGCCCCTTCCGCGGGCCGGATCCGGTCCGGTTTTTCTGCGGCGGCGCATTCCGCCAGACGGATCCGGTCCGTTTTTTGCGCGGCGGCGCATACCGCGGGCCGGATCCGGTCCGCTTTTTGCGTGGCGGCGCATTCCGTGGGCCGGATCCGCTCCGGTATTTGCGCGGCGGCGCATTCCGCGGTCCGGAACCGGTCCGTTTTTTCCGCGGCGGCGCATTCCGTGGGCCGGATCCGGTCCGGTTTTTGCGCGGCGGATCGTTCCGCGGGCCGGATCCTTTCCGTTTTTTCCGCGGTGGCGCATTTCACGGGCCAGATCCGGTCTGCTGTTCGCGCGGCGGCGCATTCTGCGGGCCGGATACGGTCCGTTTTTTCCGCGGCGGCGTATTCCGCGGGCCAGATCCGGTCCGATTTTTGCGCGGCGGCTCGTTCCGCCGGCCGGATCCAGACCGTTTTTTCCACTGCGGCGCGTTCCGCTGGCCAGATCCGGTCCGGTTATTGCGCGGCGGCGCGTTCCGCGGGCTTGATCCGGTCCATTTTTTGCGCGGCGGCGCGTTTCACAGGCCGGATCCGGTCCGGTTTTTGCGCGGCGGCGCATTCCGCGGGCCGGATCCGCTCCGGTTTTTGCGCGGCGGCGCTTTCCGCGGGCCGGATCCGGTCCGGTTTTTGCGCGGCGGCTCGTTCCGCCGGCCGGATCCCCTCCGGTTTTTGCGCTGCGGCTCGTTCCGCCTGCCCGATCCGGTCCGGTTTTTGTGTGGCGGTCCGGATCCGGTCCGTTTTTTGGGCGGTGGCGCATTCCGCGGGCCGGATCCGGTCCGGTTTTTGCGCGGCGGCGCATTCCGCGGGCCGGATCTGGTCCGTTTTTTGCACGGCGGCCCGTTCTGCGGGCCGGATCCGGTCTGGTTTTTGCGCAGCGTCCCATTCCGCCGGCCGGATCCGGTCCGGTTTTTGCGCGGCGGCGCGTTCCGTGGGCCGGATCCGGTCCGGTTTTTTCGCGGCGGCGCATTCCGCGGGCCAGATCCGGTCCGGTTATTGCGCGGCGGCGCGTTCCGCGGGACGGATCCGGTGCGGTTTTTGCGCGTTCTGCAGTTCCGATCCGGTCCGTTTTTTACGCGGCGGCGCATTCCGCGGGCCAGATCCAGTCCGGTTTTTACGCGGCGGCGCATTCCACGGTCCGGATCCGGTCTGGTTTTTGCGCGGCGGCCCCGATCCTGTCCGGTTTTTGCGCGGCGGCCCGTTCCGCGGGCCGGATCCGGTCCGGATTTTGCACGGCAGCGCATTCCGCGGGCCGGATCCGGTCCGTTTTTTCCGAGGTGGCACATTCCGCGGGCCGGATCCTTTCCGTTTTTTTCGCGGTGGAGCCTTCCGCGGGCCGGATCCGGTCCGTTTTTTAGGCGGCGGCGCATTCCGCCGGCCGGATCCTTTCCGTTTTTTCCGCGGCGGCGCATTCCGCGGGCCGGATCCTTTCCGTTTTTTCCACGGCGGTGCATTCCGCGGTCCGGATCCGGTCTGGTTTTTGCACGGCGGCGCGTTCCGCTGGCCGGATCAGGTCCGTTTTTTCCGCGGCGGTGCTTTCCGCGGGCCGGATCTGGTCCGTTTTTTGCACGGCGGCCCCGATCCTGTCCGGTTTTTGCGCGGCGGCGCATTCCGCGGGCCGGATCCGCTCCGGTTTTTGCGCAGCGGCGCGTTACACGGGCCAGATCCGGTCCTGTTTTTCCGCGGCGGGGCATTCTGCGGGTCGGATCCGGTCCGGTTTTTCTGCGGCGGCGCATTCCACCAGCCGGATCCGGTCCATTTTTTGCGCGGCGGGGCATTCTGCGGGTCGGATCCGGTCCATTTTTTGCGCGGCGGCGCATTCCGCGGGCCGGATCCGGTCCATTTTTTGCGCGGCGGCGCATTTACGGGCCCTATCCGTTCCGGTATTTGCGCGGCGGCGCATTCCGCGGGCCGGCTCCGGTCCGGTTTTTGTGCGTTCTGCAGTCCCGATCCGGTCTGTTTTTTGCGCGGTCGGGCATTCCGCGGGCCAGATCCAGTACGTTTTTTCCGCGGCGGCGCATTCCGCGGGCCGGATCCGTCCGGTTTTTCTGCGGCGGCGCATTCCGCCAGCCGGATCCGGTCCGTTTTTTGTGCGGCGGCGCGTACCGCGGGCCGGATCCGGTCCGCTTTTTGCGCCGCGGCCCCTTCCGCGGGCCAGATCCGGTCCGGTTTTTCTGCGGCGGCGCATTCCGCCAGCCAGATCCGGTCCGTTTTTTGCGAGGCGGCGTGTACCGCGGGCCGGATCCGGTCCGCTTTTTGCGCGGCGGCGCATTCCGTGGGCCCGATCCGGTCCGGTTTTTTCGCGGCGGCGCATTCCGCGGTCGGGATCCGGTCCGTTTTTTCCGCGGCGGCGCATTCCGCCGGCCGGATCCTTTCCGTTTTTTCCGCGGCGGCGCATTCCGCGTGTCGGATCCGGTCCGGTTTTTGCGCGGCGGCCCGTTCCGCGGGCCAGATCCGGTCCATTTTTTCCACGGCGGCGCATTCCGCGGTCCGGATCCGGTCTGGTTTTTGCGCGGCGGCGCATTCCGCTGGCCGGATCCGGTCCGTTTTTTCCGCGGCGGTGCTTTCCGCGGGCCGGATCCGGTCCGTTTTTTGCACGGCGGCCCCGATCCTGTCCGGTTTTTGCGCGGCGGCTCGTTCCGCGGGCCGGATCCCCTCCAGTTTTTGCGCGGCGGCGCATTCCGCCAGCCGGATCCGGTCCGTTTTTTGCGCGGCGGCACGTTCCGCGGGCCGGATCCGGTCCGGTTTTTGCGTGGCGGCGCGTTACGCGGGCCGGATCCGGTCCGGTGTTTGCGCTGCGGCGCATTCCGCGGGCCGGATCCGGTCCAGTTTTGTGCGGCGGCTCGTTCCGCCGGCCGGATCCGGTCCGTTTTTTCCGCGGCGGCGTGTTCCGCGGGCCGGATCCGGTCTGTTTTTTCCACTGCGGTGCGTCCCGCGGGTCGGATCAGGTCCGGTTTTTTGCGGCGGTCCGGAACCGGTCCGTTTTTTGCGCGGCGGCGCATTCCGCGGGCCGGATCCTGTCCGTTTTTTCCGCGGCGGCGCATTCCGCGGTCCGGATCCGGTCTGATTTTTGCACGGCGGCCCGTTCCGCGGGCCGGATCCGATCCGGTTTTTGCGCAGCGTCCCATTCCGCGGGCCAGATCCGGTCCGGTTGTTCCGCGGCGGCGCGTTCCGCGGGCCAGTTCCGGTCCGGTTTTTGCGCGGCGGCGCATTCTGCGGGCCGGATCCGGTCCATTTTTTCCACGGCAGGGCGTTCCGCGGGCCGGATCCGATCTGGTTTTTGCGCGGCGGTGCATTCTGCGGGCCGGATCCGATCCGGTTTTTGCGCTGCGGCGCGTTCCATGGGCCGGACCCGGTCCGGTTTTTGCGCGTTCTGCAGTCCGGATCCGGTCCGTTTTTTCCGCGGCGGCGCATTCCGCGGGCCTGATCTGGTCCGGTTTTTGTGCGGCGGTCCAGATCCGGTCCGTTTTTTCCGCGGTGGCGCATTCTGTGGGCCGGATCCAGTCTGTTTTTTCCGCGGGCCGCATCCGGTCCATTTTTTGCGCTGATGCGCGTTACGCTGGACAGATCCGGTCCATTTTTTGCGCGGCGGCACATTCCGTGGGCCGGATCCGGTCCATTTTTTGCGCGGCGGGGCATTCTGCGGGCCGGATCCTTTCCGTTTTTTCCGCGGCGGCGCATTCCGCGGGCCGGATACGGTCGGGTTTTTGCAAGGCGGCGCATTCCGCGGGCCGGATCCGGTCCGGTTTTTGCGCGGTGGCTCATTCCGCGGGCCGGATCCGGTCCGTTTTTACCACGGCGGCGCATTCCGCCGGACGGATCCGGACCGTTTTTTGCGCGGCGGCCCTTTCCGCGGGCCGGATCCGGTCTGGTTTTTGCGCAGCGTCCCATTCCGCCGGCCGGATCCGGTCCGGTTTTTGCGCAGCGGCGCGTTACGCGGGCCAGATCCGGTCCGGTTTTTGCGTGGCGGCACGTTCCATGGGCCGGATCCGGTCCGTTTTTTGCGCGGTGGCGCGTTACGCGGGCCAGATCCGGTCTGCTGTTTGCCGGCGGCGCATTCTGTGGGACGGATACGGTCCGTTTTTTCCGCGGCGGCGTGTTCCGCTGGCTGGATCCGGTCCGATTTTTGCGCGGCGGCTCGTTCCGCCGGCCGGATCCGGTCCGTTATTTGCGCGGCGGCGCGTTCCGCGGGCCGTATCCGGTCTGTTTTTTCCACTGCGGCGCGTTCCGCGGGCCAGATCCGGTCCGGTTTTTGCGCGGCGGCCCGTTCCGCGGGCCGGATCATTTCCATTTTTGCACGGCGGTGGCGCATTCCACGGGCCGGATACGGTCCGTTTTTTCCGGGGCGGCGCTTTCCGCGGGCCGGATCCGGTCCGTTTTTTCCGCGGCGGCGCTTTCCGCGGGCCAGATCCGGTCCGTTTTTTGCACGGCGGCGCGTTCCATGGGCCGGATCCGGTCCGTTTTTTGCACGGCGGCGCGTTCCGCCGGCCGGATCTGCTCTGTTTTTTCCACTGCGGAGCATTCCGCGGGCCGGATCTGGTCCGGTTTTTGTGCGGCGGTCCAGATCCGGTCCGTTTTTTCCGCGGCGGCGCATTCTGTGGGCGGGATCCAGTCTGTTTTTTCCGCGGGCCGCATCCTGTCCATTTTTTGCGCTGATGCGCGTTACGCGGGACAGATCCGGTCCATTTTTTGCGCGGCGGCGCATTCCGTGGGCCGGATCCGGTCCATTTTTTGCGCAGCGGCGCATTCTGCGGGTCGGATCCGGTCCGGTTTTTCCGCGGCGGCCCGTTTCGCGGGCCGGATCCGGTCCGGTTTTTGCGCAGCGGCCTGTTCCGCAGGCCGGATCCGGTCGGCTTTTTGCGCGGTGGCCTGTACTGCAGGCCGCATCCAGTCCGGTTTTTGTGCGGCGGTCCGGATCCGGTCCGTTTTTTCCGCGGCGGCGCATTCCGCGGTCCGGATCGGGTCCGATTTTTGCGCGGCGGCGCATTCCGCGGGCCGGATCCGGTCCGGTTTTTGCACGGCGGGGCGGATCCAGTCTGGATTTTGCACGGCGGCCCCGATCCCGTCCGGTTTTTGCGCGGCGGCCCGTTCCGCGGGCCGGATCCATTCCAGTTTTTGCGCAGTGGGCGGGATCCGGTCCGGTTTTTGTGCGGCGGGCCGTATACGGTCCGGTTTTGCGAGGCGGGCGGGATTTGGTCCGGTTTTTCCGCGGTGGCCCGTTCCGCGGGCCGGATCCGGTCCGGTTTTTGCGCAGCGGGCCGGATGCGGTCCGTTTTTTGCGTGGCGGCCCGTTCCGCGGGCCGGATCCGATCCGATTTTTGCGGGGCGGCGCATTCCGCGGTCCGGATCCGGTCCGTTTTTTCCGCGGCGGCGCATTCCGCGGGCCGGATCCGGTCCGGTTTTTGCGCGGCGGCGCGTTCCATGGGCCGGATATGTTCCTGTTTTTCCGCGGCGGCGCATTACACGGGCCAGATCCGGTCCTGTTTTTCCGCGGCGGCGCATTCCGCGGGCCAGATCCGGTCCGGTTTTTGCGCGGCGGCGCATTCCGCGGGCCGGATCCGGTCCGGATTTTGCACGGCGGCGCATTTCGCGGGCCGGATCCGGTCCGAATTTTGCACGGCGGCGCATTCCGCGGGCCGGATCCGGTCCGTTCATTCCGCGGTGGCGCCTTCCGCCGGCCGGATCCGGTCCGTTATTTGCACGGCGGCCCGTTCCGCGGGCCGGATCCGGTCTGGTTTTTTCGCGGCGGCGCATTCCGTGGGCCGGATCCGGTCCGTTTTTTCCGCGGCGGCGCATTCTGCCGGCCGGATCCAGTCCGTTTTTTCCGCGGCGGCGCATTCCGTGGGCCGGGTCTGGTCCGGTTTTTGCGCAGCAGCGCATTCCGCGGGCCGAATCCGGTCCGTTTTTTGCGCGGCGGCGCATTACGTGGGCCGGGTCTGGTCCGGTTTTTGCGCAGCAGCGCATTCCGCCGGCGGGATCCGGTCCGTTTTTTGCGCGGCGGCGCATTCCGCAGGCCGGATCCGGTCCGTTTTTGCGCGGCGGCGCATTCCGCAGGCCGGATCCGGTCCGTTTTTTCCGCGGCGGCGCATTCCGCGGGCCGGATCCCGTCCGGTTTTTGCGCGGCGGCGCATTCCATGGGCCGGATCGGTCTGTATTTTCCACTGCGGCGCGTTCCGCGGGCCGGATCCGGTCCGTTTTTTGCGCGGCGGCGCATTCGCTGGGCCGGGTCTGGTCCGGTTTTTTCCGCGGCGGCACGTTCCCCGGGCCAGATCCGGTACGGATTTTGCGTGGCGGCCCGTTCCGCGGGCCGGATCCGGTCCGGTTTTTGCGCAACGGGCCGGATGCGGTCCGTTTTTTTGGTGGCGGCCAATTCCGCCGGCCGGATCCGGTCCTGTTTTTGCGCGGCGGCGCATTCCGCGGGCCGATCCGTTCCGGTTTTTGCGCGGCGGCGCGTTACGCGGGACAGATCCGGTCCGGTGTTTGAGTGGCGGCGCATTCCGCGGGCCGGATCCGGTCCGGTTTTTGCGCAGCGGCGCATTCCGCGGGCCGGATCCGGTCCGGTTTTTGCACGGCGGAGCGTTCCATGGGCTCGATCCGGTCCGTTTTTTCCGCGGCGGCGCATTCCGTGGGCCAGATCCGGTCCGAATTTTGCACGGCGGCGCGTTGCGCTGGCCGGATCCGGTCTGTTTTTTCCACGGCGGCGCTTTCCGCGGGCCGGATCCAGTCCGGTTTTTGCGCGGCGGCGCATTCCGCGGGCCGGATCCGGTCCGGTTTTTGCGCGGCGGCGCATTCCGTGGGGCGGATCCGGTCCGTTTTTTCCGCGGCGGCGCATTCCGCTGTCCGGATCGGGTCCGATTTTTGCGCGGCGGCGCATTCCGCGGGCCGGATCCGGTCCGGTTTTTGCACGGCGGGGCGGATCCAGTCTGGATTTTGCTTGGCGGTCCGGATTTGGTCCGGTTTTTGCGCGGCGGCCCGTTCCGCGGGCCGGATCCATTCCAGTTTTTGCGCAGTGGGCGGGATCCGGTCCGGTTTTTGTGCGGCGGGCCGTATACGGTCCGGTTTTTGCGAGGCGGGCCGGATTTGGTCCGGTTTTTCCGCGGTGGCCCCTTCCGCGGGCCGGATCCGGTCCGGTTTTTGCGCAGCGGGACGGATCCAGTCCGTTTTTTGCGTGGCGGCCCGTTTCGCGGACCGGATCCGGTCTGGTTTTTGCGCAGCGGGCCGGATCCGGTCCGGTTTTTGCGCAGCGGCCTGTTCCGCAGGCCGGATCCGGTCGGCTTATTGCGCGGTGGCCTGTTCCGCAGGCCGCATCCAGTCCGGTTTTTGCGCAACGGGCCGGATGCGGTCCGTTTTTTGGGCGGCGGCGCGTTCCATGGGCCGGATCCGGTCCTGTTTTTGCGCGGCGGCGCGTTCCGCGGGCCGATCCGTTCCGGTTTTTGCACGGCGGCGCATTCCGCGGGCCGGATCCGGTCCGGTTTTTGCACGGCGGCGAATTCCGCGGGCCGGATCCGGTCCGGTTTTTGCACGGCGGCGCGTTCCATGAGCTGGATCCGGTCCGTTTTTTCCGCGGCGGCCCATTCCGTGGGCCAGATCCGGTCCGAATTTTGCACGGCGGCGCGTTGCGCTGGCCGGATCCGGTCCGTTTTTTCCACGCCGGCGCTTTCCGCGGGCCGGATCCAGTCCGGTTTTTGCGCGGCGGCGCATTCCGCGGGCCGGATCCAGTCCATTTTTTTGCACGGCGGCGCGTTCCGCGGGCGGGATCCGCTCCGGTTTTTGCGCGGTGGCGCGTTACACGGGCCAGATCCGGTCCTGTTTTTCCGCGGCGTCGCATTGGGTGGGCCGGATCCGTTCCGGTTTTTTCGCGGTGGTGCATTCCGCTGTCCGGATCCGGTCCGTTTTTTCTGCGGCGGCGCGTACCGCGGGCCAGATCCGGTCCAGTTTTTGCGCGGCGGCGCGTTCCAAGGGCGGGATCCGTTCCGGTTTTTGCGCGGCGGCGCGTTACGCGGGCCAGATCCGGTCCGGTGTTTGCGCTGCGGCGCATTCTGCGGGCCGGATACGGTCCGGTTTTTGCGCAGCGGCGCATTCCGCGGGCCGGATCCGGTCCAGTTTTGTGCGGCGGCTCGTTCCGCCGGCCGGATCCGTTCCGTTTTTTCCGTGGCGGCGCGATCCGCGGTCCGGATCCGGTCCGTTTTTTGCGCGGCGGCGCATTCCGCGGTCCGGATCCGGTCCGGTTTTTGCACGGCGGGGCGGATCCAGTCTGGTTTTTGCTTGGCGGTCCGGATTTGGTCCGGTTTTTGCGCGGCGGCGCATTCCGCGGGCCGGATCCGGTCCGGTTTTTGCGCGGCGGCGCGTTACGCGGGACAGATCCGGTCCGGTGTTTGCACGGCGGCGCATTCCGCGGGCCGGATCCGGTCCGGTTTTTGCGCAGCGGCGCATTCCGCGGGCCGGATCCGGTCCGGTTTTTGCACGGCGGCGCGTTCCATGGGCCGGATACGGTCCGTTTTTTCCGCGGCGGCGCATTCCGTGGGCCAGATCCGGTCCGAATTTTGCACGGCGGCGCGTTGCGCTGGCCGGATCCGGTCCGTTTTGTCCACGGCGGCGCTTTCCGCGGGCGGGATGCGGTCCGGTTTTTGCGCGGCGGCGCATTCCGTGGGCCGGATCCGGTCCGGTTTTTGGGCGGCGAAGCATTCCGTGGTCCGGATCCGGTCCGTTTTTTCCGCGGCGGCGCATTACGTGGGCCGGGTCTGGTCCGGTGTTTGCGCAGCAGCGCATTCCGCCGGCGGGATCCGGTCCGTTTTCTGCGCGGCAGCGCATTCCGTGGGCCGGGTCTGGTCCGGTTTTTGCGCAGCAGCGCATTCCGCGGGCCGGATACGGTCCGTTTTTTGCGCGGCGGCGCATTCCGCCGGCCGGAACCGGTCCGGTTTTTGCACGGCGGCGGTGCATTCCGCGGGCCGGATCCGGTCCGGTTTTTGCGCGGCGGCGCGTTCTGTCGGCCGGATCCCGTCCGGTTTTTGCGCGGCGGCGCATTCCATGGGCCGGATCGGTCTGTATTTTCCACTGCGGCGCGTTCCGCGGGCCGGATCCGGTCCGGATGTTGCGCGGCGGCGCGTTCCGCGGGCCGGATCCAGTCCGCTTTTTCCGCGGTGGCGCATTCCGCTGGCCGGATCCGGTCCGGTTTTTGCGCGGCGGCGCATTCTGCGGGCCGGATCCGGTCCGGTTTTTGCCGGCGGCCCGTTCCGCGGGCCGGATCCGGTCCGGTTTTTGCTCAACGTGCCGGATCCGGTTCGTTTTTTGCGCGGCGGCCCGTTCCGCGGGCCGGATCCGGTCCGGTTTTTGCTCAACGTGCCGGATCCGGTCCGTTTTTTGCGCGGCGGCCCGTTTCGCGGGCCGGATCCGGTCTGGTTTTTGCGCAACGGGCCGGATCCGGTCCGGTTTTTGCGCGGCGGCCTGTTCCGCAGGCCGGATCCGGTCGGCTTTTTGCACGGCGGGGCGGATCCTGTCTGGTTTTTGCGTGGCGGTCCGGAGTTGGTCCGGTTTTTGCGCGGCGGCCCGTTCCGCGGGCCGGAACCTTTCCAGTTTTTGCGCAGTGGGCGGGATCCGGTCCGGTTTTTGTGCGGCGGGCCGTATACGGTCCGGTTTTTGCGAGGCGGGCGGGATTTGGTCCGGTTTTTCCGCGGTGGCCCGTTCCGCGGGCCGGATCCGGTCTGGTTTTTGCGCAGCGGGCCGGATGCGGTCCGTTTTTTGCGTAGCGGACCGTTCCGCTGGCCGGATCCGGTCCGGTTTTTGCGCAACGGGCCGGATGCGGTCCGTTTTTTGGGCGGCGGCTCGTTCCGCCGGCCGGATCCGGTCCGGTTTTTCCGCGGCGGCGCGTTCCGTGGGCCGGATCCGGTCCGGTTTTTGCGCGGCGGCGCATTCCGTGGGCCGGATCCGGTCCGGTTTTTGCGCGGCGACGCATTCCGCGGGCTGGATCCGGTCCGGTTTTTGCACGGCGGCTCGTTCCGCGGGCCGTATACGGTCCGGTTATTGCGCGGCGGTGCGTTCCGCGGGCGGGATCTGGTCCGGTTTTTTCCGCGGCGGCGCTTTCCGCGGGCCAGATCCGGTCCGGTTTTTGCACGGCGGCCCGTTCCGCCAGCCGGATCCGGTCCGTTTTTTGTGCGGCGGCGCTTTCCACGGGCCAGATCCGGTCTGGTGTTTGCGCGGCGGCGCATTCCGTGGGCCGGTTCCGGTCCGTTTTTTGCGCGGCGGCGCATTCCGTGGGCCGGATCCGGTCCGTTTTTTGCGCGGCGGTGCATTCCGCGGGCCGGATCCGGTCCGATTTTTGCGCGGCGGCTCGTTCCGACGGCCGGATCCGGTCCGTTTTTTGCGCGGCGGCGCATTCCGCGGGCCGGATCCCGTCGAGTTTTTGCACGGCGGCCCGTTCCGCGGGCCGGATCCTTTCCGTTTTTTCCGCGGCGGTGCATTCCGCCGGCCGGATCCGGTCCGGTTTTTGCGCGGCAGCGCATTCCGTTGGCCGGATCCGGTCCGTTTTTTCCGCGGCGGCGCATTCCGCGGGCCAGATCCGGTCCGTTTTATGCGCGTCAGCGCGTTCCGCGGGCCTGATCCGGTCCGGTTATTGCGCGGTGGCGCGTTCCGCGGGCCGGATCCGGTCCGGTTTTTGCGCGGCGGCGCATTCCGCGGGCCGGATCCGGTCCGTTTTTTTACGCGGCTGCACATTCCGCGGGCCGGATCCGGTCCGGTTTTTGCGCGGCGGCGCGTTCCATGGGCCGGATCTGTTCCGGTTTTTGCGCGGCGGCGCGTTCCGCTGGCCGGATTTGGTCCGGTTCTTCCACTGCGGCGCGTCCCGCGGGTCGGATCAGGTCCGGTTTTTTGCGGCGGTCCGGATCCGGTCCGGTTTTTGCGCGGCGGCGCATTCCGTTGGCCGGATCCGTTCCGTTTTTTCCGCAGCGGCGCGTTCCGCGGGCCAGATCCGGTCCGGTTTTTGCGCGGCGGAGCGTTACGCGGGCCAGATCCGGTCGGTTTTTGCCCGGCGGCGCATTCCGCGGGCCGGATCCGGTCCGGTTTTTCCGCGGCGGCGCGTTCCGCGGGCCAGATCCGGTCCGGTTGTTGCGCGGCGGCGCGTTCCGCGGGCCGGACCCGGTCCGGTTTTTGCGCGTTCTGCATTCCGGATCCGTTCCGTTTTTTCCGCGGCGGCGCATTCCGCGGTCCAGATCCAGTCCGGTTTTTGCGCTGCGGCGCTTTCCGCCGGCCGGATCCGGTCCGGTTTTTGCACGGCGGCGCGTTCCATGGGCCGGATCCGGTCCATTTTTTCCGCGGCGGCGCATTCCGTGGGCTGGATGCGGTCCGAATTTTGCACGGCGGCGCGTTGCGCTGGCCGGATCCGGTCCGTTTTTTCTGCGGCGGCGCTTTCTACGGGCCGAATCCGGTCCGGTTTTTGCACGGCGGCCCGTTCGGCGGGCCGGATCCGGTCCGGTTTTTGCGTGGCGGCGCGTTCCATGGGCCGGATCCGGTCCGGTTTTTGCACGGCGGCGCATTCCGCGGGCCGGATCCGGTGCGTTTTTTGCGCGGCGGCGCATTCCGCGGGCCGGATCCGCTCCGGTTTTTGCGCGGCGGCGCGTTACACGGGCCAGATCTGGTCCTGTTTTTCCGCGGCGGCGCATTCCGCGGGCCGGATCCGGTCCGGTTTTTGCGCGGCGGCGCATTCCGTGGGCCGGATCCGGTCTGGCTTTTGCGCGGCGGCTCGTTCCGCCGGCCGGATCCCGTCCGGTTTTTGCGTGGCGGCGCGTTCTGCGGGCCAGATCCGGTCCAGTTTTTGTGTGGCGGTCCGGATCCGTTCCGTTTTTTGCGCGGTGGTGCATTCCGCGGGCCGGATCTGCTCCGGTTTTTGCGCGGCGGCGCGGTACGCGGGCCAGATCCGGTGTGTTTTTTCCGCGGCGGCGCATTCCGCAGGCCAGATCCGCTCCGGTTTTTGCGCGGCGGCACTTTCCGCGGGCCGGATCCGGTCCGGTTTTTGGGCGGCGGCTCGTTCCGCCGGCCGGATCCGGTCCGGTTTTTGTGTGGCGGTCCGGATTTGGTCCGTTTTTTGCGCGGTGGCGCATTCCGAGGGCCCAATCCGGTCCGGTTTTTGCGCGGCGGCGCATTCCGCTGGCCGGATCCGGTCCGTTTTTTCCGCGGCGGCGCATTCCGCGGGCCGGATCCGGTCCGGTTTTTGCACGGCGGCGCGTTCCATGGGCCGGATCCAGTCCGGTTTTTGCGCGGCGGCGCATTCCGCGGGCCGGATCCGGTCCATTCTTTGCGCGGCGGCCCGTTCCGCGGGCCGGATCCGGTCCGGTTTTTGCACGGCGGCGCGTTTCGCAGGCGGGATCCGGTCCGGTTTTTGCGCGGCGGCGCGTTCCGCGGGCCCGATCCGGTCCGGTTTTTGCGCGGCGGCCCGTTCTGCGGGCCGGATCCGCTCCGGTTTTTGCGCGGCGGCGCGTTCCGCGGGCCGGATCCGCTCCGGTTTTTGCGCGGCGGCCCGTTCTGCGGGCCGGATCCGGTCCATTCTTTGCGCGGCGGAGCGTTACGCGGGCTGGATCCCGTCCGGTTTTTGCACGGCGGCCCGTTCCGCGGGCCGGATCCGGTCCGTTTTTTCTGCGGCGGCGCATTCCGCCAGCCGGATCCGGTCCGGTTTTTGCGCGGCGGCGCGTTACGCGGGCCAGATCCGGTCCGGTTTTTGCGCGGCGGCACATTCCGCGGTCCGGATCCGGTCCGGTTTTTGCGCGGCGGCGCGTTACGCGGGCCAGATCCGGTCCGGTTTTTGCGCGGCGGCCCGTTCCATGGGCCGGATCCGTTCCGTTTTTTGCGCGGCGGCGCGTTACGCGGGCCAGATCCAGTCGGTGTTTGCGCGGCGGCGGATTCCGCAGGCCGGATCCGGTCCGTTTTTTCCGCGGCGGCGCATTTCGCGGGCCGGATCCGGTCCGATTTTTGCGCGGCGGCTCGTTCCGCCGGCCGGATCCGGTCCGTTTTTTCCGCGGCGGCGCATTCCGCGGGCTGGATCCGGTCCGGTTTTTGCGCGGCGGCGCATTCCGCGGGCTGGATCCAGTCTATTTTTTGCGCGGCGGCGCATTCTACGGGCCGGATCCGGTCCGGTTTTTGCGCGGCGGCGCGTTCCGCGGGACAGATCCGGTCCGGTTTTTGCGCGGCGGCGCATTCCGCGGGCCGGATCCGATCCGGTTTTTGCGCGGCGGCGCATTCCGCGGGCTGGATCCGGTCTATTTTTTGCGCGGCGGCGCATTCTATGGGCCGGATCCGGTCCGGTTTTTGCGCGGCAGCGCGTTCCGCGGGCCTGATCCGCTCCGGTTTTTGCGCGGCGGCGCATTCCGCGGGCCGGATCCGCTCCAGTTTTTGCGCGGCGGCGCGTTACGCGGAACAGATCCGGTCCGGTTTTTGCGCGGCGGTGCGTTCCGCGGGCCGGATCCGGTCCGGTTTTTGCGCGGTGGCTCGTTCCGCCGGCCGGATCCCCCCCGATTTTTGCGCGGTGGCTCGTTCCGCCGGCCGGATCCGGTCCGGTTTTTGTGTGGCGGTCCGGGTCCGTTCCGTTTTTTGCGCGGTGGTGCATTCCGCGGGCCGGATCTGCTCCGGTTTTTGCGCGGCGGCGCGTTACGCGGTCCAGATCCGGTCTGTTTTTTCCGCGGCGGCGCATTCTGCGGGTCGGATCCGGTCCGGTTTTTCCACGGCGGCGCGTTCCGCGGGCCGGATCCGGTCCATTTTTTGCGCGGCGGCGCATTCCGCGGGCCGGATCCGGTCCGGTTTTTGCGCGGCGGGGCGGATCCGGTCCGGTTTTTGCCGGCGGCCCGTTCCGCGGGCCGGATCCGGTCCGGTTTTTGCGCAACGTGCCGGATCCGGTCCGTTTTTTGCGCGGCGGCCCGTTTCGCGGACCGGATCCGGTCTGGTTTTTGCGCAGCGGGCCGGATCCGGTCCGGTTTTTGCGCAGCGGCCTGTTCCGCAGGCCGGATCCGGTCGGCTTTTTGCGCGGTGGCCTGTTCCGCAGGCCGCATCCAGTCCGGTTTTTGTGCGGCGGTCCGGATCCGGTCCGTTTTTTCCGCGGCGGCGCATTCCGCGGGCCGGATCCGGTCCGGTTTTTGCACGGCGGGGCGATTCCAGTCTGGTTTTTGCTTGGCGGTCCGGATTTGGTCCGGTTTTTGCGCGGCGGCCCGTTCCGCGGGCCGGATCCATTCCAGTTTTTGCGCAGTGGGCGGGATCCGGTCCGGTTTTTGTGCGGCGGGCCGTATACGGTCCGGTTTTTGCGAGGCGGGCCGGATTTGGTCCGGTTTTTCTGCGGTGGCCCGTTTTGCGGGCCGGACCCGGTCCGGTTTTTGCGCAGTGGGCCGGATCCGGTCCGTTTTTTGCGTGGCGGACCGTTCCGCGGGCCGGATCCGGTCCGGTTTTTGCGCAACGGGCCGGATGCGGTCCGTTTTTTGGGCGGCGGCCAATTCCGCCGGCCGGATCCGGTCCGGTTTTTGCGCAGCGGCGCATTCCGCGGGCCGATCCGGTCCGGTTTTTGCACGGCGGCGCATTCCGCGGGCCGGATCCGGTCCGGTTTTTGCGCGGCGGCGCGTTCCGTGGGCCGGATCCGGTCCTGTTTTTGCGCGGCGGCGCATTCCGCGGGCCGATCCGTTCCGGTTTTTGCGCGGCGGCGCATTACGCGGGACAGATCCGGTCCGGTGTTTGCGCGGCGGCGCATTCTGCGGGCCGGATCCGTTCCGTTTTTTGCGCGGCGGCGCGTTACGCGGGCCAGATCCGGTCGGTGTTTGCGCGGCGGCGGATTCCGCAGGCCGGATCCGGTCCGTTTTTTCCGCTGTGGCGCATTCCGCGGGCCGGATCCGGTCCGATTTTTGCGCGGCGGCTCGTTCCGCCGGCCGGATCCGGTCCGTTTTTTCCGCGGCGGCGCATTCCGCGGGCTGGATCCGGTCCGGTTTTTGCGCTGCGGCGCATTCCGCGGGCTGGATCCGGTCTATTTTTTGCGCGGCAGCGCATTCTACGGGCCGGATCCGGTCCAGTTTTTGCGCGGCAGCGCGTTCCGCGGGACAGATCCGGTCCGGTTTTTGCGCGGCGGCGCATTCCGCGGGCCGGATCCGGTCCGGTTTTTGCGCGGCGTCGCATTCCGCGGGCTGGATCCGGTCTATTTTTTGCGCGGCGGCGCATTCTACGGGCCGGATCCGGTCCGGTTTTTGCGCGGCAGCGCGTTCCGCGGGCCAGATCCGGTCCGGTTTTTGCGCGGCGGCCCGTTCCGCGGGCCGGATCCGTTCCGGTTTTTGCGCGGCGGCGCGTTCCGCTGGCCGAATCCCATGCGGTTTTTACGCGGCGGTGCGTTCCGCGGGCCAGATCCGGTCCGTTTTTTCCGCGGCGGCACATTCTGTGGGCCGGATCCAGTCTGTTTTTTCCGCGGGACAGATCCGGTCCATTTTTTGCGCGGCGGCGCATTCCGCGGGCCGGATCCGGTCCGGTTTTTCCGCGGCGGCGCGTTCCGCGGGCCAGATCCGGTCCGGTTTTTGCGCGGCGGCGCATTCTGCGGGCCGGATCCGGTCCATTTTTTCCACGGCAGCGCGTTCCGCGGGCCGGATCCGATCCGGTTTTTGCGCGGCGGCGCGTTCCCCGGGCCAGATCCGGTCCGGTTGTTGCGCGGCGGCGCGTTCCGCGGGCCGGACCCGGTCCGGTTTTTGCGCGTTCTGCATTCCGGATCCGGTCCGTTTTTTCCGCGGCGGCGCATTCCGCGGTCCAGATACAGTCCGGTTTTTGCGCTGCGGCGCGTTCCGCGGGCCGGATCCGGTCCGGTTTTTGCACGGCGGCGCGTTCCATGGGCCGGATCCGGTCCGTTTTTTCCGCGGCGGCGCATTCCGTGGGCTGGATCCGGTCCGAATTTTGCACGGCGGCGCGTTGCGCTGGCCGGATCCGGTCCGTTTTTTCTGCGGCGGCGCATTCCACGGGCCGAATCCGCTCCGGTTTTTGCACGGCGGCCCGTTCGGCGGGCCGGATCCGGTCCGGTTTTTGCGTGGCGGCGTGTTCCATGGGCCGGATCCGGTCCGGTTTTTGCACGGCGGCGCATTCCGCGGGCCGGATCCGGTGCGTTTTTTGCGCGGCGGCGCATTCCGCGGGCCGGATCCGCTCCGGTTTTTGCGCGGCGGCGCGTTACACGGGCCAGATCTGGTCCTGTTTTTCCGCGGCGGCGCATTCCGCGGGCCAGATCCTGTCCCGTTTTTGCGTGGCGGCGCGTTCTGCGGGCCAGATGCGGTCCGGTTTTTGTGTGGCGGTCCGGATCCGGTCCGTTTTTTGCGCGGTGGGGCATTCCGCGGGCCGGATCCCCTCCGGTTTTTGCGCGGCGGCCCGTTCCGCGGGCCGGATCCGGTCCGGTTTTTGTGCGGCGGCGCGTTTCACAGGCCGGATCCGGTCCGGTTTTTGCGCGGCGGCGCGTTCCGCGGGCCGGATCCGGTCCGGTTTTTGCGCGGCGGCGCATTCCGCTGGCCGGATCCGGTCCGGTTTTTGCGCGGCGGCGCGTTCTGCGGGCCGGATCTGGTCCGGTTTTTGTGCGGCGGCGCGTTCCACAGGCCGGATCCGGTCCGGTTTTTGCGCGGCGGCGCATTCCGCGGGCTGGATCCGGTCTATTTTTTGCGCGGCGGCGCATTCTACGGGCCGGATCCGGTCCGGTTTTTGCGCGGCAGCGCGTTCTGCGGGACAGATCCGGTCCGGTTTTTGCGCGGCGGCGCATTCCGCGGGCCGGATCCGGTCCGGTTTTTGCGCGGCAGCGCATTCCGCGGGCTGGATCCGGTCTATTTTTTGCGCGGCGGCGCATTCTACGGGCCGGATCCGGTCCGGTTTTTGCACGGCAGCGCGTTCCGCGGGCCTGATCCGGTCCGGTTTTTGCGCGGCGGCGCATTCCGCGGGCCGGATCCGCACCGGTTTTTGCACGGCGGCGCGTTACGCGGGACAGATCCGGTCCGGTTTTTGCGCGGCGGCGCTTTCCGCGGGCCGGATCCTGTCCGGTTTTTGCGCGGCGGCTCGTTCCGCTGGCCGGATCCCCCCCGATTATTGCGCGGCGGCTCGTTCCGCCAGCCGGATCCGGTCCGGTTTTTGCGTGGCGGTCCGGATCCGTTCCGTTTTTTGCGCGGTGTTGCATTCCGCGGGCCGGATCTGCTCCGGTTTTTGCGCGGCGGCGCGTTACGCGGGCCAGATCCGGTCTGTTTTTTTCCGCGGCGGCGCATTCCGCATGCCAGATCCGGTCCGGTTTTTGCGCGGCGGCGCTTTCCGCGGGCCGGATCCGGTCCGGTTTTTGCGCGGCGGCTCGTGCCGCCGGCCGGATCCGGTCCCGTTTTTGTGTGGCGGTCCGGATTTGGTCCGTTTTTTGCACGGTGGCGCATTCCGAGGGCCCAATCCGGTCCGGTTTTTGCGCGGCGGCGCATTCCGCGGACCGGATCCGGTACGTTATTTCCGCGGCGGCGCATTCCGCGGGCTGGATCCGGTCCGGTTTTTGCACGGCGGCGCGTTCCATGGGCCGGATCCAGTCCGGTTTTTGCGCGGCGGCGCATTCCGCGGGTCGGATCCGGTCCATTCTTTGCGCGGCGGCCCGTTCCGCGGGCCGGATCCGGTCCGGTTTTTGCACGGCGGCGCGTTTCGCAGGCGGGATCCGGTCCGGTTTTTGCGCGGCGGCGCGTTCCGCGGGCCGGATCCGGTCCGGTTTTTGCGCGGCAGCCCGTTCTGCGGGCCGGATCCGGTCCGGTTTTTGCGCGGCGGCTCGTTCCGCCGGCCGGATCCGGTCCGGTTTTTGCGCGGCGGCGCTTTCCGCGGGCCGGATCCGGTCCGGTTTTTGCGCAGCGGCTCGTTCCGCCGGCTGGATCCGGTCCGGTTTTTGTGTGGCGGTCCGGATCCGGTCCGTTTTTTGCGCGGTGGCGCATTCCGAGGGCCCAATCCGGTCCGGTTTTTGCGCGGCGGCGCATTCCGCGGACCGGATCCGGTCCGTTTTTTCCGCGGCGGCGCATTCCGCGGGCCGGATCCGGTCCGCTTTTTGCGCGGCGGCGCGTTCCGCGGGCCGGATCCAGTCCGGTTTTTGCGCGGCAGCGCATTCCGCGGGCCGGATCCGGTCCATTTTTTGCGCGGCGGCGCGTTCCGCGGGCCGGATCCGCTCCGGTTTTTGCGCGGCGGCGCGTTACACGGGCCAGATCCGGTCCTGTTTTTCCGCGGCGGCGCATTCCGCGGGCCAGATCCGGTCTGGTGTTTGCGCGGCGGCGCGTTCCGCGGGCCGGATCCGTTCCGGTTTTTGCGCGGCGGCGCGTTCCGCTGGCCGAATCCCATGCGGTTTTTACGCGGCGGTGCGTTCCGCGGGCCGGATCCGGTCCGTTTTTTCCGCGGCGGCGCATTCTGTGGGCCGGATCCAGTCTGTTTTTTCCGCGGGACAGATCCGGTCCATTTTTTGCGCAGCGGCGCATTCCGTGGGCCGGATCCGGTCCATTTTTTTCGCGGCGGCGCAGTCTGCGGGTCGGATCCGGTCCGGTTTTTCCGCGGCGGCGCATTCTGCGGGCTGGATCCGGTCCATTTTTTGCGCGGCGGCGCATTCTGCGGGCCGGTTCCGCTCCGGTTTTTGCGCGGCGGGGCGGATCCGGTCCGGTTTTTGCGCGGCGGCCCGTTCCGCGGGCCGGATCCATTCCAGTTTTTGCGCAGTGGGCGGGATCCGGTGCGGTTTTTGTGCGGCGGGCCGTATACGGTCCGGTTTTTGCGAGGCGGGCCGGATTTGGTCCGGTTTTTCCGCGGTGGCCCGTTCCGCGGGCCGGATCCGGTCCGGTTTTTGCGCAGCGGGCCGGATCCAGACCGTTTTTTGCGTGGCGGCCCGTTCCGCGGGCCGGATCCGGTCCGGTTTTTGCGCAACGGGCCGGATGCGGTCCGTTTTTTGGGCGGCGGCCAATTCCGCCGGCCGGATCCGGTCCGGTTTTTGCGCAGCGGCGCATTCCGCGGGTCGGATCCGGTCCGGTTTTTGCACGGCGGCGCATTCCGCGGGCCGGATCCGGTCCGGTTTTTGCGCGGCGGCGCGTTCCATGGGCCGGATCCGTTCCTGTTTTTGCGCGGCGGCGCATTCCGCGGGCCGATCCGTTCCGGTTTTTGCGCGGCGGCGCGTTCCGCGGGCCGGATCTGGTCCGGTTTTTGCGCGGCGGCGCGTTCCATGGGCTGGATCCGGTCCGTTTTTTCCGCGGCGGTGCATTCCGTGGGCTGGATCCGGTCCGAATTTTGCACGGCGGCGCGTTGCGCTGGCCGGATCCGGTCCGTTTTTTCCACGGTGGCGCTTTCCGCGGGCCGGATCCGGTCCGTTTTTTGCACGGCGGCGCGTTCCATGGGCCGGATCCGGTCCGGATTTTGCGCGGCGGCGCGTTCCATGGGCCGGATCCAGTCCGTTTTTTGCGCGGCGGCGCATTCCGTGGGCCGGATCCGGTCCATTTTTTGCCCGGCGGCGCGTTCCGCGGGCGGGATCCGCTCCGGTTTTTGCGCGGCGGCGCGTTACACGGGCCAGATCCGGTCCGGTTTTTCCGCGGCGGCGCATTGGGTGGGCCGTATCCGTTTCGGTTTTTTCGCGGTGGTGCATTCCGCTGTCCGGATCCGGTCCGTTTTTTCTGCGGCGGCGCGTACCGCGGGCCGGACCCGGTCCAGTTTTTGCGCAGCGGCGCGTTCCATGGGCGGGATCCGTTCCGGTTTTTGCGCGGCGGCGCATTCTGCGGGCCGGATCCGGTCTGTTTTTTCCACTGCGGCGCGTCCCGCGGGTCGGATCAGGTCCGGTTTTTTGCGGCGGTCCGGAACCGGTCCGTTTTTTGTGCGGCGGTGCATTCCGCGGGCCGGATCCGGTCCGTTTTTTCCGCGGCGGCGCATTCCACGGTCCGGATCCGGTCTGATTTTTGCACGGCGGCCCGTTCCGCGGGCCGGATCCTTTCCATTTTTTCCGCGGCGGCGCATTCCGCCGTCCGGATCCGGTCCGGTTTTTGCGCGGCGGCACATTCCGTGGGCCGGATCCGGTCCGTTTTTTCCGCAGCGGCGCATTCCGCGGGCCCAATCCGGTCCGGTTTTTGCGCGGCGGCGCATTCCGCGGGCCGGATCCGGTCCGGTTTTTGCGCGGCGGGGCGGATCCGGTCCGGTTTTTGCCGGCGGCCCGTTCCGCGGGTCGGATCCGGTCTGGTTTTTGCGCAACGTGCCGGATCCGGTCCGTTTTTTGCGCGGCTGCCCGTTTCGCGGGCCGGATCCGGTCTGGTTTTTGCGCAGCGGGCCGGATCCGGTCCGGTTTTTGCGCGGCGGCGCATTCCGTGGTCCGGATCGGGTCCGATTTTTGCGCGGCGGCGCATTCCGCGGGCCGGATCCTTTCCGGTTTTTGCACGGCGGGGCGGATGCAGTCTGGTTTTTGCTTGGCGGTCCGGATTTGGTCCGGTTTTTGCGCGGTGGCCCGTTCCGCGGGACGGATCCATTCCAGTTTTTGCGCAGCGGGCCGGATCCGGTCCGTTTTTTGCGAGGCGGCCCGTTCCGCGGGCCGGATCCGGTCCGGTTTTTGCGCAACGGGCCGGATGCGGTCCGTTTTTTCGGCGGCGGCCAATTCCGCGGGCCGGATCCGGTCCGGTTTTTGTGCGGCGGGCCGTATACGGTCCGGTTTTTGCGAGGCGGGCCGGATTTGGTCCGGTTTTTCCGCGGTGGCCCGTTCCGCGGGCCGCATCCGGTCCGGTTTTTGCGCAGCGGGCCGGATCCGGTCCGTTTTTTGCGTGGCGGCCCGTTCCGCGGGCCGGATCCGGTCCGGTTTTTGCGCAACGGGCCGGATGCGGTCCGTTTTTTGGGCGGCGGCCAATTCCGCGGGCCGGATCCGGTCCGGTTTTTGCGCAACGGGCCGGATGCGGTCCGTTTTTTGGGCGGCGGCCAATTCCGCGGGCCGGATCCGGTCCGGTTTTTGCACGGCGGCCCGTTCGGCGGGCCGGATCCGGTCCGGTTTTTGCGTGGCGGCGCGTTCCATGGGCCGGATCCGGTCCGGTTTTTGCACGGCGGCGCATTCCGCGGGCCGGATCCGGTGCGTTTTTTGCGCGGCGGCGCATTCCGCGGGCCGGATCCGC
This sequence comes from Phalacrocorax carbo, assembly GCF_963921805.1. NCBI lineage: Eukaryota > Metazoa > Chordata > Aves > Suliformes > Phalacrocoracidae > Phalacrocorax > Phalacrocorax carbo. Next base: position 101,496 of record NW_026990488.1, read on the forward strand.
TCCGGTTTTTGCGCGGCGGCGCGTTACACGGGCCAGATCTGGTCCTGTTTTTCCGCGGCGGCGCATTCCGCGGGCCGGATCCGGTCCGGTTTTTGCGCGGCGGCGCATTCCGTGGGCCGGATCCGGTCTGGCTTTTGCGCGGCGGCTCGTTCCGCCGGCCGGATCCCGTCCGGTTTTTGCGTGGCGGCGCGTTCTGCGGGCCAGATCCGGTCCGGTTTTTGTGTGGCGGTCCGGATCCGTTCCGTTTTTTGCGCGGTGGTGCATTCCGCGGGCCGGATCTGCTCCGGTTTTTGCGCGGCGGCGTGGTACGCGGGCCAGATCCGGTGTGTTTTTTCCGCGGCGGCGCATTCCGCAGGCCAGATCCGCTCCGGTTTTTGCGCGGCGGCGCTTTCCGCGGGCCGGATCCGGTCCGGTTTTTGGGCGGCGGCTCGTTCCGCCGGCCGGATCCGGTCCGGTTTTTGTGTGGCGGTCCGGATTTGGTCCGTTTTTTGCGCGGTGGCGCATTCCGAGGGCCCAATCCGGTCCGGTTTTTGCGCGGCGGCGCATTCCGCTGGCCGGATCCGGTCCGTTTTTTTCCGCGGCGGCGCATTCCGCGGGCCGGATCCGTCCGGTTTTTGCACGGCGGCGCGTTCCATGGGCCGGATCCAGTCCGGTTTTTGCGCGGCGGCGCATTCCGCGGGCCGGATCCGGTCCATTCTTTGCGCGGCGGCCCGTTCCGCGGGCCGGATCCGGTCCGGTTTTTGCACGGCGGCGCGTTTCGCAGGCGGGATCCGGTCCGGTTTTTGCGCGGCGGCGCGTTCCGCGGGCCCGATCCGGTCCGGTTTTTGCGCGGCGGCCCGTTCTGCGGGCCGGATCCGCTCCGGTTTTTGCGCGGCGGCGCGTTCCGCGGGCCGGATCCGCTCCGGTTTTTGCGCGGCGGCCCGTTCTGCGGGCCGGATCCGGTCCATTCTTTGCGCGGCGGAGCGTTACGCGGGCTGGATCCCGTCCGGTTTTTGCACGGCGGCCCGTTCCGCGGGCCGGATCCGGTCCGTTTTTTCTGCGGCGGCGCATTCCGCCAGCCGGATCCGGTCCGGTTTTTGCGCGGCGGCGCGTTACGCGGGCCAGATCCGGTCCGGTTTTTGCGCGGCGGCACATTCCGCGGTCCGGATCCGGTCCGGTTTTTGCGCGGCGGCGCGTTACGCGGGCCAGATCCGGTCCGGTTTTTGCGCGGCGGCCCGTTCCATGGGCCGGATCCGTTCCGTTTTTTGCGCGGCGGCGCGTTACGCGGGCCAGATCCAGTCGGTGTTTGCGCGGCGGCGGATTCCGCAGGCCGGATCCGGTCCGTTTTTTCCGCGGCGGCGCATTTCGCGGGCCGGATCCGGTCCGATTTTTGCGCGGCGGCTCGTTCCGCCGGCCGGATCCGGTCCGTTTTTTTCCGCGGCGGCGCATTCCGCGGGCCGGATCCGGTCCGGTTTTTGCGCGGCGGCGCATTCCGCGGGCTGGATCCAGTCTATTTTTTGCGCGGCGGCGCATTCTACGGGCCGGATCCGGTCCGGTTTTTGCGCGGCGGCGCGTTCCGCGGGACAGATCCGGTCCGGTTTTTGCGCGGCGGCGCATTCCGCGGGCCGGATCCGATCCGGTTTTTGCGCGGCGGCGCATTCCGCGGGCTGGATCCGGTCTATTTTTTGCGCGGCGGCGCATTCTATGGGCCGGATCCGGTCCGGTTTTTGCGCGGCAGCGCGTTCCGCGGGCCTGATCCGCTCCGGTTTTTGCGCGGCGGCGCATTCCGCGGGCCGGATCCGCTCCAGTTTTTGCGCGGCGGCGCGTTACGCGGAACAGATCCGGTCCGGTTTTTGCGCGGCGGTGCGTTCCGCGGGCCGGATCCGGTCCGGTTTTTGCGCGGCGGCTCGTTCCGCCGGCCGGATCCCCCCCGATTTTTGCGCGGTGGCTCGTTCCGCCGGCCGGATCCGGTCCGGTTTTTGTGTGGCGGTCCGGGTCCGTTCCGTTTTTTGCGCGGTGGTGCATTCCGCGGGCCGGATCTGCTCCGGTTTTTGCGCGGCGGCGCGTTACGCGGTCCAGATCCGGTCTGTTTTTTCCGCGGCGGCGCATTCTGCGGGTCGGATCCGGTCCGGTTTTTCCACGGCGGCGCGTTCCGCGGGCCGGATCCGGTCCATTTTTTGCGCGGCGGCGCATTCCGCGGGCCGGATCCGGTCCGGTTTTTGCGCGGCGGGGCGGATCCGGTCCGGTTTTTGCCGGCGGCCCGTTCCGCGGGCCGGATCCGGTCCGGTTTTTGCGCAACGTGCCGGATCCGGTCCGTTTTTTGCGCGGCGGCCCGTTTCGCGGACCGGATCCGGTCTGGTTTTTGCGCAGCGGGCCGGATCCGGTCCGGTTTTTGCGCAGCGGCCTGTTCCGCAGGCCGGATCCGGTCCGGTTTTTGCGCGGTGGCCTGTTCCGCAGGCCGCATCCAGTCCGGTTTTTGTGCGGCGGTCCGGATCCGGTCCGTTTTTTCCGCGGCGGCGCATTCCGCGGGCCGGATCCGGTCCGGTTTTTGCACGGCGGGGCGATTCCAGTCTGGTTTTTGCTTGGCGGTCCGGATTTGGTCCGGTTTTTGCGCGGCGGCCCGTTCCGCGGGCCGGATCCATTCCAGTTTTTGCGCAGTGGGCGGGATCCGGTCCGGTTTTTGTGCGGCGGGCCGTATACGGTCCGGTTTTTGCGAGGCGGGCCGGATTTGGTCCGGTTTTTCTGCGGTGGCCCGTTTTGCGGGCCGGACCCGGTCCAGTTTTTGCGCAGTGGGCCGGATCCGGTCCGTTTTTTGCGTGGCGGACCGTTCCGCGGGCCGGATCCGGTCCGGTTTTTGCGCAACGGGCCGGATGCGGTCCGTTTTTTGGGCGGCGGCCAATTCCGCCGGCCGGATCCGGTCCGGTTTTTGCGCAGCGGCGCATTCCGCGGGCCGATCCGGTCCGGTTTTTGCACGGCGGCGCATTCCGCGGGCCGGATCCGGTCCGGTTTTTGCGCGGCGGCGCGTTCCGTGGGCCGGATCCGGTCCTGTTTTTGCGCGGCGGCGCATTCCGCGGGCCGATCCGTTCCGGTTTTTGCGCGGCGGCGCATTACGCGGGACAGATCCGGTCCGGTGTTTGCGCGGCGGCGCATTCTGCGGGCCGGATCCGTTCCGTTTTTTGCGCGGCGGCGCGTTACGTGGGCCAGATCCGGTCGGTGTTTGCGCGGCGGCGGATTCCGCAGGCCGGATCCGGTCCGTTTTTTCCGCTGTGGCGCATTCCGCGGGCCGGATCCGGTCCGATTTTTGTGTGGCGGTCCGGGTCCGTTCCGTTTTTTGCGCGGTGGTGCATTCCGCGGGCCGGATCTGCTCCGGTTTTTGCGCGGCGGCGCGTTACGCGGTCCAGATCCGGTCTGTTTTTTCCGCGGCGGCGCATTCTGCGGGTCGGATCCGGTCCGGTTTTTCCACGGCGGCGCGTTCCGCGGGCCGGATCCGGTCCATTTTTTGCGCGGCGGCGCATTCCGCGGGCCGGATCCGGTCCGGTTTTTGCGCGGCGGGGCGGATCCGGTCCGGTTTTTGCCGGCGGCCCGTTCCGCGGGCCGGATCCGGTCCGGTTTTTGCGCAACGTGCCGGATCCGGTCCGTTTTTTGCGCGGCGGCCCGTTTCGCGGACCGGATCCGGTCTGGTTTTTGCGCAGCGGGCCGGATCCGGTCCGGTTTTTGCGCAGCGGCCTGTTCCGCAGGCCGGATCCGGTCCGGTTTTTGCGCGGTGGCCTGTTCCGCAGGCCGCATCCAGTCCGGTTTTTGTGCGGCGGTCCGGATCCGGTCCGTTTTTTCCGCGGCGGCGCATTCCGCGGGCCGGATCCGGTCCGGTTTTTGCACGGCGGGGCGATTCCAGTCTGGTTTTTGCTTGGCGGTCCGGATTTGGTCCGGTTTTTGCGCGGCGGCCCGTTCCGCGGGCCGGATCCATTCCAGTTTTTGCGCAGTGGGCGGGATCCGGTCCGGTTTTTGTGCGGCGGGCCGTATACGGTCCGGTTTTTGCGAGGCGGGCCGGATTTGGTCCGGTTTTTCTGCGGTGGCCCGTTTTGCGGGCCGGACCCGGTCCGGTTTTTGCGCAACGGGCCGGATGCGGTCCGTTTTTTGGGCGGCGGCCAATTCCGCCGGCCGGATCCGGTCCGGTTTTTGCGCAGCGGCGCATTCCGCGGGCCGATCCGGTCCGGTTTTTGCACGGCGGCGCATTCCGCGGGCCGGATCCGGTCCGGTTTTTGCGCGGCGGCGCGTTCCGTGGGCCGGATCCGGTCCTGTTTTTGCGCGGCGGCGCATTCCGCGGGCCGATCCGTTCCGGTTTTTGCGCGGCGGCGCATTACGCGGGACAGATCCGGTCCGGTGTTTGCGCGGCGGCGCATTCTGCGGGCCGGATCCGTTCCGTTTTTTGCGCGGCGGCGCGTTACGCGGGCCAGATCCGGTCGGTGTTTGCGCGGCGGCGGATTCCGCAGGCCGGATCCGGTCCGTTTTTTCCGCTGTGGCGCATTCCGCGGGCCGGATCCGGTCCGATTTTTGCGCGGCGGCTCGTTCCGCCGGCCGGATCCGGTCCGTTTTTTCCGCGGCGGCGCATTCCGCGGGCTGGATCCGGTCCGGTTTTTGCGCTGCGGCGCATTCCGCGGGCTGGATCCGGTCTATTTTTTGCGCGGCAGCGCATTCTACGGGCCGGATCCGGTCCGGTTTTTGCGCGGCAGCGCGTTCCGCGGGACAGATCCGGTCCGGTTTTTGCGCGGCGGCGCATTCCGCGGGCCGGATCCGGTCCGGTTTTTGCGCGGCGTCGCATTCCGCGGGCTGGATCCGGTCTATTTTTTGCGCGGCGGCGCATTCTACGGGCCGGATCCGGTCCGGTTTTTGCGCGGCAGCGCGTTCCGCGGGCCTGATCCGGTCCGGTTTTTGCGCGGCGGCCCGTTCCGCGGGCCGCATCCGCTCCGGTTTTTGCGCGGCGGCGCGTTACGCGGGCCAGATCCGGTCCGGTTTTTGCGCGGCGGCTCGTTCCGCGGGCCGGATCCGTTCCGGTTTTTGCGCGGCGGCGCGTTCCGCTGGCCGAATCCCATGCGGTTTTTACGCGGCGGTGCGTTCCGCGGGCCAGATCCGGTCCGTTTTTTCCGCGGCGGCACATTCTGTGGGCCGGATCCAGTCTGTTTTTTCCGCGGGACAGATCCGGTCCATTTTTTGCGCGGCGGCGCATTCCGCGGGCCGGATCCGGTCCAGTTTTTCCGCGGCGGCGCGTTCCGCGGGCCAGATCCGGTCCGGTTTTTGCGCGGCGGCGCATTCTGCGGGCCGGATCCGGTCCATTTTTTCCACGGCAGCGCGTTCCGCGGGCCGGATCCGATCCGGTTTTTGCGCGGCGGCGCGTTCCCCGGGCCAGATCCGGTCCGGTTGTTGCGCGGCGGCGCGTTCCGCGGGCCGGACCCGGTCCGGTTTTTGCGCGTTCTGCATTCCGGATCCGGTCCGTTTTTTCCGCGGCGGCGCATTCCGCGGTCCAGATCCAGTCCGGTTTTTGCGCTGCGGCGCGTTCCGCGGGCCGGATCCGGTCCGGTTTTTGCACGGCGGCGCGTTCCATGGGCCGGATCCGGTCCGTTTTTTCCGCGGCGGCGCATTCCGTGGGCTGGATCCGGTCCGAATTTTGCACGGCGGCGCGTTGCGCTGGCCGGATCCGGTCCGTTTTTTCTGCGGCGGCGCATTCCACGGGCCGAATCCGCTCCGGTTTTTGCACGGCGGCCCTTTCGGCGGGCCGGATCCGGTCCGGTTTTTGCGTGGCGGCGTGTTCCATGGGCCGGATCCGGTCCGGTTTTTGCACGGCGGCGCATTCCGCGGGCCGGATCCGGTGCGTTTTTTGCGCGGCGGCGCATTCCGCGGGCCGGATCCGCTCCGGTTTTTGCGCGGCGGCGCGTTACACGGGCCAGATCTGGTCCTGTTTTTCCGCGGCGGCGCATTCCGCGGGCCGGATCCGGTCCGGTTTTTGCGCGGCGGCGCATTCCGTGGGCCGGATCCGGTCCGGTTTTTGCGCGGCGGCGCGTTCCGTGGGCCGGATCCGGTCCTGTTTTTGCGCGGCGGCGCATTCCGCGGGCCGATCCGTTCCGGTTTTTGCGCGGCGGCGCATTACGCGGGACAGATCCGGTCCGGTGTTTGCGCGGCGGCGCATTCTGCGGGCCGGATCCGTTCCGTTTTTTGCGCGGCGGCGCGTTACGCGGGCCAGATCCGGTCGGTGTTTGCGCGGCGGCGGATTCCGCAGGCCGGATCCGGTCCGTTTTTTCCGCTGTGGCGCATTCCGCGGGCCGGATCCGGTCCGATTTTTGCGCGGCGGCTCGTTCCGCCGGCCGGATCCGGTCCGTTTTTTCCGCGGCGGCGCATTCCGCGGGCTGGATCCGGTCCGGTTTTTGCGCTGCGGCGCATTCCGCGGGCTGGATCCGGTCTATTTTTTGCGCGGCAGCGCATTCTACGGGCCGGATCCGGTCCGGTTTTTGCGCGGCGGCTCGTTCCGCGGGACAGATCCGGTCCGGTTTTTGCGCGGCGTCGCATTCCGCGGGCAGGATCCGGTCCGGTTTTTGCGCGGCGTCGCATTCCGCGGGCTGGATCCGGTTTATTTTTTGCGCGGCGGCGCATTCTACGGGCCGGATCCGGTCCGGTTTTTGCGCGGCAGCGCGTTCCGCGGGCCTGATCCGGTCCGGTTTTTGCGCGGCGGCGCATTCCGCGGGCCGGACCCGGTCCGGTTTTTGCGCGTTCTGCATTCCGGATCCGGTCCGTTTTTTCCGCGGCGGCGCATTCCGCGGTCCAGATACAGTCCGGTTTTTGCGCTGCGGCGCGTTCCGCGGGCCGGATCCGGTCCGGTTTTTGCACGGCGGCGCGTTCCATGGGCCGGATCCGGTCCGTTTTTTCCGCGGCGGCGCATTCCGTGGGCTGGATCCGGTCCGAATTTTGCACGGCGGCGCGTTGCGCTGGCCGGATCCGGTCCGTTTTTTCTGCGGCGGCGCATTCCACGGGCCGAATCCGCTCCGGTTTTTGCACGGCGGCCCGTTCGGCGGGCCGGATCCGGTCCGGTTTTTGCGTGGCGGCGTGTTCCATGGGCCGGATCCGGTCCGATTTTTGCACGGCGGCGCATTCCGCGGGCCGGATCCGGTGCGTTTTTTGCGCGGCGGCGCATTCCGCGGGCCGGATCCGCTCCGGTTTTTGCGCGGCGGCGCGTTAAACGGGCCAGATCTGGTCCTGTTTTTCCGCGGCGGCGCATTCCGCGGGCCGGATCCGGTCCGGTTTTTGCGCGGCGGCGCATTCCGCGGGCCGGATCCGGTCCGGTTTTTGCGCGGCGGCGCGTTCCGTGGGCCGGATCCGGTCCTGTTTTTGCGCGGCGGCGCATTCCGCGGGCCGATCCGTTCCGGTTTTTGCGCGGCGGCGCATTACGCGGGACAGATCCGGTCCGGTGTTTGCGCGGCGGCGCATTCTGCGGGCCGGATCCGTTCCGTTTTTTGCGCGGCGGCGCGTTACGCGGGCCAGATCCGGTCGGTGTTTGCGCGGCGGCGGATTCCGCAGGCCGGATCCGGTCCGTTTTTTCCGCTGTGGCGCATTCCGCGGGCCGGATCCGGTCCGATTTTTGCGCGGCGGCTCGTTCCGCCGGCCGGATCCGGTCCGTTTTTTCCGCGGCGGCGCATTCCGCGGGCTGGATCCGGTCCGGTTTTTGCGCTGCGGCGCATTCCGCGGGCTGGATCCGGTCTATTTTTTGCGCGGCGGCGCATTCTACGGGCCGGATCCGGTCCGGTTTTTGCACGGCAGCGCGTTCCGCGGGCCTGATCCGGTCCGGTTTTTGCGCGGCGGCGCATTCCGCGGGCCGGATCCGCACCGGTTTTTGCACGGCGGCGCGTTACGCGGGACAGATCCGGTCCGGTTTTTGCGCGGCGGCGCTTTCCGCGGGCCGGATCCTGTCCGGTTTTTGCGCGGCGGCTCGTTCCGCTGGCCGGATCCCCCCCGATTTTTGCGCGGCGGCTCGTTCCGCCAGCCGGATCCGGTCCGGTTTTTGCGTGGCGGTCCGGATCCGTTCCGTTTTTTGCGCGGTGGTGCATTCCGCGGGCCGGATCTGCTCCGGTTTTTGCGCGGCGGCGCGTTACGCGGGCCAGATCCGGTCTGTTTTTTCCGCGGCGGCGCATTCCGCATGCCAGATCCGGTCCGGTTTTTGCGCGGCGGCGCTTTCCGCGGGCCGGATCCGGTCCGGTTTTTGCGCGGCGGCTCGTGCCGCCGGCCGGATCCGGTCCCGTTTTTGTGTGGCGGTCCGGATTTGGTCCGTTTTTTGCACGGTGGCGCATTCCAAGGGCCCAATCCGGTCCGGTTTTTGCGCGGCGGCGCATTCCGCGGACCGGATCCGGTACGTTATTTCCGCGGCGGCGCATTCCGCGGGCTGGATCCGGTCCGGTTTTTGCACGGCGGCGCGTTCCATGGGCCGGATCCAGTCCGGTTTTTGCGCGGCGGCGCATTCCGCGGGTCGGATCCGGTCCATTCTTTGCGCGGCGGCCCGTTCCGCGGGCCGGATCCGGTCCGGTTTTTGCACGGCGGCGCGTTTCGCAGGCGGGATCCGGTCCGGTTTTTGCGCGGCGGCGCGTTCCGCGGGCCGGATCCGGTCCGGTTTTTGCGCGGCAGCCCGTTCTGCGGGCCGGATCCGGTCCGGTTTTTGCGCGGCGGCGCGTTCCGCGGGCCGGATCCGCTCCGGTTTTTGCGCGGCGGCTCGTTCCGCCGGCCGGATCCGGTCCGGTTTTTGCGCGGCGGCGCTTTCCGCGGGCCGGATCCGGTCCGGTTTTTGCGCAGCGGCTCGTTCCGCCGGCTGGATCCGGTCCGGTTTTTGTGTGGCGGTCCGGATCCGGTCCGTTTTTTGCGCGGTGGCGCATTCCGAGGGCCCAATCCGGTCCGGTTTTTGCGCGGCGGCGCATTCCGCGGACCGGATCCGGTCCGTTTTTTCCGCGGCGGCGCATTCCGCGGGCCGGATCCGGTCCGCTTTTTGCGCGGCGGCGCGTTCCGCGGGCCGGATCCAGTCCGGTTTTTGCGCGGCAGCGCATTCCGCGGGCCGGATCCGGTCCATTTTTTGCGCGGCGGCGCGTTCCGCGGGCCGGATCCGCTCCGGTTTTTGCGCGGCGGCGCGTTACACGGGCCAGATCCGGTCCTGTTTTTCCGCGGCGGCGCATTCCGCGGGCCAGATCCGGTCTGGTGTTTGCGCGGCGGCGCGTTCCGCGGGCCGGATCCGTTCCGGTTTTTGCGCGGCGGCGCGTTCCGCTGGCCGAATCCCATGCGGTTTTTACGCGGCGGTGCGTTCCGCGGGCCGGATCCGGTCCGTTTTTTCCGCGGGACAGATCCGGTCCATTTTTTGCGCAGCGGCGCATTCCGTGGGCCGGATCCGGTCCATTTTTTTCGCGGCGGCGCAGTCTGCGGGTCGGATCCGGTCCGGTTTTTCCGCGGCGGCGCATTCTGCGGGCTGGATCCGGTCCATTTTTTGCGCGGCGGCGCATTCTGCGGGCCGGTTCCGCTCCGGTTTTTGCGCGGCGGGGCGGATCCGGTCCGGTTTTTGCGCGGCGGCCCGTTCCGCGGGCCGGATCCATTCCAGTTTTTGCGCAGTGGGCGGGATCCGGTGCGGTTTTTGTGCGGCGGGCCGTATACGGTCCGGTTTTTGCGAGGCGGGCCGGATTTGGTCCGGTTTTTCCGCGGTGGCCCGTTCCGCGGGCCGGATCCGGTCCGGTTTTTGCGCAGCGGGCCGGATCCAGACCGTTTTTTGCGTGGCGGCCCGTTCCGCGGGCCGGATCCGGTCCGGTTTTTGCGCAACGGGCCGGATGCGGTCCGTTTTCTGGGCGGCGGCCAATTCCGCCGGCCGGATCCGGTCCGGTTTTTGCGCAGCGGCGCATTCCGCGGGCCAGATCCGGTCCGGTTTTTGCACGGCGGCGCATTCCGCGGGCCGGATCCGGTCCGGTTTTTGCGCGGCGGCGCGTTCCATGGGCCGGATCCGTTCCTGTTTTTGCGCAGCGGCGCATTCCGCGGGCCGGATCCGGTCCGGTTTTTGCGCGGCGGCGCGTTCCGCGGGCCGGATCTGGTCCGGTTTTTGCGCGGCGGCGCGTTCCATGGGCTGGATCCGGTCCGTTTTTTCCGCGGCGGTGCATTCCGTGGGCTGGATCCGGTCCGAATTTTGCACGGCGGCGCGTTGCGCTGGCCGGATCCGGTCCGTTTTTTCCACGGTGGCGCTTTCCGCGGGCCGGATCCGGTCCGTTTTTTGCACGGCGGCGCGTTCCATGGGCCGGATCCGGTCCGGATTTTGCGCGGCGGCGCGTTCCATGGGCCGGATCCAGTCCGTTTTTTGCGCGGCGGCGCATTCCGCGGGCCAGATCCGGTCCATTTTTTGCGCGGCGGCGCGTTCCGCGGGTGGGATCCGCTCCGGTTTTTGCGCGGCGGCGCGTTACACGGGCCAGATCCGGTCCGGTTTTTCCGCGGCGGCGCATTGGGTGGGCCGTATCCGTTTCGGTTTTTTCGCGGTGGTGCATTCCGCTGTCCGGATCCGGTCCGTTTTTTCTGCGGCGGCGCGTACCGCGGGCCGGACCCGGTCCAGTTTTTGCGCAGCGGCGCGTTCCATGGGCGGGATCCGTTCCGGTTTTTGCGCGGCGGCGCATTCTGCGGGCCGGATCCGGTCTGTTTTTTCCACTGCGGCGCGTCCCGCGGGTCGGATCAGGTCCGGTTTTTTGCGGCGGTCCGGAACCGGTCCGTTTTTTGCGCGGCGGCGCATTCCGCGGGCCGGATCCGGTCCGTTTTTTCCGCGGCGGCGCATTCCACGGTCCGGATCCGGTCTGATTTTTGCACGGCGGCCCGTTCCGCGGGCCGGATCCTTTCCATTTTTTCCGCGGCGGCGCATTCCGCCGTCCGGATCCGGTCCGGTTTTTGCGCGGCGGCACATTCCGTGGGCCGGATCCGGTCCGTTTTTTCCGCAGCGGCGCATTCCGCGGGCCCAATCCGGTCCGGTTTTTGCGCGGCGGCGCATTCCGCGGGCCGGATCCGGTCCGGTTTTTGCGCGGCGGGGCGGATCCGGTCCGGTTTTTGCCGGCGGCCCGTTCCGCGGGTCGGATCCGGTCTGGTTTTTGCGCAACGTGCCGGATCCGGTCCGTTTTTTGCGCGGCTGCCCGTTTCGCGGGCCGGATCCGGTCTGGTTTTTGCGCAGCGGGCCGGATCCGGTCCGGTTTTTGCGCGGCGGCGCATTCCGTGGTCCGGATCGGGTCCGATTTTTGCGCGGCGGCGCATTCCGCGGGCCGGATCCTTTCCGGTTTTTGCACGGCGGGGCGGATGCAGTCTGGTTTTTGCTTGGCGGTCCGGATTTGGTCCGGTTTTTGCGCGGTGGCCCGTTCCGCGGGACGGATCCATTCCAGTTTTTGCGCAGCGGGCCGGATCCGGTCCGTTTTTTGCGAGGCGGCCCGTTCCGCGGGCCGGATCCGGTCCGGTTTTTGCGCAACGGGCCGGATGCGGTCCGTTTTTTCGGCGGCGGCCAATTCCGCGGGCCGGATCCGGTCCGGTTTTTGTGCGGCGGGCCGTATACGGTCCGGTTTTTGCGAGGCGGGCCGGATTTGGTCCGGTTTTTCCGCGGTGGCCCGTTCCGCGGGCCGCATCCGGTCCGGTTTTTGCGCAGCGGGCCGGATCCGGTCCGTTTTTTGCGTGGCGGCCCGTTCCGCGGGCCGGATCCGGTCCGGTTTTTGCGCAACGGGCCGGATGCGGTCCGTTTTTTGGGCGGCGGCCAATTCCGCGGGCCGGATCCGGTCCGGTTTTTGCGCAACGGGCCGGATGCGGTCCGTTTTTTGGGCGGCGGCCAATTCCGCGGGCCGGATCCGGTCCGGTTTTTGCACGGCGGCCCGTTCGGCGGGCCGGATCCGGTCCGGTTTTTGCGTGGCGGCGCGTTCCATGGGCCGGATCCGGTCCGGTTTTTGCACGGCGGCGCATTCCGCGGGCCGGATCCGGTGCGTTTTTTGCGCGGCGGCGCATTCCGCGGGCCGGATCCGCTCCGGTTTTTGCGCGGCGGCGCGTTACACGGGCCAGATCTGGTCCTGTTTTTCCGCGGCGGCGCATTCCGCGGGCCGGATCCGGTCCGGTTTTTGCGCGGCGGCGCATTCCGTGGGCCGGATCCGGTCTGGCTTTTGCGCGGCGGCTCGTTCCGCCGGCCGGATCCCGTCCGGTTTTTGCGTGGCGGCGCGTTCTGCGGGCCAGATCCGGTCCGGTTTTTGTGTGGCGGTCCGGATCCGTTCCGTTTTTTGCGCGGTGGTGCATTCCGCGGGCCGGATCTGCTCCGGTTTTTGCGCGGCGGCGCGGTACGCGGGCCAGATCCGGTGTGTTTTTTCCGCGGCGGCGCATTCCGCAGGCCAGATCCGCTCCGGTTTTTGCGCGGCGGCGCTTTCCGCGGGCCGGATCCGGTCCGGTTTTTGGGCGGCGGCTCGTTCCGCCGGCCGGATCCGGTCCGGTTTTTGTGTGGCGGTCCGGATTTGGTCCGTTTTTTGCGCGGTGGCGCATTCCGAGGGCCCAATCCGGTCCGGTTTTTGCGCGGCGGCGCATTCCGCTGGCCGGATCCGGTCCGTTTTTTCCGCGGCGGCGCATTCCGCGGGCCGGATCCGTCCGGTTTTTGCACGGCGGCGCGTTCCATGGGCCGGATCCAGTCCGGTTTTTGCGCGGCGGCGCATTCCGCGGGCCGGATCCGGTCCATTCTTTGCGCGGCGGCCCGTTCCGCGGGCCGGATCCGGTCCGGTTTTTGCACGGCGGCGCGTTTCGCAGGCGGGATCCGGTCCGGTTTTTGCGCGGCGGCGCGTTCCGCGGGCCCGATCCGGTCCGGTTTTTGCGCGGCGGCCCGTTCTGCGGGCCTGATCCGCTCCGGTTTTTGCGCGGCGGCGCGTTCCGCGGGCCGGATCCGCTCCGGTTTTTGCGCGGCGGCCCGTTCTGCGGGCCGGATCCGGTCCATTCTTTGTGCGGCGGAGCGTTACGCGGGCTGGATCCCGTCCGGTTTTTGCACGGCGGCCCGTTCCGCGGGCCGGATCCGGTCCGTTTTTTCTGCGGCGGCGCATTCCGCCAGCCGGATCCGGTCCGGTTTTTGCGCGGCGGCGCGTTACGCGGGCCAGATCCGGTCCGGTTTTTGCGCGGCGGCACATTCCGCGGTCCGGATCCGGTCCGGTTTTTGCGCGGCGGCGCGTTACGCGGGCCAGATCCGGTCCGGTTTTTGCGCGGCGGCCCGTTCCATGGGCCGGATCCGTTCCGTTTTTTGCGCGGCGGCGCGTTACGCGGGCCAGATCCAGTCGGTGTTTGCGCGGCGGCGGATTCCGCAGGCCGGATCCGGTCCGTTTTTTCCGCGGCGGCGCATTTCGCGGGCCGGATCCGGTCCGATTTTTGCGCGGCGGCTCGTTCCGCCGGCCGGATCCGGTCCGTTTTTTCCGCGGCGGCGCATTCCGCGGGCTGGATCCGGTCCGGTTTTTGCGCGGCGGCGCATTCCGCGGGCTGGATCCAGTCTATTTTTTGCGCGGCGGCGCATTCTACGGGCCGGATCCGGTCCGGTTTTTGCGCGGCGGCGCGTTCCGCGGGACAGATCCGGTCCGGTTTTTGCGCGGCGGCGCATTCCGCGGGCCGGATCCGATCCGGTTTTTGCGCGGCGGCGCATTCCGCGGGCTGGATCCGGTCTATTTTTTGCGCGGCGGCGCATTCTATGGGCCGGATCCGGTCCGGTTTTTGCGCGGCAGCGCGTTCCGCGGGCCTGATCCGCTCCGGTTTTTGCGCGGCGGCGCATTCCGCGGGCCGGATCCGCTCCAGTTTTTGCGCGGCGGCGCGTTACGCGGAACAGATCCGGTCCGGTTTTTGCGCGGCGGTGCGTTCCGCGGGCCGGATCCGGTCCGGTTTTTGCGCGGCGGCTCGTTCCGCCGGCCGGATCCCCCCCGATTTTTGCGCGGTGGCTCGTTCCGCCGGCCGGATCCGGTCCGGTTTTTGTGTGGCGGTCCGGGTCCGTTCCGTTTTTTGCGCGGTGGTGCATTCCGCGGGCCGGATCTGCTCCGGTTTTTGCGCGGCGGCGCGTTACGCGGTCCAGATCCGGTCTGTTTTTTTCCGCGGCGGCGCATTCTGCGGGTCGGATCCGGTCCGGTTTTTCCACGGCAGCGCGTTCCGCGGGCCGGATCCGGTCCATTTTTTGCGCGGCGGCGCATTCCGCGGGCCGGATCCGGTCCGGTTTTTGCGCGGCGGGGCGGATCCGGTCCGGTTTTTGCCGGCGGCCCGTTCCGCGGGCCGGATCCGGTCCGGTTTTTGCGCAACGTGCCGGATCCGGTCCGTTTTTTGCGCGGCGGCCCGTTTCGCGGACCGGATCCGGTCTGGTTTTTGCGCAGCGGGCCGGATCCGGTCCGGTTTTTGCGCAGCGGCCTGTTCCGCAGGCCGGATCCGGTCCGGTTTTTGCGCGGTGGCCTGTTCCGCAGGCCGCATCCAGTCCGGTTTTTGTGCGGCGGTCCGGATCCGGTCCGTTTTTTCCGCGGCGGCGCATTCCGCGGGCCGGATCCGGTCCGGTTTTTGCACGGCGGGGCGATTCCAGTCTGGTTTTTGCTTGGCGGTCCGGATTTGGTCCGGTTTTTGCGCGGCGGCCCGTTCCGCGGGCCGGATCCATTCCAGTTTTTGCGCAGTGGGCGGGATCCGGTCCGGTTTTTGTGCGGCGGGCCGTATACGGTCCGGTTTTTGCGAGGCGGGCCGGATTTGGTCCGGTTTTTCTGCGGTGGCCCGTTTTGCGGGCCGGACCCGGTCCGGTTTTTGCGCAGTGGGCCGGATCCGGTCCGTTTTTTGCGTGGCGGACCGTTCCGCGGGCCGGATCCGGTCCGGTTTTTGCGCAACGGGCCGGATGCGGTCCGTTTTTTGGGCGGCGGCCAATTCCGCCGGCCGGATCCGGTCCGGTTTTTGCGCAGCGGCGCATTCCGCGGGCCGATCCGGTCCGGTTTTTGCACGGCGGCGCATTCCGCGGGCCGGATCCGGTCCGGTTTTTGCGCGGCGGCGCGTTCCGTGGGCCGGATCCGGTCCTGTTTTTGCGCGGCGGCGCATTCCGCGGGCCGATCCGTTCCGGTTTTTGCGCGGCGGCGCATTACGCGGGACAGATCCGGTCCGGTGTTTGCGCGGCGGCGCATTCTGCGGGCCGGATCCGTTCCGTTTTTTGCGCGGCGGCGCGTTACGCGGGCCAGATCCGGTCGGTGTTTGCGCGGCGGCGGATTCCGCAGGCCGGATCCGGTCCGTTTTTTCCGCTGTGGCGCATTCCGCGGGCCGGATCCGGTCCGATTTTTGTGTGGCGGTGCGGGTCCGTTCCGTTTTTTGCGCGGTGGTGCATTCCGCGGGCCGGATCTGCTCCGGTTTTTGCGCGGCGGCGCGTTACGCGGTCCAGATCCGGTCTGTTTTTTCCGCGGCGGCGCATTCTGCGGGTCGGATCCGGTCCGGTTTTTCCACGGCGGCGCGTTCCGCGGGCCGGATCCGGTCCATTTTTTGCGCGGCGGCGCATTCCGCGGGCCGGATCCGGTCCGGTTTTTGCGCGGCGGGGCGGATCCGGTCCGGTTTTTGCCGGCGGCCCGTTCCGCGGGCCGGATCCGGTCCGGTTTTTGCGCAACGTGCCGGATCCGGTCCGTTTTTTGCGCGGCGGCCCGTTTCGCGGACCGGATCCGGTCTGGTTTTTGCGCAGCGGGCCGGATCCGGTCCGGTTTTTGCGCAGCGGCCTGTTCCGCAGGCCGGATCCGGTCCGGTTTTTGCGCGGTGGCCTGTTCCGCAGGCCGCATCCAGTCCGGTTTTTGTGCGGCGGTCCGGATCCGGTCCGTTTTTTCCGCGGCGGCGCATTCCGCGGGCCGGATCCGGTCCGGTTTTTGCACGGCGGGGCGATTCCAGTCTGGTTTTTGCTTGGCGGTCCGGATTTGGTCCGGTTTTTGCGCGGCGGCCCGTTCCGCGGGACGGATCCATTCCAGTTTTTGCGCAGTGGGCGGGATCCGGTCCGGTTTTTGTGCGGCGGGCCGTATACGGTCCGGTTTTTGCGAGGCGGGCCGGATTTGGTCCGGTTTTTCTGCGGTGGCCCGTTTTGCGGGCCGGACCCGGTCCGGTTTTTGCGCAGTGGGCCGGATCCGGTCCGTTTTTTGCGTGGCGGACCGTTCCGCGGGCCGGATCCGGTCCGGTTTTTGCGCAACGGGCCGGATGCGGTCCGTTTTTTGGGCGGCGGCCAATTCCGCCGGCCGGATCCGGTCCGGTTTTTGCGCAGCGGCGCATTCCGCGGGCCGATCCGGTCCGGTTTTTGCACGGCGGCGCATTCCGCGGGCCGGATCCGGTCCGGTTTTTGCGCGGCGGCGCGTTCCGTGGGCCGGATCCGGTCCTGTTTTTGCGCGGCGGCGCATTCCGCGGGCCGATCCGTTCCGGTTTTTGCGCGGCGGCGCATTACGCGGGACAGATCCGGTCCGGTGTTTGCGCGGCGGCGCATTCTGCGGGCCGGATCCGTTCCGTTTTTTGCGCGGCGGCGCGTTACGCGGGCCAGATCCGGTCGGTGTTTGCGCGGCGGCGGATTCCGCAGGCCGGATCCGGTCCGTTTTTTCCGCTGTGGCGCATTCCGCGGGCCGGATCCGGTCCGATTTTTGCGCGGCGGCTCGTTCCGCCGGCCGGATCCGGTCCGTTTTTTCCGCGGCGGCGCATTCCGCGGGCTGGATCCGGTCCGGTTTTTGCGCTGCGGCGCATTCCGCGGGCTGGATCCGGTCTATTTTTTGCGCGGCAGCGCATTCTACGGGCCGGATCCGGTCCGGTTTTTGCGCGGCAGCGCGTTCCGCGGGACAGATCCGGTCCGGTTTTTGCGCGGCGGCGCATTCCGCGGGCCGGATCCGGTCCGGTTTTTGCGCGGCGTCGCATTCCGCGGGCTGGATCCGGTCTATTTTTTGCGCGGCGGCGCATTCTACGGGCCGGATCCGGTCCGGTTTTTGCGCGGCAGCGCGTTCCGCGGGCCTGATCCGGTCCGGTTTTTGCGCGGCGGCCCGTTCCGCGGGCCGCATCCGCTCCGGTTTTTGCGCGGCGGCGCGTTACGCGGGCCAGATCCGGTCCGGTTTTTGCGCGGCGGCTCGTTCCGCGGGCCGGATCCGTTCCGGTTTTTGCGCGGCGGCGCGTTCCGCTGGCCGAATCCCATGCGGTTTTTACGCGGCGGTGCGTTCCGCGGGCCAGATCCGGTCCGTTTTTTCCGCGGCGGCACATTCTGTGGGCCGGATCCAGTCTGTTTTTTCCGCGGGACAGATCCGGTCCATTTTTTGCGCGGCGGCGCATTCCGCGGGCCGGATCCGGTCCGGTTTTTCCGCGGCGGCGCGTTCCGCGGGCCAGATCCGGTCCGGTTTTTGCGCGGCGGCGCATTCTGCGGGCCGGATCCGGTCCATTTTTTCCACGGCAGCGCGTTCCGCGGGCCGGATCCGATCCGGTTTTTGCGCGGCGGCGCGTTCCCCGGGCCAGATCCGGTCCGGTTGTTGCGCGGCGGCGCGTTCCGCAGGCCGGATCCGGTCCGTTTTTTCCGCTGTGGCGCATTCCGCGGGCCGGATCCGGTCCGATTTTTGCGCGGCGGCTCGTTCCGCCGGCCGGATCCGGTCCGTTTTTTCCGCGGCGGCGCATTCCGCGGGCTGGATCCGGTCCGGTTTTTGCGCTGCGGCGCATTCCGCGGGCTGGATCCGGTCTATTTTTTGCGCGGCAGCGCATTCTACGGGCCGGATCCGGTCCGGTTTTTGCGCGGCGGCTCGTTCCGCGGGACAGATCCGGTCCGGTTTTTGCGCGGCGGCGCATTCCGCGGGCAGGATCCGGTCCGGTTTTTGCGCGGCGTCGCATTCCGCGGGCTGGATCCGGTTTATTTTTTGCGCGGCGGCGCATTCTACGGGCCGGATCCGGTCCGGTTTTTGCGCGGCAGCGCGTTCCGCGGGCCTGATCCGGTCCGGTTTTTGCGCGGCGGCGCATTCCGCGGGCCGGACCCGGTCCGGTTTTTGCGCGTTCTGCATTCCGGATCCGGTCCGTTTTTTCCGCGGCGGCGCATTCCGCGGTCCAGATACAGTCCGGTTTTTGCGCTGCGGCGCGTTCCGCGGGCCGGATCCGGTCCGGTTTTTGCACGGCGGCGCGTTCCATGGGCCGGATCCGGTCCGTTTTTTCCGCGGCGGCGCATTCCGTGGGCTGGATCCGGTCCGAATTTTGCACGGCGGCGCGTTGCGCTGGCCGGATCCGGTCCGTTTTTTCTGCGGCGGCGCATTCCACGGGCCGAATCCGCTCCGGTTTTTGCACGGCGGCCCGTTCGGCGGGCCGGATCCGGTCCGGTTTTTGCGTGGCGGCGTGTTCCATGGGCCGGATCCGGTCCGATTTTTGCACGGCGGCGCATTCCGCGGGCCGGATCCGGTGCGTTTTTTGCGCGGCGGCGCATTCCGCGGGCCGGATCCGCTCCGGTTTTTGCGCGGCGGCGCGTTACACGGGCCAGATCTGGTCCTGTTTTTCCGCGGCGGCGCATTCCGCGGGCCGGATCCGGTCCGGTTTTTGCGCGGCGGCGCATTCCGCGGGCCGGATCCGGTCCGGTTTTTGCGCGGCGGCGCGTTCCGTGGGCCGGATCCGGTCCTGTTTTTGCGCGGCGGCGCATTCCGCGGGCCGATCCGTTCCGGTTTTTGCGCGGCGGCGCATTACGCGGGACAGATCCGGTCCGGTGTTTGCGCGGCGGCGCATTCTGCGGGCCGGATCCGTTCCGTTTTTTGCGCGGCGGCGCGTTACGCGGGCCAGATCCGGTCGGTGTTTGCGCGGCGGCGGATTCCGCAGGCCGGATCCGGTCCGTTTTTTCCGCTGTGGCGCATTCCGCGGGCCGGATCCGGTCCGATTTTTGCGCGGCGGCTCGTTCCGCCGGCCGGATCCGGTCCGTTTTTTCCGCGGCGGCGCATTCCGCGGGCTGGATCCGGTCCGGTTTTTGCGCTGCGGCGCATTCCGCGGGCTGGATCCGGTCTATTTTTTGCGCGGCAGCGCATTCTACGGGCCGGATCCGGTCCGGTTTTTGCGCGGCAGCGCGTTCCGCGGGACAGATCCGGTCCGGTTTTTGCGCGGCGGCGCATTCCGCGGGCCGGATCCGGTCCGGTTTTTGCGCGGCGTCGCATTCCGCGGGCTGGATCCGGTCTATTTTTTGCGCGGCGGCGCATTCTACGGGCCGGATCCGGTCCATTTTTTCCACGGCAGCGCGTTCCGCGGGCCGGATCCGATCCGGTTTTTGCGCGGCGGCGCGTTCCCCGGGCCAGATCCGGTCCGGTTGTTGCGCGGCGGCGCGTTCCGCGGGCCGGACCCGGTCCGGTTTTTGCGCGTTCTGCATTCCGGATCCGGTCCGTTTTTTCCGCGGCGGCGCATTCCGCGGTCCAGATACAGTCCGGTTTTTGCGCTGCGGCGCGTTCCGCGGGCCGGATCCGGTCCGGTTTTTGCACGGCGGCGCGTTCCATGGGCTGGATCCGGTCCGTTTTTTCCGCGGCGGCGCATTCCGTGGGCTGGATCCGGTCCGAATTTTGCACGGCGGCGCGTTGCGCTGGCCGGATCCGGTCCGTTTTTTCTGCGGCGGCGCATTCCACGGGCCGAATCCGCTCCGGTTTTTGCACGGCGGCCCGTTCGGCGGGCCGGATCCGGTCCGGTTTTTGCGTGGCGGCGTGTTCCATGGGCCGGATCCGGTCCGATTTTTGCACGGCGGCGCATTCCGCGGGCCGGATCCGGTGCGTTTTTTGCGCGGCGGCGCATTCCGCGGGCCGGATCCGCTCCGGTTTTTGCGCGGCGGCGCGTTACACGGGCCAGATCTGGTCCTGTTTTTCCGCGGCGGCGCATTCCGCGGGCCGGATCCGGTCCGGTTTTTGCGCGGCGGCGCATTCCGCGGGCCGGATCCGGTCCGGTTTTTGCGCGGCGGCGCGTTCCGTGGGCCGGATCCGGTCCTGTTTTTGCGCGGCGGCGCATTCCGCGGGCCGATCCGTTCCGGTTTTTGCGCGGCGGCGCATTACGCGGGACAGATCCGGTCCGGTGTTTGCGCGGCGGCGCATTCTGCGGGCCGGATCCGTTCCGTTTTTTGCGCGGCGGCGCGTTACGCGGGCCAGATCCGGTCGGTGTTTGCGCGGCGGCGGATTCCGCAGGCCGGATCCGGTCTGTTTTTTCCGCTGTGGCGCATTCCGCGGGCCGGATCCGGTCCGATTTTTGCGCGGCGGCTCGTTCCGCCGGCTGGATCCGGTCCGTTTTTTTCCGCGGCGGCGCATTCCGCGGGCTGGATCCGGTCCGGTTTTTGCGCGGCAGCGCATTCTACGGGCCGGATCCGGTCCGGTTTTTGCGCGGCAGCGCGTTCCGCGGGCCTGATCCGGTCCGGTTTTTGCGCGGCGTCGCATTCCGCGGGCTGGATCCGGTCTATTTTTTGCGCGGCGGCGCATTCTACGGGCCGGATCCGGTCCATTTTTTCCACGGCAGCGCGTTCCGCGGGCCGGATCCGATCCGGTTTTTGCGCAGCGGCGCGTTCCCCGGGCCAGATCCGGTCCGGTTGTTGCGCGGCGGCGCGTTCCGCGGGCCGGACCCGGTCCGGTTTTTGCGCGTTCTGCATTCCGGATCCGGTCCGTTTTTTCCGCGGCGGCGCATTCCGCGGTCCAGATCCAGTCCGGTTTTTGCGCTGCGGCGCGTTCCGCGGGCCGGATCCGGTCCGGTTTTTGCACGGCGGCGCGTTCCATGGGCCGGATCCGGTCCGTTTTTTCCGCGGCGGCGCATTCCGTGGGCTGGATCCGGTCCGAATTTTGCACGGCGGCGCGTTGCGCTGGCCGGATCCGGTCCATTTTTTCTGCGGCGGCGCATTCCACGGGCCGAATCCGCTCCGGTTTTTGCACTGCGGCCCGTTCGGCGGGCCGGATCCGGTCCGGTTTTTGCGTGGCGGCGTGTTCCATGGGCCGGATCCGGTCCGGTTTTTGCGCGGCGGCGCGTTCCGCGGGCCGGATCCGGTGCGTTTTTTGCGCGGCGGCGCATTCCGCGGGCCGGATCCGCTCCGGTTTTTGCGCGGCGGCGCGTTACACGGGCCAGATCTGGTCCTGTTTTTCCGCGGCGGCGCATTCCGCGGGCCGGATCCCGTCCCGTTTTTGCGTGGCGGCGCGTTCTGCGGGCCAGATGCGGTCCGGTTTTTGTGTGGCGGTCCGGATCCGGTCCGTTTTTTGCGCGGTGGGGCATTCCGCGGGCCGGATCCCCTCCGGTTTTTGCGCGGCGGCCCGTTCCGCGGGCCGGATCCGGTCCGGTTTTTGTGCGGCGGCGCGTTTCACAGGCCGGATCCGGTCCGGTTTTTGCGCGGCGGCGCGTTCCGCGGGCCGGATCCGGTCCGGTTTTTGCGCGGCGGCGCATTCCGCTGGCCGGATCCGGTCCGGTTTTTGCGCGGCGGCGCGTTCCGCGGGCCGGATCCGGTCCGGTTTTTGCGCGGCGGCGCGTTCTGCGGGCCGGATCTGGTCCGGTTTTTGTGCGGCGGCGCGTTCCACAGGCCGGATCCGGTCCGGTTTTTGCGCGGCGGCGCATTCCGCGGGCTGGATCCGGTCTATTTTTTGCGCGGCGGCGCATTCTACGGGCCGGATCCGGTCCGGTTTTTGCGCGGCAGCGCGTTCTGCGGGACAGATCCGGTCCGGTTTTTGCGCGGCGGCGCATTCCGCGGGCCGGATCCGGTCCGGTTTTTGCGCGGCAGCGCATTCCGCGGGCTGGATCCGGTCTATTTTTTGCGCGGCGGCGCATTCTACGGGCCGGATCCGGTCCGGTTTTTGCACGGCAGCGCGTTCCGCGGGCCTGATCCGGTCCGGTTTTTGCGCGGCGGCGCATTCCGCGGGCCGGATCCGCACCGGTTTTTGCACGGCGGCGCGTTACGCGGGACAGATCCGGTCCGGTTTTTGCGCGGCGGCGCTTTCCGCGGGCCGGATCCTGTCCGGTTTTTGCGCGGCGGCTCGTTCCGCTGGCCGGATCCCCCCCGATTTTTGCGCGGCGGCTCGTTCCGCCAGCCGGATCCGGTCCGGTTTTTGCGTGGCGGTCCGGATCCGTTCCGTTTTTTGCGCGGTGGTGCATTCCGCGGGCCGGATCTGCTCCGGTTTTTGCGCGGCGGCGCGTTACGCGGGCCAGATCCGGTCTGTTTTTTCCGCGGCGGCGCATTCCGCATGCCAGATCCGGTCCGGTTTTTGCGCGGCGGCGCTTTCCGCGGGCCGGATCCGGTCCGGTTTTTGCGCGGCGGCTCGTGCCGCCGGCCGGATCCGGTCCCGTTTTTGTGTGGCGGTCCGGATTTGGTCCGTTTTTTGCACGGTGGCGCATTCCAAGGGCCCAATCCGGTCCGGTTTTTGCGCGGCGGCGCATTCCGCGGACCGGATCCGGTACGTTATTTCCGCGGCGGCGCATTCCGCGGGCTGGATCCGGTCCGGTTTTTGCACGGCGGCGCGTTCCATGGGCCGGATCCAGTCCGGTTTTTGCGCGGCGGCGCATTCCGCGGGTCGGATCCGGTCCATTCTTTGCGCGGCGGCCCGTTCCGCGGGCCGGATCCGGTCCGGTTTTTGCACGGCAGCGCGTTTCGCAGGCGGGATCCGGTCCGGTTTTTGCGCGGCGGCGCGTTCCGCGGGCCGGATCCGGTCCGGTTTTTGCGCGGCAGCCCGTTCTGCGGGCCGGATCCGGTCCGGTTTTTGCGCGGCGGCGCGTTCCGCGGGCCGGATCCGCTCCGGTTTTTGCGCGGCGGCTCGTTCCGCCGGCCGGATCCGGTCCGGTTTTTGCGCGGCGGCGCTTTCCGCGGGCCGGATCCGGTCCGGTTTTTGCGCAGCGGCTCGTTCCGCCGGCTGGATCCGGTCCGGTTTTTGTGTGGCGGTCCGGATCCGGTCCGTTTTTTGCGCGGTGGCGCATTCCGAGGGCCCAATCCGGTCCGGTTTTTGCGCGGCGGCGCATTCCGCGGACCGGATCCGGTCCGTTTTTTCCGCGGCGGCGCATTCCGCGGGCCGGATCCGGTCCGCTTTTTGCGCGGCGGCGCGTTCCGCGGGCCGGATCCAGTCCGGTTTTTGCGCGGCAGCGCATTCCGCGGGCCGGATCCGGTCCATTTTTTGCGCGGCGGCGCGTTCCGCGGGCCGGATCCGCTCCGGTTTTTGCGCGGCGGCGCGTTACACGGGCCAGATCCGGTCCTGTTTTTCCGCGGCGGCGCATTCCGCGGGCCAGATCCGGTCTGGTGTTTGCGCGGCGGCGCGTTCCGCGGGCCGGATCCGTTCCGGTTTTTGCGCGGCGGCGCGTTCCGCTGGCCGAATCCCATGCGGTTTTTACGCGGCGGTGCGTTCCGCGGGCCGGATCCGGTCCGTTTTTTCCGCGGGACAGATCCGGTCCATTTTTTGCGCAGCGGCGCATTCCGTGGGCCGGATCCGGTCCATTTTTTTCGCGGCGGCGCAGTCTGCGGGTCGGATCCGGTCCGGTTTTTCCGCGGCGGCGCATTCTGCGGGCTGGATCCGGTCCATTTTTTGCGCGGCGGCGCATTCTGCGGGCCGGTTCCGCTCCGGTTTTTGCGCGGCGGGGCGGATCCGGTCCGGTTTTTGCGCGGCGGCCCGTTCCGCGGGCCGGATCCATTCCAGTTTTTGCGCAGTGGGCGGGATCCGGTGCGGTTTTTGTGCGGCGGGCCGTATACGGTCCGGTTTTTGCGAGGCGGGCCGGATTTGGTCCGGTTTTTCCGCGGTGGCCCGTTCCGCGGGCCGGATCCGGTCCGGTTTTTGCGCAGCGGGCCGGATCCAGACCGTTTTTTTGCGTGGCGGCCCGTTCCGCGGGCCGGATCCGGTCCGGTTTTTGCGCAACGGGCCGGATGCGGTCCGTTTTCTGGGCGGCGGCCAATTCCGCCGGCCGGATCCGGTCCGGTTTTTGCGCAGCGGCGCATTCCGCGGGCCGGATCCGGTCCGGTTTTTGCACGGCGGCGCATTCCGCGGGCCGGATCCGGTCCGGTTTTTGCGCGGCGGCGCGTTCCATGGGCCGGATCCGTTCCTGTTTTTGCGCAGCGGCGCATTCCGCGGGCCGATCCGGTCCGGTTTTTGCGCGGCGGCGCGTTCCGCGGGCCGGATCTGGTCCGGTTTTTGCGCGGCGGCGCGTTCCATGGGCTGGATCCGGTCCGTTTTTTCCGCGGCGGTGCATTCCGTGGGCTGGATCCGGTCCGAATTTTGCACGGCGGCGCGTTGCGCTGGCCGGATCCGGTCCGTTTTTTCCACGGTGGCGCTTTCCGCGGGCCGGATCCGGTCCGTTTTTTGCACGGCGGCGCGTTCCATGGGCCGGATCCGGTCCGGATTTTGCGCGGCGGCGCGTTCCATGGGCCGGATCCAGTCCGTTTTTTGCGCGGCGGCGCATTCCGCGGGCCAGATCCGGTCCATTTTTTGCGCGGCGGCGCGTTCCGCGGGTGGGATCCGCTCCGGTTTTTGCGCGGCGGCGCGTTACACGGGCCAGATCCGGTCCGGTTTTTCCGCGGCGGCGCATTGGGTGGGCCGTATCCGTTTCGGTTTTTTCGCGGTGGTGCATTCCGCTGTCCGGATCCGGTCCGTTTTTTCTGCGGCGGCGCGTACCGCGGGCCGGACCCGGTCCAGTTTTTGCGCAGCGGCGCGTTCCATGGGCGGGATCCGTTCCGGTTTTTGCGCGGCGGCGCATTCTGCGGGCCGGATCCGGTCTGTTTTTTCCACTGCGGCGCGTCCCGCGGGTCGGATCAGGTCCGGTTTTTTGCGGCGGTCCGGAACCGGTCCGTTTTTTGCGCGGCGGCGCATTCCGCGGGCCGGATCCGGTCCGTTTTTTCCGCGGCGGCGCATTCCACGGTCCGGATCCGGTCTGATTTTTGCACGGCGGCCCGTTCCGCGGGCCGGATCCTTTCCATTTTTTCCGCGGCGGCGCATTCCGCCGTCCGGATCCGGTCCGGTTTTTGCGCGGCGGCACATTCCGTGGGCCGGATCCGGTCCGTTTTTTCCGCAGCGGCGCATTCCGCGGGCCCAATCCGGTCCGGTTTTTGCGCGGCGGCGCATTCCGCGGGCCGGATCCGGTCCGGTTTTTGCGCGGCGGGGCGGATCCGGTCCGGTTTTTGCCGGCGGCCCGTTCCGCGGGTCGGATCCGGTCTGGTTTTTGCGCAACGTGCCGGATCCGGTCCGTTTTTTGCGCGGCTGCCCGTTTCGCGGGCCGGATCCGGTCTGGTTTTTGCGCAGCGGGCCGGATCCGGTCCGGTTTTTGCGCGGCGGCGCATTCCGTGGTCCGGATCGGTTCCGATTTTTGCGCGGCGGCGCATTCCGCGGGCCGGATCCTTTCCGGTTTTTGCACGGCGGGGCGGATGCAGTCTGGTTTTTGCTTGGCGGTCCGGATTTGGTCCGGTTTTTGCGCGGTGGCCCGTTCCGCGGGACGGATCCATTCCAGTTTTTGCGCAGCGGGCCGGATCCGGTCCGGTTTTTGCGCAACGGGCCGGATGCGGTCCGTTTTTTCGGCGGCGGCCAATTCCGCGGGCCGGATCCGGTCCGGTTTTTGTGCGGCGGGCCGTATACGGTCCGGTTTTTGCGAGGCGGGCCGGATTTGGTCCGGTTTTTCCGCGGTGGCCCGTTCCGCGGGCCGCATCCGGTCCGGTTTTTGCGCAGCGGGCCGGATCCGGTCCGTTTTTTGCGTGGCGGCCCGTTCCGCGGGCCGGATCCGGTCCGGTTTTTGCGCAACGGGCCGGATGCGGTCCGTTTTTTGGGCGGCGGCCAATTCCGCGGGCCGGATCCGGTCCGGTTTTTGCGCAACGGGCCGGATGCGGTCCCTTTTTTGGGCGGCGGCCAATTCCGCGGGCCGGATCCGGTCCGGTTTTTGCACGGCGGCGCATTCCGCGGGCCGGATCCGGTCCGGTTTTTGCGCGGCGGCGCGTTCCATGGGCCGGATCCGTTCCTGTTTTTGCGCGGCGGCGCATTCCGCGGCCCGATCCGTTCCGGTTTTTGCGCGGCGGCGCGTTACGCGGGACAGATCCGGTCCGGTGTTTGCGCGGCGGCGCATTCCGCGGGCCGGATCCGGTCCCGTTTTTGCGCGGCGGCGCGTTACGCGGGCCAGATCCGGTTCGGTTTTTGCGCGGTGGCCCGTTCAATGGGCCGGATCCGTTCCGTTTTTTGCGCGGCGGCGCGTTACGCGGGCCAGATCCGGTCGGTGTTTGCGCGGCGGCGGATTCCGCAGGCCAGATCCGGTCCGTTTTTTCCGCGGCGGCGCATTCTGCGGGCTGGATCCGGTCTATTTTTTGCGCGGCGACGCATTCTACGGGCCGGATCCGGTCCGGTTTTTGCGCGGCGGCGCATTCCGCGGGCCGGATCCGGTCCGGTTTTTGCGCGGCGGCGCGTTACGCGGGACAGATCCGGTCCGGTTTTTGCGCGGCGGCGCTTTCCGCGGGCCGGATCCGGTCCGGTTTTTGCGCGGCGGCTCGTTCCGCCGGCCGGATCCCCCCCGATTTTTGCGCGGCGGCTCGTTCCGCCGGCCGGATCCGGTCCGGTTTTTGTGTGGCGGTCCGGATCCGGTCCGTTTTTTGCGCGGTGGTGCATTCCGCGGGCCGGATCTGCTCCGGTTTTTGCGCGGCGGCGCGTTACGCGGGCCAGATCCGGTCTGTTTTTTCCGCGGCGGCGCATTCCGCAGGCCAGATCCGTTCCTGTTTTTGCGCGGCGGCGCATTCCGCGGGCCGATCCGTTCCGGTTTTTGCGCGGCGGCGCGTTACGCGGGACAGATCCGGTCCGGTGTTTGCGCGGCGGCGCATTCCGCGGGCCGGATCTGGTCCGGTTTTTGCGCGGCGGCGCGTTACGCGGGCCAGATCCGGTTCGGTTTTTGCGCGGTGGCCCGTTCAATGGGCCGGATCCGTTCCGTTTTTTGCGCGGCGGCGCATTACGCGGGCCAGATCCGGTCGGTGTTTGCGCGGCGGCGGATTCCGCAGGCCAGATCCGGTCCGTTTTTTCCGCGGCGGCGCATTCTGCGGGCCGGATCGGGTCCGATTTTTGTGCAGCGGCTCGTTGCGCCGCCGGATCCGGTCCGTTTTTTCCGTGGCGGCGCATTCCGCGGGCAGGATCCGGTCCGGTTTTTGCGCTGCGGCGCATTCCGCGGGCTGGATCCGGTCTATTTTTTGCGCGGCGACGCATTCTACGGGCCCAATCCCGTCCGGTTTTTGCGCGGCGGCGCATTCCGCGGGCCGGATCCAGTCCATTTTTTGCGCGGCGGCGCGTTCCGCGGGCCGGATCCGGTCCGGTTTTTGCGCGGCGGCGCGTTACACGGGCTGGATCCGGTCCTGTTTTTCCGCGGCGGCGCATTCCAAGGGCCAGATCCGGTCTGGTGTTTGCGCGGCGGCGCGTTCCGCGGGCCGGATCCTTTCCGGTTTTTGCGCGGCGGCGCGTTCCGCTGGCCGGATCCCGT
Source organism: Phalacrocorax carbo (assembly GCF_963921805.1). NCBI lineage: Eukaryota > Metazoa > Chordata > Aves > Suliformes > Phalacrocoracidae > Phalacrocorax > Phalacrocorax carbo. The sequence goes on from NW_026990488.1 coordinate 128,886, forward strand.
GCGGTTTTTACGCGGCGGTGCGTTCCGCGGGCCGGATCCGGTCTGTTTTTTCCACTGCGGAGCATTCCGCGGGCCGTATCTGGTCCGGTTTTTGTGCGGCGGTCCAGATTCGGTCCGTTTTTTCCGCGGCGGCTCATTCTGTGGGCCGGATCCAGTCTGTTTTTTCCGCGGGACAGATCCGGTCCATTTTTTGCGCAGCGGCGCATTCCGTGGGCCGGATCCGGTCCATTTTTTTCGCGGCGGCGCATTCTGCGGGTCGGATCCGGTCCGGTTTTTCCGCGGCGGCGCGTTCCGCGGGCCGGATCCGGTACATTTTTTGCGCGGCGGCGCATTCTGCGGGCCAGATCCGGTCCGGTTTTTGCGCGGCGGGGCGGATCCGGTCCGGTTTTTGCCGGCGGCCCGTTCCGCGGGCCGGATCCGGTCCGGTTTTTGCGCAACGTGCCGGATCCGGTCCGTTTTTTGCGCGGCGGCCCGTTTCGCGGGCCGGATCCGGTCTGGTTTTTGCGCAGCGGGCGGATCCGGTCCGGTTTTTGCGCAGCGGCCTGTTCCGCAGGCCGGATCCGGTCGGCATTTTGCGCGGTGGCCTGTTCCGCAGGCCGCATCCAGTCCGGTTTTTGTGCGGCGGTCCGGATCCGGTCCGTTTTTTCCGCGGCGGCGCATTCCGCGGGCCGGATCCGGTCCGGTTTTTGCACGGCGGGGCGGATCCGGTCTGGTTTTTGCTTGGCGGTCCGGATTTGGTCCGGTTTTTGCGCGGCGGCCCGTTCCGCGGGCCGGATCCATTCCAGTTTTTGCGCAGTGGGCGGGATCCGGTCCGGTTTTTGCGCGGCGGCGCGTTCCATGGGCCGGATCCGTTCCTGTTTTTGCGCGGCGGCGCATTCCGCGGGCCGATCCGTTCCGGTTTTTGCGCGGCGGCGCGTTACGCGGGACAGATCCGGTCCGGTGTTTGCGCAGCGGCGCATTCCGCGGGCCGGATCTGGTCCGGTTTTTGCGCAGCGGGGCATTCCGTGGGCCGGATCCGGTCCGGTTTTTGCACGGCGGCGCGTTCCATGGGCCGGATACGGTCCGTTTTTTCCGCGGCGGCGCATTCCGTGGGCCAGATCCGGTCCGAATTTTGCACGGCGGCGCCTTGCGCTGGCCGGATCCGGTCCGTTTTTTCCACGGCGGCGCTTTCCGCGGGCCGGATGCGGTCCGGTTTTTGCGCGGCGGCGCGTTACGCGGGCCAGATCCGGTCCGGTTTTTGCGCGGCGGCGCTTTCCGCGGGCCGGATCCGCTCCGGTTTTTGCGCGGCGGCTCGTTCCGCCGGCCGGATCCCCCCCGATTTTTGTGCGGCGGCTCGTTCCGCCGGCCGGATCCGGTCCGGTTTTTGTGTGGCGGTCCGGATCCGGTCCGTTTTTTGCGCGGTGGTGCATTCCGCGGGCCGGATCTGCTCCGGTTTTTGCGCGGCGGCGCATTACGCGGGCCAGATCCGGTCTGTTTTTTCCGCGGCGGCGCATTCCGCAGGCCAGATCCGGTCCGGTTTTAGCACGGCGGCGCTTTCCGCGGGCTGGATCCGGTCCGGTTTTTGGGCGGCGGCTCGTTCCGCCGGCCGGATCCGGTCCGGTTTTTGTGTGGCGGTCCGGATCCGGTCCGTTTTTTGCGCGGTGGCGCATTCCGAGGGCCCAATCCCGTCCGGTTTTTGCACGGCGGCGCATTCCGCGGGCCGGATCCAGTCCATTTTTTGCGCGGCGGCGCGTTCCGCGGGCCGGATCCGCTCCGGTTTTTGCGCGGCGGCGCGTTACACGGGCTGGATCCGGTCCTGTTTTTCCGCGGCGGCGCATTCCGAGGGCCAGATCCGGTCTGGTGTTTGCGCGGCGGCGCGTTCCGCGGGCCGGATCCTTTCCGGTTTTTGCGCGGCGGCGCGTTCCGCTGGCCGGATCCCGTGCGGTTTTTACGCGGCGGTGCGTTCCGCGGGCCGGATCCGGTCTGTTTTTTCCACTGCGGAGCATTCCGCGGGCCGTATCTGGTCCGGTTTTTGTGCGGCGGTCCAGATTCGGTCCGTTTTTTCCGCGGCGGCTCATTCTGTGGGCCGGATCCAGTCTGTTTTTTCCGCGGGACAGATCCGGTCCATTTTTTGCGCAGCGGCGCATTCCGTGGGCCGGATCCGGTCCATTTTTTTCGCGACGGCGCATTCTGCGGGTCGGATCCGGTCCGGTTTTTCCGCGGCGGCGCGTTCCGCGGGCCGGATCCGGTCCATTTTTTGCGGGGGGCGCATTCTGCGGGCCGGATCCGGTCCGGTTTTTGCGCGGCGGCGCGTTACGCGGGACAGATCCGGTCCGATGTTTGCGCGGCGGCGCATTCCGCGGGCCGGATGCGGTCCGGTTTTTGCGCGGCGGCGCGTTACGCGGGCCAGATCCGGTTCGGTTTTTGCGCGGTGGCCCGTTCCATGGGCCGGATCCGTTCCGTTTTTTGCGCGGCGGCGCGTTACGCGGGCCAGATGCGGTCGGTGTTTGCGCGGCGGCGGATTCCGCAGGCCAGATCCGGTCCGTTTTTTCCGCGGCGGCGCATTCTGCGGGCCGGATCCGGTCCGGTTTTTGCCGGCGGCCCGTTCCGCGGGCCGGATCCGGTCCGGTTTTTGCGCAACGTGCCGGATCCGGTCCGTTTTTTGCGCGGCGGCCCGTTTCGCGGGCCGGATCCGGTCTGGTTTTTGCGCAGCGGGCCGGATCCGGTCCGGTTTTTGCGCAGCGGCCTGTTCCGCAGGCCGGATCCGGTCCGGTTTTTGCGCGGCGGCGCGTTCCATGGGCCGGATCCATTCCTGTTTTTGCGCGGCGGCGCATTCCGCGGGCCGATCCGTTCCGGTTTTTGCGCGGCGGCGCGTTACGCGGGACAGATCCGGTCCGATGTTTGCGCGGCGGCGCATTCCGCGGGCCGGATGCGGTCCGGTTTTTGCGCGGCGGCGCGTTACGCGGGCCAGATCCGGTTCGGTTTTTGCGCGGTGGCCCGTTCCATGGGCCGGATCCGTTCCGTTTTTTGCGCGGCGGCGCGTTACGCGGGCCAGATGCGGTCGGTGTTTGCGCGGCGGCGGATTCCGCAGGCCAGATCCGGTCCGTTTTTTCCGCGGCGGCGCATTCTGCGGGCCGGATCCGGTCCGATTTTTGCGCGGCGGCTCGTTGCGCCGGCCGGATCCGGTCCGTTTTTTCCGCGGCGGCGCATTCCGCGGGCTGGATCCGGTCCGGTTTTTGCGCTGCGGCGCATTCCGCGGGCTGGATCCGGTCTATTTTTTGCGCGGCGACGCATTCTACGGGCCGGATCCGGTCCGGTTTTTGCGCGGCGGCGCATTCCGCGGGCCGGATCCGGTCCGGTTTTTGCGCGGCGGCGCGTTACGCGGGACAGATCCGGTCCGGTTTTTGCGCGGCGGCGCTTTCCGCGGGCCGGATCCGCTCCGGTTTTTGCGCGGCGGCTCGTTCCGCCGGCCGGATCCCCCCCGATTTTTGTGCGGCGGCTCGTTCCGCCGGCCGGATCCGGTCCGGTTTTTGTGTGGCGGTCCGGATCCGGTCCGTTTTTTGCGCGGTGGTGCATTCCGCGGGCCGGATCTGCTCCGGTTTTTGCGCGGCGGCGCGTTACGCGGGCCAGATCCGGTCTGTTTTTTCCGCGGCGGCGCATTCCGCAGGCCAGATCCGGTCCGGTTTTTGCACGGCGGCGCTTTCCGCGGGCCGGATCCGGTCCGGTTTTTGCGCGGCGGCTCGTTCCGCCGGCCGGATCCGGTCCGTTTTTTGCGCGGCGGCGCGTTCCGCGGGCCGGATCCTTTCCGGTTTTTGCGCGGCGGCGCGTTCCGCTGGCCGGATCCCGTGCGGTTTTTACGCGGCGGTGCGTTCCGCGGGCCGGATCCGGTCTGTTTTTTCCACTGCGGAGCATTCCGCGGGCCGTATCTGGTCCGGTTTTTGTGCGGCGGTCCAGATTCGGTCCGTTTTTTCCGCGGCGGCTCATTCTGTGGGCCGGATCCAGTCTGTTTTTTCCGCGGGACAGATCCGGTCCATTTTTTGCGCAGCGGCGCATTCCGTGGGCCGGATCCGGTCCATTTTTTTCGCGGCGGCGCATTCTGCGGGTCGGATCCGGTCCGGTTTTTCCGCGGCGGCGCGTTCCGCGGGCCGGATCCGGTACATTTTTTGCGCGGCGGCGCATTCTGCGGGCCGGATCCGGTCCGGTTTTTGCGCGGCGGGGCGGATCCGGTCCGGTTTTTGCCGGCGGCCCGTTCCGCGGGCCGGATCCGGTCCGGTTTTTGCGCAACGTGCCGGATCCGGTCCGTTTTTTGCGCGGCGGCCCGTTTCGCGGGCCGGATCCGGTCTGGTTTTTGCGCAGCGGGCCGGATCCGGTCCGGTTTTTGCGCAGCGGCCTGTTCCGCAGGCCGGATCCGGTCGGCTTTTTGCGCGGTGGCCTGTTCCGCAGGCCGCATCCAGTCCGGTTTTTGTGCGGCGGTCCGGATCCGGTCCGTTTTTTCCGCGGCGGCGCATTCCGCGGGCCGGATCCGGTCCGGTTTTTGCACGGCGGGGCGGATCCGGTCTGGTTTTTGCTTGGCGGTCCGGATTTGGTCCGGTTTTTGCGCGGCGGCCCGTTCCGCGGGCCGGATCCATTCCAGTTTTTGCGCAGTGGGCGGGATCCGGTCCGGTTTTTGTGCGGTGGGCCGTATACGGTCCGGTTTTTGCGAGGCGGGCCGGATTTGGTCCGGTTTTTCCGCGGTGGCCCGTTCCGCGGGCCGGATCCGGTCCGGTTTTTGCGCAGTGGGCCGGATCCGGTCCGGTTTTTGCGTGGCGGCCCGTTCCGCGGGCCGGATCCGGTCCTGTTTTTGCGCAACGGGCCGGATGCGGTCCGTTTTTTGCACGGCGGCGCATTCCGCCGGCCGGATCCGGTCCGGTTTTTGCGCAGCGGCGCATTCCGCGGGCCGGATCCGGTCCGGTTTTTGCACGGCGGCGCATTCCGCGGGCCGGATCCGGTCCGGTTTTTGCGCGGCGGCGCGTTCCATGGGCCGGATCCGTTCCTGTTTTTGCGCGGCGGCGCATTCCGCGGTCCGATCTGTTCCGGTTTTTGCGCGGCGGCGCGTTACGCGGGACAGATCCGGTCCGGTGTTTGCGCGGCGGCGCATTCCGCGGGCCGGATCTGGTCCGGTTTTTGCGCAGCGGCGCATTCCGCGGGCCGGATCCGGTCCGGTTTTTGCACGGCGGCGCGTTCCATGGGCCGGATACGGTCCGGTTTTTGCGCGGCGGCGCTTTCCGCGGGCCGGATCCGGTCCGGTTTTTGCGCGGCGGCTCGTTCCGCCGGCCGGATCCCCCCCGATTTTTGTGCGGCGGCTCGTTCCGCCGGCCGGATCCCGTCCGGTTTTTGTGCGGCGGCCCGTTCCGCGGGCCAGATCCGGTCCGGTTTTTGTGCGGCGGCGCGTTTCTCAGGCCGGATCCGGTCCGGTTTTTATGCGGCGGCGCGTTCCGCGGTCCGGACCCGCTCCGGTTTTTGCACGGCGGCCCGTTCCGCGGGCCGGATCCGGTCCGGTTTTTGCGCGGCGGCGCGTTACGCGGGCCAGATCCGGTCCGGTTTTTGCGCGGCGGCGCATTCCGCGGGCCAGATCCGGTCCGGTTTTTGCGCGGCGGCGCATTCCGCGGTCCGGATCCGGTCCGGTTTTTGCGCGGCGGCGCGTTACGCGGGCCAGATCCGGTCCGGCTTTTGCGCGGCGGCTCGTTCCGCCGGCCGGATCCGGTCCGTTTTTTCCGCGGCGGCGCATTCTGCGGGCCGGATCCGGTCCGGTTTTTGCACGGCGGCGCATTCCGCGGGCCGGATCCGGTTCATTTTTTTGCGCGGCGGCGCATTCTACGGTCCGGATCCGGTCCGGTTTTTGTGCGGCAGGGCGTTCCGCGGGCCGGATCTGGTCCGGTTTTTGCGCGGCGGCGCGTTACGCGGGCCAGATCCGGTCTGTTTTTCCGCGGCGGCGCTTTCCGCGGGCCGGATCCGGTCCGGTTTTTGCGCGGCGGCTCGTTCCGCCTGCCGGATCCGGTCCGGTTTTTGTGTGGCGGTCCGGATCCGGTCCGTTTTTTGCGCAGTGGCGCATTCCGCGGGCCAATCCGGTCCGGTTTTTGTGCGGCGGCGCATTCCGCGGGCCAGATCCGGTCTGTTTTTTCCACTGCGGCGCTTCCCGCGGGTGGGATCAGGTCCGGTTTTTTGCGGCGGTCCGGAACCGGTCCGTTTTTTGCGCGGCGGTATATTCCGCGGGCCGGATCCGGTCCGTTTTTTTCCGCGGCGGCGCATTCCGCGGGCCGGATCCGGTCCGGTTTTTGCGCGGCGGCGCGTTCCATGGCCGGATCCGGTCCGTTTTTTCCGCGGCGGCACATTCCGTGGGCCGGATCCAGTCCGAATTTTGCACGGCGGCGCGTTCCATGGGCCGGATCCGGTCCGGTTTTTGCGCGGCGGCGCATTCCGCGGGCCAGATCCGGTGCGATTTTGCGCGGCGGCGCATTCCGCGGGCCAGATCCGGTCCGGTTATTGCGCGGCGGCGCATTCCGCGGGCCAGATCCGGTCTGGTTTTTGTGCGGCGGCTCGTTCCGCCGGCCGGATCCCGTCCGGTTTTTGCGCGGCGGCGCATTCCGCGGGCCGGATCCGGTCTGTTTTTTCCGCGGCGGAGCATTCTGCGGGCCGGATCTGGTCCGTTTTTTGCACGGCGGCCCGTTCCGCGGGCCGGATCCGGTCCGGTTTTTGCGCGGCGGCCCGTTCCGCGGGCCGGATCCGGTCCGGTTTTTGTGCGGCGGCGCGTTTCACAGGCCGGATCCGGTCCGGTTTTTGCGCGGCGGCGCGTTCCGCGGGCCGGATCCAGTCCGGTTTTTGTGTGCGGCCCGTTCTGCGGGCCGGATCCGGTCCGGTTTTTGTGCGGCGGCGCGTTCCATGGGCCGGATCCGGTCCGGTATTTGCGCGGCGGCGCATTCCGCGGGCCGGATCCGGTCCGTTTTTTTCGCGGCGGCGCATTCCGCGGTCCGGATCCGGTCCGGTTTTTGCGCGGCGGCGCGTTACGCGGGCCAGATCCGGTCCGGTTTTTGCGCGGCGGCGCATTCCGCGGGCCGGATCCGGTCCGGTTTTTGCGCGGCGGCGCGTTACGCGGGCCAGATCCGGTCCATTTTTTGCGCGGCGGCGCGTTACGCGGGCCAGATCCGGTCTGTTTTTTCCACTGCGGAGCGTCCCGCGGGTCGGATCAGGTCCGTTTTTTGCGCGGCGGTGCATTCCGCCGGCCGGATCCGGTCCGGTTTTTCCGCAGCGGCGCGTTCCGCGGGCCAGATCCGGTCCGGTTTTTGCGCGGCGGCCCGTTCCGCGGGCCGGATCCTTTCCATTTTTTCCGCGGCGGCGCATTCCGCCGGCCAGATCCGGTCCGGTTTTTCCGCAGCGGCGCGTTCCGCTGGCCAGATCCGGTCCGGTTTTTGCGCGGCGGAGCGTTACGCGGGCCAGATCTGCTCCGGTTTTTGCGCGGCAGCGCATTCCGCGGATCGGATCCGGTCCGGTTTTTGCGCAGCGTCCCATTCCGCTGGCTGGATCCGGTCCGGTTTTTCCGCGGCGGCGCGTTCCGCGGGCCAGATCCGGTCCGGTTTTTGCTCGGCGGCGCATTCTGCGGGCCGGATCCGGTCCATTTTTTCCACGGCAGCGCATTCCGCGGGCCGGATCCGATCCGGTTTTTGCGCGGCGGCGCGTTCCGCGGGCCGGATCCGGTCCGGTTTTTGCGCGGCGGCGCGTTCCATGGCCGGATCCGGTCCGTTTTTTCCGCGGCGGCACATTCCGTGGGCCGGATCCGGTCCGAATTTTGCGTGGCGGCGCATTCCGCGGGCCGGATCCGGTCCGGTTTTTGCGCGGCGGCGCATTCCGCGGGCCAGATCCGGTCCGGTTTTTGCGCGGCGGCGCATTCCGCGGTCCGGATCCGGTCCGGTTTTTGCGCGGCGGCGCGTTACGCGGGCCAGATCCGGTCCGGCTTTTGCGCGGCGGCTCGTTCCGCCGGCCGGATCCGGTCCGTTTTTTCCGCGGCGGCGCATTCCGCGGGCTGGATCCGGTCCGGTTTTTGCACGGCGGCGCATTCCGCGGGCCGGATCCGGTTCATTTTTTGCGCGGCGGCGCATTCTACGGTCCGGATCCGGTCCGGTTTTTGCGCGGCAGGGCGTTCCGCGGGCCGGATCTGGTCCGGTTTTTGCGCGGCGGCGCGTTACGCGGGCCAGATCCGGTCTGTTTTTCCGCGGCGGCGCTTTCCGCGGGCCGGATCCGGTCCGGTTTTTGCGCGGCGGCTCGTTCCGCCTGCCGGATCCGGTGCGTTTTTTGCGCGGCGGCGCATTCCGCGGGCCAGATCCGGTCCGGTTATTGCGCGGCGGCGCATTCCGCGGGCCAGATCCGGTCTGGTTTTTGTGCGGCGGCTCGTTCCGCCGGCCGATCCCGTCCGGTTTTTGCGCGGCGGCGCGTTCTGCGGGCCGGATCCGGTCCGGTTTTTCTGTGGCGGTCCGGATCCGGTCCGTTTTTTGCGCGGTGGGGCATTCCACGGGCCGGATCCGGTCCGGTTTTTGCGCGGCGGCGCATTCCGCGGGCCGGATCCGGTCTGTTTTTTCCGCGGCGGAGCATTCTGCGGGCCGGATCTGGTCCGTTTTTTGCACGGCGGCCCGTTCCGCGGGCCGGATCCGGTCCGGTTTTTGCACGGCGGCCCGTTCCGCCGGCCGGATCCGGTCCGGTTTTTGTGCGGCGGCGCGTTTCACAGGCCGGATCCGGTCCGGTTTTTGCGCGGCGGCGCGTTCCGCGGGCCGGATCCAGTCCGGTTTTTGCGTGCGGCCCGTTCTGCGGGCCGGATCCGGTCCGGTTTTTGCGCGGCGGCGCATTCCGTGCTCCCGATATGGTCCATTTTTTCCGCAGCGGCGCGTTCCGCGGGCCAGATCCGGTCCGGTTTTTGCGCGGCGGCGCATTCTGCGGGCCGGATCCGGTCCGGTTTTTGCGCGGCGGCGCGTTCCGCGGGCCAGATCCAGTCCGGCATTTGCGCGGTGGCGCATTCCGCGGGCCGGATCCGCTCCGGTTTTTGCGCGGCGGCGCGTTCCGCGGGCCAGATCCAGTCCGGCATTTGCGCGGTGGCGCATTCCGCGGGCCGGATCCGGTCCGGTTTTTGCGCGGCGGCGCATTTCACAGGCCCGATCCGGTCCGTTTTTTCCGCGGCGGCGCGTTCCGCGGGCCAGATCCGGTCCGGTTTTTGCGCGGCGGCTCGTTCCGCCGGCCGGATCCGGTCCGGTTTTTGCGCGGCGGCGCGTTCCATGGGCCGGATCCGGTCCGTTTTTTCCGCGGCGGCGCATTCCGCGGGCCGGATGCGGTCCGGTTTTTGCGCGGCGGCGCATTCCGCGGGCCGGATACGATCCGGTTTTTGCGCGGCGGCGCATTCCGCCGGCCGGATCCGGTCCGGTTTTTGCACGGCAGCGCATTCTGCGGGCCGGATCCGGTCCGGTTTTTGCGCGGCGGCGCGTTCCGCCGGCCGGATCCGATCCGGTTTTTGCGCGGCGGCGCATTCCGCCGGGCGGATCCGGTCCGGTTTTTGCGCAGCAGCGCATTCCGCGGGCCGGATCCGGTCCGGTTTTTGCCCGGGGGCCGGTTCCGCGGGCCGGATCCTTTCCGTTTTTTGCACGGCGGCGCATTCCGCGGGCCGGATCCGGTCCGGTTTTTGCGCGGCGGCCCGTTCCGCGGGCCGGATCCTTTCCGTTTTTTACGCGGCGGCTCAATCCGCCGGCCGGATCCGGTCCGTTTTTTGCGCGGCGGCGCATTCTGCGGACGGGATCCGGTCCAATTTTCGCGCGGCGGCGCGTTCTGCTGGCCGGATCCGGTCCGGTTTTTGCGCGGCGGCGCATTCCGTGGGCCGGATACGGTCTGCTTTTTCCGCGGCGGCGCATTCCGCGGGCCGGATCCGGTCCGTTTTTTCCGCGGCGGCGCGTTCCGCGGGCCGGATCCGGTCCGGTTATTGCGCAGCGGCGCATTCCGCGGGCCAGATCCGGTCCGGTTTTTGCGCGGCGGCGCGTTCCGCGGGCCGGATCCGGTCCGGTTTTTGCGCGGCGGCGCATTCCGCGGGCCGGATCCGGTCCGGTTTTTGCGCAGCGGCTCGTTCCGCCGGCCGGATCCCGTCCGGTTTTTGCGCGGCGGCTCGTTCCGCCGGCCGGATCCCGTCCGGTTTTTGCGCGGCAGCGCGTTCTGCGGGCCGGATCCGGTCTGTTTTTTCCACTGCGGCGCGTCCCGCGGGCCGGATCCGGTCCGGTTTTTGTGCGGCGGTCCAGATCCGGTCCGTTTTTTGCGCGGTGGCGCATTCCGCGGGCCGGATCCGCTCCGGTTTTTGCGCGGCGGCTCGTTCCGCCGGCCCGGATCCCATCCGGTTTTTGCGCGGCGGCCCGTTCCGCGGGCCAGATCCTTTCCGTTTCTTCCGCGGCGGAACATTCCGCCGGCCGGATCCGGTCCGGTTTTTGCGCGGCGGCGCATTCCGTGCTCCCGATATGGTCCATTTTTTCCGCAGCGGCGCGTTCCGCGGGCCAGATCCAGTCCGGCATTTGCGCGGTGGCGCATTCCGCAGGCCGGATCCGATCCGGTTTTTGCGCGGCGGCGCATTCCGCCGGGCGGATCCGGTCTGGTTTTTGCGCGGCGGCGCGTTCCGCGGGCCAGATCCGGTCTGGTTTTTGTGCGGCGGCTCGTTCCGCCGGCCGATCCCGTCCGGTTTTTGCGCGGCGGCGCGTTCTGCGGGCCGGATCCGGTCCGGTTTTTCTGTGGCGGTCCGGATCCGGTCCGTTTTTTGCGCGGTGGGGCATTCCACGGGCCGGATCCGGTCCGGTTTTTGCGCGGCGGCGCATTCCGCGGGCCGGATCCGGTCTGTTTTTTCCGCGGCGGAGCATTCTGCGGGCCGGATCTGGTCCGTTTTTTGCACGGCGGCCCGTTCCGCGGGCCGGATCCGGTCCGGTTTTTGCACGGCGGCCCGTTCCGCCGGCCGGATCCGGTCCGGTTTTTGTGCGGCGGCGCGTTTCACAGGCCGGATCCGGTCCGGTTTTTGCGCGGCGGCGCGTTCCGCGGGCCGGATCCAGTCCGGTTTTTGCGTGCGGCCCGTTCTGCGGGCCGGATCCGGTCCGGTTTTTGCGCGGCGGCGCATTCCGTGCTCCCGATATGGTCCATTTTTTCCGCAGCGGCGCGTTCCGCGGGCCAGATCCGGTCCGGTTTTTGCGCGGCGGCGCATTCTGCGGGCCGGATCCGGTCCGGTTTTTGCGCGGCGGCGCGTTCCGCGGGCCAGATCCAGTCCGGCATTTGCGCGGTGGCGCATTCCGCGGGCCGGATCCGGTCCGGTTTTTGCGCGGCGGCGCGTTCCGCGGGCCAGATCCAGTCCGGCATTTGCGCGGTGGCGCATTCCGCGGGCCGGATCCGGTCCGGTTTTTGCGCGGCGGCGCGTTTCACAGGCCCGATCCGGTCCGTTTTTTCCGCGGCGGCGCGTTCCGCGGGCCAGATCCGGTCCGGTTTTTGCGCGGCGGCTCGTTCCGCCGGCCGGATCCGGTCCGGTTTTTGCGCGGCGGCACGTTCCATGGGCCGGATCCGGTCCGTTTTTTCCGCGGCGGCGCATTCCGCGGGCCGGATGCGGTCCGGTTTTTGCGCGGCGGCGCATTCCGCGGGCCGGATACGATCCGGTTTTTGCGCGGCGGCGCATTCCGCCGGCCGGATCCGGTCCGGTTTTTGCGCGGCAGCGCATTCTGCGGGCCGGATCCGGTCCGGTTTTTGCGCGGCGGCGCGTTCCGCCGGCCGGATCCGATCCGGTTTTTGCGCGGCGGCGCATTCCGCCGGGCGGATCCGGTCCGGTTTTTGCGCAGCAGCGCATTCCGCGGGCCGGATCCGGTCCGGTTTTTGCCCGGGGGCCGGTTCCGCGGGCCGGATCCTTTCCGTTTTTTGCACGGCGGCGCATTCCGCGGGCCGGATCCGGTCCGGTTTTTGCGCGGCGGCCCGTTCCGCGGGCCGGATCCTTTCCGTTTTTTACGCGGCGGCTCAATCCGCCGGCCGGATCCGGTCCGTTTTTTGCGCGGCGGCGCATTCTGCGGGCCAGATCCGGTCCAATTTTCGCGCGGCGGCGCGTTCTGCTGGCCGGATCCGGTCCGGTTTTTGCGCGGCGGCGCATTCCGTGGGCCGGATACGGTCCGCTTTTTCCGCGGCGGCGCATTCCGCGGGCCGGATCCGGTCCGTTTTTTCCGCGGCGGCGCGTTCCGCGGGCCGGATCCGGTCCGGTTATTGCGCAGCGGCGCATTCCGCGGGCCAGATCCGGTCCGGTTTTTGCGCGGCGGCGCGTTCCGCGGGCCGGATCCGGTCCGGTTTTTGCGCGGCGGCGCATTCCGCGGGCCGGATCCGGTCCGGTTTTTGCGCAGCGGCTCGTTCCGCCGGCCGGATCCCGTCCGGTTTTTGCGCGGCGGCTCGTTCCGCCGGCCGGATCCCGTCCGGTTTTTGCGCGGCAGCGCGTTCTGCGGGCCGGATCCGGTCTGTTTTTTCCACTGCGGCGCGTCCCGCGGGCCGGATCCGGTCCGGTTTTTGTGCGGCGGTCCAGATCCGGTCCGTTTTTTGCGCGGTGGCGCATTCCGCGGGCCGGATCCGCTCCGGTTTTTGCGCGGCGGCTCGTTCCGCCGGCCCGGATCCCATCCGGTTTTTGCGCGGCGGCCCGTTCCGCGGGCCAGATCCTTTCCGTTTCTTCCGCGGCGGAACATTCCGCCGGCCGGATCCGGTCCGGTTTTTGCGCGGCGGCGCATTCCGTGCTCCCGATATGGTCCATTTTTTCCGCAGCGGCGCGTTCCGCGGGCCAGATCCAGTCCGGCATTTGCGCGGTGGCGCATTCCGCAGGCCGGATCCGATCCGGTTTTTGCGCGGCGGCGCATTCCGCCGGGCGGATCCGGTCTGGTTTTTGCGCGGCGGCGCGTTCCGCGGGCCAGATCCGGTCCGTTTTTTGCGCGGCGGCGCGTTTCACAGGCCGGATCCGGTCCGTTTTTTCCGCGGCGGCGCATTCCGCGGGCCGGATCCGGTCCGTTTTTTGCGCGGCGGCGCGTTTCACAGGCCGGATCCGGTCCGGTTTTTGCGCGGCGGCGCATTCCGCGGGCCGGATCCGGTCCGGTTTTTCTGCGGCGGCGAGTTCCGCGGGCCAGATCCGGTCCGGTTTTTGCGCGGCGGCGCATTCCGCGGGCCGGATTCGGTCCATTTTTTGCGCGGCGGCGCATTCTGCGGACCGGATCCGCTCCGGTTTTTGCGCTGCGGCGCGTTCAGCCGGCCGGATCCGGTCTGGTTTTTGCGCGGCGGCGCATTCCGCGGGCCGGATCCGGTCCGTTTTTTCCGCGGCGGCCCTTTCCGCGGGCCGGGTCCTTTCCGTTTTTTCCGCGGCGGTGCATTCCGTGGGCCGGATCCGGTCCGTTTTTTGCGCAGCGGCGCATTCCGCGGGCCGGATCCGGTCCGGTTTTTGCACGGCGGCCCGTTCCGCCGGCCGGATCCTTTCCGTTTTTTGCACGGCGGCGCATTCCGTGGGCCGGGTCTGGTCCGGTTTTTGCGCAGCTGCGCATTCCGTGCGCCGGATACGGTTCGTTTTTTGCACGGCGGCCCGTTCCGCGGGCCGGATCCTTTCCGTTTTTTCCGCGGCGTCTCAATCCGCCGGCCGGATCCAGTCCGGTTTTTACACGGCGGCGCATTCCGCCGGCCGCATCCGGTCCAATTTTCGCGCGGCGGCGCGTTCTGCTGGCCGGATCCGGTCCAGTTTTTGCGCGGCGGCGCATTCCGTGGGCCGGATCCGGTCCGGTTTTTCCGCCGCGGCGCGTTCTGCTGGCCGGATCCGGTCCGTTTTTTCCGCGGCGGCGCGTTTTGCGGGCCAGATCCGGTCCGGTTTTTGCGCGGCGGCTCGTTCCGCCGGCCGGATCCGGTCCGGTTTTTGCGCGGCGGCGCGTTCCATGGGCCAATTCCGGTCCGTTTTTTCCGCGGCGGCGCGTTTTGCGGGCCGGATGCGGTCCGGTTTTTGCGCGGCGGCGCATTCCGCAGGCCAGATCCGGTCCGTTTTTTCCGCGGCGGCGCATTCCGCCGGCCGGATCCGGTCCGGTTTTTGCGCGGCGGCGCATTCTGCGGGCCGGATCCGGTCCGGTTTTTGCGCGGCGGCGCGTTCCGCCGGCCGGATCTGGTCCGGTTTTTGCGCGGCGGCGCATTCCGCCGGCCGGATCCGGTCCGGTTTTTCTGCGGCGGCGCGTTACGCGGGCCAGATCCGGTCCGGTGTTTGCGCGGCGGCGCATTCCGCGGGCCGCATCCGGTCCGTTTTTCGCGCGGCGGCGCATTCCGCGGGCCGGATCCGGTCCGTTTTTTGCGCAGCGGCGCATTCCGCGGGCTGGATACTTTCCGTTTTTTGCACGGCGGCGCATTCCGCGGGCCGGATCGGGTCCGTTTTTTGCGCGGCGGCGCATTCCGCCGGCCGGATCCGGTCCGGTTTTTGCGCGGCGGCGCATTCTGCGGGCCGGATCCGGTCCGGTTTTTGCGTTGCGGCGCGTTCCGCCGGCCGGATCCGATCCGGTTTTTGCGCGGCGGCGCATTCCGCCGGCTGGATCCGGTCCGGTTTTTGCGCGGCGGCGCGTTCCGCGGGCCAGATCCAGTCCGGCTTCTCCGCGGTGGCGCATTCCGCGGGCCGGATCCGGTCTGGTTTTTGCGTGGCGGCGCGTTTCACAGGCCGGATCCGGTCCGTTTTTTCCGCGGCGGCGCATTCCGCTGGCCAGATCCGGTCCGGTTTTTGCGCGGCGGCGCATTCCGCGGGCCGGATTCGGTCCATTTTTTGCGCGGCGGCGCATTCTGCGGACCGGATCCAGTCCGCTTTTTGCGCTGCGGCGGGTTCTGCCGGCCGGATCCGGTCTGGTTTTTGCGCGGCGGCGCATTCCGCGGGCCGGATGCGGTCCGTTTTTTCCGCGGCGGCCCTTTCCGCGGGCCGGATCCTTTCCGTTTTTTCCGCGGCGGTGCATTCCGTGGGCCGGATCCGGTCCGTTTTTTGCGCAGCGGCGCATTCCGCGGGCCGGATCCTTTCCGTTTTTTGCACGGCGGCGCATTACGCGGGCCGGATCCGGTCCGGTCTTTGCACGGCGGCGCATTCCGTGCGCCGGATACGGTCCGTTTTTTGCACGGCGGCTCAATCCGCCGGCTGGATCCGGTCCGGTTTTTGCGCGGCGGCACATTCCGTGGGCCGGATACGGTCCGGTTTTTCCGCGGCGGCGCATTCCGCGGGCCGGATCCGGTCCGTTTTTTGCACGGCGGCGCATTCCGCGGGCCGGATCCGCTCCGGTTATTGCGCGGCGGCGCGTTCCATGGGCCGGATCCGGTCCGTTTTTTCCGCGGCGGCGCATTCCGCGGGCCGGATGCGGTCCGGTTTTTGCGCGGCGGCGCATTCCGCAGGCCAGATCCGGTCCGTTTTTTCTGCGGCGGCGCATTCCGCGGGCCACATCCAGTCCGGTGTTTGCGCGGCGGCGCGTTCCGCGGGCCGGATCCGGTCTGGTTTTTGCGCGGCGGCTCGTTCCGCCGGCCGGATCCCGTCCGGTTTTTGCGCGGCGGCGCGTTCCGCGGGCCGGATCCGGTCTGTTTTTTCCACTGCGGCGCGTCCCGCGGGCCGGATCCGGTCCGGTTTTTGTGCGGCGGTCCAGATCCGGTCCGTTTTTTGCGCGGTGGCGCATTCCGCGGGCCAGATCCGCTCCGGTTTTTGCGCGGCGGCTCGTTCCGCGGTCCGGATCCCATCCGGTTTTTGCGCGGCGGCGCGTTCCGCGGGCTGGATCCGGTCCGGTTTTTGCACGGCGGCGCATTCCGTGCTCCCGATATGGTCCATTTTTTCCGCAGCGGCGCGTTCCGTGGGCCAGATCCGGTCCGGTTTTTGCGCGGCGGCGCATTCTGCGGGCCGGATCCGGTCCGGTTTTTGCGCGGCGGCGCGTTCCGCCGGCCGGATCCGATCCGGTTTTTGCGCGGCGGCGCATTCCGCCGGGCGGATCCGGTCCGGTTTTTGCGCGGCGGCGCATTCCGCGGGCCGGATCCGGTCCGTTTTTTCCGCGGCGGCCCTTTCTGCGGGCCAGATCCTTTCCGTTTTTTCCGCGGCGGTGCATTCCGTGGACCGGATCCGGTCCGTTTTTTGCGCGGCGGCGCGTTCCGCGGGCCGGATCCGGTCCGGTTTTTGCACGGCCGCCCGATCCGCGGGCCGGATCCTTTCCGTTTTTTACACGGCGGCGCATTCCGCGGGCCGGATCGGGTCCGTTTTTTGCGCGGCGGCGCATTCCGTGGGCCGGGTCTGGTCCGGTTTTTGCACAGCTGCGCATTACGCGCGCCGGATCCGGTCCGTTTTTTGCGCGGCGGCCCGTTCCGCGGGCCGGATCCTTTCCGTTTTTTCCGCGGCGGCTCAATCCGCCGGCCGGATCCGGTCCGGTTTTTGCGCGGCGGCGCATTCCGCCGGCCGGATCCGGTCCAATTTTCGCGGGGCGGCGCGTTCTGCTGGCCGGATCCGGTCCGGTTTTTGCGCGGCGGCGCATTCCGTGGGCCGGATACGGTCCGTTTTTTCCGCGGCGGCGCGTTCCGCGGGCCGGATCCGGTCCGGTTATTGCGCGGCGGCGCGTTCCATGGGCCGGATCCGGTCCGTTTTTTCCGCGGCGGCGCATTCCGCGGGCCGGATGCCGTCCGGTTTTTGCGCGGCGGCGCATTCCGCAGGCCAGATCCGGTCCGTTTTTTCCGCGGCGGCGCATTCCGCCGGCCGTATCCGGTCCATTTTTTGCGCGGCGACGCATTCTGCGGGCAGGATCCCGTCCGGTTTTTGCACGGCGGCCCGTTCCGCGGGCCGGATCTGGTCCGGTTTTTGTGCGGCGGCGCATTCCGCGGGCTGGATCTGGTCCGTTTTTTGCACGGCGGCGCGTTCCGCGGGCCGGATCCGGTCCGGTTTTTGCGCGGTGGCGCGTTCCGCGGGCTGGATCCGGTCCGGTTTTTGCGCAGCGTCCCATTCCGCCAGCCGGATCTGGTCCGGTTTTTGCGCGGCGGCGCGTTCCGTGGGCTGGATCCGGTCCGGTTTTTGCGCGGCGACGCATTCCGCGGGCCGGATCCGGTCCGGTTTTTGCGCGGCGGCGCGTTCCGCGGGCCGGATCCGGTCTGTTTTTTCCACTGCGGCGCGTCCCGCGCGTCGGATCAGGTCCGGTTTTTGCGCGGCGGAGCGTTACGCGGGCCAGATCCGCTCCGGTTTTTGCGCGGCGGCGCATTCCGCGGGCCGGATCCGGTCCGGTTTTTGCGCGGCGGCGCATTCCGTGGGCCAGATCCGGTCCGGTTTTTCCGCAGCGGCGCGTTCCGCGGGCCAGATCCGATCCGGTTTTTGCGCGGCGGAGCGTTACGCGGGCCAGATCCGCTCCGGTTTTTGCGCGGCGGCGCATTCCGCGGGCCGGATCCGGTCCATTTTTTCCACGGCAGCGCGTTCCGCGGGCCGGATCCGATCCGAATTTTGCACGGCGGCGCGTTCCGCGGGCCGGATCCGGTCCGGTTTTTGCGCGGCGGCGCGTTCCATGGCCCGATCCGGTCCGTTTTTTCCGCGGCGGCGCATTCCGTGGGCCGGATCCGGTCCGAATTTTGCACGGCGGCGCGTTCTGCTGGCCAGATCCGGTCCGGTTTTTGCGTGGCGGCGCGTTCCATGGGCCGGATCCGCTCCGGTTTTTGCGCGGCGGCGCATTCCGCGGGCCGGATGCGGTCCGGTTTTTGTGCGGCGGCGCATTCCGCAGGCCAGATCCGGTCCGTTTTTTCTGCGGCGGCGCATTCCGCGGGCCACATCCAGTCCGGTGTTTGCGCGGCGGCGCGTTCCGCGGGCCGGATCCGGTCTGGTTTTTGCGCGGCGGCTCGTTCCGCCGGCCGTATCCCGTCCGGTTTTTGCGCGGCGGCGCGTTCCGCGGGCCGGATCCGGTCTGTTTTTTCCACTGCGGCGCGTCCCGCGGGCCGGATCCGGTCCGGTTTTTGTGCGGCGGTCCAGATCCGGTCCGTTTTTTGCGCGGTGGCGCATTCCGCGGGCCAGATCCGCTCCGGTTTTTGCGCGGCGGCTCGTTCCGCGGTCCGGATCCCATCCGGTTTTTGCGCGGCGGCGGGTTCCGCGGGCTGGATCCGGTCCGGTTTTTGCACGGCGGCGCATTCCGTGCTCCCGATATGGTCCATTTTTTCCGCAGCGGCGCGTTCCGTGGGCCAGATCCGGTCCGGTTTTTGCGCGGCGGCGCATTCTGCGGGCCGGATCCGGTCCGGTTTTTGCGCGGCGGCGCGTTCCGCCGGCCGGATCCGATCCGGTTTTTGCGCGGCGGCGCATTCTGCCGGCCGGATCCGGTCCGGTTTTTGCGCGGCGGCGCGTTCAGCCGGCCGGATCCGGTCCGGTTTTTGCGCGGCGGCGCGTTCCGCGGGCCAGATCCGGTCCGGTTTTTCCGCGGCGGCCCTTTCCGCCGGCCGGATCCGGTCCGGTTTTTCCGCGGCGGTGCATTCCGTGGGCCGGATCCGGTCCGTTTTTTGCGCAGCGGCGCATTCCGCGGGCCGGATCCGGTCCGGTTTTTGCCCGGGGACCCGTTCCGCCGGCCGGATCCTTTCCGTTTTTTCCGCGGCGGCTCAATCCGCCGGCCGGATCCGGTCCGTTTTTTGCGCGGCGGCGCATTCCGCGGGCCGGATCCGGTCCAATTTTCGCGCGGCGGCGCGTTCTGCTGGCCGGATCCGGTCCGGTTTTTGCGCGGCGGCGCATTCCGTGGGCCGGATACGGTCCGCTTTTTCCGCGGCGGCGCATTCCGCGGGCCGGATCCGGTCCGTTTTTTCCGCGGCGGCGCGTTCCGCGGGCCGGATCCGGTCCGGTTATTGCGCAGCGGCGCATTCCGCGGGCCAGATCCGGTCCGGTTTTTGCGCGGCGGCGCGTTCCGCGGGCCGGATCCGGTCCGGTTTTTGCGCGGCGGCTCGTTCCGCCGGCCGGATCCCGTCCGGTTTTTGCGCGGCGGCTCGTTCCGCCGGCCGGATCCCGTCCGGTTTTTGCGCGGCAGCGCGTTCCGCGGGCCGGATCCGGTCTGTTTTTTCCACTGCGGCGCGTCCCGCGGGCCGGATCCGGTCCGGTTTTTGTGCGGCGGTCCAGATCCGGTCCGTTTTTTGCGCGGTGGCGCATTCCGCGGGCCGGATCCGCTCCGGTTTTTGCGCGGCGGCTCGTTCCGCGGGCCGGATCCCATCCGGTTTTTGCGCGGCGGCGCGTGCCGCGGGCTGGATCCGCTCCGGTTTTTGCACGGCGGCCCGTTCCGCCGGCCGGATCCTTTCCGTTTCTTCCGCGGCGGCACATTCCGCGGGCCGGATCCGGTCCGGTTTTTGCGCGGCGGCGCATTCCGTGCTCCCGATATGGTCCATTTTTTCCGCAGCGGCGCGTTCCGCGGGCCAGATCCGGTCCGGTTTTTGCGCGGCGGCGCATTCTGCGGGCCAGATCCGGTCCGGTTTTTGCGCGGCGGCGCGTTCCGCCGGCCGGATCCGATCCGGTTTTTGCGCGGCGGCGCGTTCCGCGGGCCAGATCCAGTCCGGCATTTGCGCGGTGGTGCTTTCCGCGGGCCGGATCCGGTCCGGTTTTTGCGCGGCGGCGCGTTTCACAGGCCGGATCCGGTCCGTTTTTTCTGCGGCGGCGCATTCCGCGGGCCGGATCCGGTCCGGTTTTTGCGCGGCGGCGCGTTTCACAGGCCGGATCCGGTCCGTTTTTTCTGCGGCGGCGCATTCCGCGGAGCGGATCCGGTCCGGTTTTTGCGCGGCGGTGCGTTTCACAGGCCGGATCTGGTCCGTTTTTTCCGCGGCGGCGCATTCCGCGGGCCGGATCCGGTCCGTTTTTTCCGCGGCGGCGCGTTCCGCGGGCCAGATCCGGTCCGGTTTTTGCGCGGCGGCTCGTTCCGCCGGCCGGATCCGGTCCGGTTTTTGCGCGGCGGCGCGTTCCATGGGCCGGATCCGGTCCGTTTTTTCCGCGGCGGCGCATTCCGCGGGCCGGATGCGGTCCGATTTTTGCGCGGCGGCGCATTCCGCGGGCCGGATACGGTCCGGTTTTTGCGCGGCGGCGCATTCCGCCGGCCGGATCCGTTCCGGTTTTTGCGCGGCAGCGCATTCTGCCGGCCGGATCCGGTCCGGTTTTTGCGCGGCAGCGCGTTCCTTCGGCCGGATCCGATCCGGTTTTTGCGCGGCGGCGCATTCCGCCGGGCGGATCCGGTCCGGTTTTTGCGCAGCAGCGCATTCCGCCGGCCGGATCCGGTCCGGTTTTTGCCCGGGGGCCCGTTCCGCGGGCCGGATCCTTTCCGTTTTTTGCACGGCGGCGCATTCCGCGGGCCGGATCGGGTCAGTTTTTTGCACGGCGGCCCGTTCCGCGGGCCGGATCCTTTCCGTTTTTTCCGCGGCGGCTCAATCCGCCGGCCGGATCCGGTCCGTTTTTTGCGCGGCGGCGCATTCCGCGGGCCGGATCCGGTCCAATTTTCGCGCGGCGGCGCGTTCTGCTGGCCGGATCCGGTCCGGTTTTTGCGCGGCGGCGCATTCCGTGGGCCGGATACGGTCCGCTTTTTCCGCAGCGGCGCATTCCACGGGCCGTATCCGGTCCGTTTTTTCCGCGGCGGCGCGTTCCGCGGGCCGGATCCGGTCCGGTTATTGCGCGGCGGCGCATTCCGCGGGCCAGATCCGGTCCGGTTTTTGCGCGGCGGCGCGTTCCGCGGGCCGGATCCGGTCCGGTTTTTGCGCGGCGGCTCGTTCCGCCGGCCGGATCCCGTCCGGTTTTTGCGCGGCGGCTCGTTCCGCCGGCCGGATCCCGTCCGGTTTTTGCGCGGCAGCGCGTTCCGCGGGCCGGATCCGGTCTGTTTTTTCCACTGCGGCGCGTCCCGCGGGCCGGATCCGGTCCGGTTTTTGTGCGGCGGTCCAGATCCGGTCCGTTTTTTGCGCGGTGGCGCATTCCGCGGGCCGGATCCGCTCCGGTTTTTGCGCGGCGGCTCGTTCCGCGGGCCGGATCCCATCCGGTTTTTGCGCGGCGGCCCGTTCCGCTGGCCGGATCCTTTCCGTTTCTTCCGCGGCGGCACATTCCGCCGGCCGGATCCGGTCCGGTTTTTGCGCGGCGGCGCATTCCGTGCTCCCGATATGGTCCATTTTTTCCGCAGCGGCGCGTTCCGCGGGCCAGATCCGGTCCGGTTTTTGCGCGGCGGCGCATTCTGCGGGCCGGATCCGGTCCGGTTTTTGCGCGGCGGCGCGTTCCGCCGGCCGGATCCGATCCGGTTTTTGCGCGGCGGCGCGTTCCGCGGGCCAGATCCAGTCCGGCATTTGCGCGGTGGCGCATTCCGCGGGCCGGATCCGGTCCGGTTTTTCTGCGGCGGCGAGTTCCGCGGGCCGGATCCGGTCCGGTTTTTGCGCGGCGGCGCATTCCGCGGGCCGGATTCGGTCCATTTTTTGCGCGGCGGCGCATTCTGCAGACCGGATCCGGTCCGGTTTTTGCGCTGCGGCGCGTTCAGCCGGCCGGATCCGGTCTGGTTTTTGCGCGGCGGCGCATTCCGCGGGCCGGGTCCTTTCCGTTTTTTCCGCGGCGGCTCAATCCGCCGGCCGGATCCGGTCCGTTTTTTGCGCGGCGGCGCATTCCGCGGGCCGGATCCGGTCCAATTTTCGCGCGGCGGCGCGTTCTGCTGGCCGGATCCGGTCCGGTTTTTGCGCGGCGGCGCATTCCGTGGGCCGGATACTGTCCGCTTTTTCCGCGGCGGCGCATTCCGTGGGCCGGATCCGGTCCGTTTTTTCCGCGGCGGCGCGTTCCGCGGGCCGGATCCGGTCCGGTTATTGCGCAGCGGCGCATTCCGCGGGCCAGATCCGGTCCGGTTTTTGCGCGGCGGCGCGTTCCGCGGGCCAGACCCGGTCCGGTTTTTGCGCGGCGGCTCGTTCCGCCGGCCGGATCCCGTCCGGTTTTTGCGCGGCGGCTCGTTCCGCCGGCCGGATCCCGTCCGGTTTTTGCGCGGCAGCGCGTTCCGCGGGCCGGATCCGGTCTGTTTTTTCCACTGCGGCGCGTTCCGCGGGCCGGATCAGGTCCGGTTTTTGTGCGGCGGTCCAGATCCGGTCCGTTTTTTGCGCGGTGGCGCATTCCGCGGGCCGGATCCGCTCCGGTTTTTGCGCGGCGGCTCGTTCCGCGGGCCGGATCCCATCCGGATTTTGCGCGGCGGCGCGTGCCGCGGGCTGGATCCGCTCCGGTTTTTGCACGGCGGCCCGTTCCGCCGGCCGGATCCTTTCCGTTTCTTCCGCGGCGGCACATTCCGCGGGCCGGATCCGGTCCGGTTTTTGCGCGGCGGCGCATTCCGTGCTCCCGATTTGGTCCATTTTTTCCGCAGCGGCGCGTTCCGCGGGCCAGATCCGGTCCGGTTTTTGCGCGGCGGCGCATTCTGCGGGCCGGATCCGGTCCGGTTTTTGCGCGGCGGCGCATTCCGCCGGCCGGATCCGATCCGGTTTTTGCGCGGCGGCGCGTTCCGCGGGCCAGATCCAGTCCGGCATTTGCGCGGTGGCGCATTCCGCGGGCCGGATCCGGTCCGGTTTTTGCGCGGCGGCGGGTTTCACAGGCCGGATCCGGTCCGTTTTTTCTGCGGCGGCGCATTCCGCGGGCCGGATCCGGTCCGGTTTTTGCGCGGCGGCGCGTTTCACAGGCCGGATCCGGTCCGTTTTTTCTGCGGCGGCGCATTCCGCGGGGCGGATCCGGTCCGGTTTTTGCGCGGCGGTGCGTTTCACAGGCCGGATCTAGTCCGTTTTTTCCGCGGCGGCGTATTCCGCGGGCCGGATCCGGTCCGTTTTTTCCGCGGCGGCGCGTTCCGCGGGCCAGATCCGGTCCGGTTTTTGCGCGGCGGCTCGTTCCGCCGGCCGGATCCGGTCCGGTTTTTGCGCGGCGGCGCGTTCCATGGGCCGGATCCGGTCCGTTTTTTCCGCGGCGGCGCATTCCGCGGGCCGGATGCGGTCCGTTTTTTGCACGGCGGCGCATTCCGCGGGCCGGATACGGTCCGGTTTTTGCGCGGCGGCGCATTCCGCCGGCCGGATCCGTTCCGGTTTTTGCGCGGCAGCGCATTCTGCCGGCCGGATCCGCTCCGGTTTTTGCGCGGCGGCGCGTTCCGCCGGCCGGATCCGATCCGGTTTTTGCGCGGCGGCGCATTCCGCCGGGCGGATCCGGTCCGGTTTTTGCGCAGCAGCACATTCCGCGGGCCGGATCCGGTCCGGTTTTTGCCCGGGGGCCCGTTCCGCGGGCCGGATCCTTTCCGTTTTTTGCACGGCGGCGCATTCCGCGGGCCGGATCGGGTCAGTTTTTTGCACGGCGGCCCGTTCCGCGGGCCGGATCCTTTCCGTTTTTTCCGCGGCGGCTCAATCCGCCGGCCGGATCCGGTCCGTTTTTTGCGCGGCGGCGCATTCCGTGGGCCGGATACGGTCCGCTTTTTCCACGGCGGCGCATTCCGCCGGCCGGATCCGGTCCGTTTTTTCCGCGGCGGCGCGTTCCGCGGGCCGGATCCGGTCCGGTTATTGCGCGGCGGCGCATTCCGCGGGCCAGATCCGGTCCGGTTTTTGCGCGGCGGCGCGTTCCGCGGGCCGGATCCGGTCCGGTTTTTGCGCGGCGGCCCGTTCCGCCGGCCGGATCCTTTCCGTTTCTTCCGCGGCGGCACATTCCGCCGGCCGGATCCGGTCCGGTTTTTGCGCGGCGGCGCATTCCGTGCTCCCGATATGGTCCATTTTTTCCGCAGCGGCGCGTTCCGCGGGCCAGATCCGGTCCGGTTTTTGCGCGGCGGCGCATTCTGCGGGCCGGATCCGGTCCGGTTTTTGCGCGGCGGCGCGTTCCGCCGGCCGGATCCGATCCGGTTTTTGCGCGGCAGCGCGTTCCGCGGGCCAGATCCAGTCCGGCATTTGCGCGGTGGCGCATTCCGCGGGCCGGATCCGATCCGGTTTTTGCGCGGCGGCGCATTCCGCCGGGCGGATCCGGTCCGGTTTTTGCGCGGCGGCGCGTTCCACGGGCCAGATCCGGTCCGTTTTTTCCGTGGCGGCGCATTCCGCGGGCCGGATCCGGTCCGGTTTTTGCGTGGCGGCGCGTTTCACAGGCCGGATCCGGTCCGTTTTTTCCGCGGCGGCGCATTCCGCCGGCCGGATCCGGTCCGGTTTTTGCGCGGCGGCGCATTCCGCGGGCCGGATTCGGTCCATTTTTTGCGCGGCGGCGCATTCTGCGGACCGGATCCGGTCCGGTTTTTGCGCTGCGGCGCGTTCAGCCGGCCGGATCCGGTCTGGTTTTTGCGCGGCGGCGCATTCCGCGGGCCGGATCCGGTCCGTTTTTTCCGCGGCGGCCCTTTCCGCGGGCCGGGTCCTTTCCGTTTTTTCCGCGGCGGTGCATTCCGTGGGCCGGATCCGGTCCGTTTTTTGCGCAGCGGCGCATTCCGCGGGCCGGATCCGGTCCGGTTTTTGCACGGCGGCCCGTTCCGCCGGCCGGATCCTTTCTGTTTTTTCCACGGCGTCTCAATCCGCCGGCCGGATCCAGTCCGGTTTTTGCGCGGCGGCGCATTCCGTGGGCCGGATCCGGTCCGGTTTTTCCGCCGCGGCGCGTTCTGCTGGCCGGATACGGTCCGTTTTTTCGCGCGGCGGCGCGTTCTGCTGGCCGGATCCGGTCCGGTTTTTGCGCGGCGGCGCATTCTGCGGACCGGATCCGGTCCGGTTTTTGCGCGGCGGCTCGTTCCGCCGGCCGGATCCGGTCCGGTTTTTGCGCGGCGGCGCGTTCCATGGGCCGGATCCGGTCCGTTTTTTCCGCGGCGGCGCGTTTTGCGGGCCGGATGCGGTCCGGTTTTTGCGCGGCGGCGCATTCCGCAGGCCAGATCCGGTCCGGTTTTTGTGCGGCGGCGCATTCCGCGGGCCGGATCCGGTCCGTTTTTTGCGCGGCGGCGCATTCCGCGGGCCGGATCCGGTCCGTTTTTTGCGCAGCGGCGCATTCCGCGGGCTGGATCCTTTCCGTTTTTTGCACGGCGGCGCATTCCGCGGGCCGGATCGGGTCCGTTTTTTGCGCGGCGGCGCATTCCGTGGGCCGGGTCTGCTCCGGTTTTTACACGGCGGCGCATTCCGCCGGCCGGATACGGTCCGCTTTTTCCGCGGCGGCGCATTCCGCGGGCCGGATCCGGTCCGTTTTTTCCGCGGCGGCGCGTTCCGCGGGCCAGATCCGGTCCGGTTTTTGCGCAGCGGCTCGTTCCGCCGGCCGGATCCGGTCCGGTTTTTGCGCGGCGGCGCGTTCCATGGGCCGGATCCGGTCCGTTTTTTCCGCGGCGTCGCATTCCGCGGGCCGGATGCGGTCCGGTTTTTGCGCGGCGGCGCATTCCGCGGGCCGGATCCGGTCCGGTTTTTGCGCGGCGGCGCATTCTGCGGGCCGGATCCGGTCCGGTTTTTGCGCGGCGGCGCGTTCCGCTGGCCGGATCCGATCCGGTTTTTGCGCGGCGGCGCATTCCGCCGGCTGGATCCGGTCCGGTTTTTGCGCGGCGGCGCGTTCCGCGGGCCAGATCCAGTCCGGCTTCTCCGCGGTGGCGCATTCCGCGGGCCGGATCCGGTCCGTTTTTTGCACGGCGGCGCGTTTCACATGCCGGATCCGGTTCGGTTTTTGCGCGGCGGCGCATTCCGCGGGCCGGATCCCGTCCGGTTTTTCTGCGGCGGCGAGTTCCGCGGGCCAGATCCGGTCCGGTTTTTGCGCGGCGGCGCATTCCGCGGGCCGGATTCGGTCCATTTTTTGCGCAGCGGCGCATTCCGCGGGCCGGATCCGGTCCGGTTTTTGCGCGGCGGCCCGTTCCGCGGGCCGGATCCTTTCCGTTTTTTGCACGGCGGCGCATTCCGTGCGCCGGATACGGTCCGTTTTTTGCACGGCGGCTCAATCCGCCGGCCGGATCCGGTCCGGTTTTTGCGCGGCGGCACATTCCGCGGGCCGGATCCGGTCCGTTTTTTGCACGGCGGCGCATTCCGCGGGCCGGATCCGGTCCGGTTATTGCGCGGCGGCGCGTTCCATGGGCCGGATCCGGTCCGTTTTTTCCGCGGCGGCGCATTCCGCGGTCCGGATCCGGTCCGGTTTTTGCGCGGCGGCGCATTCCGCGGGCCAGATCCGGTCCGTTTTTTCTGCGGCGGCGCATTCCGCAGGCCACATCCAGTCCGGTGTTTGCGCGGCGGCGCGTTCCGCGGGCCGGATCCGGTCTGGTTTTTTCGCGGCGGCTCGTTCCGCCGGCCGGATCCCGTCCGGTTTTTGCGCGGCGGCGCGTTCCGCGGGCCGGATCCGGTCTGTTTTTTCCACTGCGGCGCGTCCCGCGGGCCGGATCCGGTCCGGTTTTTGCGCGGCGGCGCATTCCGCGGGCCGGATCCCGTCCGGTTTTTCTGCGGCGGCGAGTTCCGCGGGCCAGATCCGGTCCGGTTTTTGCGCGGCTGCGCATTCCGCGGGCCGGATTCGGTCCATTTTTTGCGCGGCGGCGCATTCTGCGGACCAGATCCGGTCCGGTTTTTGCGCGGCGGCGCGTTCAGCCGGCCGGATCCGGTCCGGTTTTTGCGCGGCGGCGCATTCCGCGGGCCGGATCCGGTCCGTTTTTTCCGCGGCGGCCCTTTCTGCGGGCCAGATCCTTTCCGTTTTTTCCGCGGCGGTGCATTCCGCGGTCCGGATCCGGTCCGTTTTTTGCGCGGCGGCGCGTTCCGCGGGCCGGATCCGGTCCGGTTTTTGCACGGCGGCCCGATCCGCGGGCCGGATCCTTTCCGTTTTTTACACGGCGGCGCATTCCGCGGGCCGGATCCGGTCCGTTTTTTGCGCGGCGGAGCGTTACGCGCGCCGGATCCGGTCCGTTTTTTGCGCGGCGGCCCGTTCCGCGGGCCGGATCCTTTCCGTTTTTTCCGCGGCGGCTCAATCCGCCGGCCGGATCCGGTCCGGTTTTTGCGCGGCGGCGCATTCCGCCGGCCGGATCCGGTCCAATTTTCGCGCGGCGGCGCGTTCTGCTGGCCGGATCCGGTCCGGTTTTTGCGCGGCGGCGCATTCCGCCGGCCGGATACGGTCCGCTTTTTCCGCGGCGGCGCATTCAGCGGGCCGGATACGGTCCGTTTTTTCCGCGGCGGCGCGTTCCGCGGGCCGGATCCGGTCCGGTTATTGCGCAGCGGCGCGTTCCATGGGCCGGATCCGGTCCGTTTTTTCCGCGGCGGCGCATTCCGCGGGCCGGATGCGGTCCGGTTTTTGCGCGGCGGCGCATTCCGCAGGCCAGATCCGGTCCGTTTTTTCCGCGGCGGCGCGTTCCGCCGGCCGGATCCAGTCCATTTTTTGCGCGGCGACGCATTCTGCGGGCCGGATCC
The DNA here is from genome assembly GCF_963921805.1 of Phalacrocorax carbo. Classification (NCBI taxonomy): domain Eukaryota; kingdom Metazoa; phylum Chordata; class Aves; order Suliformes; family Phalacrocoracidae; genus Phalacrocorax; species Phalacrocorax carbo. The sequence continues at coordinate 156,222 of NW_026990488.1, forward strand.
CGTCCGGTTTTTGCACGGCGGCCCGTTCCGAGGGCCGGATCTGGTCCGGTTTTTGTGCGGCGGCGCATTCCGCGGGCTGGATCTCGTCCGTTTTTTGCACGGCGGCGCGTTCCGCGGGCCGGATCCGGTCCGGTTTTTGCGCGGTGGCGCGTTCCGCGGGCTGGATCCGGTCCGGTTTTTGCGCAGCGTCCCATTCCGCCAGCCGGATCTGGTCCGGTTTTTGCGCGGCGGCGCGTTCCGTGGGCCGGATCCGGTCCGGTTTTTCCGCGGCGGCGCATTCCGCGGGCCGGATCCGGTCCGTTTTTTGCACGGCGGCGCATTCCGCGGGCCGGATCCGGTCCGGTTATTGCGCGGCGGCGCGTTCCATGGGCCGGATCCGGTCCGTTTTTTCCGCGGCGGCGCATTCCGCGGTCCGGATCCGGTCCGGTTTTTGCGCGGCGGCGCATTCCGCGGGCCAGATCCGGTCCGTTTTTTCTGCGGCGGCGCATTCCGCGGGCCACATCCAGTCCGGTGTTTGCGCGGCGGCGCGTTCCGCGGGCCGGATCCGGTCTGGTTTTTGCGCGGCGGCTCGTTCCGCCGGCCGGATCCCGTCCGGTTTTTGCGCGGCGGCGCGTTCCGCGGGCCGGATCCGGTCTGTTTTTTCCACTGCGGCGCGTCCCGCGGGCCGCATCCGGTCCGGTTTTTGTGCGGCGGTCCAGATCCGGTCCGTTTTTTGCGCGGTGGCGCATTCCGCGGGCCGGATCCGCTCCGGTTTTTGCGCGGCGGCTCGTTCCGCGGGCCGGATCCCATCCGGTTTTTGCGCGGCGGCCCGTTCCGCTGGCCGGATCCTTTCCGTTTCTTCCGCGGCGGCACATTCCGCCGGCCGGATCCGGTCCGGTTTTTGCGCGGCGGCGCATTCCGTGCTCCCGATATGGTCCATTTTTTCCGCAGCGGCGCGTTCCGCGGGCCAGATCCGGTCCGGTTTTTGCGCGGCGGCGCATTCTGCGGGCCGGATCCGGTCCGGTTTTTGCGCGGCGGCGCGTTCCGCCGGCCGGATCCGATCCGGTTTTTGCGCGGCGGCGCGTTCCGCGGGCCAGATCCAGTCCGGCATTTGCGCGGTGGCGCATTCCGCGGGCCGGATCCGGTCCGGTTTTTCTGCGGCGGCGAGTTCCGCGGGCCGGATCCGGTCCGGTTTTTGCGCGGCGGCGCATTCCGCGGGCCGGATTCGGTCCATTTTTTGCGCGGCGGCGCATTCTGCAGACCGGATCCGGTCCGGTTTTTGCGCTGCGGCGCGTTCAGCCGGCCGGATCCGGTCTGGTTTTTGCGCGGCGGCGCATTCCGCGGGCCGGGTCCTTTCCGTTTTTTCCGCGGCGGCTCAATCCGCCGGCCGGATCCGGTCCGTTTTTTGCGCGGCGGCGCATTCCGCGGGCCGGATCCGGTCCAATTTTCGCGCGGCGGCGCGTTCTGCTGGCCGGATCCGGTCCGGTTTTTGCGCGGCGGCGCATTCCGTGGGCCGGATACTGTCCGCTTTTTCCGCGGCGGCGCATTCCGTGGGCCGGATCCGGTCCGTTTTTTCCGCGGCGGCGCGTTCCGCGGGCCGGATCCGGTCCGGTTATTGCGCAGCGGCGCATTCCGCGGGCCAGATCCGGTCCGGTTTTTGCGCGGCGGCGCGTTCCGCGGGCCAGACCCGGTCCGGTTTTTGCGCGGCGGCTCGTTCCGCCGGCCGGATCCCGTCCGGTTTTTGCGCGGCGGCTCGTTCCGCCGGCCGGATCCCGTCCGGTTTTTGCGCGGCAGCGCGTTCCGCGGGCCGGATCCGGTCTGTTTTTTCCACTGCGGCGCGTTCCGCGGGCCGGATCAGGTCCGGTTTTTGTGCGGCGGTCCAGATCCGGTCCGTTTTTTGCGCGGTGGCGCATTCCGCGGGCCGGATCCGCTCCGGTTTTTGCGCGGCGGCTCGTTCCGCGGGCCGGATCCCATCCGGATTTTGCGCGGCGGCGCGTGCCGCGGGCTGGATCCGCTCCGGTTTTTGCACGGCGGCCCGTTCCGCCGGCCGGATCCTTTCCGTTTCTTCCGCGGCGGCACATTCCGCGGGCCGGATCCGGTCCGGTTTTTGCGCGGCGGCGCATTCCGTGCTCCCGATTTGGTCCATTTTTTCCGCAGCGGCGCGTTCCGCGGGCCAGATCCGGTCCGGTTTTTGCGCGGCGGCGCATTCTGCGGGCCGGATCCGGTCCGGTTTTTGCGCGGCGGCGCATTCCGCCGGCCGGATCCGATCCGGTTTTTGCGCGGCGGCGCGTTCCGCGGGCCAGATCCAGTCCGGCATTTGCGCGGTGGCGCATTCCGCGGGCCGGATCCGGTCCGGTTTTTGCGCGGCGGCGGGTTTCACAGGCCGGATCCGGTCCGTTTTTTCTGCGGCGGCGCATTCCGCGGGCCGGATCCGGTCCGGTTTTTGCGCGGCGGCGCGTTTCACAGGCCGGATCCGGTCCGTTTTTTCTGCGGCGGCGCATTCCGCGGGGCGGATCCGGTCCGGTTTTTGCGCGGCGGTGCGTTTCACAGGCCGGATCTAGTCCGTTTTTTCCGCGGCGGCGTATTCCGCGGGCCGGATCCGGTCCGTTTTTTCCGCGGCGGCGCGTTCCGCGGGCCAGATCCGGTCCGGTTTTTGCGCGGCGGCTCGTTCCGCCGGCCGGATCCGGTCCGGTTTTTGCGCGGCGGCGCGTTCCATGGGCCGGATCCGGTCCGTTTTTTCCGCGGCGGCGCATTCCGCGGGCCGGATGCGGTCCGTTTTTTGCACGGCGGCGCATTCCGCGGGCCGGATACGGTCCGGTTTTTGCGCGGCGGCGCATTCCGCCGGCCGGATCCGTTCCGGTTTTTGCGCGGCAGCGCATTCTGCCGGCCGGATCCGCTCCGGTTTTTGCGCGGCGGCGCGTTCCGCCGGCCGGATCCGATCCGGTTTTTGCGCGGCGGCGCATTCCGCCGGGCGGATCCGGTCCGGTTTTTGCGCAGCAGCACATTCCGCGGGCCGGATCCGGTCCGGTTTTTGCCCGGGGGCCCGTTCCGCGGGCCGGATCCTTTCCGTTTTTTGCACGGCGGCGCATTCCGCGGGCCGGATCGGGTCAGTTTTTTGCACGGCGGCCCGTTCCGCGGGCCGGATCCTTTCCGTTTTTTCCGCGGCGGCTCAATCCGCCGGCCGGATCCGGTCCGTTTTTTGCGCGGCGGCGCATTCCGTGGGCCGGATACGGTCCGCTTTTTCCACGGCGGCGCATTCCGCCGGCCGGATCCGGTCCGTTTTTTCCGCGGCGGCGCGTTCCGCGGGCCGGATCCGGTCCGGTTATTGCGCGGCGGCGCATTCCGCGGGCCAGATCCGGTCCGGTTTTTGCGCGGCGGCGCGTTCCGCGGGCCGGATCCGGTCCGGTTTTTGCGCGGCGGCCCGTTCCGCCGGCCGGATCCTTTCCGTTTCTTCCGCGGCGGCACATTCCGCCGGCCGGATCCGGTCCGGTTTTTGCGCGGCGGCGCATTCCGTGCTCCCGATATGGTCCATTTTTTCCGCAGCGGCGCGTTCCGCGGGCCAGATCCGGTCCGGTTTTTGCGCGGCGGCGCATTCTGCGGGCCGGATCCGGTCCGGTTTTTGCGCGGCGGCGCGTTCCGCCGGCCGGATCCGATCCGGTTTTTGCGCGGCAGCGCGTTCCGCGGGCCAGATCCAGTCCGGCATTTGCGCGGTGGCGCATTCCGCGGGCCGGATCCGATCCGGTTTTTGCGCGGCGGCGCATTCCGCCGGGCGGATCCGGTCCGGTTTTTGCGCGGCGGCGCGTTCCACGGGCCAGATCCGGTCCGTTTTTTCCGTGGCGGCGCATTCCGCGGGCCGGATCCGGTCCGGTTTTTGCGTGGCGGCGCGTTTCACAGGCCGGATCCGGTCCGTTTTTTCCGCGGCGGCGCATTCCGCCGGCCGGATCCGGTCCGGTTTTTGCGCGGCGGCGCATTCCGCGGGCCGGATTCGGTCCATTTTTTGCGCGGCGGCGCATTCTGCGGACCGGATCCGGTCCGGTTTTTGCGCTGCGGCGCGTTCAGCCGGCCGGATCCGGTCTGGTTTTTGCGCGGCGGCGCATTCCGCGGGCCGGATCCGGTCCGTTTTTTCCGCGGCGGCCCTTTCCGCGGGCCGGGTCCTTTCCGTTTTTTCCGCGGCGGTGCATTCCGTGGGCCGGATCCGGTCCGTTTTTTGCGCAGCGGCGCATTCCGCGGGCCGGATCCGGTCCGGTTTTTGCACGGCGGCCCGTTCCGCCGGCCGGATCCTTTCTGTTTTTTCCACGGCGTCTCAATCCGCCGGCCGGATCCAGTCCGGTTTTTGCGCGGCGGCGCATTCCGTGGGCCGGATCCGGTCCGGTTTTTCCGCCGCGGCGCGTTCTGCTGGCCGGATACGGTCCGTTTTTTCGCGCGGCGGCGCGTTCTGCTGGCCGGATCCGGTCCGGTTTTTGCGCGGCGGCGCATTCTGCGGACCGGATCCGGTCCGGTTTTTGCGCGGCGGCTCGTTCCGCCGGCCGGATCCGGTCCGGTTTTTGCGCGGCGGCGCGTTCCATGGGCCGGATCCGGTCCGTTTTTTCCGCGGCGGCGCGTTTTGCGGGCCGGATGCGGTCCGGTTTTTGCGCGGCGGCGCATTCCGCAGGCCAGATCCGGTCCGGTTTTTGCGCGGCGGCGCATTCCGCGGGCCGGATCCGGTCCGTTTTTTGCGCGGCGGCGCATTCCGCGGGCCGGATCCGGTCCGTTTTTTGCGCAGCGGCGCATTCCGCGGGCTGGATCCTTTCCGTTTTTTGCACGGCGGCGCATTCCGCGGGCCGGATCGGGTCCGTTTTTTGCGCGGCGGCGCATTCCGTGGGCCGGGTCTGCTCCGGTTTTTACACGGCGGCGCATTCCGCCGGCCGGATACGGTCCGCTTTTTCCGCGGCGGCGCATTCCGCGGGCCGGATCCGGTCCGTTTTTTCCGCGGCGGCGCGTTCCGCGGGCCAGATCCGGTCCGGTTTTTGCGCAGCGGCTCGTTCCGCCGGCCGGATCCGGTCCGGTTTTTGCGCGGCGGCGCGTTCCATGGGCCGGATCCGGTCCGTTTTTTCCGCGGCGTCGCATTCCGCGGGCCGGATGCGGTCCGGTTTTTGCGCGGCGGCGCATTCCGCGGGCCGGATCCGGTCCGGTTTTTGCGCGGCGGCGCATTCTGCGGGCCGGATCCGGTCCGGTTTTTGCGCGGCGGCGCGTTCCGCTGGCCGGATCCGATCCGGTTTTTGCGCGGCGGCGCATTCCGCCGGCTGGATCCGGTCCGGTTTTTGCGCGGCGGCGCGTTCCGCGGGCCAGATCCAGTCCGGCTTCTCCGCGGTGGCGCATTCCGCGGGCCGGATCCCGTCCGGTTTTTGCGCGGCGGCGCGTTTCACATGCCGGATCCGGTTCGGTTTTTGCGCGGCGGCGCATTCCGCGGGCCGGATCCCGTCCGGTTTTTCTGCGGCGGCGAGTTCCGCGGGCCAGATCCGGTCCGGTTTTTGCGCGGCGGCGCATTCCGCGGGCCGGATTCGGTCCATTTTTTGCGCAGCGGCGCATTCCGCGGGCCGGATCCGGTCCGGTTTTTGCGCGGCGGCCCGTTCCGCGGGCCGGATCCTTTCCGTTTTTTGCACGGCGGCGCATTCCGTGCGCCGGATACGGTCCGTTTTTTGCACGGCGGCTCAATCCGCCGGCCGGATCCGGTCCGGTTTTTGCGCGGCGGCACATTCCGCGGGCCGGATCCGGTCCGTTTTTTGCACGGCGGCGCATTCCGCGGGCCGGATCCGGTCCGGTTATTGCGCGGCGGCGCGTTCCATGGGCCGGATCCGGTCCGTTTTTTCCGCGGCGGCGCATTCCGCGGTCCGGATCCGGTCCGGTTTTTGCGCGGCGGCGCATTCCGCGGGCCAGATCCGGTCCGTTTTTTCTGCGGCGGCGCATTCCGCAGGCCACATCCAGTCCGGTGTTTGCGCGGCGGCGCGTTCCGCGGGCCGGATCCGGTCTGGTTTTTTCGCGGCGGCTCGTTCCGCCGGCCGGATCCCGTCCGGTTTTTGCGCGGCGGCGCGTTCCGCGGGCCGGATCCGGTCTGTTTTTTCCACTGCGGCGCGTCCCGCGGGCCGGATCCGGTCCGGTTTTTGCGCGGCGGCGCATTCCGCGGGCCGGATCCCGTCCGGTTTTTCTGCGGCGGCGAGTTCCGCGGGCCAGATCCGGTCCGGTTTTTGCGCGGCTGCGCATTCCGCGGGCCGGATTCGGTCCATTTTTTGCGCGGCGGCGCATTCTGCGGACCAGATCCGGTCCGGTTTTTGCGCGGCGGCGCGTTCAGCCGGCCGGATCCGGTCCGGTTTTTGCGCGGCGGCGCATTCCGCGGGCCGGATCCGGTCCGTTTTTTCCGCGGCGGCCCTTTCTGCGGGCCAGATCCTTTCCGTTTTTTCCGCGGCGGTGCATTCCGCGGTCCGGATCCGGTCCGTTTTTTGCGCGGCGGCGCGTTCCGCGGGCCGGATCCGGTCCGGTTTTTGCACGGCGGCCCGATCCGCGGGCCGGATCCTTTCCGTTTTTTACACGGCGGCGCATTCCGCGGGCCGGATCCGGTCCGTTTTTTGCGCGGCGGAGCGTTACGCGCGCCGGATCCGGTCCGTTTTTTGCGCGGCGGCCCGTTCCGCGGGCCGGATCCTTTCCGTTTTTTCCGCGGCGGCTCAATCCGCCGGCCGGATCCGGTCCGGTTTTTGCGCGGCGGCGCATTCCGCCGGCCGGATCCGGTCCAATTTTCGCGCGGCGGCGCGTTCTGCTGGCCGGATCCGGTCCGGTTTTTGCGCGGCGGCGCATTCCGCCGGCCGGATACGGTCCGCTTTTTCCGCGGCGGCGCATTCAGCGGGCCGGATACGGTCCGTTTTTTCCGCGGCGGCGCGTTCCGCGGGCCGGATCCGGTCCGGTTATTGCGCAGCGGCGCGTTCCATGGGCCGGATCCGGTCCGTTTTTTCCGCGGCGGCGCATTCCGCGGGCCGGATGCGGTCCGGTTTTTGCGCGGCGGCGCATTCCGCAGGCCAGATCCGGTCCGTTTTTTCCGCGGCGGCGCGTTCCGCCGGCCGGATCCAGTCCATTTTTTGCGCGGCGACGCATTCTGCGGGCCGGATCCCGTCCGGTTTTTGCACGGCGGCCCGTTCCGAGGGCCGGATCTGGTCCGGTTTTTGTGCGGCGGCGCATTCCGCGGGCTGGATCTCGTCCGTTTTTTGCACGGCGGCGCGTTCCGCGGGCCGGATCCGGTCCGGTTTTTGCGCGGTGGCGCGTTCCGCGGGCTGGATCCGGTCCGGTTTTTGCGCAGCGTCCCATTCCGCCAGCCGGATCTGGTCCGGTTTTTGCGCGGCGGCGCGTTCCGTGGGCCGGATCCGGTCCGGTTTTTCCGCGGCGGCGCATTCCGCGGGCCGGATCCGGTCCGTTTTTTGCACGGCGGCGCATTCCGCGGGCCGGATCCGGTCCGGTTATTGCGCGGCGGCGCGTTCCATGGGCCGGATCCGGTCCGTTTTTTCCGCGGCGGCGCATTCCGCGGTCCGGATCCGGTCCGGTTTTTGCGCGGCGGCGCATTCCGCGGGCCAGATCCGGTCCGTTTTTTCTGCGGCGGCGCATTCCGCGGGCCACATCCAGTCCGGTGTTTGCGCGGCGGCGCGTTCCGCGGGCCGGATCCGGTCTGGTTTTTGCGCGGCGGCTCGTTCCGCCGGCCGGATCCCGTCCGGTTTTTGCGCGGCGGCGCGTTCCGCGGGCCGGATCCGGTCTGTTTTTTCCACTGCGGCGCGTCCCGCGGGCCGGATCCGGTCCGGTTTTTGTGCGGCGGTCCAGATCCGGTCCGTTTTTTGCGCGGTGGCGCATTCCGCGGGCCAGATCCGCTCCGGTTTTTGCGCGGCGGCGCGTTCCGCGGGCTGGATCCGGTCCGGTTTTTGCACGGCGGCGCATTCCGTGCTCCCGATATGGTCCATTTTTTCCGCAGCGGCGCGTTCCGTGGGCCAGATCCGGTCCGGTTTTTGCGCGGCGGCGGATTCTGCGGGCCGGATCCGGTCCGGTTTTTGCGCGGCGGCGCGTTCCGCCGGCCGGATCCGATCCGGTTTTTGCGCGGCGGCGCATTCCGCCGGCCGGATCCGGTCCGGTTTTTGCGCGGCGGCGCGTTCCGCGGGCCAGATCCAGTCCGGCTTTTGCGCGGTGGCGCATTCCGCGGGCCGGATCCGGTCCGGTTTTTGCGCGGCGGCGCATTTCACAGGCCGGATCCGGTCCGTTTTTTCTGCGGCGGTGCATTCCGCGGGCCAGATCCGGTCCGGTTTTTGCGCGGCGGCGCGTTTCACATGCCGGATCCGGTCCGTTTTTTCCGCGGCGGCGCATTCCGCGGGCCGGATCCGGTCCATTTTTTGCACGCCGGCGCCTTCCGCTGGCCAGATCCGGTCCGGTTTTTGCGCGGCGGCGCGTTCCGCCGGCCGGATCCGGTCCGGTTTTTGCGCGGCGGCGCATTCCGCGGGCCGGATTCGGTCCGTTTTTTCCGCGGCGGCCCTTTCTGCGGGCCAGATCCTTTCCGTTTTTTCCGCGGCGGTGCATTCCGCGGTCCGGATCCGGTCCGTTTTTTGCGCGGCGGCGCGTTCCGCGGGCCGGATCCGGTCCGGTTTTTGCACGGCGGCCCGATCCGCGGGCCGGATCCTTTCCGTTTTTTACACGGCGGCGCATTCCGCGGGCCGGATCGGGTCCGTTTTTTGCGCGGCAGCGCATTCCGTGGGCCGGGTCTGGTCCGGTTTTTGCACAGCTGCGCATTACGCGCGCCGGATCCGGTCCGTTTTTTGCGCGGCGGCCCGTTCCGCGGGCCGGATCCTTTCCTTTTTTTCCGCGGCGGCTCAATCCGCCGGCCGGATCCGGTCCGGTTTTTGCGCGGCGGCGCATTCCGCCGGCCGGATCCGGTCCAATTTTCGCGCGGCGGCGCGTTCTGCTGGCCGGATCCGGTCCGGTTTTTGCGCGGCGGCGCATTCCGCCGGCCGGATACGGTCCGCTTTTTCCGCGGCGGCGCATTCAGCGGGCCGGATACGGTCCGTTTTTTCCGCGGCGGCGCGTTCCGCGGGCCGGATCCGGTCCGGTTATTGCGCAGAGGCGCGTTCCATGGGCCGGATCCGGTCCGTTTTTTCCGCGGCGGCGCATTCCGCGGGCCGGATGCGGTCTGGTTTTTGCGCGGCGGCGCATTCCGCAGGCCAGATCCGGTCCGTTTTTTCCGCGGCGGCGCATTCCGCCGGCCGTATCCGGTCCATTTTTTGCGCGGCGACGCATTCTGCGGGCCGGATCCCGTCCGGTTTTTGCACGGCGGCCCGTTCCGAGGGCCGGATCTGGTCCGGTTTTTGTGCGGCGGCGCATTCCGCGGGCTGGATCTCGTCCGTTTTTTGCACGGCGGCGCGTTCCGCGGGCCGGATCCGGTCCGGTTTTTGCGCGGTGGCGCGTTCCGCGGGCTGGATCCGGTCCGGTTTTTGCGCAGCGACGCATTCCGCGGGCCGGATCCGGTCCGGTTTTTGCGCGGCGGCGCGTTCCGCGGGCCGGATCCGGTCTGTTTTTTCCACTGCGGCGCGTCCCGCGGGTCGGATCAGGTCCGGTTTTTGCGCGGCGGAGCGTTACGCGGGCCAGATCCGCTCCGGTTTTTGCGCGGCGGCGCATTCCGCGGGCCGGATCCGGTCCGGTTTTTGCGCGGCGGCGCATTCCGTGGGCCAGATCCGGTCCGGTTTTTCCGCAGCGGCGCGTTCCGCGCGCCAGATCCGATCCGGTTTTTGCGCGGCGGAGCGTTACGCGGGCCAGATCCGCTCCGGTTTTTGCGCGGCGGCGCATTCCGCCGGCCGGATCCGGTCCATTTTTTCCGCGGCAGCGCGTTCCGCGGGCCGGATCCGATCCGAATTTTGCACGGCAGCGCGTTCTGCTGGCCGGATCCGGTCCGGTTTTTGCGTGGTGGCGCGTTCCGCGGGCCGGATCCGCTCCGGTTTTTGCGCGGCGGCGCGTTCCATGGCCGGATGCGGTCCGTTTTTTCCGCGGCGGCGCATTCCGAGGGCCGGATGCGGTCCGAATTTTGCACGGCGGCGCGTTCCATGGGCCGGATCCGGTCCGGTTTTTGCGTGGCGGCGCATTCCGCTGGCCGGATCCGGTGCGTTTTTTGCGCGGCGGCGCATTCCGCGGGCCGGATCCGGTCCGTTTTTTGCGCGGCGGCGCATTCCGCGGGCCAGATCCGGTCCGGTTTTTGCGCGGCGGCGCATTCCGCGGGCCAGATCCGGTCTGGTTTTTGTGCGGCGGCTCGTTCCGCCGGCCGGATCCGGTCCGGTTTTTGCGCGGCGGCGCGTTCTGCGGGCCGGATCCGGTCCGGTTTTTGTGTGGCGGTCCGGATCCAGTCCGGTTTTTGCGCGGCGGTGCATTCCGCGGGCCGGATCCGGCCTGTTTTTTGCACGGCGGCGCATTCCGCAGGCCGGATCTGGTCCGTTTTTTGCACGGCGGCCCGTTCCGCGGGCCGGATCCGGTCCGGTTTTTGTGCGGCGGCCCGTTCCGCGGGCCGGATCCGGTCCGGTTTTTGTGCGGCGGCGCGTTTCTCAGGCCGGATCCGGTCCGGTTTTTATGCGGCGGCACGTTCCATGGGCCGGATCCGGTCCGGTTTTTGCGCGGCGGCGCGTTCCGCGGTCCGGATCCGCTCCGGTTTTTGCACGGCGGCCCGTTCCGCGGGCCGGATCCGGTCCGGTTTTTGCGCGGCGGCGCGTTACGCGGGCCAGATCCGGTCCGGTTTTTGCGCGGCGGCGCATTCCGCGGGCCAGATCCGTTCCGGTTTTTGCGCGGCGGCGCATTCCGCCGTCCGTATCCGGTCCGGTTTTTGCGCGGCGGCGCGTTACGCGGGCCAGATCCGGTCCGGCTTTTGCGCGGCGGCTCGTTCCGCCGGCCGGATCCGGTCCGTTTTTTTCCGCGGCGGCGCATTCCGCGGGCTGGATCCGGTCCGGTTTTTGCACGGCGGCGCATTCCGCGGGCCGGATCCGGTTCATTTTTTGCGCGGCGGCGCATTCTACGGTCCGGATCCGGTCCGGTTTTTGCGCGGCAGGGCGTTCCGCGGGCCGGATCTGGTCCGGTTTTTGCGCGGCGGCGCGTTACGCGGTCCAGATCCGGTCTGTTTTTCCGCGGCGGCGCTTTCCGCGGGCCGGATCCGGTCCGGTTTTTGCGCGGCGGCTCGTTCCGCCTGCCGGATCCGGTCCGGTTTTTGTGTGACGGTCCGGATCCGGTCCGTTTTTTGCGCGGTGGCGCATTCCGCGGGCCCAATCCGGTCCGGTTTTTGTGCGGCGGCGCATTCCGCGGGCCAGATCCGGTCTGTTTTTTCCACTGCGGCGCGTCCCGCGGGTGGGATCAGGTCCGGTTTTTTGCGGCGGTCCGGAACCGGTCCGTTTTTTGCGCGGCGGTGCATTCCGCGGGCCGGATCCGGTCCGTTTTTTCCGCGGCGGCGCATTCCGCGGGCCGGATCCGGTCCGGTTTTTGCGCGGCGGCGCGTTCCATGGCCGGATCCGGTCCGTTTTTTTCCGCGGCGGCACATTCCGTGGGCCGGATCCAGTCCGAATTTTGCACGGCGGCGCGTTCCATGGGCCGGATCCGGTCCGGTTTTTGCGCGGCGGCGCATTCCGCGGGCCAGATCCGGTGCGTTTTTTGCGCGGCGGCGCATTCCGCCGGCCGGATCCCGTCCGGTTTTTGCGCGGCGGCGCATTCCGCGGGCCGGATCCGGTCCGGTTTTTGCGCGGCGGCGCGTTCCGCGGGCCGGATCCAGTCCGGTTTTTGCGCGGCGGCGCATTCCGCGGGCCGGATCCGGTCCGGTTTTTGCACGGCGGCCCGTTCCGCGGGCCGGATCCGGTCCGTTTTTTTCGCGGCGGCGCATTCCGCGGTCCGGATCCGGTCCGGTTTTTGCGCGGCGGCGCGTTACGCGGGCCAGATCCGGTCCGGTTTTTGCGCGGCGGCACATTCCGCGGGCCGGATCCGGTCCGGTTTTTGCGCGGCGGCGCGTTACGCGGGCCAGATCCGGTCTGTTTTTTCCACTGCGGCGCGTCCCGCGGGTCGGATCAGGTCCGTTTTTTGCGCGGCGGTGCATTCCGCGGGCCGGATCCGGTCCGTTTTTACCGCGGCGGCGCATTCCGCGGGCTGGATCCGGTCTGATTTTTGCACGGCGGCCCGTTCCGCGGGCCGGATCCTTTCCATTTTTTCCGCGGCGGCGCATTCCGCCGGCCGGATCCGGTCCGGTTTTTCCGCAGCGGCGCGTTCCGCGGGCCAGATCCGGTCCGGTTTTTGCGCGGCGGAGCGTTACGCGGGCCAGATCCAGTCCGGTTTTTGCGCGGCGGCGCGTTCCGCGGGCCGGATCCGGTCTGTTTTTTCCACTGCGGCGCGTCCCGCGGGTCGGATCAGGTCCGGTTTTTGCGCGGCGGAGCGTTACGCGGGCCAGATCCGCTCCGGTTTTTGCGCGGCGGCGCATTCCGCGGGCCAGATCCGGTCCGGTTTTTGCGCGGCGGCGCATTCCGTGGGCCAGATCCGGTCCGGTTTTTCCGCAGCGGCGCGTTCCGCGCGCCAGATCCGATCCGGTTTTTGCGCGGCGGAGCGTTACGCGGGCCAGATCCGCTCCGGTTTTTGCGCGGCGGCGCATTCCGCCGGCCGGATCCGGTCCATTTTTTCCGCGGCAGCGCGTTCCGCGGGCCGGATCCGATCCGAATTTTGCACGGCAGCGCGTTCTGCTGGCCGGATCCGGTCCGGTTTTTGCGTGGTGGCGCGTTCCATGGGCCGGATCCGCTCCGGTTTTTGCGCGGCGGCGCATTCCGCGGGCCGGATCCGGTGCGTTTTTTGCGCGGCGGCGCATTCTACGGCCCGGATCCGGTCCGGTTTTTGCGCGGCACGGCGTTCCGCGGGCCTCATCCGATCGGTTTTTGTGTGGCGGTCCGGATCCGGTCCGTTTTTTGCGCGGTGGTGCATTCCGCGGGCCGGATCTGCTCCGGTTTTTGCGCGGCGGCGCGTTACGCGGGCCAGATCCGGTCTGTTTTTCCGCGGCGGCGCTTTCCGCGGGCCGGATCCCGTCCGGTTTTTGTGCGGCGGCTCGTTCCGCCTGCCGGATCCGGTCCGGTTTTTGTGTGGCGGTCCGGAACCGGTCCGTTTTTTGCGCGGTGGCGCATTCTGCGGGCCCAATCCGTTCCGGTTTTTGCGCGGCGGCGCGTTCCGCGGGCCAGATCCGGTCCGTTTTTTCCGCGGCGGCGCATTCCGCGGGCCGGATCTGGTCCGTTTTTTGTACGGCGGCCCGTTCCGCGGGCCGGATCCGGTCCGGTTTTTGTGCGGAGGCGCATTCCGCAGGCCGGATCTGGTCCGTTTTTTGCACGGTGGCCCGTTCCGCGGGCCGGATCCGCTCCGGTTTTTGCGCGGCGGCCCGTTCCGCGGGCCGGATCCGGTCCGGTTTTTGTGCGGCGGCGTGTCCCGCGGGCCGGATCCGGTCTGTTTTTTCCACTGCGGCGCGTCCCGCGGGTGGGATCAGGTCCGGTTTTTTGCGGCGGTCCGGAACCGGTCCGTTTTTTGCGTGGCGGTGCATTCCACGGGCCGGATCCGGTCCGTTTTTTCCGCGGCGGCGCATTCCGCGGGCCGGATCGGGTCTGATTTTTGCACGGCGGCCCGTTCCGCGGGCCGGATCCTTTCCATTTTTTCCGCGGGGGCGCATTCCGCCGGCCGGATCCGGTCCGGTTTTTCCGCAGCGGCGCGTTCCGCGGGCCAGATCCGGTCCGGTTTTTGCGCGGCGGAGCGTTACGCGGGCCAGATCCGCTCCGGTTTTTGCGCGGCGGCGCATTCCGCCGACCGGATCAGGTCCGGTTTTTGCGCAGCGTCCCATTCCGCTGGCAGGATCCGGTCCGGTTTTTCCGCGGTGGCGCATTCTGCGGGCCGGATCCGGTCCATTTTTTCCACGGCAGCGCGTTCCGCGGGCCGGATCCGATCCAGTTTTTGCGCGGCGGCGCGTTCCGCGGGCCGGATCCGCTCCGGTTTTTGCGCGGCGGCGCGTTCCATGGCCGGATGCGGTCCGTTTTTTCCGCGGCGGCGCATTCCGAGGGCCGGATGCGGTCCGAATTTTGCACGGCGGCGCGTTCCATGGGCCGGATCCGGTCCGGTTTTTGCGTGGCGGCGCATTCCGCTGGCCGGATCCGCTGCGTTTTTTGCGCGGCGGCGCATTCCGCGGGCCGGATCCGGTCCGTTTTTTGCGCGGCGGCGCATTCCGCGGGCCAGATCCGGTCCGGTTTTTGCGCGGCGGCGCATTCCGCGGGCCAGATCCGGTCTGGTTTTTGTGCGGCGGCTCGTTCCGCCGGCCGTATCCGGTCCGGTTTTTGCGCGGCGGCGCGTTCTGCGGGCCGGATCCGGTCCGGTTTTTGTGTGGCGGTCCGGATCCAGTCCGGTTTTTGCGCGGCGGTGCATTCCGCGGGCCGGATCCGGCCTGTTTTTTTGCACGGCGGCGCATTCCGCAGGCCGGATCTGGTCCGTTTTTTGCACGGCGGCCCGTTCCGCGGGCCGGATCCGGTCCGGTTTTTGTGCGGCGGCCCGTTCCGCGGGCCGGATCCGGTCCGGTTTTTGTGCGGCGGCGCGTTTCTCAGGCCGGATCCGGTCCGGTTTTTATGCGGCGGCACGTTCCATGGGCCGGATCCGGTCCGGTTTTTGCGCGGCGGCGCGTTCCGCGGTCCGGATCCGCTCCGGTTTTTGCACGGCGGCCCGTTCCGCGGGCCGGATCCGGTCCGGTTTTTGCGCGGCGGCGCGTTACGCGGGCCAGATCCGGTCCGGTTTTTGCCCGGCGGCGCATTCCGCGGGCCAGATCCGGTCCGGTTTTTGCGCGGCGGCGCATTCCGCGGTCCGGATCCGGTCCGGTTTTTGCGCGGCGGCGCGTTACGCGGGCCAGATCCGGTCCGGCTTTTGCGCGGCGGCTCGTTCCGCCGGCCGGATCCGGTCCGTTTTTTCCGCGGCGGCGCATTCCGCGGGCTGGATCCGGTCCGGTTTTTGCACGGCGGCGCATTCCGCGGGCCGGATCCGGTTCATTTTTTGCGCGGCGGCGCATTCTACGGTCCGGATCCGGTCCGGTTTTTGCGCGGCAGGGCGTTCCGCGGGCCGGATCTGGTCCGGTTTTTGCGCGGCGGCGCGTTACGCGGTCCAGATCCGGTCTGTTTTTCCGCGGCGGCGCTTTCCGCGGGCCGGATCCGGTCCGGTTTTTGCGCGGCGGCTCGTTCCGCCTGCCGGATCCGGTCCGGTTTTTGTGTGACGGTCCGGATCCGGTCCGTTTTTTGCGCGGTGGCGCATTCCGCGGGCCCAATCCGGTCCGATTTTTGTGCGGCGGCGCATTCCGCGGGCCAGATCCGGTCTGTTTTTTCCACTGCGGCGCGTCCCGCGGGTGGGATCAGGTCCGGTTTTTTGCGGCGGTCCGGAACCGGTCCGTTTTTTGCGCGGCGGTGCATTCCGCGGGCCGGATCCGGTCCGTTTTTTCCGCGGCGGCGCATTCCGCGGGCCGGATCCGGTCCGGTTTTTGCGCGGCGGCGCGTTCCATGGCCGGATCCGGTCCGTTTTTTCCGCGGCGGCACATTCCGTGGGCCGGATCCAGTCCGAATTTTGCACGGCGGCGCGTTCCATGGGCCGGATCCGGTCCGGTTTTTGCGCGGCGGCGCATTCCGCGGGCCAGATCCGGTGCGTTTTTTGCGCGGCGGCGCATTCCGCCGGCCGGATCCCGTCCGGTTTTTGCGCGGCGGCGCATTCCGCGGGCCGGATCCGGTCCGGTTTTTGCGCGGCGGCGCGTTCCGCGGGCCGGATCCAGTCCGGTTTTTGCGCGGCGGCGCATTCCGCGGGCCGGATCCGGTCCGGTTTTTGCACGGCGGCCCGTTCCGCGGGCCGGATCCGGTCCGTTTTTTTCGCGGCGGCGCATTCCTCGGTCCGGATCCGGTCCGGTTTTTGCGCGGCGGCGCGTTACGCGGGCCAGATCCGGTCCGGTTTTTGCGCGGCGGCACATTCCGCGGGCCGGATCCGGTCCGGTTTTTGCGCGGCGGCGCGTTACGCGGGCCAGATCCGGTCTGTTTTTTCCACTGCGGCGCGTCCCGCGGGTCGGATCAGGTCCGTTTTTTGCGCGGCGGTGCATTCCGCGGGCCGGATCCGGTCCGTTTTTACCGCGGCGGCGCATTCCGCGGGCTGGATCCGGTCTGATTTTTGCACGGCGGCCCGTTCCGCGGGCCGGATCCTTTCCATTTTTTCCGCGGCGGCGCATTCCGCCGGCCGGATCCGGTCCGGTTTTTCCGCAGCGGCGCGTTCCGCGGGCCAGATCCGGTCCGGTTTTTGCGCGGCGGAGCGTTACGCGGGCCAGATCCGCTCCGGTTTTTGCGCGGCAGCGCATTCCGCGGATCGGATCCGGTCCGGTTTTTGCGCAGCGTCCCATTCCGCTGGCTGGATCCGGTCCGGTTTTTCCGCGGCGGCGCGTTCCGCGGGCCAGATCCGGTCTGGTTTTTGCTCGGCGGCGCATTCTGCGGGCCGGATCCGGTCCATTTTTTCCACGGCAGCGCGTTCCGCGGGCCGGATCCGATCCGGTTTTTGCGCGGCGGCTCGTTCCGCGGGCCGGATCCGGTCCGGTTTTTGCGCGGCGGCGCGTTCCATGGCCGGATCCGGTCCGTTTTTTGCGCGGCGGCACATTCCGTGGGCCAGATCCGGTCCAAATTTTGCGTGGCGGCGCATTCCGCGGGCCGGATCCGGTGCGTTTTTTGCGCGGTGGCGCATTCCGCGGGCCGGATCCGGTCCGTTTTTTGCGCGGTGGGGCATTCCGCGGGCCGGATCCGGTCCGTTTTTTGCGCGGTGGGGCATTCCGCGGGCCGGATCCAGTCTGGTTTTTGCGCGGCGGCGCATTCCGCGGGCCGGATCCGGTCCGGTTTTTGTGCGGTGGGGCATTCCGCGGGCCGGATCCGGTCCGTTTTTTGCGCGGTGGGGCATTCCGCGGGCCGGATCCAGTCTGGTTTTTGCGCGGCGGCCCGTTCCGCGGGCCGGATCCGGTCCGGTTTTTGTGCGGCGGCGCGTTTCACAGGCTGGATCCGGTCCGTTTTTTATGCGGCGGCGCGTTCCATGGGCCGGATCCGCTCCGGTTTTTGCGCGGCGGCGCGTTCCGCGGGCCGGATCTGGTCCGGTTTTTGCACGGCGGCGCGTTCCGCGGGCCGGATCCGGTCCGGTTTTTGCGCGGCGGTGCGTTACGCGGGCCAGATCCGGTCCGGTTTTTGCGCGGCGGCGCATTACGTGGGCCAGATCCAGTCCGGTTTTTGGGCGGCGGCGCATTCCGCGGGCCGGATCCGGTTCGGTTTTTGCGCGGCGGCGCGTTACGCGGGGATGATCCGGTCCGGCTTTTGCGCGGCGGCGCGTTACGCGGGCCAGATCCGGTGTGGTGTTTGCGTGGCGGCTTGTTCCGCCGGCCGGATCCAGTCCGTTTTTTGCGCGGCGGCGCATTCCGCGGGCTGGATCCGGTCCGGTTTTTGCGCGGCGGCGCATTCCGCGGGCCGGATCCGGTCCAATTTTCGCGCGGCGGCGCGTTCTGCTGGCCGGATCCGGTCCGGTTTTTGCGCGGCAGGGCGTTCCGCGGGCCGGATCTGCTCCGGTTTTTGCGCGGCGGCGCATTCCGCGGGCCGGATTCGGTCCATTTTTTGCGCGGCGGCGCATTCTGCGGACCGGATCCGGTCCGGTTTTTGCGCTGCGGCGCGTTCAGCCGGCCGGATCCGGTCCGGTTTTTGCGCGGCGGCGCGTTCCGCGGGCCGGATCCGGTCCGGTTTTTCCGCGGCGGCCCTTTCCGCGGGCCGGATCCTTTCCGTTTTTTCCGCGGCGGTGCATTCCGTGGGTCGGATCCGGTCCGGTTTTTGCGCAGCGGCGCATTCCGCGGGCCGGATCCGGTCCGGTTTTTGCCCGGGGACCCGTTCCGCGGGCCGGATCCTTTCCGTTTTTTGCACGGCGGCGCATTCCGCGGGCCGGATCGGGTCCGTTTTTTGCGCGGCGGTGCATTCCGCGGGCCGGATCCTTTCCGTTTTTTCCGCGGCGGCTCAATCCGCCGGCCGGATCCGGTCCGTTTTTTGCGCGGCGGCGCATTCCGCGGGCCGGATCCGGTCCAATTTTCGCGCGGCGGCGCGTTCTGCTGGCCGGATCCGGTCCGGTTTTTCCGCGGCGGTGCATTCCGCGGGCCGGATCCGGTCCGTTTTTTCCGCGGCGGCGCGTTCCGCGGGCCGGATCCGGTCCGGTGATTGCGCGGCGGCGCATTCCGCGGGCCAGATCCGGTCCGGTTTTTGCGCGGCGGCGCGTTCCGCGGGCCGGATCCGGTCCGGTTATTGCGCGGCGGCTCGTTCCGCCGGCCGGATCCCGTCCGGTTTTTGCGCGGCGGCTCGTTCCGCCGGCCGGATCCCGTCCGGTTTTTGCGCGGCAGCGCGTTCCGCGGGCCGGATCCGGTCTGTTTTTTCCACTGCGGCGCGTTCCGCGGGCCGGATCCGGTCCGGTTTTTGTGCGGCGGTCCAGATCCGGTCCGTTTTTTGCGCGGTGGCGCATTCCGCGGGCCGGATCCGGTCCGGTTTTTGCGCGGCGGCTCGTTCCGCGGGCCGGATCCCATCCGGTTTTTGCGCGGCGGCGCGTGCCGCGGGCTGGATCCGCTCCGGTTTTTGCACGGCGGCCCGTTCCGCCGGCCGGATCCTTTCCGTTTCTTCCGCGGCGGCACATTCCGCCGGCCGGATCCGGTCCGGTTTTTGCGCGGCGGCGCATTCCGTGCTCCCGATATGGTCCATTTTTTCCGCAGCGGCGCGTTCCGCGGGCCAGATCCGGTCCGGTTTTTGCGCGGCGGCGCATTCTGCGGGCCGGATCCGGTCCGGTTTTTGCGCGGCGGCGCGTTCCGCCGGCCGGATCCGATCCGGTTTTTGCGCGGCGGCGCGTTCCGCGGGCCAGATCCAGTCCGGCATTTGCGCGGTGGCGCCTTCCGCGGGCCGGATCCGGTCCGGTTTTTGCGCGGCGGCGCGTTTCACAGGCCGGATCCGGTCCGTTTTTTCTGCGGCGGCGCATTCCACGGGCCGGATCCGGTCCGGTTTTTCCGCAGCGGTGCGTTTCACAGGCCGGATCTGGTCCGTTTTTTCCGCGGCGGCGCATTCCGCGGGCCGGATCCGGTCCGTTTTTTCCGCGGCGGCGCGTTCCGCGGGCCAGATCCGGTCCGGTTTTTGCGCGGCGGCTCGTTCCGCCGGCCGGATCCGGTCCGGTTTTTTGCGGCGGCGCGTTCCATGGGCCGGATCCGGTCCGTTTTTTCCGCGGCGGCGCATTCCGCGGTCCGGATGCGGTCCGGTTTTTGCGCGGCGGCGCATTCCGCGGGCCGGATACGGTCCGGTTTTTGCGCGGCGGCGCATTCCGCCGGCCGGATCTGGTCCGGTTTTTGCGCGGCAGCGCATTCTGCCGGCCGGATCCGGTCCGGTTTTTGCGCAGCAGCGCATTACGCGGGCCGGATCCGGTCCGGTTTTTGCGCGGCGGCGCATTCCGCGGGCCGGATACGGTCCGGTTTTTGCGCGGCGGCGCATTCCGCCGGCCGGATCCGATCCGGTTTTTGCGCGGCGGCGCATTCCGCCGGGCGGATCCGGTCCGGTTTTTGCGCAGCAGCGCATTACGCGGGCCGGATCCGGTCCGGTTTTTGCCCGGGGGCCCGTTCCGCGGGCCGGATCCTTTCCGTTTTTTGCACGGCGGCGCATTCCGCGGGCCGTATCGGGTCAGTTTTTTGCACGGCGGCGCATTCCGCGGGCCGGATCCTTTCCGTTTTTTCCGCGGCGGCTCAATCCGCCGGCCGGATCCGGTCCGGTTTTTGCGCGGCGGCGCATTCCGCGGGCCGGATCCGGTCCAATTTTCGCGCGGCGGCGCGTTCTGCTGGCCGGATCCGGTCCGGTTTTTGCGCGGCGGCGCATTCCGCCGGCCGGACACGGTCCGCTTTTTCCGCGGCGGCGCATTCCGCGGGCCAGATCCGGTCCGTTTTTTCCGCGGCGGCGCGTTCCGCGGGCCGGATCCGGTCCGGTTATTGCGCGGCGGCGCATTCCGCGGGCCAGATCCGGTCCGGTTTTTGCGCGGCGGCGCATTCCGCCGGCCGGATCTGGTCCGGTTTTTGCGCGGCAGCGCATTCTGCCGGCCGGACACGGTCCGCTTTTTCCGCGGCGGCGCATTCCGCGGGCCGGATCCGGTCCGTTTTTTCCGCGGCGGCGCATTCCGCGGGCCGGATGCGGTCCGGTTTTTGCGCGGCGGCGCATTCCGCCGGCCGGATCTGGTCCGGTTTTTGCGCGGCAGCGCATTCTGCCGGCCGGATCCGGTCCCGTTTTTGCGCAGCAGCGCATTACGCGGGCCGGATCCGGTCCGGTTTTTGCGCGGCGGCGCATTCCGCGGGCCGGATACGGTCCGGTTTTTGCGCGGCGGCGCATTCCGCCGGCCGGATCCGATCCGGTTTTTGCGCGGCGGCGCATTCCGCCGGGCGGATCCGGTCCGGTTTTTGCGCAGCAGCGCATTACGCGGGCCGGATCCGGTCCGGTTTTTGCCCGGGGGCCCGTTCCGCGGGCCGGATCCTTTCCGTTTTTTGCACGGCGGCGCATTCCGCGGGCCGTATCGGGTCAGTTTTTTGCACGGCGGCGCATTCCGCGGGCCGGATCCTTTCCGTTTTTTCCGCGGCGGCTCAATCCGCCGGCCGGATCCGGTCCGGTTTTTGCGCGGCGGCGCATTCCGCGGGCCGGATCCGGTCCAATTTTCGCGCGGCGGCGCGTTCTGCTGGCCGGATCCGGTCCGGTTTTTGCGCGGCGGCGCATTCCGTGGGCCGGACACGGTCCGCTTTTTCCGCGGCGGCGCGTTCCGCGGGCCGGATCCGGTCCGGTTATTGCGCGGCGGCGCATTCCGCGGGCCAGATCCAGTCCGGTTTTTGCGCGGCGGCGCGTTCCGCGGGCCGGATCCGCTCCGGTTTTTGCGCGGCAGCTCGTTCCGCCGGCCGGATCCCGTCCGGTTTTTGCGCGGCGGCTCGTTCCGCCGGCCGGATCCCGTCCGGTTTTTGCGCGGCAGCGCGTTCCGCGGGCCGGATCCCATCCGGTTTTTGCGCGGCGGCCCGTTCCGCCGGCCGGAACCTTTCCGTTTCTTCCGCGGCGGCACATTCCGCCGGCCGGATCCGGTCCGGTTTTTGCGCGGCGGCGCATTCCGTGCTCCCGATATGGTCCATTTTTTCCGCAGCGGCGCGTTCCGCGGGCCAGATCCGGTCCGTTTTTTGCGCGGCGGCGCATTCTGCGGGCCGGATCCGGTCCGGTTTTTGCGCGGCGGCGCGTTCCGCCGGCCGGATCCGATCCGGTTTTTGCGCGGCGGCGCGTTCCGCGGGCCAGATCCAGTCCGGCATTTGCGCGGTGGCGCATTCCGCGGGCCGGATCCGATCCGGTTTTTGCGCGGCGGCGCATTCCGCCGGCCGGATCCGGTCCGGTTTTTGCGCGGCGGCGCGTTCCGCGGGCCAGATCCGGTCCGGTTTTTCCGCGGCGGCGCATTCCGCGGGCCGGATCCGGTCCGGTTTTTGCGTGGCGGCACGTTTCACAGGCCGGATCCGGTCCGTTTTTTCCGCGGCGGCGCATTCCGCGGGCCAGATCCGGTCCGGTTTTTGCGCGACGGCGCGTTTCACAGGCCGGATCCGGTCCGGTTTTTGCGCGGCGGCGCATTCCGCGGGCCGGATCCGGTCAGGTTTTTCTGCGGCGGCGAGTTCCGCGGGCCAGATCCGGTCCGGTTTTTGCGCGGCGGCGCATTCCGCGGGCCGGATTCGGTCCATTTTTTGCGCGGCGGCGCATTCTGCGGAACGGATCCGGTCCGGTTTTTGCGCTGCGGCGCGTTCAGCCGGCCGGATCCGGTCTGGTTTTTGCGCGGCGGCGCATTCCGCGGGCCGGATCCGGTCCGTTTTTTCCGCGGCGGCCCTTTCCGCGGGCCGGGTCCTTTCCGTTTTTTGCACGGCGGCGCGTTCCGCCGGCCGGATCCTTTCCGTTTTTTGCACGGCGGCGCATTCCGTGGGCCGGGTCTGGTCCGGTTTTTGCGCAGCTGCGCATTCCGTGCGCCGGATACGCTCCGTTTTTTGCACGGCGGCCCGTTCCGCGGGCCGGATTCTTTCCGTTTTTTCCGCGGCGGCTCAATCCGCCGGCCGGATCCAGTCCGGTTTTTACACGGCGGCGCATTCCGCCGGCCGGATCCGGTCCAATTTTCGCGCGGCGGCGCGTTCTGCTGGCCGGATCCGGTCCGGTTTTTGCGCGGCGGCGCATTCCGTGGGCCGGATCCGGTCCGGTTTTTCCGCCGCAGCGCGTTCTGCTGGCCGGATCCGGTCCGTTTTTTCCGCGGCGGCGCGTTTTGCGGGCCAGATCCGGTCCGGTTTTTGCGCGGCGGCTCGTTCCGCCGGCCGGATCCGGTCCGGTTTTTGCGCGGCGGCGCGTTCCATGGGCCAATTCCGGTCCGTTTTTTCCGCGGCGGCGCGTTTTGCGGGCCGGATGCGGTCCGGTTTTTGCGCGGCGGCGCATTCCGCAGGCCAGATCCGGTCCGTTTTTTGCGCGGCGGCGCATTCCGCCGGCCGGATCCGGTCCGGTTTTTGCGCGGCGGCGCATTCTGCGGGCCGGATCCGGTCCGGTTTTTGCGCGGCGGCGCATTCCGCGGGCCGTATCCGGTCCGTTTTTTGCACGGCGGCGCATTCCACGGGCCGGATCCGGTCCGGTTATTGCGCGGCGGCGCGTTCCATGGGCCGGAGCCGGTCCGTTTTTTCCGCGGCGGCGCATTCCGCGGGCCGGATGCGGTCCGGTTTTTGCGCGGCGGCGCATTCCGCAGGCCAGATCCGGTCCGTTTTTTCTGCGGCGGCGCATTCCGCGGGCCAGATCCAGTCCGGTGTTTGCGCGGCGGCGCGTTCCGCGGGCCGGATCCGGTCTGGTTTTTGCGCGGCGGCTCGTTCCGCCGGCCGGATCCCGTCCGGTTTTTCCACTGCGGCGCGTCCCGCGGGCCGGATCCGGTCCGATTTTTGTGCGGCGGTCCAGATCCGGTCCGTTTTTTGCGCGGTGGCGCATTCCGCGGGCCAGATCCGCTCCGGTTTTTGCGCGGCGGCTCGTTCCGCGGGCCGGATCCCATCCGGTTTTTGCGCGGCGGCGCGTTCCGCGGGCTGGATCCGGTCCGGTTTTTGCACGGCGGCGCATTCCGTGCTCCCGATATGGTCCATTTTTTCCGCAGCGGCGCGTTCCGCGGGCCAGATCCGGTCCGGTTTTTGCGCGGCGGCGCATTCTGCGGGCCGGATCCGGTCCGGTTTTTGCGCGGCGGCGCGTTCCGCCGGCCGGATCCGATCCGGTTTTTGCGCGGCGGCGCATTCCGCCGGGCGGATCCGGTCCGGTTTTTGCGCGGCGGCGCATTCCGCGGGCCGGATCCAGTCCAGCTTTTGCGCGGTGGTGCATTCCGCGGGCCGGATCCGGTCCGGTTTTTGCGCGGCGGCGCGTTTCACAGGCCGGATCCGGTCCGTTTTTTCCGCGGCGGTGCATTCCGCGGGCCAGATCCAGTCCGGTTTTTGCGCGGCGGCGCGTTTCACAGGCCGGATCCGGTCCGTTTTTTCCGCGGCGGCGCATTCCGCGGGCCGGATCCGGTCCATTTTTTGCACGCCGGCGCCTTCCGCGGGCCAGATCCGGTCCGGTTTTTGCGCGGCGGCGCGTTCCGCCGGCCGGATCCGGTCCGGTTTTTGCGCGGCGGCGCATTCCGCGGGCCGGATCCCGTCCGGCTTCTCCGCGGTGGCGCATTCCG
This sequence comes from Phalacrocorax carbo, assembly GCF_963921805.1. Classification (NCBI taxonomy): domain Eukaryota; kingdom Metazoa; phylum Chordata; class Aves; order Suliformes; family Phalacrocoracidae; genus Phalacrocorax; species Phalacrocorax carbo. Next base: position 180,015 of record NW_026990488.1, read on the forward strand.
CGGGCCGGATCCGGTCCGGTTTTTGCGCGGCGGCGCGTTTCACAGGCCGGATCCGGTCCGGTTTTTGCGCGGCGGCGCATTCCGCGGGCCGGATCCCGTCCGGTTTTTCTGCGGCGGCGAGTTCCGCGGGCCAGATCCGGTCCGGTTTTTGCGCGGCGGCGCATTCCGCGGGCCGGATTCGGTCCATTTTTTGCGCGGCGGCGCATTCTGCGGACCGGATCCGGTCCGGTTTTTGCGCTGCGGCGCGTTCAGCCGGCCGGATCCGGTCCGGTTTTTGCGCGGCGGCGCATTCCGTGGGCCGGATCCGGTCCGTTTTTTCCGCGGCGGCCCTTTCCGCGGGCCGGATCCTTTCCGTTTTTTCCGCGGCGGTGCATTCCGTGGGCCGGATCCGGTCCGTTTTTTGCGCAGCGGCGCATTCCGCGGGCCGGATCCGGTCCGGTCTTTGCACGGCGGCGCATTCCGTGCGCCGGATATGGTCCGGTTTTTTGCACGGCGGCTCAATCCACCGGCCGGATCCGGTCCGGTTTTTGCGCGGCGGCACATTCCGTGGGCCGGATACGGTCCGGTTTTTCCGCGGCGGCGCATTCCGCGGGCCGGATCCGGTCCGTTTTTGCACGGCGGCGCATTCCGCGGGCCGGATCCGGTCCGGTTATTGCGCGGCGGCGCGTTCCATGGGCCGGAGCCGGTCCGTTTTTTCCGCGGCGGCGCATTCCGCGGGCCGGATGCGGTCCGGTTTTTGCGCGGCGGCGCATTCCGCAGGCCAGATCCGGTCCGTTTTTTCTGCGGCGGCGCATTCCGCGGGCCAGATCCAGTCCGGTGTTTGCGCGGCGGCGCGTTCCGCGGGCCGGATCTGGTCTGGTTTTTGCGCGGCGGCTCGTTCCGCCGGCCGGATCCCGTCCGGTTTTTCCACTGCGGCGCGTCCCGCGGGCCGGATCCGGTCCGGTTTTTGTGCGGCGGTCCAGATCCGGTCCGTTTTTTGCGCGGTGGCGCATTCCGCGGGCCAGATCCGCTCCGGTTTTTGCGCGGCGGCTCGTTCTGCGGGCCGGATCCCATCCGGTTTTTGCGCGGCGGCGCGTTCCGCGGGCTGGATCCGGTCCGGTTTTTGCACGGCGGCGCATTCCGTGCTCCCGATATGGTCCATTTTTTCCGCAGCGGCGCGTTCCGCGGGCCAGATCCGGTCCGGTTTTTGCGCGGCGGCGCATTCTGCGGGCCGGATCCGGTCCGGTTTTTGCGCGGCGGCGCGTTCCGCCGGCCGGATCCGATCCGGTTTTTGCGCGGCGGCGCATTCCGCCGGGCGGATCCGGTCCGGTTTTTGCGCGGCGGCGCGTTCCGCGGGCCAGATCCAGTCCAGCTTTTGCGCGGTGGCGCATTCCGCGGGCCGGATCCGGTCCGGTTTTTGCGCGGCGGCGCGTTTCACAGGCCGGATCCGGTCCGTTTTTTCCGCGGCGGTGCATTCCGCGGGCCAGATCCAGTCCGGTTTTTGCGCGGCGGCGCGTTTCACAGGCCGGATCCGGTCCGTTTTTTTTTGCGGCGGCGCATTCCGCGGGCCGGATCCGGTCCATTTTTTGCACGCCGGCGCCTTCCGCGGGCCAGATCCGGTCCGGTTTTTGCGCGGCGGCGCGTTCCGCCGGCCGGATCCGGTCCGGTTTTTGCGCGGCGGCGCATTCCGCGAGCCGGATCCCGTCCGGCTTCTCCGCGGTGGCGCATTCCGCGGGCCAGATCCGGTCCGGTTTTTGCGCGGCTGCGCATTCCGCGGGCCGGATTCGGTCCATTTTTTGCGCGGCGGCGCATTCTGCGGACCCGATCCGGTCCGGTTTTTGCGCGGCGGCGCGTTCAGCCGGCCGGATCCGGTCCGGTTTTTGCGCGGCGGCGCATTCCGCGGGCCGGATCCGGTCCGTTTTTTCCGCGGCGGCCCTTTCTGCGGGCCAGATCCTTTCCGTTTTTTCCGCGGCGGTGCATTCCGTGGCCCAGATCCGGTCCGGTTTTTGCGCGGCGGCGCGTTCCGCGGGCCAGATCCGGTCCGGTTTTTGCACGGCGGCCCGATCCGCGGGCCGGATCCTTTCCGTTTTTTCCGCGGCGGCGCATTCCGCGGGCCGGATCGGGTCCATTTTTTGCGCGGCGGCGCATTCCGTGGGCCGGGTCTGGTCCGGTTTTTGCGCAGCTGCGCATTACGCGCGCCGGATCCGGTCCGTTTTTTGCGCGGCGGCCCGTTCCGCGGGCCGGATCCTTTCCGTTTTTTCCGCGGCGGCTCAATCCGCCGGCCGGATCCGTTCCGGTTTTTGCGCGGCGGCGCATTCCGCCGGCCGGATCCGGTCCAATTTTCGCGCGGCGGCGCGTTCTGCTGGCCGGATCCGGTCCGGTTTTTGCGCGGCGGCGGATTCCGTGGGCCGGATACGGTCCGCTTTTTCCGCGGCGGCGCATTCCGCGGGCCGGATCCGGTCCGTTTTTTCCGCGGCGGCGCGTTCCGCGGGCCGGATCCGGTCCGGTTATTGCGCGGCGGCGCGTTCCATGGGCCGGATCCGGTCCGTTTTTTCCGCGGCGGCGCATTCCGCGGGCCGGATGCGGTCCGGTTTTTGCGCGGCGGCGCATTCCGCAGGCCAGATCCGGTCCGTTTTTTCCGCGGCGGCGCATTCCGCCGGCCGTATCCGGTCCATTTTTTGCGCGGCGACGCATTCTGCGGGCCGGATCCGGTCCGGTTTTTGCGCGGTGGCGCGTTCCGCCGGCCGGATCTGGTCCGGTTTTTGCGCGGCGGCGCATTCCGCGGGCCGGATCCGGTCTGTTTTTCCGCGGCGGCGCATTCCGCGGGCCGGATCCGGTCCGTTTTTTCCACGGCGGCGCATTCCGCGGGCCGGATCCGGTCCGTTTCTTCCGCGGCGGCGCGTTCCGCGACCCAGACCCGCTCCGGTTTTTGCGCGGCGGCGCATTCCGCCGGCCGGATCCGGTCCGGTTTTTGCGCGGCGGCGCATTCTGCGGGCCGGATCCTTTCCGTTTTTTCCGCGGCGGCGCATTCCGCCGGCCGGATCCTTTCCGTTTTTTCCGCGGCGGCGCGTTCCGCGGGCCGGATCCGGTCTGTTTTTGCGCGGCGGCGCATTCCGTGGGCCGGATACGGTCCGCTTTTTCCGCGGCGGTGCATTCCGCGGGCCGGATCCGGTCCGTTTTTTCCACGGCGGCGCATTCCGCCGGCCGGATCCGGTCCGGTTTTTGTGCGGCGGCGCGTTCCGTGGGCCAGACCCGGTCCGGTTTTTGCGCGGCGGCGCATTCTGCGGGCCGGATCCGGTCCGGTTTTTGCGCGGCGGCGCGTTTCACAGGCCGGATCCGGTCCGGTTTTTGCACGGCGGCGCGTTCCATGGGCCGGATCCGGTCCGTTTTTTGCGCGGCGGCGCATTCCGCGGGCCGGATGCGGTCCGGTTTTTGCGCGGCGGCGCGTTCCATGGGCTGGATCCGTTCCGGTTTTTGCGCAGCGGCGCATTCCGCGGGCCGATCCGTTCCGGTTTTTGCGCGGCGGCGCATTCCGCGGGCCAGATCATTTCCGTTTTTTCCGCGGCGGCGCATTCCGCGGGCAAGATCCAGTCCGTTTTTTGCGCGGTGGCGCACTCCGCGGGCCGGATCCGTTCCGGTTTTTGCGCGGCGGCTCGTTCCGCCGGCCGGATCCCGTCCGGTTTTTGCACGGCGGCGCGTTCCGCGGGCCGGATCCGGTCTGTTTTTTCCACTGCGGCGCGTCCCGCGGGCCGGATCCGGTCCGGTTTTTGTGCGGCGGTCCAGATCCGGTCCGTTTTTTCCGCGGCGGCGCATTCCGCGGGCCGGATCCGGTCCATTTTTTGCACGGCGGCGCCTTCCGTGGGCCAGATCCGGTCCGGTTTTTGCGCGGCGGCGCGTTCCGCCGGCCGGATCCGGTCCGGATTTTGCGCGGCGGTGCATTCCGCGGGCTGGATCCCGTCCGGTTTTTCTGCGGCGGGGTGTTACGCGGGCCAGATCCGGTCCGGTGTTTGCGCGGCGGCGCGTTCCGCGGGCCGGATCCAGTCCGGTTTTTGCGCGGCGGCGCGTTCTGCGGGCCGGATCCGGTCCGTTTTTTGTGCGTTCTGCAGTCCGGATCCGGTCCGCTTTTTCCGCGGCGGTGCATTCCGCGGGCCAGATCCGGTCCGGTTTTTGCGCAGCGGCGCGTTCCACGGGCCGCATCCGGTTTGTTTTTTGCGCGGCGGCGCGTTCCATGGGCCGGATCCGTTACGGTTTTTGCGCGGCGGCGCGTTCCGGGGGCCGGATCCCGTCCGTTTTTTCCGCGGCGGCGCATTCCGCGGACCCGATCCGCTCCGGTTTTTGCGCAGCGGCGCGTTCCGCTGGCCGGATCCGCTCCGGTTTTTCCGCGGCGGCGCATTCCGCCAGCCCGATCCGGTCCGTTTTTTGCACGGCGGCCCGTTCCGCGGGCCAGATCCTTTCCGTTTTTTCCGCGGCGGCGCATTCCGCGTGCCGGATCCTTTCCGTTTTTTCCGCGGCGGCGCATTCCGTGGGCCGGATCCGGTCTGTTTTTGCGCGACGGCGCATTCCGTGGGCCGGATACGGTCCGCTTTTTCCGCGGCGGCGCATTCCGCGGGCCGGATCCGGTCCGTTTTTTTCGCGGCGGCGCATTCCGCGGGCCGGATCCGGTCCGGTTTTTGCGTGGCGGCGCATTCCGCGGGCCGGATCCGGTCCGATTTTTGCGTGGCGGCGCGTTCCGCGGGCCAGATCCGGTCCGGTTATTGCGCGGCGGCGCGTTTCACAGGCCGGATCCGGTCCGGTTTTTGCACGGCGGCGCGTTCCATGGGCCGGATCCGGTCCGTTTTTTCCGCGGCGGCGCATTCCGCGGGCCGGATGCGGTCCGGTTTTTGCGCAGCGGCGCATTCCGCGGGCCGATACGTTCCGGTTTTTGCGCGGCGGCGCATTCCGCGGGCCAGATCCTTTCCGTTTTTTCCGCGGCGGCGCATTCTGCGGGCCAGATCCAGTCCGGTTTTTGCGCGGCGGCGCGTTCCGCGGGCCGGATCCGGTTCGGTTTTTGCGCGGCGGCTCGTTCCGCCGGCCGGATCCTGTCCGGTTTTTGCGCGGCGGCGCGTTCCGCGGGCCGGATCCGGTCTGTTTTTTCCACTGCGGCGCGTTCCGCGGGCCGGATTCCGGTCCGGGTTTTGTGCGGCGGTCCAGATCCGGTCCGTTTTTTGCGCGGTGGCGCATTCCGCGGGCCGGATCCGCTCCGGTTTTTGCGCGGCGGCTCGTTCCGCGGCCGGGATCCCATCCGGTTTTTGCGCGGCGGCGCGTTCCGCTGGCCGGATCCGGTCCGGTTTTTGCACGGCGGCCCGTTACGGGGGCCGGATCCTTTCCGTTTCTTCCGCGGCGGCACATTCCGCGGGCCGGATCCCGTCCGGTTTTTGCGCAGCGGCGCATTCCGTGCTCCTGATATGGTCCATTTTTTCCGCAGCGGCGCGTTCCGCGGGCCAGATCCGGTCCGGTTTTTGCGCGGCGGAGCGTTACGCGGGCCAGATCCGGTCCGGTTTTTGCGCGGCGGCGCATTCCGCCGGCAGGATCCGGTCCGGTTTTTGCGCGGCGGCGCATTCTGCGGGCCGGATCCGGTCCGGTTTTTGCGTGGCGGCACGTTCCGCCGGCCGGATCCGATCCGGTTTTTGCGCGGCGGCGCATTCCGCCGGCCGGATCCGGTCCGGTTTTTGCGCGGCGGCGCGTTCCGCGGGCCAGATCCAGTCCGGCTTTTGCGCGGTGGCGCACTCCGCGGGCCGGATCCGGTCCGGTTTTTGCGCGGCGGCGCGTTCCGCGGGCCGGATATCCGGTCCGGTTTTTGCGCGGCGGCGTATTCCGCGGGCCGGATTCGGTCCATTTTTTGCGCGGCGGCGCATTCTGCGGACAGGATCCGGTCCGGTTTTTGCGCGGCGGCGCGTTCCGTGGGCCAGACCCGGTCCGGTTTTTGCGCGGCGGCGCATTCTGCGGGCCGGATCCGGTCCGGTTTTTGCGCGGCGGCGCGTTTCACAGGCCGGATCCGGTCCGGTTTTTGCACGGCGGCGCGTTCCATGGGCCGGATCCGGTCCGTTTTTTCCGCGGCGGCGCATTCCGCGGGCCGGATGCGGTCCGGTTTTTGCGCGGCGGCGCGTTCCATGGGCTGGATCCGTTCCGGTTTTTGCGCAGCGGCGCATTCCGCGGGCCGATCCGTTCCGGTTTTTGCGCGGCGGCGCATTCTGCGGGCCAGATCATTTCCGTTTTTTCCGCGGCGGCGCATTCCGCGGGCAAGATCCAGTCCGTTTTTTGCGCGGTGGCGCACTCCGCGGGCCGGATCCGTTCCGGTTTTTGCGCGGCGGCTCGTTCCGCCGGCCGGATCCCGTCCGGTTTTTGCACGGCGGCGCGTTCCGCGGGCCGGATCCGGTCTGTTTTTTCCACTGCGGCGCGTCCCGCGGGCCGGATCCGGTCCGGTTTTTGTGCGGCGGTCCAGATCCGGTCCGTTTTTTCCGCGGCGGCGCATTCCGCGGGCCGGATCCGGTCCATTTTTTGCACGGCGGCGCCTTCCGTGGGCCAGATCCGGTCCGGTTTTTGCGCGGCGGCGCGTTCCGCCGGCCGGATCCGGTCCGGATTTTGCGCGGCGGTGCATTCCGCGGGCTGGATCCCGTCCGGTTTTTCTGCGGCGGGGTGTTACGCGGGCCAGATCCGGTCCGGTGTTTGCGCGGCGGCGCGTTCCGCGGGCCGGATCCAGTCCGGTTTTTGCGCGGCGGCGCGTTCTGCGGGCCGGATCCGGTCCGTTTTTTGTGCGTTCTGCAGTCCGGATCCGGTCCGCTTTTTCCGCGGCGGTGCATTCCGCGGGCCAGATCCGGTCCGGTTTTTGCGCAGCGGCGCGTTCCACGGGCCGCATCCGGTTTGTTTTTTGCGCGGCGGCGCGTTCCATGGGCCGGATCCGTTACGGTTTTTGCGCGGCGGCGCGTTCCGGGGGCCGGATCCCGTCCGTTTTTTCCGCGGCGGCGCATTCCGCGGACCCGATCCGCTCCGGTTTTTGCGCAGCGGCGCGTTCCGCTGGCCGGATCCGCTCCGGTTTTTCCGCGGCGGCGCATTCCGCCAGCCCGATCCGGTCCGTTTTTTGCACGGCGGCCCGTTCCGCGGGCCAGATCCTTTCCGTTTTTTCCGCGGCGGCGCATTCCGCGTGCCGGATCCTTTCCGTTTTTTCCGCGGCGGCGCATTCCGTGGGCCGGATCCGGTCTGTTTTTGCGCGACGGCGCATTCCGTGGGCCGGATACGGTCCGCTTTTTCCGCGGCGGCGCATTCCGCGGGCCGGATCCGGTCCGTTTTTTTCGCGGCGGCGCATTCCGCGGGCCGGATCCGGTCCGGTTTTTGCGTGGCGGCGCATTCCGCGGGCCGGATCCGGTCCGATTTTTGCGTGGCGGCGCGTTCCGCGGGCCAGATCCGGTCCGGTTATTGCGCGGCGGCGCGTTTCACAGGCCGGATCCGTTCCGGTTTTTGCACGGCGGCGCGTTCCATGGGCCGGATCCGGTCCGTTTTTTCCGCGGCGGCGCATTCCGCGGGCCGGATGCGGTCCGGTTTTTGCGCAGCGGCGCATTCCGCGGGCCGATACGTTCCGGTTTTTGCGCGGCGGCGCATTCCGCGGGCCAGATCCTTTCCGTTTTTTCCGCGGCGGCGCGTTCCGCGGGCCGGATCCGGTTCGGTTTTTGCGCGGCGGCTCGTTCCGCCGGCCGGATCCTGTCCGGTTTTTGCACGGCGGCGCGTTCCGCGGGCCGGATCCGGTCTGTTTTTTCCACTGCGGCGCGTTCCGCGGGCCGGATTCCGGTCCGGGTTTTGTGCGGCGGTCCAGATCCGGTCCGTTTTTTGCGCGGTGGCGCATTCCGCGGGCCGGATCCGCTCCGGTTTTTGCGCGGCGGCTCGTTCCGCGGGCGGGATCCCATCCGGTTTTTGCGCGGCGGCGCGTTCCGCTGGCCGGATCCGGTCCGGTTTTTGCACGGCGGCCCGTTACGGGGGCCGGATCCTTTCCGTTTCTTCCACGGCGGCACATTCCGCGGGCCGGATCCCGTCCGGTTTTTGCGCAGCGGCGCATTCCGTGCTCCTGATATGGTCCATTTTTTCCGCAGCGGCGCGTTCCGCGGGCCAGATCCGGTCCGGTTTTTGCGCGGCGGAGCGTTACGCGGGCCAGATCCCGTCCGGTTTTTGCGCGGCGGCGCATTCCGCCGGCAGGATCCGGTCCGGTTTTTGCGCGGCGGCGCATTCTGCGGGCCGGATCCGGTCCGGTTTTTGCGTGGCGGCACGTTCCGCCGGCCGGATCCGATCCGGTTTTTGCGCGGCGGCGCATTCCGCCGGCCGGATCCGGTCCGGTTTTTGCGCGGCGGCGCGTTCCGCGGGCCAGATCCAGTCCGGCTTTTGCGCGGTGGCGCACTCCGCGGGCCGGATCCGGTCCGGTTTTTGCGCGGCGGCGCGTTCCGCGGGCCGGATCCGGTCCGGTTTTTGCGCGGCGGCGTATTCCGCGGGCCGGATTCGGTCCATTTTTTGCGCGGCGGCGCATTCTGCGGACAGGATCCGGTCCGGTTTTTGCGCGGCGGCGCGTTCAGCCGGCCGGATCCGGTCCGGTTTTTGCACGGCGGCGCATTCCACGGGCCGGATCCGGTCCGTTTTTTCCGCGGCGGCCCTTTCCGCGGGCCGGATCCTTTCCGTTTTTTCCGCGGCGGTGCATTCCGTGGGCCGGATCCGGTCCGTTTTTTGCGCGGCGGCCCGTTCCGCGGGCCATCCTTTCCGTTTTTTGCGCGGCGGCCCGTTCCGCGGGTCGGATCCTTTCCGTTTTTTCCGCGGCGGCTCAATCCGCCGGCCGGATCCGGTCCGGATTTTCCGCGGCGGCGCATTCCGCCGGCCGGATCCGGTCCAATTTTCGAGCGGGGGCGCGTTCTGCTGGCCGGATCCGGTCCGGTTTTTGCGCGGCGGCCCCGATCCTGTCCGGTTTTTGCGCGGCGGCCCGTTCTGCGGGCCGGTTCCGCTCCGGTTTTTGCGCGGCGGCCCACATCCGCTCCGGAATTTGCGCGGCAGCCCGTTCCGCGGGCTGGATCCGGTCCGGTTTTTGCGCGGCGGCCCCGATCCGGTCCAGTTATTGAGTGGCGGCCCATTCCATGGGCCGGATCCGCTCCGGTTTTTGCGCGGCGGCCCCGACCCGGTCCGGTTTTTGCGCGGCGGCCCGTTCCGCGGGCCGCATCCGCTCCGGTTTTTGCGCGGCGGCCCCGATCCTGTCCGGTTTCTGCGCGACGGCCCGTTCCGCGGGCCGGATCCGCTCCGGTTTTTGCGCGGCGGCGCCGATCCGGTCCGGTTTTTGCGCGGCGCCACGTTCCGCGGGCCGGATCCACTCCGGTTTTTGCGCGGCGGCACCAAGCCGGTCCGGTTTTTGCGCGGCGGCCCCGATCCGGTCCGGTTTTTGCGCTGCGGCCCGTTGCGCGGGCCGGATCCGCTCCGGTTTTTGCGCGGCGGCCACCATCCGTTCCGGTTTTTGCGCAGCGACCCGTTCCGCGGGCTGGATCCACTCCGGATTTGGCACGGCGGCCCCCATCCGCTCCGGTTTTTGCGCGGCAGCCCGTTCCGCGGGCCGGATCCGCTCCGGTTTTTGCGTGGCGGTCCGGTCCGCAGGACGCATCCGCTCCGGTTTTTGCGCGGCGGCCCCGATCCGCTCCGGTTTTTGCGCGGCAGCCCATTCCGTGGGCCGGATCCGCTCCGGTTTTTGCGCGGCGGCCCCGATCCGCTCCGGTTTTTGCGCGGCGGCCCGTTGCGCGGGCCGGATCCGCTCTGGTTTTTGCGCGGCGGCCCCGATCCGCTCCGGTTTTTGCGCGGCGGTCCGTTCCGCGGGCCGCATCCGCTCCGGTTTTTGTGCGGCGGCCCCGATCCGCTCCGGTTTTTGCGCGGCGGCCCCGATCCTGTCCGGTTTTTGCGCGGCGGCCCCGATCCGCTCCGGTTTTTGAGCGGCGGCCCGTTCCGCGGGCCGGATCCGCTCCGGTTTTTGCGCGGTGGCCCCGATCCGCTCCGGTTTTTGCGCGGCGGCAACGAGCCGGTTCGGTTTTTGCGCGGCGGCCCGTTCCGCGGGCCGCATCCGCTCCGGTTTTTGCGCGGCGGCCCCGATCCTGTCCGGTTTTTGCGCGACGGCCCGTTCCGCGGGCCGGATCCGCTCCGGTTTTTGCGCGGCGGCCCCCATCCGCTCCGGTTTTTGAGCGGCGGCCCGTTCTGCGGGCCGGATCCGCTCCGGTTTTTGCGCGGTGGCCCCGATCCGCTCCGGTTTTTGCGCGGCGGCACCGAGCCGGTTCGGTTTTTGCGCGGCGGCCCGTTCCGCGGGCCGCATCCGCTCCGGTTTTTGCGCGGCGGCCCCGATCCTGTCCGGTTTTTGCGCGACGGCCCGTTCCGCGGTCCGGATCCGGTCCGGTTTTTGCGCGGCGGCCCCCATCCGCTCCGGTTTTTGAGCGGCGGCCCGTTCCGCGCGCCGGATCCACTCCGGTTTTTGCGAGGCGGCCCCGATGCTGTCCGGTTATTGCGCGGCGCCACGTTCCGCGGGCCGGATCCACTCCGTTTTTTGCGCGGCGGCACCGAGCCGGTCCGGTTTTTGCGCGGCGGCCCGTTCCGCGGGCCGCATCCACTCCGGTTTTTGCGCGGCGGCCCCGATCCGGTCCGGTTTTTGTGCGGCGGCCCGTTGCGCGGGCCGGATCCGCTCCGGTTTTTGCGCGGCGGCCCCCATCCTGTCCAGTTTTTGCGCGGCGGCCCGTTCCGCGGGCCGCATCCGCTCCGGATTTTGCACGGCGGACCCGAGCCGGTCCGGTTTTTGCGCGGCAGCCCGTTCCGCGGGCCGGATCCGCTCCGGTTTTTGCGCGGCGGCCCCGATCCGGTCCAGTTTTTGCGCGGCGGCCCGTTCCACGGGCCGGATCCGCTCCGGTTTTTGTGCGGCGGTCCGGTCCGCAGGACGCATCCGCTCCGGTTTTTGCGCGGCGGCCCCGATCCGGTCAGGTTTTTGCGCGGCAGCCCATTCCGCGGGCCGGATCCTGTCCGGTTTTTGCGCGGCGGCCCCGATCCGCTCCGGTTTTTGCGCGGCGGCCCGTTGCGCGGGCCAGATCCGCTCCGGTTTTTGCGCGGCGGCCCCGATCCGCTCCGGTTTTTGCGCGGCGGTCCGTTCCGCGGGCCGGATCCGCTCCGGTTTTTGCGCGGTGGCCCCGATCCGCTCCGGTTTTTGCGCGGCGGCCCGTTCCGCGCGCCGGATCCGGTCCGGTTTTTGCGAGGCGGCCCGTTCCGTGGGCCGGATCCGCTCCGGATTTTGCGCGGCGGCCCCGAGCCGGTCAGGTTTTTGCGCGGCGGCCCGTTCCGCGGGCCGGATCCGCTCCGGTTTTTGCGCGGCGGCCCCGATCCGGTCTGGTTTTTGCGCGGCGGCCCGTTCCGCGGGCCGGATCCGCTCCGGTTTATGCACGGCGGCCCCGAGCCGGTCCGGTTTTTGCGCGGCAGCCCGTTCCGCGGGCCGGATCCGCTCCGGTTTTTGCGCGGCGGCCCCGATCCGCTCCGGTTTTTGCGCGGCGGACCGTTCCGAGGGCCGCATCCTGTCCGGTTTTTGCGCGGCGGCCCTGATCCGGTCTGGGTTTTGCGCGGCGGCCCGTTCCGCGGGCCGGATCCGCTCCGGTTTTTGCGCGGCGGCCCCGATCCGCTCCGGTTTTTGCGCGGCGGCCCATTCCGCGGGCCGGATCCGCTCCGGTTTTTTGCGCGGCGGCCCCGATCCGGTCCGGTTTTTGCGCGGCGGCCCGTTCCGCGGGCCGGATCCGCTCCGGTTTTTGCGCGGTGGCCCCGATCTGCTCCGGTTTTTGCGCGGCGCCACGTTCCGCGGGCCGGATCCACTCCGTTTTTTGCGCGGCGGCACCGAGCCGGTCCGGTTTTTGCGCGGCGGCCCGTTCCGCGGGCCGCATCCACTCCGGTTTTTGCGCGGCAGCCCCGAGCCGGTCCGGTTTTTGTGCGGCGGCCCGTTCCGCGGGCCGCATCCGCTCCGGATTTTGCACGGCGGCTCCGAGCCCGTCCGGTTTTTGCGCGGCAGCCCGTTCCGCGCGCCGGATCCACTCCGCTTTTTGTGCGTTGGCTCCAATCCGCTCAGGTTTTTGCGCAGCGGTCCGTTCCGCGGGCCGCATCCGCTCCGGTTTTTGCGCGGAGGCACCGATCCGCTCCGGTTTTTGCGCGACGGCCCGTTCCGCGGGCCGGATCTAATCCGGTTATTGCGCGGCGGCCCCGATCCGGTCCGGTTTTTGCGCGGCGGCCCGTTGCGCGGGCCGGATCCGCTCCGGTTTTTGCGCGGCGGCCCCCATACGCTCCGGTTTTTGCGCGGCGGTCCGTTCTGCGGGCCGCATCCGCTCCGGCTTTTGTGCGGCGGCCCCGATCCGGTCCGGTTTTTGCGCGGCGGCCCCGATCCTGTCCGGTTTTTGCGCGGCGGCCCCCATCCGCTCCGGTTTTTGCGCGGCGGCCCGTTCTGCGGGCCGCATCCGCTCCGGTTTTTGCGCGGCGGCACCGAGCCGGTCCGGTTTTTGCGCGGCGGCCCGTTCCGCGGGCCGCATCCGCTCCGGTTTTTGCGTGGCGGCCCCGATCCTGTCCGGTTTTTGCGCGACAGCCCGTTCCGCGCGCCGGATCCGGTCCGGTTTTTGCGCGGCGGCCCCCATCCGCTCCGGTTTTTGAGCGGCGGCCCGTTCGGCGGGCCGGATCCGCTCCGGTTTTTGCGCGGTGGCCCCGATCCGCTCCGGTTTTTGAGCGGTGGCACCGACCCGCTCCGGTTTTTGCGCGGCGGCCCGTTCCGCGGGCCGCATCCGCTCCGGTTTTTGCGCGGCGGCCCCGATCCGGTCCGGTTTTTGCGCGGCGGCCATTTCCGCGGGCCGGATCCGGTCCGGTTTTTGCGCGGCGGCCCCCATCCGCTCCGGTTTTTGCGCGGCGGTCCGTTCTGCGGGCCGCATCCGGTCCGGCTTTTGTGCGGCGTCCCCGATCCGGTCCGGTTTTTGCGCGGCGGCCCCGATCCTGTCCGGTTTTTGCGCGGCGGCCCCCATCCGCTCCGGTTTTTGCGCGGCGGCCCGTTCTGCGGGCCGCATCCGCTCCGGTTTTTGCGCGGCGGCACCGAGCCGGTCCGGTTTTTGCGCGGCGGCCCGTTCCGCGGGCCGCATCCGCTCCGGTTCTTGCGTGGCGGCCCCGATCCTGTCCGGTTTTTGCGCGACGGCCCGTTCCGCGCGCCGGATCCGGTCCGGTTTTTGCGCGGCGGCCCCCATCCGCTCCGGTTTTTGAGCGGCGGCCCGTTCGGCGGGCCGGATCCGCTCCGGTTTTTGCGCGGTGGCCCCGATCCGCTCCGGTTTTTGAGCGGCGGCACCGAGCCGCTCCGGTTTTTGCGCGGCGGCCCGTTCCGCGGGCCGGATCCGCTCCGGTTTTTGCGTGGCGGCCCCGACCGGTCCGGTTTTTGCGCGGCGGCCCATTCCGCGGGTTGGATCCTCTCCGGTTTTTGCGCGGCGGCCCCGATCCGCTCCGGTTTTTGCGCGGCGGCCCGTTGCGCGGGCCGGATCCGCTCCGGTTTTTGCGCGGCGGCCCCGATTCACTCCGGTTTTTGTGCGGCGGCCCCGATCTGGTCCGGTTTTTGCGCGGCGGCCCAGATCCTGTTCGGTTTTTGCGCGGCGGCCCCGATCCTGTCCGGTTTTTGCGCGACGGCCCGTTCCGCGGGCCGGATCCGCTGCGGTTTTTGCGCGGCGGCCCCCATCCGCTCCGGTTTTTGCGCGGCGGCCAGTTCCGCGGGCCGGATCCGCTCCGGTTTTTGCGCGGTGGCCCCGATCCGCTCCGGTTTTTGCGCGGCGGCACCGAGCCGGTCCGGTTTTTGCGCGGCGGCCCGTTCCACGGGCCGCATCCGCTCCGGTTTTTGCGCGGCGCCCCGATCCTGTCCGGTTTTTGCGCGACGGCCCGTTCCGCGGTCTGGATCCGGTCCGGTTTTTGCGCGGCGGCCCCCATCCCGTCCGGTTTTTGCGCGGCGCCCCGATCCTGTCCGATTTTTGCGCGGCAGCCCATTCCGCGGGCCGGATCCAGTCCGGTTTTTGCGCGGCGGCCCCGATCCTGTCCGGTTTTTGCGCGGTGGCCCATTGCGCGGGCCGCATTCGCTCCGGTTTTTGCGCGGCGGCCCCGATCCTGTCCGGTTTTTGCGCGACGGCCCGTTCCGCGGGCCGGATCCGCTCCGGTTTTTGTGCGGCGGCCACCATCCGCTCCGGTTTTTGAGCGGCGGCCCGTTCGGCGGGCCGGTTCCGCTCCGGTTTTTGCGCGGTGGCCCCGATCCGGTCCGGTTTTTGCGCGGCGGCACCGAGCCGCTCCGGTTTTTGCGCGGCGGCCCGTTCCGCGGGCCGCATCCGCTCCGGTTTTTGCGCGGCGGCCCCGATCCGCTCCGGTTTTTGCGCGGCGGCCCGTTCCGCGGGCCGGATCCGCTCCGGTTTTTGCGCGGCGGCCCCCATCCGCTCCGGTTTTTGAGCGGCGGCCCGGATCCGCTCTGGTTATTGCGCGGCAGCCCGTTCCGCGCGCCAGATCCGCTCCGGTTTTTGCGCGGCGGCCCCGATCCGCTCCGGTTTTTGCGCGGCGGCCCGTTCCGTGGGCCGGATCCGCTCCGGTTTTTGCGCGGCGGCCCGTTGCGCGGGCCGGATCCGGTCCGGTTTTTGCGCGGCGGCCCCGATCCGCTCCGGTTTTTGCGTGGCGGTCCGTTCCGCGGGCCGGATCCGCTCCGCTATTTGCGCGGTGGCTCCATTCCGCTCCGGTTTTTGCCCGGCGGCCCGTTCCGTGAGCCGCATCCGGTCCGGTTTTTGCGCGGCGGCCTCGATCCGGTCCGGTTTTTGCGCGGCGGCCCGTTCCGCGGGCCGGATCCGCTCCGGTTTTTGCGTGGCGGCCCCGACCGGTCCGGTTTTTGCGCGGCGGCCCGTTCCGCGGGCCGGATCCGCTCCGGTTTTTGCGCGGCGGCCCCGATCCGGTCCGGTTTTTGCGCGGCGGCCCGTTGCGCGGGCCGCATCCGGTCCGGTTTTTGCGCGGCGGCCCCGAGCCGGTCCGGTTTTTGCACGGCGGCCCGTTCCGCGGGCCGCATCCGCTCCGGATTTTGCGCGGCGGCCCCGATCCGCTCAGGTTTTTGCGCGGCGGCCCGTTCCGCGGGCCGCATCCGGTCCGGTTTTTGCGCGGCGGCCCCGATCCGCTCTGGTTTTTGCGCGGCGGCCCGTTCCGCGGGCCGGATCCGCTCCGGTTTTTGCGCGGCGGTCCCGATCCGGTCCGGTTTTTGCGCGGCGGCCCCGTTCCGCGGGCCGGATCCGCTCCGGTTTTTGCGCGGCGGCCCCGATCCGGTCCGTTTTTTGCGCGGCGGCCCGTTCCGCGGGCCGGATCCGGTCCGGTTTTTGCGCGGCAGCCCCGATCCGCGGGCCAGATCCCGTCCGGTTTTTGCACGGCGGCCCGTTCCGCGGGCCGGATCCGCTCCGGATTTTGCACGGCGGCCCCGATCCGCTCCGGTTTTTGCGCGGCAGCCCGTTCCGCGGGCCGGATCCGCTCCGGTTTTTGCGCGGCGGCCCCGATCCGGTCCGTTTTTTGCGCGGCAGCCCCGATCCGCGGGCCGGATCCCGTCCGGTTTTTGCACGGCGGCCCGTTGCGCGGGCCGGATCCGCTCCGGTTTTTGCGCGGCGGCCCCGATCCGCTCCGGTTTTTGCACGGCGGTCCGTTCCGCGGGCCGCATCCGCTCCGGTTTTTGTGCGGCGGCCCCGATCCGGTCCGGTTTTTGCGCGGCGGCCCCGATCCTGTCCGGTTTTTGCGCGGCGGTCCGTTCCGCGGGCCGCATCCGCTCCGGTTTTTGTGCGGCGGCCCCGATCCGCTCCGGTTTTTGCGCGGCGGCACCGAGCCGGTCCGGTTTTTGCGCGGCGGCCCGTTCTGCGGGCCGCATCCGCTCCGGTTTTTGCGCGGCGGCACCGAGCCGCTCCGGTTTTTGCGCGGCGGCCCGTTCCGCGGGCCGCATCCGCTCCGGTTTTTGCGCGGCGGCCCCGATCCTGTCCGGTTTTTGCGCCGCGGCCCGTTCCGTGCCCGGATCCGCTCCGGTTTTTGCGCGGCGGCCCGTTCTGCGGGCCGGATCCGTTCCGGTTTTTGCGCGGTGGCCACGAGCCGGTCCGGTTTTTGCGCGGCGGCACCGAGCCGCTCCGGTTTTTGCGCGGCGGCCCGTTCCGCGGGCCGCATCCGCTCCGGTTTTTGCGCGGCGGCCCCCATCCGCTCCGGTTTTTGAGCGGCGGCCCGTTCCGCGGGCCGGATCCGGTCCGGTTTTTGCGCGGCGGCCCCGATCCGCTCCGGTTTTTGCGCGGCGGCACCGAGCCGGTCCGGTTTTTGCGCGGCGGCCCGTTCCGCGGGCCGCATCCACTCCGGTTTTTGCGCGGCAGCCCCGAGCCGGTCCGGTTTTTGTGCGGCGGCCCGTTCCGCGGGCCGCATCCGCTCCGGATTTTGCACGGCGGCCCCGAGCCGGTCCGGTTTTTGCGCGGCAGCCCGTTCCGCGGGCCGGATCCACTCCGCTTTTTGTGCGTTGGCTCCAATCCGCTCAGGTTTTTGCGCAGCGGTCCGTTCCGCGGGCCGCATCCGCTCCGGTTTTTGCGCGGAGGCACCGATCCGCTCCGGTTTTTGCGCGACGGCCCGTTCCGCGGGCCGGATCTAGTCCGGTTTTTGCGCGGCGGCCCCGATCCGGTCCGGTTTTTGCGCGGCGGCCCGTTGCGCGGGCCGGATCCGCTCCGGTTTTTGCGCGGCGGCCCCCATACGCTCCGGTTTTTGCGCGGCGGTCCGTTCTGCGGGCCGCATCCGCTCCGGCTTTTGTGCGGCGGCCCCGATCCGGTCCGGTTTTTGCGCGGCGGCCCCGATCCTGTCCGGTTTTTGCGCGGCGGCCCCCATCCGCTCCGGTTTTTGCGCGGCGGCCCGTTCTGCGGGCCGCATCCGCTCCGGTTTTTGCGCGGCGGCACCGAGCCGGTCCGGTTTTTGCGCGGCGGCCCGTTCCGCGGGCCGCATCCGCTCCGGTTTTTGCGTGGCGGCCCCGATCCTGTCCGGTTTTTGCGCGACAGCCCGTTCCGCGCGCCGGATCCGGTCCGGTTTTTGCGCGGCGGCCCCCATCCGCTCCGGTTTTTGAGCGGCGGCCCGTTCGGCGGGCCGGATCCGCTCCGGTTTTTGCGCGGTGGCCCCGATCCGCTCCGGTTTTTGAGCGGTGGCACCGACCTGCTCCGGTTTTTGCGCGGCGGCCCGTTCCGCGGGCCGCATCCGCTCCGGTTTTTGCGCGGCGGCCCCGATCCGGTCCGGTTTTTGCGCGGCGGCCATTTCCGCGGGCCGGATCCGGTCCGGTTTTTGCGCGGCGGCCCCCATCCGCTCCGGTTTTTGCGCGGCGGTCCGTTCTGCGGGCCGCATCCGCTCCGGCTTTTGTGCGGCGTCCCCGATCCGGTCCGGTTTTTGCGCGGCGGCCCCGATCCTGTCCGGTTTTTGCGCGGCGGCCCCCATCCGCTCCGGTTTTTGCGCGGCGGCCCGTTCTGCGGGCCGCATCCGCTCCGGTTTTTGCGCGGCGGCACCGAGCCGGTCCGGTTTTTGCGCGGCGGCCCGTTCCGCGGGCCGCATCCGCTCCGGTTCTTGCGTGGCGGCCCCGATCCTGTCCGGTTTTTGCGCGACGGCCCCCATCCGCTCCGGTTTTTGAGCGGCGGCCCGTTCGGCGGGCCGGATCCGCTCCGGTTTTTGCGCGGTGGCCCCGATCCGCTCCGGTTTTTGAGCGGCGGCACCGAGCCGCTCCGGTTTTTGCGCGGCGGCCCGTTCCGCGGGCCGGATCCGCTCCGGTTTTTGCGTGGCGGCCCCGACCGGTCCGGTTTTTGCGCGGCGGCCCATTCCGCGGGTTGGATCCGCTCCGGTTTTTGCGCGGCGGCACCGAGCCGCTCCGGTTTTTGCGCGGCGGCCCGTTGCGCGGGCCGGATCCGCTCCGGTTTTTGCGCGGCGGCCCCGATTCACTCCGGTTTTTGTGCGGCGGCCCCGATCTGGTCCGGTTTTTGCGCGGCGGCCCCGATCCTGTTCGGTTTTTGCGCGGCGGCACCGAGCCGGTCCGGTTTTTGCGCGGCGGCCCCTTCTGCGGGCCGCATCCGCTCCGGTTTTTGCGCGGCGGCACCGAGCCGGTCCGGTTTTTGCGCGGCGGCCCGTTCCGCGGGCCACATCCGCTCCGGTTTTTGCGCGGCGGCCCCGATCCTGTCCGGTTTTTGCGCGACGGCCCGTTCCGCGGGCCGGATCCGCTCCGGTTTTTGCGCGGCGGCCCCCATCCGCTCCGGTTTTTGCGCGGCGGCCAGTTCCGCGGGCCGGATCCGCTCCGGTTTTTGCGCGGTGGCCCCGATCCGCTCCGGTTTTTGCGCGGCGGCACCGAGCCGGTCCGGTTTTTGCGCGGCGGCCCGTTCCACGGGCCGCATCTGCTCCGGTTTTTGCGCGGCGCCCCGATCCTGTCCGGTTTTTGCGCGACGGCCCGTTCCGCGGTCTGGATCCGGTCCGGTTTTTGCGCGGCGGCCCCCATCCCGTCCGGTTTTTGCGCGGCGCCCCGATCCTGTCCGATTTTTGCGCGGCAGCCCATTCCGCGGGCCGGATCCAGTCCGGTTTTTGCGCGGCGGCCCCGATCCTGTCCGGTTTTTGCGCGGTGGCCCATTGCGCGGGCCGCATTCGCTCCGGTTTTTGCGTGGCGGCCCCGATCCTGTCCGGTTTTTGCGCGACGGCCCGTTCCGCGGGCCGGATCCGCTCCGGTTTTTGCGCGGCGGCCCCCATCCGCTCCGGTTTTTGAGCGGCGGCCCGTTCGGCGGGCCGGTTCCGCTCCGGTTTTTGCGCGGCGGCCCCGATCCGGTCCGGTTTTTGCGCGGCGGCACCGAGCCGCTCCGGTTTTTGCGCGGCGGCCCGTTCCGCGGGCCGCATCCGCTCCGGTTTTTGCGCGGCGGCCCCGATCCGCTCCGGTTTTTGCGCGGCGGCCCGTTCCGCGGGCCGGATCCGCTCCGGTTTTTGCGCGGCGGCCCCCATCCGCTCCGGTTTTTGAGCGGCGGCCCGGATCCGCTCTGGTTATTGCGCGGCAGCCCGTTCCGCGCGCCAGATCCGCTCCGGTTTTTGCGCGGCGGCCCCGATCCGCTCCGGTTTTTGCGCGGCGGCCCGTTCCGCGGGCCGTATCCGCTCCGGTTTTTGCGCGGCGGCCCGTTCCGCGGGCCGGATCCGCTCCGGTTTTTGCGCGGCGGCCCCGATCCGCTCCGGTTTTTGCGCGGCGCCCCGTTCCGCGGGCCGGATCCGCTCCGCTATTTGCGCGGTGGCTCCAATCCGCTCCGGTTTTTGCCCGGCGGCCCGTTCCGTGAGCCGCATCCGGTCCGGTTTTTGCGCGGCGGCCTCGATCCGGTCCGGTTTTTGCGCGGCGGCCCGTTCCGCGGGCCGGATCCGCTCCGGTTTTTGCGTGGCGGCCCCGACCGGTCCGGTTTTTGCGCGGCGGCCCGTTCCGCGGGCCGGATTCGCTCCGGTTTTTGCGCGGCGGCCCCGATCCGGTCCGGTTTTTGCGCGGCGGCCC
This sequence comes from Phalacrocorax carbo, assembly GCF_963921805.1. Taxonomy (NCBI): domain Eukaryota; kingdom Metazoa; phylum Chordata; class Aves; order Suliformes; family Phalacrocoracidae; genus Phalacrocorax; species Phalacrocorax carbo. The sequence goes on from NW_026990488.1 coordinate 199,585, forward strand.
GTTGCGCGGGCCGGATCCGGTCCGGTTTTTGCGCGGCGGCCCCGAGCCGGTCCGGTTTTTGCACGGCGGCCCGTTCCGCGGGCCGCATCCGCTCCGGATTTTGCGCGGCGGCCCCGATCCGCTCAGGTTTTTGCGCGGCGGCCCGTTCCGCGGGCCGCATCCGGTCCGGTTTTTGCGCGGCGGCCCCGATCCGCTCTGGTTTTTGCGCGGCGGCCCGTTCCGCGGGCCGGATCCGCTCCGGTTTTTGCGCGGCGGCCCCGATCCGGTCCGGTTTTTGCGCGGCAGCCCGTTCCGCGGGCCGGATCCGCTCCGGTTTTTGCGCGGCGGCCCCGATCCGGTCCGTTTTTTGCGCGGCAGCCCCGATCCGCGGGCCGGATCCCGTCCGGTTTTTGCACGGCGGCCCGTTCCGCGGGCCGGATCCGCTCCGGATTTTGCACGGTGGCCCCGATCCGCTCCGGTTTTTGCGCGGCAGCCCGTTCCGCGGGCCGGATCCGCTCCGGTTTTTGCACGGCGGCCCGTTCCGCGGGCCGGATCCGCTCCGGATTTTGCACGGCGGCCCCGATCCGCTCCGGTTTTTGCGCGGCAGCCCGTTCCGCGGGCCGGATCCGCTCCGGTTTTTGCGCGGCGGTCCGTTCCGCAGGACGCATCCGCTCCGGTTTTTGCGCGGCGGCACCGATCCGGTCAGGTTTTTGCGCGGCAGCCCATTCCGCGGGCTGGATCCTGTCCGGTTTTTGCGCGGCGGCCCCGATCCGCTCCGGTTTTTGCGCGGCGGCCCGTTGCGCGGGCCGGATCCGCTCCGGTTTTTGCGCGGCGGCCCCGATCCGCTCCGGTTTTTGCACGGCGGTCCGTTCCGCGGGCCGCATCCGCTCCGGTTTTTGTGCGGCGGCCCCGATCCGGTCCGGTTTTTGCGCGGCGGCCCCGATCCTGTCCGTTTTTTGCGCGGCGGTCCGTTCCGCGGGCCGCATCCGCTCCGGTTTTTGTGCGGCGGCCCCGATCCGGTCCGGTTTTTGCGCGGCGGCCCCCATCCGCTCCGGTTTTTGCGCGGCGGCCCGTTCTGCGGGCCGCATCCGCTCCGGTTTTTGCGCGGCGGCACCGAGCCGCTCCGGTTTTTGCGCGGCGGCCCGTTCCGCGGGCCGCATCCGCTCCGGTTTTTGCGCGGCGGCCCCGATCCTGTCCGGTTTTTGCGCCGCGGCCCGTTCCGTGCCCGGATCCGCTCCGGTTTTTGCGCGGCGGCCCCCATCCGCTCCGGTTTTTGAGCGGCGGCCCGTTCTGCGGGCCGGATCCGTTCCGGTTTTTGCGCGGTGGCCCCGATCCGCTCCGGTTTTTGCGCGGCGGCACCGAGCCGCTCCGGTTTTTGCGCGGCGGCCCGTTCCGCGGGCCGCATCCGCTCCGGTTTTTGCGCGGCGGCCCCCATCCGCTCCGGTTTTTGAGCGGCGGCCCGTTCCGCGGGCCGGATCCGGTCCGGTTTTTGCGCGGCGGCCCCGATCCGCTCCGGTTTTTGCGCGGCGGCACCGAGCCGGTCCGGTTTTTGCGCGGCGGCCCGTTCCGCGGGCCGCATCCGCTCCGGTTTTTGCGCGGCGGCCCCGATCCTGTCCGGTTTTTGCGCGACGGCCCGTTCCGCGGTCCGGATCCAGTCCGGTTTTTGCGCGGCGGCCCCCTTCCGCTCCGGTTTTTGCGCAGCGGCCCCGAGCCGCTCCGTTTTTTGAGCGGCGGCCCGTTCCGCGCGCCGGATCCGGTCCGGTTTTTGCGAGGCGGCCCCGATCCGGTCCGGTTATTGCGCGGTGGCCCGTTCCGTGGGCCGGATCCGCTCCGGATTTTGCGCGGCGGCCCCGAGCCGGTCAGGTTTTTGCACGGCGGCCCGTTCCGTGGGCCGGATGAGCTCCAGTTTTTGCGCGGCGGCCCCGATCCGCTCTGGTTTTTGCGCGGCGGCCCGTTCCGCGGGCCGCATCCGCTCCGGTTTTTGCGCGGCGGCACCGAGCCGGTCCGGTTTTTGCGCGGCGGCCCGTTCCGCGGGCCACATCCGCTCCGGTTTTTGCGCGGCGGCCCCGATCCTGTCCGGTTTTTGCGCGACGGCCCGTTCCGCGGGCCGGATCCGCTCCGGTTTTTGCGCGGCGGCCCCCATCCGCTCCGGTTTTTGCGCGGCGGCCAGTTCCGCGGGCCGGATCCGCTCCGGTTTTTGCGCGGTGGCCCCGATCCGCTCCGGTTTTTGCGCGGCGGCACCGAGCCGGTCCGGTTTTTGCGCGGCGGCCCGTTCCACGGGCCGCATCTGCTCCGGTTTTTGCGCGGCGCCCCGATCCTGTCCGGTTTTTGCGCGACGGCCCGTTCCGCGGTCTGGATCCGGTCCGGTTTTTGCGCGGCGGCCCCCATCCCGTCCGGTTTTTGCGCGGCGCCCCGATCCTGTCCGATTTTTGCGCGGCAGCCCATTCCGCGGGCCGGATCCAGTCCGGTTTTTGCGCGGCGGCCCCGATCCTGTCCGGTTTTTGCGCGGTGGCCCATTGCGCGGGCCGCATTCGCTCCGGTTTTTGCGTGGCGGCCCCGATCCTGTCCGGTTTTTGCGCGACGGCCCGTTCCGCGGGCCGGATCCGCTCCGGTTTTTGCGCGGCGGCCCACATCCGCTCCGGTTTTTGAGCGGCGGCCCGTTCGGCGGGCCGGTTCCGCTCCGGTTTTTGCGCGGTGGCCCCGATCCGGTCCGGTTTTTGCGCGGCGGCACCGAGCCGCTCCGGTTTTTGCGCGGCGGCCCGTTCCGCGGGCCGCATCCGCTCCGGTTTTTGCGCGGCGGCCCCGATCCGGTCCGGTTTTTGCGCGGCGGCCCGTTCCGCGGGCCGGATCCGCTCCGGTTTTTGCGCGGCGGCCCCCATCCGCTCCGGTTTTTGAGCGGCGGCCCGGATCCGCTCTGGTTATTGCGCGGCAGCCCGTTCCGCGCGCCAGATCCTGTCCGGTTTTTGCGCGGCGGCCCCGATCCGCTCCGGTTTTTGCGCGGCGGCCCGTTCCGTGGGCCGGATCCGCTCCGGTTTTTGCGCGGCGGCCCGTTCCGCGGGCCGGATCCGCTCCGGTTTTTGCGCGGCGGCCCCGATCCGCTCCGGTTTTTGCGCGGCGGTCCGTTCCGCGGGCCGGATCCGCTCCGCTATTTGCGCGGTGGCTCCAATCCGCTCCGGTTTTTGCCCGGCGGCCCGTTCCGTGAGCCGCATCCGCTCCGGTTTTTGCGCGGCGGCCTCGATCCGGTCCGGTTTTTGCGCGGCGGCCCGTTCCGCGGGCCGGATCCGCTCCGGTTTTTGCGTGGCGGCCCCGACCGGTCCGGTTTTTGCGCGGCGGCCCGTTCCGCGGGCCGGATCCGCTCCGGTTTTTGCGCGGCGGCCCCGATCCGGTCCGGTTTTTGCGCGGCGGCCCGTTGCGCGGGCCGGATCCGGTCCGGTTTTTGCGCGGCGGCCCCGAGCCGGTCCGGTTTTTGCACGGCGGCCCGTTCCGCGGGCCGCATCCGCTCCGGATTTTGCGCGGCGGCCCCGATCCGCTCCGGTTTTTGCGCGGCGGCCCGTTCCGCGGGCCGCATCCGGTCCGGTTTTTGCGCGGCGGCCCCGATCCGCTCTGGTTTTTGCGCGGCGGCCCGTTCCGCGGGCCGGATCCGCTCCGGTTTTTGCGCGGCGGCCCCGATCCGGTCCGGTTTTTGCGCGGCAGCCCGTTCCGCGGGCCGGATCCGCTCCGGTTTTTGCGCGGCGGCCCCGATCCGGTCCGTTTTTTGCCCGGCGGCCCGTTCCGCGGGCCGGATCCGGTCCGGTTTTTGCGCGGCAGCCCCGATCCGCGGGCCGGATCCCGTCCGGTTTTTGCACGGCGGCCCGTTCCGCGGGCCGGATCCGCTCCGGATTTTGCACGGCGGCCCCGATCCGCTCCGGTTTTTGCGCGGCAGCCCGTTCCGCGGGCCGGATCCGCTCCGGTTTTTGCGCGGCGGTCCGTTCCGCAGGACGCATCCGCTCCGGTTTTTGCGCGGCGGCACCGATCCGGTCAGGTTTTTGCGCGGCAGCCCATTCCGCGGGCTGGATCCTGTCCGGTTTTTGCGCGGCGGCCCCGATCCGCTCCGGTTTTTGCGCGGCGGCCCGTTGCGCGGGCCGGATCCGCTCCGGTTTTTGCGCGGCGGCCCCGATCCGCTCCGGTTTTTGCGCGGCGGTCCGTTCCGCGGGCCGCATCCGCTCCGGTTTTTGTGCGGCGGCCCCGATCCGGTCCGGTTTTTGCGCGGCGGCCCCGATCCTGTCCGTTTTTTGCGCGGCGGTCCGTTCCGCGGGCCGCATCCGCTCCGGTTTTTGTGCGGCGGCCCCGATCCGGTCCGGTTTTTGCGCGGCGGCCCCCATCCGCTCCGGTTTTTGCGCGGCGGCCCGTTCTGCGGGCCGGATCCGCTCCGGTTTTTGCGCGGCGGCACCGAGCCGCTCCGGTTTTTGCGCGGCGGCCCGTTCCGCGGGCCGCATCCGCTCCGGTTTTTGCGCGGCGGCCCCGATCCTGTCCGGTTTTTGCGCCGCGGCCCGTTCCGTGCCCGGATCCGCTCCGGTTTTTGCGCGGCGGCCCCCATCCGCTCCGGTTTTTGAGCGGCGGCCCGTTCTGCGGGCCGGATCCGTTCCGGTTTTTGCGCGGTGGCCCCGATCCGCTCCGGTTTTTGCGCGGCGGCACCGAGCCGCTCCGGTTTTTGCGCGGCGGCCCGTTCCGCGGGCCGCATCCGCTCCGGTTTTTGCGCGGCGGCCCCCATCCGCTCCGGTTTTTGAGCGGCGGCCCGTTCCGCGGGCCGGATCCGGTCCGGTTTTTGCGCGGTGGCCCCGATCCGCTCCGGTTTTTGCGCGGCGGCACCGAGCCGGTCCGGTTTTTGCGCGGCGGCCCGTTCCACGGGCCGCATCTGCTCCGGTTTTTGCGCGGCGCCCCGATCCTGTCCGGTTTTTGCGCGACGGCCCGTTCCGCGGTCTGGATCCGGTCCGGTTTTTGCGCGGCGGCCCCCATCCCGTCCGGTTTTTGCGCGGCGCCCCGATCCTGTCCGATTTTTGCGCGGCAGCCCATTCCGCGGGCCGGATCCAGTCCGGTTTTTGCGCGGCGGCCCCGATCCTGTCCGGTTTTTGCGCGGTGGCCCATTGCGCGGGCCGCATTCGCTCCGGTTTTTGCGTGGCGGCCCCGATCCTGTCCGGTTTTTGCGCGACGGCCCGTTCCGCGGTCCGGATCCGCTCCGGTTTTTGCGCGGCGGCCCCCATCCGCTCCGGTTTTTGAGCGGCGGCCCGTTCGGCGGGCCGGTTCCGCTCCGGTTTTTGCGCGGTGGCCACCATCCGCTCCGGTTTTTGCGCGGCGGCCCCGATCCGCTCCGGTTTTTGCGCGGCGGCCCGTTCCGCGGGCCGGATCCGCTCCGCTTTTTGCGCGGTGGCCCCGATCCTGTCCGGTTTTTGCGCGGCGGCCCGTTCCGCGGGCCAGATCCGCTCCGGTTTTTGCGCGGCGGCCCCCATCCGCTCCGGTTTTTGAGCGGCGGCCCGGATCCGCTCTGGTTATTGCGCGGCAGCCCGTTCCGCGCGCCAGATCCGGTCCGGTTTTTGCGCGGCGGCCCCGATCCGCTCCGGTTTTTGTGCGGCGGCCCGTTCCGTGGGCCGGATCCGCTCCGGTTTTTGCGCGGCGGCCCGTTCCGCGGGCCGGATCCGCTCCGGTTTTTGCGCGGCGGCCCCGATCCGCTCCGGTTTTTGCGCGGCGGTCCGTTCCGCGGGCCGGATCCGCTCCGCTATTTGCGCGGTGGCTCCAATCCGCTCCGGTTTTTGCCCGGCGGCCCGTTCCGTGAGCCGCATCCGGTCCGGTTTTTGCGCGGCGGCCTCGATCCGGTCCGGTTTTTGCGCGGCGGCCCGTTCCGCGGGCCGGATCCGCTCCGGTTTTTGCGTGGCGGCCCCGACCGGTCCGGTTTTTGCGCGGCGGCCCGTTCCGCGGGCCGGATCCGCTCCGGTTTTTGCGCGGCGGCCCCCATCCGCTCCGGTTTTTGAGCGGCGGCCCGTTCTGCGGGCCGGATCCGGTCCGGTTTTTGCGCGGCGGCCCCGAGCCGGTCCGGTTTTTGCACGGCGGCCCGTTCCGCGGGCCGGATCCGCTCCGGATTTTGCGCGGCGGCCCCGATCCGCTCAGGTTTTTGCGCGGCGGCCCGTTCCGCGGGCCGCATCCGGTCCGGTTTTTGCGCGGCGGCCCCGATCCGCTCTGGTTTTTGCGCGGCGGCCCGTTCCGCGGGCCGGATCCGCTCCGGTTTTTGCGCGGCGGCCCCGATCCGGTCCGGTTTTTGCGCGGCAGCCCGTTCCGCGGGCCGGATCCGCTCCGGTTTTTGCGCGGCGGCCCCGATCCGGTCCGTTTTTTGCCCGGCGGCCCGTTCCGCGGGCCGGATCCGGTCCGGTTTTTGCGCGGCGGCCCCGATCCGCGGGCCGGATCCCGTCCGGTTTTTGCACGGCGGCCCGTTCCGCGGGCCGGATCCGCTCCGGATTTTGCACGGCGGCCCCGATCCGCTCCGGTTTTTGCGCGGCAGCCCGTTCCGCGGGCCGGATCCGCTCCGGTTTTTGCGCGGCGGTCCGTTCCGCAGGACGCATCCGCTCCGGTTTTTGCGCGGCGGCACCGATCCGGTCAGGTTTTTGCGCGGCAGCCCATTCCGCGGGCTGGATCCTGTCCGGTTTTTGCGCGGCGGCCCCGATCCGCTCCGGTTTTTGCGCGGCGGCCCGTTGCGCGGGCCGGATCCGCTCCGGTTTTTGCGCGGCGGCCCCGATCCGCTCCGGTTTTTGCACGGCGGTCCGTTCCGCGGGCCGCATCCGCTCCGGTTTTTGTGCGGCGGCCCCGATCCGGTCCGGTTTTTGCGCGGCGGCCCCGATCCTGTCCGGTTTTTGCGCGGCGGTCCGTTCCGCGGGCCGCATCCGCTCCGGTTTTTGTGCGGCGGCCCCGATCCGGTCCGGTTTTTGCGCGGCGGCCCCCATCCGCTCCGGTTTTTGCGCGGCGGCCCGTTCTGCGGGCCGCATCCGCTCCGGTTTTTGCGCGGCGGCACCGAGCCGCTCCGGTTTTTGCGCGGCGGCCCGTTCCGCGGGCCGCATCCGCTCCGGTTTTTGCGCGGCGGCCCCCATCCTGTCCGGTTTTTGCGCCGCGGCCCGTTCCGTGCCCGGATCCGCTCCGGTTTTTGCGCGGCGGCCCCCATCCGCTCCGGTTTTTGAGCGGCGGCCCGTTCTGCGGGCCGGATCCGTTCCGGTTTTTGCGCGGTGGCCCCGATCCGCTCCGGTTTTTGCGCGGCGGCACCGAGCCGCTCCGGTTTTTGCGCGGCGGCCCGTTCCGCGGGCCGCATCCGCTCCGGTTTTTGCGCGGCGGCCCCCATCCGCTCCGGTTTTTGAGCGGCGGCCCGTTCCGCGGCCGGATCCGGTCCGGTTTTTGCGCGGCGGCCCCGATCCGCTCCGGTTTTTGCGCGGCGGCACCGAGCCGGTCCGGTTTTTGCGCGGCGGCCCGTTCCGCGGGCCGCATCCGCTCCGGTTTTTGCGCGGCGGCCCCGATCCTGTCCGGTTTTTGCGCGACGGCCCGTTCCGCGGTCCGGATCCAGTCCGGTTTTTGCGCGGCGGCCCCCTTCCGCTCCGGTTTTTGCGCAGCGGCCCCGAGCCGCTCCGTTTTTTGAGCGGCGGCCCGTTCCGCGGGCCGGATCCGCTCCGGTTTTTGCGCGGTGGCCCCCATCCGCTCCGGTTTTTGAGCGGCGGCCCGTTCCGCGCGCCGGATCCGGTCCGGTTTTTGCGAGGCGGCCCCGATCCGGTCCGGTTATTGCGCGGTGGCCCGTTCCGTGGGCCGGATCCGCTCCGGATTTTGCGCGGCGGCCCCGAGCCGGTCAGGTTTTTGCACGGCGGCCCGTTCCGTGGGCCGGATGAGCTCCAGTTTTTGCGCGGCGGCCCCGATCCGCTCTGGTTTTTGCGCGGCGGCCCGTTCCGCGGGCCGCATCCGCTCCGGTTTTTGCACGGCGGCCCCGAGCCGGTCCGGTTTTTGCGCGGCAGCCCGTTCCGCGGGCCGGATCCGCTCCGGGTTTTGCGCGGCGGCCCCGATCCGGTCCGTTTTTTGCGCGGCGGCCCGTTCCGCGGGCCGGTTCCACTCCGGTTTTTGCGCGGCGGCCCCGATCCGGTCTGGTTTTTGCGCGGCGCCCCGTTCCGCGGGCCGGATCCGCTCCGGTTTTTGCGCGGCGGCCCCGATCCGCTCCGGTTTTTGTGCGGCGGCCCGTTCCGCGGGCCGGATCCGCTCCGTTTTTTGCGCGGCGGCCCCGATCCGGTCCGGTTTTTGCGCGGCGGCCCGTTCCGCGGGCCGGATCCGCTCCGGTTTTTGCGCGGCGGCACCGATCCGGTCCGGTTTTGGCGCGGCGCCACGTTCCGCGGGCCGGATCCACTCCGTTTTTTGCGCGGTGGCCCCGATCCGGTCCGGTTTTTGCGTGGCGGCCCGTTCCGCGGGCCGGATCCGCTCCGGATTTTGCACGGCGGCCCCGATCCGCTCCGGTTTTTGCGCGGCAGCACCGAGCCGGTCCGGTTTTTGCGCGGCGGCCCGTTCCGCGGGCCGCATCCGCTCCGGTTTTTGCGCAGCGGCCCCGATCCTGTCCGGTTTTTGCGCGACGGCCCGTTCCGCGGTCCGGATCCGGTCCGGTTTTTGCGCGGCGGCCCCCTTCCGCTCCGGTTTTTGCGCAGCGGCCCCCATTCGCTCCCGTTTTTGAGCGGCGGCCCGTTCCGCGGGCCGGATCCGCTCTGGTTTTTGCGCGGCGGCCCCGATCCGGTCCGGTTTTTGCGCGGCGGCCCGTTCCGCGGGCCGCATCCGCTCTGGTTTTTGCACGGCGGCCCCGAGCCGGTCCGGTTTTTGCGCGTCAGCCCGTTCCGCGGGCTGGATCCGGTCCGGGTTTTGCGCGGCGGCCCCGATCCGGTCCGGTTTTTGCGCGGCGGCCCGTTCCGCGGGCCGGTTCCACTCCGGTTTTTGCGCGGCGGCCGCGATCCGGTCCAGTTTTTGCGCGGCGGCCCGTTCCGCGGGCCGGATCCGCTCCGGTTTTTGCGCGGCGGCCCCGATCCGCTCCGGTTTTTGCGCGGCGGCCCGTTCCGCGGGCCGCATCCGCTCCGTTTTTTGCGCGGCGGCCCCGATCCGGTCCGGTTTTTGCTCGGTGGCCCATTCCACGGGACGGATCCGCTCCGGTTTTTGCGCGGCGGCCCCGAGCCGGTCAGGTTTTTGCGCGGCGCCACGTTCCGCGGGCCGCATCCTGTCCGGTTTTTGCGCGGCGGCACCGAGCCGGTCAGGTTTTTGCGCGGCGGCCCGTTCCGCGGGCCGGATCCGCTCCAGTTTTTGCGCGGCGGCACCGAGCCGCTCCGGTTTTTGCGCGGCGGCCCGTTCCGCGGGCCGGATCCGCTCCGGTTTTTGCGCGGCGGCCCCCATCCTGTCCGGTTTTTGCGCGACGGCCCGTTCCGGGGCCCGCATCCGCTCCGGATTTTGAACGGCGGCCCCGAGCCGGTCCGGTTTTTGCGCGGCAGCCCGTTCCGCGGGCCGGATCTGCTCCGGTTTTTGCGCGGCGGTCCGTTCCGCGGGCCGCATCCGCTCCGGTTTTTGCGCGGCGGCACCGATCCGCTCCGGTTTTTGCGCGGCGGCCCCGATCCTGTCCGGTTTTTGCGCGGCGGCCCCCATCCTCTCCGGTTTTTGCGCGGCGGCCCGTTCTGCGGGCCGCATCCGCTCCGGTTTTTGCGCGGCGGCACCGAGCCGGTCCGGTTTTTGCGCGGCGGCCCGTTCCGCGGGCCGCATCCGCTCCGGTTTTTGCGTGGCGGCCCCGATCCTGTCCGGTTTTTGCGCGACGGCCCGTTCCGCGGTCCGGATCCGCTCCGGTTTTTGCGCGGCGGCCCCCATCCGCTCCGGTTTTTGAGCGGCGGCCCATTCGGTGGGCCGGATCCGCTCCGGTTTTTGCGCGGTGGCCCCGGTCCGCTCCGGTTTTTGCGTGGCGGCACCGAGCCGCTCCGGTTTTTGCGCGGCGGCCCGTTCCGCGGGCCGCATCCGCTCCGGTTTTTGCGCGGCGGCCCCGATCCGGTCCGGTTTTTGCGCGGCGGCCCGTTCCGCGGGCCGGATCCGCTCCGGTTTTTGCGCGGCGGCCCCCATCCGCTCCGGTTTTTGAGCGGCGGCCCGGATCCGCTCTGGTTATTGCGCGGCAGCCCGTTCCGCGCGCCGGATCCGCTCCGGTTTTTGCGCGGCGGCCCCGATCCGCTCCGGTTTTTGCGCGGCGGCCCGTTCCGCGGGCCGCATCCGCTCCGGTTTTTGCGCGGCGGCCCGTTCCGCGGGCCGGATCCGCTCCGGTTTTTGCGCGGCGGCCCCGATCTGCTCCGGTTTTTGCGCGGCAGCCCGTTCCGCGGGCCGGATCCGCTCCGCTTTTTGCGCGGTGGCTCCAATCCGCTCCGGTTTTTTCCCGGCGGCCCGTTCCGTGAGCCGCATCCGGTCCGGTTTTTGCGCGGAGGCCCGAGCCGGTCCGGTTTTTGCGCGGCGGCCCGTTCCGCGGGCCGGATCCGCTCCGGTTTTTGCGTGGCTGCCCCGACCGGTCCGGTTTTTGCGCGGCGGCCCCGATCCGCTCCGGTTTTTGCGCAGCGGCCCGTTGCGCGGGCCGGATCCGGTCCGGTTTTTGCGCGGCGGCCCCGAGCCGGTCCGGTTTTTGCGCGGCGGCCCGTTCCGCGGGCCGCATCCGCTCCGGTTTTTGCGCGGCGGCCCCGATCCGCTCCGGTTTTTGCGCGGCGGTCCGTTCCGCGGGCCGCATCCGATCCGGTTTTTGTGCGGCGGCCCCGATCCGCTCCGGTTTTTGCGCGGCGGCCCGTTCCGCGGGCCGCATCCGCTCCGGTTTTTGCGCGGCGGCCCCGATCCGGTCCGGTTTTTGCCCGGCGGCCCGTTCCGCGGGCCGGATCCGCTCCGGTTTTTGCGCGGCAGCCCCGATCCGCGGGCCGGATCCTGTCCGGTTTTTGCACGGCGGCCCGTTCCGCAGGACGCATCCGCTCCGGTTTTTGCGCGGCGGCACCGATCCGCTCCGGTTTTTGCGCGGCAGCCCATTCCGCGGGCCGGATCCGCTCCGGTTTTTGCGTGGCGGCCCCGATCCGCTCCGGTTTTTGCGCGGCGGCCACGATCCGCTCCGGTTTTTGCGCGGCGGCCCCGATCCTGTTCGGTTTTTGCGCGGCGGCCCCGATGCGCTCCGGTTTTTGCGCGGCGGCCCGTTCCGCGGGCCGCATCCGCTCCGGTTTTTGCGCGGCGGCACCGAGCCGGTCCGGTTTTTGCGCGGCGGCCCGTTCCGCGGGCCGCATCCGCTCCGGTTTTTGCGCGGCGGCCCCGATCCGGTCCGGTTTTTGCGCGACGGCCCGTTCCGCGGGCCGGATCCGCTCCGGTTTTTGCGCGGCGGCCCCCATCCGCTCCGGTTTTTGAGCGGCGGCCCGTTCCGCGGGCCGGATCCGCTCCGGTTTTTGCGCGGTGGCCCCGATCCGCTCCGGTTTTTGCGCGGCGGCACCGAGCCGGTCCGGTTTTTGCGCGGCGGCCCGTTCCGCGGGCCGCATCCGATCCGGTTTTTGCGTGGCGGCCCCGATCCGGTCCGGTTTTTGCGCGGCGGCCCGTTCCGTGGGCCGGATCCGCTCCGGATTTTGCGCGGCGGCCCCGAGCCGGTCAGGTTTTTGCGCGGCGGCCCGTTCCGCGGGCCGGATCCGCTCCAGTTTTTGCGCGGCGGCACCGAGCCGGTCCGGTTTTTGCGCGGCGGCCCGTTCCGCGGGCCGCATCCGCTCCGGTTTTTGCACGGCGGCCCCGAGCCGGTCCGGTTTTTGCGCGGCAGCCCGTTCCACGGGCCGCATCCGCTCCGGTTTTTGCGCGGCGCCCCGATCCTGTCCGATTTTTGCGCGGCAGCCCATTCCGCGGGCCGGATCCAGTCCGGTTTTTGCGCGGCGGCCCCGATCCTGTCCGGTTTTTGCGCGGCGGCCCATTGCGCGGGCCGCATTCGCTCCGGTTTTTGCGTGGCGGCCCCGATCCTGTCCGGTTTTTGCGCGACGGCCCGTTCCGCGGGCCGGATCCGCTCCGGCTTTTGCGCGGCGGCCCCCATCCGCTCCGGTTTTTGAGCGGCGGCCCGTTCGGCGGGCCGGTTCCGCTCCGGTTTTTGCGCGGTGGCCCCGATCCGGTCCGGTTTTTGCGCGGCGGCACCGAGCCGCTCCGGTTTTTGCGCGGCGGCCCGTTCCGCGGGCCGCATCCGCTCCGGTTTTTGCGCGGCGGCCCCGATCCGCTCCGGTTTTTGCGCGGCGGCCCGTTCCGCGGGCCGGATCCGCTCCGGTTTTTGCGCGGCGGCCCCCATCCGCTCCGGTTTTTGAGCGGCGGCCCGGATCCGCTCTGGTTATTGCGCGGCACCCCGTTCCGCGCGCCAGATCCGCTCCGGTTTTTGCGCGGCGGCCCCGATCCACTCCGGTTTTTGCGCGGCGGCCCGTTCCGTGGGCCGGATCCGCTCCGGTTTTTGCGCGGCGGCCCGTTCCGCGGGCCGGATCCGCTCCGGTTTTTGCGCGGCGGCCCCGATCCGCTCCGGTTTTTGCGCGGCGGTCCGTTCCGCGGGCCGGATCCGGTCCGGTTTTTGCGCGGCGGCCTCGATCCGGTCCGGTTTTTGCGCGGCGCCCCGTTCCGCGGGCCGCATCCGCTGCGGTTTTTGCGTGGCGGCCCCGACCGGTCCGGTTTTTGCGCGGCGGCCCGTTCCGCGGGCCGGATCCGCTCCGGTTTTTGCGCGGCGGCCCCGATCCCGTACGGTTTTTGCGCGGCAGCCCGTTCCGCGGGCCGGATCCGCTCCGGTTTTTGCGCGGCGGCCCCGATCCGGTCCGTTTTTTGCCCGGCGGCCCGTTCCGCGGGCCGGATCCGGTCCGGTTTTTGCGCGGCAGCCCCGATCCGCGGGCCGGATCCCGTCCGGTTTTTGCACGGCGGCCCGTTCCGCGGGCCGGATCCGCTCCGGATTTTGCGTGGCGGCCCCGATCCTGTCCGGTTTTTGCGCGACAGCCCGTTCCGCGCGCCGGATCCGGTCCGGTTTTTGCGCGGCGGTCCGTTCCGCAGGACGCATCCGCTCCGGTTTTTGCGCGGCGGCACTGATCCGGTCAGGTTTTTGCGCGGCAGCCCATTCCGCGGGCTGGATCCTGTCCGGTTTTTGCGCGGCGGCCCCGATCCGCTCCGGTTTTTGCGCGGCGGCCCGTTGCGCGGGCCGCATCCGCTCCGGTTTTTGCGCGGCGGCCCCGATCCGCTCCGGTTTTTGCACGGCGGTCCGTTCCGCGGGCCGCATCCGCTCCGGTTTTTGTGCGGCGGCCCCGATCCGGTCCGGTTTTTGCGCGGCGGCCCCGATCCTGTCCGGTTTTTGCGCGGCGGCCCCCATCCGCTCCGGTTTTTGCGCGGCGGCCCGTTCTGCGGGCCGCATCCGCTCCGGTTTTTGCGCGGCGGCACCGAGCCGCTCCGGTTTTTGCGCGGCGGCCCGTTCCGCGGGCCGCATCCGCTCCGGTTTTTGCGCGGCGGCCCGTTCCGCGGGCCGGACCCGCTCCGGTTTTTGCGCGGCGGCCCCCATCCGCTCCGGTTTTTGAGCGGCGGCCCGTTCCGCGGGCCGGATCCGTTCCGGTTTTTGCGCGGTGGCCCCGATCCGCTCCGGTTTTTGCGCGGCGGCACCGAGCCGGTCCGGTTTTTGCGCGGCGGCCCGTTCCGCGGGCCGCATCCGCTCCGGTTTTTGCGCGGCGGCCCCCATCCGCTCCGGTTTTTGCGCGACGGCCCGTTCCGCGGGCCGGATCCGCTCCGGTTTTTGCGCGGCGGCCCCGATCCGCTCCGGTTTTTGAGCGGCGGCACCGAGCCGGTCCGGTTTTTGCGCGGCGGCCCGTTCCGCGGGCCGCATCCGCTCCGGTTTTTGCGTGGCGGCCCCGATCCTGTCCGGTTTTTGCGCGACGGCCCGTTCCGCGGTCCGGATCCGGTCCGGTTTTTGCGCGGCGGCCCCCTTCCGCTCCGGTTTTTGCGCGGTGGCCCCCATCCGCTCTGGTTTTTGAGCGGCGGCCCATTCCGCGCGCCGGATCCGGTCCGGTTTTTGCGAGGCGGCCCCGATCCGGTCCGGTTATTGCGCGGTGGCCCGTTCCGTGGGCCGGATCCGCTCCGGATTTTGCGCGGCGGCCCCGAGCCGGTCAGGTTTTTGCACGGCGGCCCGTTCCGTGGGCCGGATCCGCTCCAGTTTTTGCGCGGCGGCCCCGATCCGGTCCGGTTTTTGCGCGGCGGCCCGTTCCGCGGGCCGGATCCGCTCCGGTTTTTGCACGGCGGCCCCGAGCCGGTCCGGTTTTTGCGCGGCAGCCCGTTCCGCGGGCCGGATCCGCTCCGGGTCTTGCGCGGCGGCCCCGATCCGGTCCGTTTTTTGCGCGGCGGCCCGTTCCGCGGGCCGGTTCCACTCCGGTTTTTGCGCGGCGGCCCCGATCCGGTCTGGTTTTTGCGCGGCGGCCCGTTCCGCGGGCCGGATCCGCTCCGGTTTTTGCGCGGCGGCCCCGATCCGCTCCGGTTTTTGCGCGGCGGCCCGTTCCGCGGGCCGGATCCGGTCCGGTTTTTGCGCGGCGGCCCCCATCCGGTCCGGTTTTTGCGCGGCGGCCCGTTCCGTGGGCCGGATCCGCTCCGGTTTTTGCGCGGCGGCACCGATCCGGTCCGGTTTTTGCGCGGCGCCACGTTCCGCGGGCCGGATCCACTCCGTTTTTTGCGCGGCGGCACCGAGCCGGTCCGGTTTTTGCGCGGCGGCCCGTTCCGTGGGCCGCATCCGCTCCGTTTTTTGCGCGGCGGCCCCGATCCGGTCCGGTTTTTGCGCGGCGGCCCGTTCCGCGGGCCGGATCCACTCCGGTTTTTGCGCGGCGGCCCCCATCCTGTCCGGTTTTTGCGCGACGGCCCGTTCCGCGGGCCGCATCCGCTCCGGATTTTGAACGGCGGCCCCGATCCGGTCCGGTTTTTGCGCGGCAGCCCGTTCCGCGGGCCGGATCCGCTCCGGTTTTTGCGCGGCGGTCCGTTCCGTGGGCCGCATCCGCTCCGGTTTTTGCGCGGCGGCACCGATCCGCTCCGGTTTTTGCGCGGCGGCCCATTCCGCGGGCCGGATCCGCTCCGGTTTTTGCGCGGCGGCCCCGATCCGGTCCGGTTTTTGCGCGGCGGCCCGTTGCGCGGGCCGGATCCGCTCCGGGTTTTGCGCGGCGGCCCCCATCCGCTCCGGTTTTTGCGCGGCGGTCCGTTCCGCGGGCCGCAACTCTCCGACTTTTGTGCGGCGGCCCCGATCCGGTCCGGTTTATGCGCGGCGGCCCCGATCCTGTCCGGTTTTTGCGCGGCGGCCCCGATCCGCTCCGGTTTTTGCGCGGCGGCCGGTTCTGCGGGCAGCATCCGCTCCGGTTTTTGCGCGGCGGCACCGAGCCGGTCCGGTTTTTGCGCGGCGGCCCGTTCCGCGGGCCGCATCCGCTCCGGTTTTTGCGTGGCGGCCCCGATCCTGTCCGGTTTTTGCGCGACGGCCTGTTCCGCGGACCGGATCCGCTCCATTTTTTGCGCGGCGGCCCCCATCCGCTCCGGTTTTTGAGCGGCGGCCCGTTCGGCGGGCCGGATCCGCTCCGGTTTTTGCACGGTGGCCCCGGTCCGCTCCGGTTTTTGCGCGGCGGCACCGAGCCGCTCCGGTTTTTGCGCGGCGGCCCGTTCCGCGGGCCGGATCCGGTCCGGTTTTTGCGCGGCGGCCCCGATCCGGTCCGGTTTTTGCGCGGCGGCCCGTTCCGCGGGCCGGATCCGCTCCGGTTTTTGCGCGGCGGCCCCCATCCGCTCCGGTTTTTGAGCGGCGGCCCGGATCCGCTCTGGTTATTGCGCGGCAGCCCGTTCCGCGCGCCGGATCCGGTCCGGTTTTTGCGCGGCGGCCCCGATCCGCTCCGGTTTTTGCGCGGCGGCCCGTTCCGTGGGCCGGATCCGCTCCGGTTTTTGCGCGGCGGCCCGTTCCGCGGGCCGGATCCGCTCCGGTTTTTGCGCGGCGGCCCCGATCCGCTCCGGTTTTTGCGCGGCGGCCCGTTCCGCGGGCCGGATCCGCTCCGCTTTTTGCGCGGTGGCCCCGATCCTGTCGGGTTTTTGACCGGCGGCCCGTTCCGCGGGCCGCATCCGCTCCGGTTTTTGCGCGGCGGCCCCGATCCGCGGGCCGGATCCCGTCCGGTTTTTGCACGGCGGCCCGTTCCGCGGGCCGGATCCGCTCCGGATTTTGCACGGCGGCCCCCATCCGCTCCGGTTTTTGCGCGGCAGCCCGTTCCGCGGGCCGGATCCGCTCCGGTTTTTGCGCGGCGGTCCGTTCCGCAGGACGCATCCGCTCCGGTTTTTGCGCGGCGGCACCGATCCGGTCAGGTTTTTGCGCGGCAGCCCATTCCGCGGGCCGGATCCGGTCCGGTTTTTGCGCGGCGGCCCTGATCCGCTCCGGTTTTTGCGCGGCGGTCCGTTCCGCGGGCCGCATCCGCTCCGGTTTTTGTGCGGCGGCCTCGATCCGGTCCGGTTTTTGCGCGGCGGCCCCGATCCTGTCCGGTTTTTGCGCGGCGGCCCCCATCCGCTCCGGTTTTTGCGCGGCGGCCCGTTCTGCGGGCCGCATCCGCTCCGGTTTTTGCGCGGCGGCACCGAGCCGGTCCGGTTTTTGCGCGGCGGCCCGTTCCGCGGGCCGCATCCGCTCCAGTTTTTGCGCGGCGGCCCCGATCCTGTCCGGTTTTTGCGCCGCGGCCCGTTCCGCGGGCCGCATCCGGTCCGGTTTTTGCGCGGCGGCCCCCATCCGCTCCGGTTTTTGAGCGGCGGCCCGTTCCGCGGGCCGGATCCGCTCCGGTTTTTGCGCGGTGGCCCCGATCCGCTCCGGTTTTTGCGCGGCGGCACCGAGCCGGTCCGGTTTTTGCGCGGCGGCCCGTTCCGCGGGCCGCATCCGGTCCGGTTTTTGCGCAGCGGCCCCGATCCTGTCCGGTTTTTGCGCGACGGCCCGTTCCGCGGTCCGGATCCGGTCCGGTTTTTGCGCGGCGGCCCCCTTCCGCTCCGGTTTTTGCGCAGCGGCCCCCATTCGCTCCGGTTTTTGAGCGGCGGCCCGTTCCGCGGGCCGGATCCGCTCCGGTTTTTGCGCGGCGGCCCCGATCCGGTCCGGTTTTTGCGCGGCGGCCCGTTCCGCGGGCCGCATCCGCTCCGGTTTTTGCACGGCGGCCCCGAGCCGGTCCGGTTTTTGCGCGTCAGCCCGTTCCGCGGGCTGGATCCGGTCCGGGTTTTGCGCGGCGGCCCCGATCCGGTCCGTTTTTTGCGCGGCGGCCCGTTCCGCGGGCCGGTTCCACTCCGGTTTTTGCGCGGCGGCCCCGATCCGGTCCGGTTTTTGCGCGGCGGCCCGTTCCGCGGGCCGGATCCGCTCCGGTTTTTGCGCGGCGGCCCCGAGCCGCTCCGGTTTTTGCGCGGCGGCCCGTTCCGCGGGCCGGATCCGGTCCGGTTTTTGCGCGGCGGCCCCGATCCGGTCCGGTTTTTGCGCGGCGGCCCGTTCCGCGGGCCGGATCCGCTCCGGTTTTTGCGCGGCGGCACCGATCCGCTCCGGTTTTTGAGCGGCGCCACGTTCCGCGGGCCGCATCCTGTCCGGTTTTTGCGCGGCGGCACCGATCCGGTCAGGTTTTTGCGCGGCGGCCCGTTCCGCGGGCCGCATCCGCTCCGGTTTTTGCGCGGCGGCCCCGATCCGGTCCGGTTTTTGCGCGGCGGCCCGTTCCGTGGGCCGGATCCGCTCCGGTTTTTGCGCGGTGGCCCCGATCCTGTCCGGTTTTTGACCGGCGGCCCGTTCCGCGGGCCGCATCCGGTCCGGTTTTTGCGCGGCAGCCCCGATCCGCGGGCCGGATCCCGTCCGGTTTTTGCACGGCGGCCCGTTCCGCGGGCCGGATCCGCTCCGGATTTTGCACGGCGGCCCCCATCCGCTCCGGTTTTTGCGCGGCAGCCCGTTCCGCGGGCCGGATCCGCTCCGGTTTTTGCGCGGCGGTCCGTTCCGCAGGACGCATCCGCTCCGGTTTTTGCGCGGCGGCACCGATCCGGTCAGGTTTTTGCGCGGCAGCCCATTCCGCGGGCCGCATCCGCTCCGGTTTTTGCGCGGCGGCACCGATCCGCTCCGGTTTTTGCGCGGCGGTCCGTTCCGCGGGCCGCATCCGCTCCGGTTTTTGTGCGGCGGCCTCGATCCGGTCCGGTTTTTGCGCGGCGGCCCCGATCCTGTCCGGTTTTTGCGCGGCGGCCCCGATCCGCTCCGGTTTTTGCGCGGCGGCCCGTTCTGCGGGCCGCATCCGCTCCGGTTTTTGCGCGGCGGCACCGAGCCGGTCCGGTTTTTGCGCGGCGGCCCGTTCCGCGGGCCGCATCCGCTCCGGTTTTTGCGTGGCGGCCCCGATCCTGTCCGGTTTTTGCGCGACGGCCCGTTCCGCGGTCCCGATCCGCTCCGGTTTTTGCGCGGCGGCCCCCATCCGCTCCGGTTTTTGAGCGGCGGCCCATTCGGCGGGCCGGATCCGCTCCGGTTTTTGCGCGGTGGCCCCGGTCCGCTCCGGTTTTTGCGTGGCGGCACCGAGCCGCTCCGGTTTTTGCGCGGCGGCCCGTTCCGCGGGCCGCATCCGCTCCGGTTTTTGCGTGGCGGCCCCGACCGGTCCGGTTTTTGCGCGGCGGCCCGTTCCGCGGGCCGCATCCGCTCCGGTTTTTGCGTGGCGGCCCCGACCGGTCCGGTTTTTGCGTGGCGGCCCGTTCCGCGGGCCGCATCCGCTCCGGTTTTTGCGCGGCGGCCCGTTCCGCGGGCCGGATCCGCTCCGGTTTTTGCGCGGCGGCCCCGATCCGCTCCGGTTTTTGCGCGGCGGCCCGTTCCGCGGGCCGGATCCGCTCCGCTTTTTGCGCGGTGGCTCCAATCCGCTCCGGTTTTTTCCCGGCGGCCCGTTCCGTGAGCCGCATCCGGTCCGGTTTTTGCACGGCGGCCCCGAGCCGGTCCGGTTTTTGCGCGGCGCCCCGTTCCGCGGGCCGGATCCGCTCCGGTTTTTGCGTGGCTGCCCCGACCGGTCCGGTTTTTGCGCGGCGGCCCCGATCCGCTCCGGTTTTTGCGCAGCGGCCCGTTGCGCGGGCCGGATCCGGTCCGGTTTTTGCGCGGCGGCCCCGAGCCGGTCCGGTTTTTGCACGGCGGCCCGTTCCGCGGGCCGCATCCGCTCCGGATTTTGCGCGGCGGCCCCGATCCGGTCAGGTTTTTGCCCGGCGGCCCGTTCCGCGGGCCGGATCCGCTCCGGTTTTTGCGCGGCAGCCCCGATCCGCGGGCCGGATCCTGTCCGGTTTTTGCACGGCGGCCCGTTCCGCAGGACGCATCCGCTCCGGTTTTTGCGCGGCGGCACCGATCCGCTCCGGTTTTTGCGCGGCAGCCCATTCCGCGGGCCGGATCCGCTCCGGTTTTTGCGCGGCGGCCCCGATCCGCTCCGGTTTTTGCGCGGCGGCCACGATCCGGTCCGGTTTTTGCGCGGGGGCCCCGAACCTGTTCGGTTTTTGCGCGGCGGCCCCGATCCTGTCCGGTTTTTGCGCGGCGGCCGGTTCTGCGGGCCGCATCCGCTCCGGTTTTTGCGCGGCGGCACCGAGCCGGTCCGGTTTTTGCGCGGCGGCCCGTTCCGCGGGCCGCATCCGCTCCGGTTTTTGCGCGGCGGCCCCGATCCTGTCCGGTTTTTGCGCGACGGCCAGTTCCGCGGGCCGGATCCGGTCCGGTTTTTGCGCGGCGGCCCCCATCCGCTCCGGTTTTTGCGCGGCGGCCCGTTCCGCGGGCCGGATCCGCTCCGGTTTTTGCGCGGTGGCCCCGATCCGCTCCGGTTTTTGCGCGGCGGCACCGAGCCGGTCCGGTTTTTGCGCGGCGGCCCGTTCCGCGGGCCGCATCCGATCCGGTTTTTGCGCGGCGGCCCCGATCCGGTCCAGTTTTTGCGCGGCGGCCCCCATCCGCTCCGGTTTTTGAGCGGCGGCCCGTTCCGCGGGCCGGATCCGCTCCGGTTTTTGTGCGGTGGCCCCGAGCCGGTCCGGTTTTTGCGCGGCGGCCCGTTCCGCGCGCCGGATCCGGTCCGGTTTTTGCGAGGCGGCCCCGATGCTGTCCGGTTATTGCGCGGCGGCCCGTTCCGTGGGCCGGATCCGCTCCGGTTTTTGCGCGGCGGCCCCGAGCCGGTCAGGTTTTTGCGCGGCGGCCCGTTCCGCGGGCCGGATCCGCTCCAGTTTTTGCGCGGCGGCACCGAGCCGGTCCGGTTTTTGCGCGGCGGCCCGTTCCGCGGGCCGCATCCGCTCCGGTTTTTGCACGGCGGCCCCGAGCCGGTCCGGTTTTTGCGCGGCAGCCCGTTCCGCGGGCCGGATCCGCTCCGGTTTTTGCGCGGCGGCCCCGATCCGGTCCGTTTTTTGCGCGGTGGCCCCTTCCGCGGGCCGGTTCCGCTCCGGTTTTTGCGCGGCGGCCCATATCCGGTCTGGTTTTTGCGCGGCGGCCCGTTCCGCGGGCCGGATCCGGTCCGGTTTTTGCGCGGCGGCCCCGATCCGCTCCGGTTTTTGCGCGGCGGCCCGTTCCGCGGGCCGGATCCGCTCCGTTTTTTGCGCGGCGGCCCCGAGCCGGTCCGGTTTTTGCGCGGCGGCCCGTTCCGCGGGCCGGATCCGCTCCGGTTTTTGCGCGGCGGCCCCGAGCCGGTCAGGTTTTTGCGCGGCGGCCCGTTCCGCGGGCCGCATCCGCTCCGGATTTTGCACGGCGGCCCCGAGCCGGTCCGGTTTTTGCGCGGCAGCCCATTCCGCGGGCCGCATCCGCTCCGGTTTTTGCGCGGCGGCCCCGATCCGCTCCGGTTTTTGCGCGGCGGCCACGATCCGGTCCGGTTTTTGCGCGGCAGCCCATTCCGCGGGCCGGATCCGGTCCGGTTTTTGCGCGGCGGCCCCGATCCGCTCCGGTTTTTGCGCGGCGGCCACGATCCGGTCCGGTTTTTGCGCGGGGGCCCCGAACCTGTTCGGTTTTTGCGCGGCGGCCCCGATCCGCTCCGGTTTTTGCGCGGCGGCCGGTTCTGCGGGCCGCATCCGCTCCGGTTTTTGCGCGGCGGCACCGAGCCGGTCCGGTTTTTGCGCGGCGGCCCGTTCCGCGGGCCGCATCCGCTCCGGTTTTTGCGCGGCGGCCCCGATCCTGTCCGGTTTTTGCGCGACGGCCAGTTCCGCGGGCCGGATCCGCTCCGGTTTTTGCGCGGCGGCCCCCATCCGCTCCGGTTTTTGCGCGGCGGCCCGTTCCGCGGGCCGGATCCGCTCCGGTTTTTGCGCGGTGGCCCCGATCCGCTCCGGTTTTTGCGCGGCGGCACCGAGCCGGTCCGGTTTTTGCGCGGCGGCCCGTTCCGCGGGCCGCATCCGATCCGGTTTTTGCGCGGCGGCCCCGATCCGGTCCAGTTTTTGCGCGGCGGCCCCCATCCGCTCCGGTTTTTGAGCGGCGGCCCGTTCCGCGGGCCGGATCCGCTCCGGTTTTTGTGCGGTGGCCCCGAGCCGGTCCGGTTTTTGCGCGGCGGCCCGTTCCGCGCGCCGGATCCGGTCCGGTTTTTGCGAGGCGGCCCCGATGCTGTCCGGTTATTGCGCGGCGGCCCGTTCCGTGGGCCGGATCCGCTCCGGTTTTTGCGCGGCGGCCCCGAGCCGGTCAGGTTTTTGCGCGGCGGCCCGTTCCGCGGGCCGGATCCGCTCCAGTTTTTGCGCGGCGGCACCGAGCCGGTCCGGTTTTTGCGCGGCGGCCCGTTCCGCGGGCCGCATCCGCTCCGGTTTTTGCACGGCGGCCCCGAGCCGGTCCGGTTTTTGCGCGGCAGCCCGTTCCGCGGGCCGGATCCGCTCCGGTTTTTGCGCGGCGGCCCCGATCCGGTCCGTTTTTTGCGCGGTGGCCCCTTCCGCGGGCCGGTTCCGCTCCGGTTTTTGCGCGGCGGCCCATATCCGGTCTGGTTTTTGCGCGGCGGCCCGTTCCGCGGGCCGGATCCGGTCCGGTTTTTGCGCGGCGGCCCCGATCCGCTCCGGTTTTTGCGCGGCGGCCCGTTCCGCGGGCCGGATCCGCTCCGTTTTTTGCGCGGCGGCCCCGAGCCGGTCCGGTTTTTGCGCGGCGGCCCGTTCCGCGGGCCGGATCCGCTCCGGTTTTTGCGCGGCGGCCCCGAGCCAGTCAGGTTTTTGCGCGGCGGCCCGTTCCGCGGGCCGCATCCGCTCCGGATTTTGCACGGCGGCCCCGAGCCGGTCCGGTTTTTGCGCGGCGGTCCGTTCCGCGGGCCGCATCCGCTCCGGTTTTTGCGCGGCGGCACCGATCCGGTCCGGTTTTTGCGTGGCGGCCCGTTCCGCGGGCCGCATCCGCTCCGGTTTTTGCGCGGCGTCCCCGATCCTGTCCGGTTTTTGCGCGACGGCCCGTTCCGCGGTCCGGATCCGGTCCGGTTTTTGCGCGGCGGCCCCCATCCGCTCCGGTTTTTGAGCGGCGGCCCGTTCCGCGGGCCGGATCCGCTCCGGTTTTTGCGCGGTGGCCCCGAGCCGGTCCGGTTTTTGCGCGGCGGCCCGTTCCGCGCGCCAGATCCGCTCCGGTTTTTGCGAGGCGGCCCCGATGCTGTCCGGTTATTGCGCGGCGGCCCGTTCCGCGGGCCGGATCCGCTCCGGATTTTGCGCGGCGGCCCCGAGCCGGTCAGGTTTTTGCGCGGCGGCCCGTTCCGCGGGCCGGATCCGCTCCAGTTTTTGCGCGGCGGCCCCGATCCGGTCCGGTTTTTGCGCGGCGGCCCTTTCCGCGGGCCGCATCCGCTCCGGTTTTTGCACGGCCGCCCCGAGCCGGTCCGGTTTTTTGCGCGGCAGCCCGTTCCGCGGGCCGCATCCGCTCCGGTTTTTGCGCGGCGGCCCCGATCCGGTCCGTTTTTTGCGCGGCGGCCCGTTCGGCGGGCCGGTTCCACTCCGGTTTTTGCGCGTCAGCCCGTTCCGCGGGCTGGATCCGGTCCGGGTTTTGCGCGGCGGCCCCGATCCGGTCCGTTTTTTGCGCGGCGGCCCGTTCCGCGGGCCGGTTCCACTCCGGTTTTTGCGCGGCGGCCCCGATCCGGTCCGGTTTTTGCGCGGCGGCCCGTTCCGCGGGCCGCATCCGCTCCGGTTTTTGCGCGGCGGCCCCGAGCCGCTCCGGTTTTTGCGCGGCGGCCCGTTCCGCGGGCCGGATCCGGTCCGGTTTTTGCGCGGCGGCCCCGATCCGGTCCGGTTTTTGCGCGGCGGCCCGTTCCGCGGGCCGGATCCGCTCCGGTTTTTGCGCGGCGGCACCGATCCGGTCCGGTTTTTGAGCGGCGCCACGTTCCGCGGGCCGCATCCTGTCCGGTTTTTGCGCGGCGGCACCGAGCCGGTCCGGTTTTTGCGCGGCGGCCCGTTCCGCGGGCCGCATCCGCTCCGGTTTTTGCGCGGCGGCCCCGATCCGGTCCGGTTTTTGCGCGGCGGCCCGTTCCGCGGGCCGGATCCGCTCCGGTTTTTGCGCGGTGGCCCCGATCCTGTCCGGTTTTTGACCGGCGGCCCGTTCCGCGGGCCGCATCCGGTCCGGTTTTTGCGCGGCAGCCCCGATCCGCGGGCCGGATCCCGTCCGGTTTTTGCACGGCGGCCCGTTCCGCGGGCCGGATCCGCTCCGGATTTTGCACGGCGGCCCCCATCCGCTCCGGTTTTTGCGCGGCAGCCCGTTCCGCGGGCCGGATCCGCTCCGGTTTTTGCGCGGCGGTCCGTTCCGCAGGACGCATCCGCTCCGGTTTTTGCGCGGCGGCACCGATCCGGTCAGGTTTTTGCGCGGCAGCCCATTCCGCGGGCCGGATCCGGTCCGGTTTTTGCGCGGCGGCACCGATCCGCTCCGGTTTTTGCGCGGCGGTCCGTTCCGCGGGCCGCATCCGCTCCGGTTTTTGTGCGGCGGCCTCGATCCGGTCCGGTTTTTGCGCGGCGGCCCCGATCCTGTCCGGTTTTTGCGCGGCGGCCCCGATCCGCTCCGGTTTTTGCGCGGCGGCCCGTTCTGCGGGCCGCATCCGCTCCGGTTTTTGCGCGGCGGCACCGAGCCGGTCCGGTTTTTGCGCGGCGGCCCGTTCCGCGGGCCGCATCCGCTCCGGTTTTTGCGTGGCGGCCCCGATCCTGTCCGGTTTTTGCGCGACGGCCCGTTCCGCGGTCCGGATCCGCTCCGGTTTTTGCGCGGCGGCCCCGATCCGGTCCGGTTTTTGCGCGGCGGCCCCGATCCGCTCCGGTTTTTGCGCGGTGGCCCCGGTCCGCTCCGGTTTTTGCGTGGCGGCACCGAGCCGCTCCGGTTTTTGCGCGGCGGCCCGTTCCGCGGGCCGCATCCGCTCCGGTTTTTGCGTGGCGGCCCCGACCGGTCCGGTTTTTGCGCGGCGGCCCGTTCCGCGGGCCGCATCCGCTCCGGTTTTTGCGTGGCGGCCCCGACCGGTCCGGTTTTTGCGTGGCGGCCCGTTCCGCGGGCCGCATCCGCTCCGGTTTTTGCGCGGCGACCCGTTCCGCGGGCCGGATCCGCTCCGGTTTTTGCACGGCGGCCCCGATCCGCTCCGGTTTTTGCGCGGCGGCCCGTTCCGCGGGCCGGATCCGGTCCGCTTTTTGCGCGGTGGCTCCAATCCGCTCCGGTTTTTTCCCGGCGGCCCGTTCCGTGAGCCGCATCCGGTCCGGTTTTTGCACGGCGGCCCCGAGCCGGTCCGGTTTTTGCGCGGCGCCCCGTTCCGCGGGCCGGATCCGCTCCGGTTTTTGCGCGGCGGCCCCGAGCCGGTCCGGTTTTTGCGCGGCGGCCCCGATCCGCTCCGGTTTTTGCGCAGCGGCCCGTTGCGCGGGCCGGATCCGGTCCGGTTTTTGCGCGGCGGCCCCGAGCCGGTCCGGTTTTTGCACGGCGGCCCGTTCCGCGGGCCGCATCCGCTCCGGATTTTGCGCGGCGGCCCCGATCCGGTCAGGTTTTTGCCCGGCGGCCCGTTCCGCGGGCCGGATCCGCTCCGGTTTTTGCGCGGCAGCCCCGATCCGCGGGCCGGATCCTGTCCGGTTTTTGCACGGCGGCCCGTTCCGCAGGATGCATCCGCTCCGGTTTTTGCGCGGCGGCACCGATCCGCTCCGGTTTTTGCGCGGCAGCCCATTCCGCGGGCCGGATCCGCTCCGGTTTTTGCGCGGCGGCCCCGATCCGCTCCGGTTTTTGCGCGGCGGCCACGATCCGGTCCGGTTTTTGCGCGGGGGCCCCGAACCTGTTCGGTTTTTGCGCGGCGGCCCCGATCCGCTCCGGTTTTTGCGCGGCGGCCGGTTCTGCGGGCCGCATCCGCTCCGGTTTTTGCGCGGCGGCACCGAGCCGGTCCGGTTTTTGCGCGGCGGCCCGTTCCGCGGGCCGCATCCGCTCCGGTTTTTGCGCGGCGGCCCCGATCCTGTCCGGTTTTTGCGCGACGGCCAGTTCCGCGGGCCGGATCCGCTCCGGTTTTTGCGCGGCGGCCCCCATCCGCTCCGGTTTTTGCGCGGCGGCCCGTTCCGCGGGCCGGATCCGCTCCGGTTTTTGCGCGGTGGGCCCGATCCGCTCCGGTTTTTGCGCGGCGGCACCGAGCCGGTCCGGTTTTTGCGCGGCGGCCCGTTCCGCGGGCCGCATCCGATCCGGTTTTTGCGCGGCGGCCCCGATCCGGTCCAGTTTTTGCGCGGCGGCCCCCATCCGCTCCGGTTTTTGAGCGGCGGCCCGTTCCGCGGGCCGGATCCGCTCCGGTTTTTGTGCGGTGGCCCCGAGCCGGTCCGGTTTTTGCGCGGCGGCCCGTTCCGCGCGCCGGATCCGGTCCGGTTTTTGCGAGGCGGCCCCGATGCTGTCCGGTTATTGCGCGGCGGCCCGTTCCGTGGGCCGGATCCGCTCCGGTTTTTGCGCGGCGGCCCCGAGCCGGTCAGGTTTTTGCGCGGCGGCCCGTTCCGCGGGCCGGATCCGCTCCAGTTTTTGCGCGGCGGCACCGAGCCGGTCCGGTTTTTGCGCGGCGGCCCGTTCCGCGGGCCGCATCCGCTCCGGTTTTTGCACGGCGGCCCCGAGCCGGTCCGGTTTTTGCGCGGCGGCCCGTTCCGCGGGCCGGATCCGCTCCGGTTTTTGCGCGGCGGCCCCGATCCGGTCCGTTTTTTGCGCGGTGGCCCCTTCCGCGGGCCGGTTCCGCTCCGGTTTTTGCGCGGCG
This sequence comes from Phalacrocorax carbo, assembly GCF_963921805.1. Taxonomy (NCBI): domain Eukaryota; kingdom Metazoa; phylum Chordata; class Aves; order Suliformes; family Phalacrocoracidae; genus Phalacrocorax; species Phalacrocorax carbo. The sequence goes on from NW_026990488.1 coordinate 225,720, forward strand.
GCCCATATCCGGTCTGGTTTTTGCGCGGCGGCCCGTTCCGCGGGCCGCATCCGCTCCGGTTTTTGCGCGGCGGCCCCGATCCGCTCCGGTTTTTGCGCGGCGGCCCGTTCCGCGGGCCGGATCCGCTCCGTTTTTTGCGCGGCGGCCCCGAGCCGGTCCGGTTTTTGCGCGGCGGCCCGTTCCGCGGGCCGGATCCGCTCCGGTTTTTGCGCGGCGGCCCCGAGCCGGTCAGGTTTTTGCGCGGCGGCCCGTTCCGCGGGCCGGATCCGCTCCGGATTTTGCACGGCGGCCCCCATCCGCTCCGGTTTTTGCGCGGCGGTCCGTTCCGCGGGCCGCATCCGCTCCGGTTTTTGCGCGGCGGCACCGATCCGGTCCGGTTTTTGCGTGGCGGCCCGTTCCGCGGGCCGCATCCGCTCCGGTTTTTGCGCGGCGTCCCCGATCCTGTCCGGTTTTTGCGCGACGGCCCGTTCCGCGGTCCGGATCCGGTCCGGTTTTTGCGCGGCGGCCCCCATCCGCTCCGGTTTTTGAGCGGCGGCCCGTTCCGCGGGCCGGATCCGCTCCGGTTTTTGCGCGGTGGCCCCGAGCCGGTCCGGTTTTTGCGCGGCGGCCCGTTCCGCGCGCCGGATCCGCTCCGGTTTTTGCGAGGCGGCCCCGATGCTGTCCGGTTATTGCGCGGCGGCCCGTTCCGCGGGCCGGATCCGCTCCGGATTTTGCGCGGCGGCCCCGAGCCGGTCAGGTTTTTGCGCGGCGGCCCGTTCCGCGGGCCGGATCCGCTCCACTTTTTGCGCGGCGGCCCCGATCCGGTCCGGTTTTTGCGCGGCGGCCCTTTCCGCGGGCCGCATCCGCTCCGGTTTTTGCACGGCCGCCCCGAGCCGGTCCGGTTTTTGCGCGGCAGCCCGTTCCGCGGGCCGCATCCGCTCCGGTTTTTGCGCGGCGGCCCCGATCCGGTCCGTTTTTTGCGCGGCGGCCCGTTCGGCGGGCCGGTTCCACTCCGGTTTTTGCGCGGCGGCCCCGATCCGGTCTGGTTTTTGCGCGGCGGCCCGTTCCGCGGGCCGAATCCGCTCCGGTTTTTGTGCGGCGGCCCCGATCCGCTCCGGTTTTTGCGCGGCGGCCCGTTCCGCGGGCCGGATCCGCTCCGTTTTTTGCGCGGCGGCCCCGATCCGGTCCGGTTTTTGCGCGGCGGCCCGTTCCGCGGGCCGGATCCGCTCCGGTTTTTGCGCGGCGGCACCGATCCGGTCAGGTTTTTGCGCGGCGCCACGTTCTGCGGGCCGGATCCACTCCGTTTTTTGCGCGACGGCACCGAGCCGGTCCGGTTTTTGCGCGGCGGCCCGTTCCGCGGGCCGGATCCGCTCCGGTTTTTGCGCGGTGGCACCGAGCCGCTCCGGTTTTTGCGCGGCGGCCCGTTCCGCGGGCCGGATCCGCTCCGGTTTTTGCGCGGCGGCCCCCATCCTGTCCGGTTTTTGCGCGGCGGCCCGTTCTGCGGGCCGCATCCGCTCCGGATTTTGCACGGCGGCCCCGATCCGGTCCGGTTTTTGCGCGGCAGCCCGTTCCGCGGGCCGCATCCGCTCCGGTTTTTGCGCGGCGGTCCGTTCCGCGGGCCGCATCCGCTCCGGTTTTTGCGCGGCGGCACCGATCCGCTCCGGTTTTTGCGCGGCAGCCCATTCCGCGGGCCGCATCCGCTCCGGTTTTTGCGCGGCGGCCCCGATCCGGTCCGGTTTTTGCGCGGCGGCCCGTTGCGCGGGCCGCATCCGGTCCGGTTTTTGCGCAGCGGCCCCGAGCCGGTCCGGTTTTTGCACGGCGGCCCGTTCCGCGGGCCGCATCCGCTCCGGTTTTTGCGCGGCGGCCCCCATCCGCTCCGGTTTTTGCGCGGCGGCCCGTTCCGCGGACCGGATCCGCTCCGGTTTTTGCGCGGCGGCACCGAGCCGGTCCGGTTTTTGCGCGGCGGCCCGTTCCGCGGGCCGCATCCGCTCCGGTTTTTGCGCGGCGGCCCCGATCCTGTCCGGTTTTTGCGCGACGGCCCGTTCCGCAGTCCGGATCCGCTCCGGTTTTTGCGCGGCGGCCCCGATCCGCTCCGGTTTTTGCGCGGCGGCCCGTTCCGCGGGCCGGATCCGCTCCGGTTTTTGCGCGGCGGCCCCGATCCCGTACGGTTTTTGCGCGGCAGCCCGTTCCGCGGGCCGCATCCGGTCCGGTTTTTGCGCGGCGGCCCCGATCCGGTCCGGTTTTTGCCCGGCGGCCCGTTCCGCGGGCCGGATCCGCTCCGGTTTTTGCGCGGCAGCCCCGATCCGCGGGCCGGATCCGGTCCGGTTTTTGCACGGCGGCCCGTTCCGCGGGCCGGATCCGCTCCGGTTTTTGCACGGCGGCCCCCATCCGCTCCGGTTTTTGCGCGGCAGCCCGTTCCGCGGGCCGGATCCGCTCCGGTTTTTGCGCGGCAGCACATTCCGCGCGCCGGATCCGCTCCGGTTTTTGCGCGGCGGCCCCGATCCGCTCCGGTTTTTGCGCGGCGGCCCGTTCCGCGCGCCGGATCCGCTCCGGTTTTTGCGCGGCGGCCCCGATCCGGTCCGGTTTTTGCGCGGCGGCCCCGATCCGGTCCGGTTTTTGCGCGGCGGCCCCAATCCGGTCCGGTTTTTGCGCGGCGGCCCCGATCCGCTCCGGTTTTTGCGCGGCGGCCCGTTCTGCGGGCCGCATCCGCGCCGGTTTTTGCGCGGCGGCACCGAGCCGGTCCGGTTTTTGCGCGGCGGCCCGTTCCGCGGGCCGCATCCACTCCGGTTTTTGCGCGGCGGCCCCGATCCTGTCCGGTTTTTGCGCGACGGCCCGTTCCGCGGGCCGGATCCGCTCCGGTTTTTGCGCGGCGGCCCCGATCCGGTCCGGTTTTTGCGCGGCGGCCCGTTCCGGCGGCCCGGATCCGCTCCGGTTTTTGCGCGGCGGCCCCGAGCCGGTCAGGTTTTTGCGCGGCGGCCCGTTCCGCGGGCCGCATCCGCTCCGGATTTTGCACGGCGGCACCGAGCCGGTCCGGTTTTTGCGCGGCGGCCCGTTCCACGGGCCGGATCCGGTCCGGTTTTTGCGCGGCGGTCCGTTCCGCGGGCCGCATCCGCTCCGGTTTTTGCGCGGCGGCACCGATCCGGTCCGGTTTTTGCGTGGCGGCCCGTTCCGCGGGCCGCATCCGCTCCGGTTTTTGCGCGGCGTCCCCGATCCTGTCCGGTTTTTGCGCGACGGCCCGTTCCGCGGTCCGGATCCGCTCCGGTTTTTGCGCGGTGGCCCCCATCCGCTCCGGTTTTTGCACGGCGGCACCGAGCCGGTCCGGTTTTTGCGCGGCGGCCCGTTCCGCGGGCCGCATCCGCTCCGGTTTTTGCGCGGCGGCCCCGATCCTGTCCGGTTTTTGCGCGACGGCCCGTTCCGCGGTCCGGATCCGGTCCGGTTTTTGCGCGGCGGCCCCCATCCGCTCCGGTTTTTGAGCGGCGGCCCGTTCCGCGGGCCGGATCCGCTCCGGTTTTTGCGCGGTGGCCCCGATCCGCTCCGGTTTTTGCGCGGCGGCCCGTTCCGCGCGCCGGATCCGGTCCGGTTTTTGCGAGGCGGCCCCCATCCGCTCCGGTTTTTGAGCGGCGGCACCGATCCGGTCAGGTTTTTGCGCGACGGCCCGTTCCGCGGTCCGGATCCGGTCCGGTTTTTGCGCGGCGGCCCCCATCCGCTCCGGTTTTTGCGCGGCGATCCGTTCCGCAGGACGCATCCGCTCCGGTTTTTGCGCGGCGGCACCGATCCGGTCAGGTTTTTGCGCGGCAGCCCATTCCGCGGGCCGGATCCGGTCCGGTTTTTGCGCGGCGGCCCCCATCCGCTCCGGTTTTTGAGCGGCGGCACCGATCCGGTCAGGTTTTTGCGCGGCAGCCCATTCCGCGGGCCCTATCCGCTCCGGTTTTTGCGCGGCGGCCCCCATCCGCTCCGGTTTTTGAGCGGCGGCCCGTTCCGCGGGCCGGATCCGCTCCTGTTTTTGCGCGGTGGCCCCGATCCGCTCCGGTTTTTGCGCGGCGGCACCGAGCCGGTCCAGTTATTGCGCGGCGGCCCGTTCCGCGGGCCGCATCCGCTCCGGTTTTTGCGCGGCGGCCCCGATCCTGTCCGGTTTTTGCGCGACGGCCCGTTCCGCGGTCCGGATCCGGTCCGGTTTTTGCGCGGCGGCCCCCATCCGCTCCGGTTTTTGAGCGGCGGCCCGTTCCGCGGGCCGGATCCGATCCGGTTTTTGCGTGGTGGCCCCGATCCGGTCCGGTTTTTGCGCGGCGGCCCGTTCCGCGCGCCGGATCTGGTCCGGTTTTTGCGAGGCGGCCCCGATGCTGTCCGGTTATTGCGCGGCGGCCCGTTCCGCGGGCCGGATCCGCTCCGGATTTTGCGCAGCGGCCCCGAGCCGGTCAGGTTTTTGCGCGGCGGCCCGTTCCGCGGGCCGGATCCGCTCCGGTTTTTGCGCGGCGGCCCCGATCCGGTCCGGTTTTTGCGCGGCAGCCCGTTCCGCGGGCCGGATCCGCTCCGGTTTTTGCACGGCGGCCCCCATCCGGTCCGGTTTTTGCGCGGCGGCCCGTTCCGCGGGCCGCATCCGCTCCGGTTTTTGCGCGGCGGCCCCGATCCGCTCCGGTTTTTGCGCGGCGGCCCGTTCCGCGGGCCGGATCCGCTCCGGTTTTTGCGCGGCGGCCCCCATCCTGTCCGGTTTTTGCGCGGCGGCCCGTTCCGCGGGCCGCATCCGCTCCGGTTTTTGCGCGGCGGCCCCGAGCCGGTCCGGTTTTTGCGCGGCAGCCCGTTCCGCGGGCCGGATCCGTTCCGGTTTTTGCGCGGCGGCACCGATCCGCTCCGGTTTTTGCGCGGCAGCCCATTCCGCGGGCCGGATCCAGTCCGGTTTTTGCGCGGCGGCCCCAATCCGGTCCGGTTTTTGCGCGGCGGCCCGATGCGCGGGCCGGATCCGCTCCGGTTTTTGCGCGGCGGCCCCCATCCGCTCCGGTTGTAGCGCGGCGGTCCGTTCCGCGGGCCGCATCCGCTCCGGATTTTGAGCGGCGGCCCCGATCCGGTCCGTTTTTTGCGCGGCGGCCCCGATCCTGTCCGGTTTTTGCGCGGCGGCACCCATCCGCTCCGGTTTTTGCGCGGCGGCCCATTCTGCAGGCCGCATCCGCTCCGGTTTTTGCGCGGCGGCACCGAGCCGCTCCGGTTTTTGCGCGGCGGCCCGTTCCGCGGGCCGCATCTGCTCCGGTTTTTGCGTGGCGGCCCCGATCCTGTCCGGTTTTTGCGCGACGGCCCGTTCCGCGGGCCGGATCCGCTCCGGTTTTTGCGCGGCGGCCCCCATCCGCTCCGGTTTTTGAGCGGCGGCCCGTTCCGCGGGCCAGATCCGCTCCGGTTTTTGCGCGGTGGCCCCGATCCGCTCCGGTTTTTGCGCGGCGGCACCGAGCCGGTCCGGTTTTTGCGCTGCGGCCCGTTCCGCGGGCCGCATCCGCTTCAGTTTTTGCGCGGCGGCCCCGATCCGGTCCGGTTTTTGCGCGGCGGCCCGTTCCGCGGGCCGGATCCGCTCCGGTTTTTGCGCGGCGGCCCCCATCCGCTCCGGTTTTTGAGCGGCGGCCCGTTCCGCGGGCCAGATCCGCTCCGGTTTTTGCGCGGTGGCCCCGATCCGCTCCGGTTTTTGCGCGGCGGCACCGAGCCGGTCCGGTTTTTGCGCGGCGGCCCGTTCCGCGGGCCGCATCCGCTTCAGTTTTTGCGCGGCGGCCCCGATCCGGTCCGGTTTTTGCGCGGCGGCCCGTTCCGCGGGCCGGATCCGCTCCGGTTTTTGCGCGGCGGCCCCCATCCGCTCCGGTTTTTGCGCGGCGGTCCGTTCCGCGGGCCACATCCGCTCCGGTTTTTGCGCGGCGGCCCGTTCCGCGGGCCGCATCCGCTCCGGTTTTTGCGCGGCGGCCCCGATCCGGTCCGGTTTTTGCGCGGCGGCCCGTTCCGCGGGCCGGATCCGCTCCGGTTTTTGCGCGGCGGCCCCCATCCTGTCCGGTTTTTGCGCGGCGGCCCGTTCCGCGGGCCGCATCCGCTCCGGTTTTTGCGCGGCGGCCCCGAGCCGGTCCGGTTTTTGCGCGGCAGCCCATTCCGCGGGCCGGATCCGTTCCGGTTTTTGCGCGGCGGCACCGATCCGCTCCGGTTTTTGCGCGGCAGCCCATTCCGCGGGCCGGATCCAGTCCGGTTTTTGCGCGGCGGCCCCAATCCGGTCCGGTTTTTGCGCGGCGGCCCGATGCGCGGGCCGGATCCGCTCCGGTTTTTGCGCGGCGGCCCCCATCCGCTCCGGTTGTAGCGCGGCGGTCCGTTCCGCGGGCCGGATCCGCTCCGGATTTTGAGCGGCGGCCCCGATCCGGTCCGTTTTTTGCGCGGCGGCCCCGATCCTGTCCGGTTTTTGCGCGGCGGCACCCATCCGCTCCGGTTTTTGCGCGGCGGCCCATTCTGCAGGCCGCATCCGCTCCGGTTTTTGCGCGGCGGCACCGAGCCGCTCCGGTTTTTGCGCGGCGGCCCGTTCCGCGGGCCGCATCTGCTCCGGTTTTTGCGTGGCGGCCCCGATCCGCTCCGGTTTTTGCGCGACGGCCCGTTCCGCGGGCCGGATCCGCTCCGGTTTTTGCGCGGCGGCCCCCATCCGCTCCGGTTTTTGAGCGGCGGCCCGTTCCGCGGGCCAGATCCGCTCCGGTTTTTGCGCGGTGGCCCCGATCCGCTCCGGTTTTTGCGCGGCGGCACCGAGCCGGTCCGGTTTTTGCGCGGCGGCCCGTTCCGCGGGCCGCATCCGCTTCAGTTTTTGCGCGGCGGCCCCGATCCGGTCCGGTTTTTGCGCGGCGGTCCGTTCCGCGGGCCGGATCCGCTCCGGTTTTTGCGCGGCGGCCCGTTCTGCGGGCCGGATCCGCTCCGGTTTTTGCGCGGCGACCCCGATCCGCTCCGGTTTTTGCGCGGCGCCCCGTTCCGCGGGCCGGATCCGCTCCGGTTTTTGCGTGGCGGCCCCGACCGGTCCGGTTTTTGCGCGGCGGCGCATTGCGCGGGCCTGATCCGGTCCGGTTTTTGCGCGGCGGCCCCGATCCGGTCCGGTTTTTGCGCGGCGGCCCGTTCCGCGGGCCGGATCCGGTCCGGTTTTTGCGAGGCGGCCCCGAGCCGGTCCGGTTTTTGCACGGCGGCCCGTTCCGCGGGCCGGATCCGCTCCGGATTTTGCGCGGCGGCCCCGATCCGGTCAGGTTTTTGCGCGGCGGCCCGTTCCGCGGGCCGCATCCGCTCCGGTTTTTGCGCGGCGGCCCCGATCCTGTCCCGTTTTTGCGCGGCGGTCCGTTCCGCGGGCCGCATCCGCTCCGGTTTTTGTGCGGCGGACCCGATCCGGTCCGGTTTTTGCGCGGCGGCCCGTTCCGCGGGCCGGATCCGCTCCGGTTTTTGCGCGGCGGCCCCGATCCCGTACGGTTTTTGCGCGGCGGCCCGTTCCGCGGGCCGGATCCGGTCCGGTTTTTGCGCGGCAGCCCCGATCCGCTGGCCGGATCCCGTCCGGTTTTTGCACGGCGGCCCGTTCCGCGGGCCACATCCGCTCCGGATTTTGCACGGCGGCCCCCATCCGCTCCGGTTTTTGCGCGGCAGCCCGTTCCGCGGGCCGGATCCGCTCCGGTTTTTGCGCGGCGGTCCGTTCCGCAGGACGCATCCGCTCCGGTTTTTGCGCGGCGGCCCCCATCCGCTCCGGTTTTTGAGCGGCGGCCCGTTCCGCGGGCCGGATCCGATCCGGTTTTTGCGCGGTGGCCCCGATCCGGTCCGGTTTTTGCGCGGCGGCCCGTTCCGCGCGCCGGATCCGGTCCGGTTTTTGCGAGGCGGCCCCGATGCTGTCCGGTTATTGCGCGGCGGCCCGTTCCGTGGGCCGGATCCGCTCCGGATTTTGCGCAGCGGCCCCGAGCCGGTCAGGTTTTTGCGGGGCGGCCCGTTCCGCGGGCCGGATCCGCTCCAGTTTTTGCGCGGCGGCCCCGATCCGGTCCGGTTTTTGCGCGGCAGCCCGTTCCGCGGGCCGGATCCGCTCCAGTTTTTGCGCGGCGGCCCCGATCCGGTCCGGTTTTTGCGCGGCAGCCCGTTCCGCGGGCCGGATCCGCTCCGGTTTTTGCGCGGCGGCCCCGATCCGGTCCGTTTTTTGCGCGGCGGCCCGTTCCGCGGGCCGGTTCCACTCCGGTTTTTGCGCGGCGGCCCCGATCCGGTCTGGTTTTTGCGCGGCGGCCCGTTCCGCGGGCCGGATCCGCTCCGGTTTTTGCGCGGCGGCCCCCATCCGCTCCGGTTTTTGCGCGGCGGCCCGTTCCGCGGGCCGGATCCGCTCCGGTTTTTGCGCGGCGGCCCCGATCCGGTCCGGTTTTTGCGCGGCGGCCCGTTCCGCGGGCCGCATCCGCTCCGGTTTTTGCGCGGCGGCACCGATCCGGTCCGGTTTTTGCGCGGCGGCCCGTTCCGCGGGCCGCATCCGCTCCGGTTTTTGCGCGGCGGCCCCGATCCGGTCCGGTTTTTGCGCGGCGGCCCGTTCCGCGGGCCGGATCCGGTCCGGTTTTTGCGCGGCGGCCCCCATCCTGTCCGGTTTTTGCGCGGCGGCCCGTTCCGCGGGCCGCATCCGCTCCGGTTTTTGCGCGGCGGCCCCGAGCCGGTCCGGTTTTTGCGCGGCAACCCGTTCCGCGGGCCGGATCCGCTCCGGTTTTTGCGCGGCGGCACCGATCCGCTCCGGTTTTTGCGCGGCAGCCCATTCCGCGGGCCGGATCCAGTCCGGTTTTTGCGCGGCGGCCCCGATCCGGTCCGGTTTTTGCGCGGCGGCCCGATGCGCGGGCCGGATCCGCTCCGGTTTTTGCGCGGCGGCCCCGATCCGGTCCGGTTTTTGCGCGGCGGCCCGTTCCGCGGGCCGGATCCGCTCCGGTTTTTGCGCGGCGGCCCCCATCCGCTCCGGTTTTTGCGCGGCGGTCCGTTCCGCGGGCCACATCCGCTCCGGTTTTTGCGCGGCGGCCCGTTCCGCGGGCCGCATCCGCTCCGGTTTTTGCGCGGCGGCCCCGATCCGGTCCGGTTTTTGCGCGGCGGCCCGTTCCGCGGGCCGGATCCGCTCCGGTTTTTGCGCGGCGGCCCCCATCCTGTCCGGTTTTTGCGCGGCGGCCCGTTCCGCGGGCCGCATCCGCTCCGGTTTTTGCGCGGCGGCCCCGAGCCGGTCCGGTTTTTGCGCGGCAGCCCATTCCGCGGGCCGGATCCGTTCCGGTTTTTGCGCGGCGGCACCGATCCGCTCCGGTTTTTGCGCGGCAGCCCATTCCGCGGGCCGGATCCAGTCCGGTTTTTGCGCGGCGGCCCCAATCCGGTCCGGTTTTTGCGCGGCGGCCCGATGCGCGGGCCGGATCCGCTCCGGTTTTTGCGCGGCGGCCCCCATCCGCTCCGGTTGTAGCGCGGCGGTCCGTTCCGCGGGCCGGATCCGCTCCGGATTTTGAGCGGCGGCCCCGATCCGGTCCGTTTTTTGCGCGGCGGCCCCGATCCTGTCCGGTTTTTGCGCGGCGGCACCCATCCGCTCCGGTTTTTGCGCGGCGGCCCATTCTGCAGGCCGCATCCGCTCCGGTTTTTGCGCGGCGGCACCGAGCCGCTCCGGTTTTTGCGCGGCGGCCCGTTCCGCGGGCCGCATCTGCTCCGGTTTTTGCGTGGCGGCCCCGATCCGCTCCGGTTTTTGCGCGACGGCCCGTTCCGCGGGCCGGATCCGCTCCGGTTTTTGCGCGGCGGCCCCCATCCGCTCCGGTTTTTGAGCGGCGGCCCGTTCCACGGGGCCAGATCCGCTCCGGTTTTTGCGCGGTGGCCCCGATCCGCTCCGGTTTTTGCGCGGCGGCACCGAGCCGGTCCGGTTTTTGCGCGGCGGCCCGTTCCGCGGGCCGCATCCGCTTCAGTTTTTGCGCGGCGGCCCCGATCCGGTCCGGTTTTTGCGCGGCGGCCCGTTCCGCGGGCCGGATCCGCTCCGGTTTTTGCGCGGCGGCCCCCATCCGCTCCGGTTTTTGCGCGGCGGTCCGTTCCGCGGGCCGGATCCGCTCCGGTTTTTGCGCGGCGGCCCGTTCCGCGGGCCGGATCCGCTCCGGTTTTTGCGCGGCGACCCCGATCCGCTCCGGTTTTTGCGCGGCGCCCCGTTCCGCGGGCCGGATCCGCTCCGGTTTTTGCGTGGCGGCCCCGACCGGTCCGGTTTTTGCGCGGCGGCGCATTGCGCGGGCCTGATCCGGTCCGGTTTTTGCGCGGCGGCCCCGATCCGGTCCGGTTTTTGCGCGGCGGCCCGTTCCGCGGGCCGGATCCGGTCCGGTTTTTGCGAGGCGGCCCCGAGCCGGTCCGGTTTTTGCACGGCGGCCCGTTCCGCGGGCCGGATCCGCTCCGGATTTTGCGCGGCGGCCCCGATCCGGTCAGGTTTTTGCGCGGCGGCCCGTTCCGCGGGCCGCATCCGCTCCGGTTTTTGCGCGGCGGCCCCGATCCTGTCCCGTTTTTGCGCGGCGGTCCGTTCCGCGGGCCGCATCCGCTCCGGTTTTTGTGCGGCGGACCCGATCCGGTCCGGTTTTTGCGCGGCGGCCCGTTCCGCGGGCCGGATCCGCTCCGGTTTTTGCGCGGCGGCCCCGATCCCGTACGGTTTTTGCGCGGCGGCCCGTTCCGCGGGCCGGATCCGGTCCGGTTTTTGCGCGGCAGCCCCGATCCGCTGGCCGGATCCCGTCCGGTTTTTGCACGGCGGCCCGTTCCGCGGGCCGGATCCGCTCCGGATTTTGCACGGCGGCCCCGATCCGGTCCGGTTTTTGCGCGGCAGCCCGTTCCGCGGGCCGGATCCGCTCCGGTTTTTGCGCGGCGGTCCGTTCCGCAGGACGCATCCGCTCCGGTTTTTGCGCGGCGGCCCCCATCCGCTCCGGTTTTTGAGCGGCGGCCCGTTCCGCGGGCCGGATCCGATCCGGTTTTTGCGCGGTGGCCCCGATCCGGTCCGGTTTTTGCGCGGCGGCCCGTTCCGCGCGCCGGATCCGGTCCGGTTTTTGCGAGGCGGCCCCGATGCTGTCCGGTTATTGCGCGGCGGCCCGTTCCGTGGGCCGGATCCGCTCCGGATTTTGCGCAGCGGCCCCGAGCCGGTCAGGTTTTTGCGGGGCGGCCCGTTCCGCGGGCCGGATCCGCTCCAGTTTTTGCGCGGCGGCCCCGATCCGGTCCGGTTTTTGCGCGGCAGCCCGTTCCGCGGGCCGGATCCGCTCCGGTTTTTGCACGGCGGCCCCGAGCCGGTCCGGTTTTTGCGCGGCAGCCCGTTCCGCGGGCCGGATCCGCTCCGGTTTTTGCGCGGCGGCCCCGATCCGGTCCGTTTTTTGCGCGGCGGCCCGTTCCGCGGGCCGGTTCCACTCCGGTTTTTGCGCGGCGGCCCCGATCCGGTCTGGTTTTTGCGCGGCGGCCCGTTCCGCGGGCCGGATCCGCTCCGGTTTTTGCGCGGCGGCCCCCATCCGCTCCGGTTTTTGCGCGGCGGCCCGTTCCGCGGGCCGGATCCGCTCCGGTTTTTGCGCGGCGGCCCCGATCCGGTCCGGTTTTTGCGCGGCGGCCCGTTCCGCGGGCCGCATCCGCTCCGGTTTTTGCGCGGCGGCACCGATCCGGTCCGGTTTTTGCGCGGCGGCCCGTTCCGCGGGCCGCATCCGCTCCGGTTTTTGCGCGGCGGCCCCGATCCGGTCCGGTTTTTGCGCGGCGGCCCGTTCCGCGGGCCGGATCCGGTCCGGTTTTTGCGCGGCGGCCCCCATCCTGTCCGGTTTTTGCGCGGCGGCCCGTTCCGCGGGCCGCATCCGCTCCGGTTTTTGCGCGGCGGCCCCGAGCCGGTCCGGTTTTTGCGCGGCAACCCGTTCCGCGGGCCGGATCCGCTCCGGTTTTTGCGCGGCGGCACCGATCCGCTCCGGTTTTTGCGCGGCAGCCCATTCCGCGGGCCGGATCCAGTCCGGTTTTTGCGCGGCGGCCCCAATCCGGTCCGGTTTTTGCGCGGCGGCCCGATGCGCGGGCCGGATCCGCTCCGGTTTTTGCGCGGCGGCCCCCATCCGCTCCGGTTGTAGCGCGGCGGTCCGTTCCGCGGGCCGGATCCGCTCCGGTTTTTGCGCGGCGGCCCCGATCCGGTCCGTTTTTTGCGCGGCGGCCGCGATCCTGTCCGGTTTTTGCGCGGCGGCCCCCATCCGCTCCGGTTTTTGCGCGGCGGCCCATTCTGCTGGCCGCATCCGCTCCGGTTTTTGCGCGGCGGCACCGAGCCGCTCCGGTTTTTGCGCGGCGGCCCGTTCCGCGGGCCGCATCTGCTCCGGTTTTTGCGTGGCGGCCCCGATCCTGTCCGGTTTTTGCGCGACGGCCCGTTCCGCGGGCCGGATCCGCTCCGGTTTTTGCGCGGCGGCCCCCATCCGCTCCGGTTTTTGAGCGGCGGCCCGTTCCGCGGGCCAGATCCGCTCCGGTTTTTGCGCGGTGGCCCCGATCCGCTCCGGTTTTTGCGCGGCGGCACCGAGCCGGTCCGGTTTTTGCGCGGCGGCCCGTTCCGCGGGCCGCATCCGCTCCGGTTTTTGCGCGGCGGCCCCGATCCTGTCCGGTTTTTGCGCGACGGCCCGTTCCGCGGGCCGGATCCGCTCCGGTTTTTGCGCGGCGGCCCCCATCCGCTCCGGTTTTTGCGCGGCGGTCCGTTCCGCGGGCCGGATCCGCTCCGGTTTTTGCGCGGCGGCCCGTTCCGCGGGCCGGATCCGCTCCGGTTTTTGCGCGGCGGCCCCGATCCGCTCCGGTTTTTGCGCGGCAGCCCGTTCCGCGGGCCGGATCCGCTCCGGTTTTTGCGCGGTGGCTCCAATCCGCTCCGTTTTTGCCCGGCGGCCCGTTCCGTGAGCCGCATCCGGTCCGGTTTTTGCGCGGCGGCCCCGATCCGGTCCGGTTTTTGCGCGGCGCCCCGTTCCGCGGGCCGGATCCGCTCCGGTTTTTGCGTGGCGGCCCTGACCGGTCCGGTTTTTGCGCGGCGGCGCATTGCGCGGGCCTGATCCGGTCCGGTTTTTGCGCGGCGGCCCCGATCCGGTCCGGTTTTTGCGCGGCGGCCCGTTCCGCGGGCCGGATCCGGTCCGGTTTTTGCGAGGCGGCCCCGAGCCGGTCCGGTTTTTGCACGGCGGCCCGTTCCGCGGGCCGGATCCGCTCCGGATTTTGCGCGGCGGCACCGAGCCGCTCCGGTTTTTGCGCGGCGGCCCGTTCCGCGGGCCGCATCTGCTCCGGTTTTTGCGTGGCGGCCCCGATCCTGTCCGGTTTTTGCGCGACGGCCCGTTCCGCGGGCCGGATCCGCTCCGGTTTTTGCGCGGCGGCCCCCATCCGCTCCGGTTTTTGAGCGGCGGCCCGTTCCGCGGGCCAGATCCGCTCCGGTTTTTGCGCGGTGGCCCCGATCCGCTCCGGTTTTTGCGCGGCGGCACCGAGCCGGTCCGGTTTTTGCGCGGCGGCCCGTTCCGCGGGCCGCATCCGCTTCAGTTTTTGCGCGGCGGCCCCGATCCGGTCCGGTTTTTGCGCGGCGGCCCGTTCCGCGGGCCGGATCCGGTCCGGTTTTTGCGCGGCGGCCCCGATCCGGTCCGGTTTTTGCGCGGCGCCACGTTCCGCGGGCCGGATCCAGTCCGTTTTTTGCGCGGCGGCCCCGATCCTGTTCGGTTTTTGCGCGGCGGCCCGTTCCGCGGGCCGCATCCGCTCCGGTTTTTGCGCGGCGGCACCGATCCGGTCAGGTTTTTGCGCGGCAGTCCATACCGCGGGCCGGATCCGGTCCGGTTTTTGCGCGGCGGCTCCGATCCGCTCCGGTTTTTGCGCGGCGGCCCGTTGCGCGGGCCGGATCCGCTCCGGTTTTTGCGCGGCGGCACCGATCCGCTCCGGTTTTTGTGCGGCGGCCCCGATCCGCTCCGGTTTTTGCGCGGCGGCCCCGATCCTGTTCGGTTTTTGCGCGGCGGCCCCGATCCGCTCCGGTTTTTGCGCGGCGGCCCGTTCTGCGGGCCGCATCCGCTCCGGTTTTTGCGCGGCGGCCCCGATCCGGTCCGGTTTTTGCGCGGCGGCCCGTTCCGCGGGCCGCATCCGCTCCGGTTTTTGCGCGGCGGCCCCGATCCTGTCCGGTTTTTGCGCGACGGCCCGTTCCGCGGGCCGGATCCGCTCCGGTTTTTGCGCGGCGGCCCCCATCCGCTCCGGTTTTTGAGCGGCGGCCCGTTCCGCGGGCCAGATCCACTCCGGTTTTTGCGCGGCGGCCCCGATCCGCTCCGGTTTTTGCGCGGCGGCCCGTTCCGCGCGCCGGATCCGGTCCGGTTTTTGCGAGGCGGCCCCGATGCTGTCCGGTTATTGCGCGGCGGCCCGTTCCGTGGGCCGGATCCGCTCCGGATTTTGCGCGGCGGCCCGGAGCCGGTCAGGTTTTTGCGCGGCGGCCCGTTCCGCGGGCCGGATCCGCTCCAGTTTTTGCGCGGCGGCCCCGTTCCGGTCCGGTTTTTGCGCGGCGGCCCGTTCCGCGGGCCGCATCCGCTCCGGTTTTTGCACGGCGGCCCCGAGCCGGTCCGGTTTTTGCGCGGCAGCCCGTTCCGCGGGCCGCATCCGCTCCGGGTTTTGCGCGGCGGCCCCGATCCGGTCCGTTTTTTGCGCGGCGGCCCGTTCCGCGGGCCGGTTCCACTCCGGTTTTTGCGCGGCGGCCCCGATCCGGTCAGGTTTTTGCGCGGCAGCCCATTCCGCGGGCTGGATCCGGTCCGGTTTTTGCGCGGCGGCCCCGATCCGCTCCGGTTTTTTGCGCGGCAGCCCGTTGCGCGGGCCGGTTCCGCTCCGGTTTTTGCGCGGCGGCCCCCATCCGCTCCGGTTTTTGTGCGGCGGCCCCGATCCGCTCCGGTTTTTGCGCGGTGGCCCCGATCCGGTCCGGTTTTTGCGCGGCGCCACGTTCCGCGCGCCGGATCCGGTCCGGTTTTTGCGCGGCGGCCCCGATGCTGTCCGGTTATTGCGCGGCGGCCCGTTCCGTGGGCCGGATCCGCTCCGGACTTTGCGCGGCGGCCCCGAGCCGGTCAGGTTTTTGCGCGGCGGCCCGTTCCGCGGGCCGCATCCGGTCCAGTTTTTGCGCGGCGGCCCCGATCCGGTCCGGTTTTTGCGCGGCGGCCCGTTCCGCGGGCCGCATCCGCTCCGGTTTTTGCACGGTGGCCACGAGCCGGTCCGGTTTTTGCGCGGCAGCCCGTTCCGCGGGCCGGATCCGCTCCGGTTTTTGCGCGGCGGCCCCGATCCGCTCCGGTTTTTGAGCGGCGGCCCGTTCCGCGGGCCAGATCCGCTCCGGTTTTTGCGCGGTGGCCCCGATCCGCTCCGGTTTTTGCGCGGCGGCACCGAGCCGGTCCGGTTTTTGCGCGGCGGCCCGTTCCGCGGGCCGCATCCGCTTCAGTTTTTGCGCGGCGGCCCCGATCCGGTCCGGTTTTTGCGCGGCGGCCCGTTCCGCGGGCCGGATCCGGTCCGGTTTTTGCGCGGCGGCCCCGATTCGGTCCGGTTTTTGCGCGGCGCCACGTTCCGCGGGCCGGATCCAGTCCGTTTTTTGCGCGGCGGCACCGAGCCGGTCCGGTTTTTGCGCGGCGGCCCGTTCCGCGGGCCGCATCCGCTCCGGTTTTTGCGCGGCGGCCCCGATCCGGTCAGGTTTTTGCGCGGCAGCCCATACCGCGCGCCGGATCCGCTCCGGTTTTTGCGCGGCGGCCCCCATCCTGTCCGGTTTTTGCGCGGCGGCCCGTTGCGCGGGCCGCATCCGGTCCGGTTTTTGCGCGGCGGCACCGATCCGCTCCGGTTTTTGTGCGGCGGCCCCGATCCGCTCCGGTTTTTGCGCGGCGGCCCCGATCCTGTTCGGTTTTTGCGCAGCGGCCCCGATCCGCTCCGGTTTTTGCGCGGCGGCCCGTTCTGCGGGCCGCATCCGCTCCGGTTTTTGCGCGGCGGCCCCGATCCGGTCCGGTTTTTGCGCGGCGGCCCGTTCCGCGGGCCGCATCCGCTCCGGTTTTTGCGCGGCGGCCCCGATCCTGTCCGGTTTTTGCGCGACGGCCCGTTCCGCGGGCCGCATCCGCTCCGGTTTTTGCGCGGCGGCACCGATCCGCTCCGGTTTTTGCGCGGCGGCACCGATCCGCTCCGGTTTTTGTGCGGCGGCCCCGATCCGCTCCGGTTTTTGCGCGGCGGCCCCGATCCTGTTCGGTTTTTGCGCGGCGGCCCCGATCCGCTCCGGTTTTTGCGCGGCGGCCCGTTCTGCGGGCCGCATCCGCTCCGGTTTTTGCGCGGCGGCCCCGATCCGCTCCGGTTTTTGCGCGGCGGCCCTTTCCGCGCGCCGGATCCGCTCCGGTTTTTGCGTGGCGGCCCCGATCCGGTCCGGTTTTTGCGCGGCGGCACGTTCCGCGGGCCGCATCCGCTCCGGTTTTTGCGCGGCGGCACCGATCCGGTCCGGTTTTTGCGCGGCGCCACGTTCCGCGAGCCGGATCCACTCCGTTTTTTGCGCGGCGGCACCGAGCCGGTCCGGTTTTTGCGCGGCGGCCCGTTCCGCGGGCCGCATCCGCTCCGGTTTTTGCGCGGCGGCCCCGATCCGCTCCGGTTTTTGCGCGGCGGCCCGTTCCGCGCGCCGGATCCGCTCCGGTTTTTGCGCGGCGGCCCCCATCCTGTCCGGTTTTTGCGCGGCGGCACGTTCCGCGGGCCGCATCCGCTCCGGATTTTGCACGGCGGCCCCGACCCGGTCCGGTTTTTGCGCGGCAGCCCGTTCCGCAGGCCGCATCCGCTCCGGTTTTTGCGCGGCGGTCCGTTCCGCGGGCCGCATCCGCTCCGGTTTTTGCGCGGCGGCACCGATCCGCTCCAGTTTTTGCGCGGCAGCCCATTCCGCGGGCCGGATCCAGTCCGGTTTTTGCGCGGCGGCCCCGATCCGGTCCGGTTTTTGCGCGGCGGCCCGTTGCGCGGGCCGGATCCGCTCCGGTTTTTGCGCGGCGGTCCCCATCCGCTCCGGTTTTAGCGCGGCGGTCCGTTCCGCGGGCCGCATCCGCTCCGGATTTTGTGCGGCAGCCCCGATCCGGTCCGGTTTTTGCGCGGCGGCCCCGATCCTGTCCGGTTTTTGCGCGGCGGCCCCCATCCGCTCCGGTTTTTGCGCGGCGGCCCGTTCCGCGGGCCGCATCCGCTCCGGTTTTTGCGCGGCGGCACCGAGCCGGTCCGGTTTTTGCGCGGCGGCCCGTTCCGCGGGCCGCATCTGCTCCGGTTTTTGCGCGGCGGCCCCGATCCTGTCCGGTTTTTGCGCGACGGCCCGTTCCGCGGGCCGGATCTGCTCCGGTTTTTGCGCGGCGGCCCCCATCCGCTCCGGTTTTTGAGCGGCGGCCCGTTCGGCGGGCCGGATCCGTTCCGGTTTTTGCGCGGTGGCACCGATCCGCTCCGGTTTTTGCGCGGCGGCACCGAGCCGCTCCGGTTTTTGCGCGGCGGCCCGTTCCGCGGGCCGGATCCGCTCCGGTTTTTGCGCGGCGGCCCCGATCCGCTCCGGTTTTTGCGCGGCGGCCCGTTCCGCGCGCCGGATCCGGTCCGGTTTTTGCGAGGCAGCCCCGATGCTGTCCGGTTATTGCGCGGCGGCCCGTTCCGTGGGCCGGATCCGCTCCGGATTTTGCGCGGCGGCCCGGAGCCGGTCAGGTTTTTGCGCGGCGGCCCGTTCCGCGGGCCGGATCCGCTCCAGTTTTTGCGCGGTGGCCCCGATCCGGTCCGGTTTTTGCGCGGCGGCCCGTTCCGCGGGCCGCATACGCTCCGGTTTTTGCACGGCGGCCCCGAGCCGGTCCGGTTTTTGCGCGGCAGCCCGTTCCGCGGGCCGGATCCGCTCCGGGTTTTGCACGGCGGCCCCGATCCGCTCCGGTTTGTTGCGCGGCGGCCCGTTGCGCGGGCCGGATCCGCTCCGGTTTTTGCGCGGCGGCACCGATCCGCTCCGGTTTTTGTGCGGCGGCCCCGATCCGCTCCGGTTTTTGCGCGGTGGCCCCGATCCGCTCCGGTTTTTGCGCGGCGGCGCGTTCCGCGCGCCGGATCCGGTCCGGTTTTTGCGCGGCGGCCCCGATGCTGTCCGGTTATTGCGCGGCGGCCCGTTCCGCGGGCCGTATCCGCTCCGGATTTTGCGCGGCGGCCCCGAGCCGTTCAGGTTTTTGCGCGGCGGCCCGTTCCGCGGGCCGGATCCGCTCCAGTTTTTGCGCGGCGGCCCCGATCCGGTCCGGTTTTTGCGCGGCGGCCCGTACCGCGGGCCGCATCCGCTCCGGTTTTTGCACGGTGGCCACGAGCCGGTCCGGTTTTTGCGCGGCAGCCCGTTCCGCGGGCCGGATCCGCTCCGGTTTTTGCGCGGCGGCCCCGATCCGGTCCGTTTTTTGCGCGGCGGCCCGTTCCGCGGGCCGGTTCCACTCCGGTTTTTGCGCGGCGGCCCCGATCCGGTCTGGTTTTTGCGCGGCGGCCCGTTCCGCGGGCCGGATCCGCTCCGGTTTTTGCACGGCGGCCCCGATCCGCTCCGGTTTTTGCGCGGCGGCCCTTTCCGCGGGCCGCATCCGGTCCGGTTTTTGCGCGGCGGCCCCGAGCCGGTCCGGTTTTTGCGCGGCGGCCCGTTCCGCGGGCCGCATCCGCTCCGGTTTTTGCGCGGCGGCACCGATCCGGTCCGGTTTTTGCGCGGCGCCACGTTCCGCGAGCCGGATCCACTCCGTTTTTTGCGCGGCGGCACCGAGCCGGTCCGGTTTTTGCGCGGCGGCCCGTTCCGCGGGCCGCATCCGCTCCGGTTTTTGCGCGGCGGCCCCGATCCGCTCCGGTTTTTGCGCGGCGGCCCGTTCCGCGCGCCGGATCCGCTCCGGTTTTTGCGCGGCGGCCCCCATCCTGTCCGGTTTTTGCGCGGCGGCCCGTTCCGCGGGCCGGATCCGGTCCGGTTTTTGCGAGGCGGCCCCGAGCCGGTCCGGTTTTTGCACGGCGGCCCGTTCCGCGGGCCGGATCCGCTCCGGATTTTGCGCGGCGGCACCGAGCCGCTCCGGTTTTTGCGCGGCGGCCCGTTCCGCGGGCCGCATCTGCTCCGGTTTTTGCGTGGCGGCCCCGATCCTGTCCGGTTTTTGCGCGGCAGCCCATACCGCGGGCCGGATCCGGTCCGGTTTTTGCGCGGCGGCTCCGATCCGCTCCGGTTTTTGCGCGGCGGCCCGTTGCGCGGGCCGGATCCGCTCCGGTTTTTGTGCGGCGGCCCCGATCCGGTCCGGTTTTTGTGCGGCGGCCCCGATCCGCTCCGGTTTTTGCGCGGCGGCCCCGATCCTGTTCGGTTTTTGCGCGGCGGCCCCGATCCGCTCCGGTTTTTGCGCGGCGGCCCGTTCTGCGGGCCGCATCCGCTCCGGTTTTTGCGCGGCGGCACCGAGCCGGTCCGGTTTTTGCGCGGCGGCCCGTTCCGCGGGCCGCATCCGCTCCGGTTTTTGCGCGGCGGCCCCGATCCTGTCCGGTTTTTGCGCGATGGCCCGTTCCGCGGGCCGGATCCGCTCCGGTTTTTGCGCGGCGGCCCCCATCCGCTCCGGTTTTTGAGCGGCGGCCCGTTCCGCGGGCCGGATCCGCTCCGGTTTTTGCGCGGCGGCCCCGATCCGCTCCGGTTTTTGCGCGGCGGCCCGTTCCGCGCGCCGGATCCGGTCCGGTTTTTGCGAGGCGGCCCCGATGCTGTCCGGTTATTGCGCGGCGGCCCGTTCCGTGGGCCGGATCCGGTCCGGATTTTGCGCGGCGGCCCGGAGCCGGTCAGGTTTTTGCGCGGCGGCCCGTTCCGCGGGCCGGATCCGCTCCAGTTTTTGCGCGGCGGCCCCGTTCCGGTCCGGTTTTTGCGCGGCGGCCCGTTCCGCGGGCCGCATCTGCTCCGGTTTTTGCACGGCGGCCCCGAGCCGGTCCGGTTTTTGCGCGGCAGCCCGTTCCGCGGGCCGGATCCGCTCCGGGTTTTGCGCGGCGGCCCCGATCCGGTCCGTTTTTTGCGCGGCGGCCCGTTCCGCGGGCCGGTTCCACTCCGGTTTTTGCGCGGCGGCCCCGATCCGGTCTGGTTTTTGCGCGGCAGCCCATTCCGCGGGCTGGATCCGGTCCGGTTTTTGCGCGGCGGCCCCGATCCGCTCCGGTTTTTTGCGCGGCGGCCCGTTGCGCGGGCCGGTTCCGCTCCGGTTTTTGCGCGGCGGCACCGATCCGCTCCGGTTTTTGTGCGGCGGCCCCGATCCGCTCCGGTTTTTGCGCGGTGGCCCCGATCCGGTCCGGTTTTTGCGCGGCGCCACGTTCCGCGCGCCGGATCCGGTCCGGTTTTTGCGCGGCGGCCCCGATGCTGTCCGGTTATTGCGCGGCGGCCCGTTCCGTGGGCCGGATCCGCTCCGGATTTTGCGCGGCGGCCCCGAGCCGGTCAGGTTTTTGCGCGGCGGCCCGTTCCGCGGGCCGGATCCGCTCCAGTTTTTGCGCGGCGGCCCCGATCCGGTCCGGTTTTTGCGCGGCGGCCCGTTCCGCGGGCCGCATCCGCTCCGGTTTTTGCACGGTGGCCACGAGCCGGTCCGGTTTTTGCGCGGCAGCCCGTTCCGCGGGCCGGATCCACTCCGGTTTTTGCGCGGCGGCCCCGATCCGGTCTGGTTTTTGCGCGGCGGCCCGTTCCGCGGGCCGGATCCGCTCCGGTTTTTGCACGGCGGCCCCGATCCGCTCCGGTTTTTGCGCGGCGGCCCTTTCCGCGGGCCGGATCCGGTCCGGTTTTTGCGCGGCGGCCCCGATCCGGTCCGGTTTTTGCGCGGCGGCCCGTTCCGCGGGCCGCATCCGCTCCGGTTTTTGCGCGGCGGCACCGATCCGGTCCGGTTTTTGCGCGGCGCCACGTTCCGCGAGCCGGATCCACTCCGTTTTTTGCGCGGCGGCACCGAGCCGGTCCGGTTTTTGCGCGGCGGCCCGTTCCGCGCGCCGGATCCGCTCCGGTTTTTGCGTGGCGGCCCCCATCCTGTCCGGTTTTTGCGCGGCGGCACGTTCCGCGGGCCGCATCCGCTCCGGTTTTTGCGCGGCGGTCCGTTCCGCGGGCCGCATCCGCTCCGGTTTTTGCGCGGCGGCACCGATCCGCTCCGGTTTTTGCGCGGCAGCCCATTCCGCGGGCCGGATCCAGTCCGGTTTTTGCGCGGCGGCCCCGATCCGGTCCGGTTTTTGCGCGGCGGCCCGTTGCGCGGGCCGGATCCGCTCCGGTTTTTGCGCGGCGGTCCCCATCCGCTCCGGTTTTAGCGCGGCGGTCCGTTCCGCGGGCCGCATCCGCTCCGGATTTTGTGCGGCGGCCCCGATCCGGTCCGGTTTTTGCGCGGCGGCCCCGATCCTGTCCGGTTTTTGCGCGGCGGCCCCCATCCGCTCCGGTTTTTGCGCGGCGGCCCGTTCCGCGGGCCGCATCCGCTCCGGTTTTTGCGCGGCGGCACCGAGCCGGTCCGGTTTTTGCGCGGCGGCCCGTTCCGCAGGCCGCATCTGCTCCGGTTTTTGCGTGGCGGCCCCGATCCTGTCCGGTTTTTGCGCGACGGCCCGTTCCGCGGGCCGGATCTGCTCCGGTTTTTGCGCGGCGGCCCCCATCCGCTCCGGTTTTTGAGCGGCGGCCCGTTCGGCGGGCCGGATCCGTTCCGGTTTTTGCGCGGTGGCACCGATCCGCTCCGGTTTTTGCGCGGCGGCACCGAGCCGCTCCGGTTTTTGCGCGGCGGCCCGTTCCGCGGGCCGGATCCGCTCCGGTTTTTGCGCGGCGGCCCCGATCCGCTCCGGTTTTTGCGCGGCGGCCCGTTCCGCGCGCCGGATCCGGTCCGGTTTTTGCGAGGCGGCCCCGATGCTGTCCGGTTATTGCGCGGCGGCCCGTTCCGTGGGCCGGATCCGCTCCGGATTTTGCGCGGCGGCCCGGAGCCGGTCAGGTTTTTGCGCGGCGGCCCGTTCCGCGGGCCGGATCCGCTCCAGTTTTTGCGCGGCGGCCCCGATCCGGTCCGGTTTTTGCGCGGCGGCCCGTTCCGCGGGCCGCATCCGCTCCGGTTTTTGCACGGCGGCCCCGATCCGCTCCGGTTTTTGCGCGGCAGCCCGTTCCGCGGGCCGGATCCGCTCCGGGTTTTGCACGGCGGCCCCGATCCGCTCCGGTTTTTTGCGCGGCGGCCAGTTGCGCGGGCCGGATCCGCTCCGGTTTTTGCGCGGCGGCACCGATCCGCTCCGGTTTTGGTGCGGCGGCCCCGATCCGCTCCGGTTTTTGCGCGGTGGCCCCGATCCGCTCCGGTTTTTGCGCGGCGGCGCGTTCCGCGCGCTGGATCCGGTCCGGTTTTTGCGCGGCGGCCCCGATGCTGTCCGGTTATTGCGCGGCGGCCCGTTCCGTGGGCCGGATCCGCTCCGGATTTTGCGCGGCGGCCCCGAGCCGGTCAGATTTTTGCGCGGCGGCCCGTTCCGCGGGCCGGATCCGCTCCAGTTTTTGCGCGGCGGCCCCGATCCGGTCCGGTTTTTGCGCGGCGGCCCGTTCAGCGGGCCGCATCCGCTCCGGTTTTTGCACGGTGGCCACGAGCCGGTCCGGTTTTTGCGCGGCAGCCCGTTCCGCGGGCCGGATCCGCTCCGGTTTTTGCGCGGCGGCCCCGATCCGGTCCGTTTTTTGCGCGGCGGCCCGTTCCGCGGGCCGGTTCCACTCCGGTTTTTGCACGGCGGCCCCGATCCGCTCCGGTTTTTGCACGGCGGCCCTTTCCGCGGGCCGGATCCGGTCCGGTTTTTGCGCGGCGGCCCCGATCCGGTCCGGTTTTTGCGCGGCGGCCCGTTCCGCGGGCCGCATCCGCTCCGGTTTTTGCGCGGCGGCACCGATCCGGTCCGGTTTTTGCGCGGCGCCACGTTCCGCGAGCCGGATCCACTCCGTTTTTTGCGCGGCGGCACCGAGCCGGTCCGGTTTTTGCGCGGCGGCCCGTTCCGCGGGCCGCATCCGCTCCGGTTTTTGCGCGGCGGCCCCGATCCGCTCCGGTTTTTGCGCGGCGGCCCGTTCCGCGCGCCGGATCCGCTCCGGTTTTTGCGCGGCGGCCCCCATCCTGTCCGGTTTTTGCGCGGCGGCACGTTCCGCGGGCCGCATCCGCTCCGGATTTTGCACGGCGGCCCCGAGCCGGTCCGGTTTTTGCGCGGCAGCCCGTTCCGCAGGCCGCATCCGCTCCGGTTTTTGCGCGGCGGTCCGTTCCGCGGGCCGCATCCGCTCCGGTTTTTGCGCGGCGGCACCGATCCGCTCCGGTTTTTGCGCGGCAGCCCATTCCGCGGGCCGGATCCAGTCCGGTTTTTGCGCGGCGGCCCCGATCCGGTCCGGTTTTTGCGCGGCGGCCCGTTGCGCGGGCCGGATCCGCTCCGGTTTTTGCGCGGCGGTCCCCATCCGCTCCGGTTTTAGCGCGGCGGTCCGTTCCGCGGGCCGCATCCGCTCCGGATTTTGTGCGGCAGCCCCGATCCGGTCCGGTTTTTGCGCGGCGGCCCCGATCCTGTCCGGTTTTTGCGCGGCGGCCCCCATCCGCTCCGGTTTTTGCGCGGCGGCCCGTTCCGCGGGCCGCATCCGCTCCGGTTTTTGCGCGGCGGCACCGAGCCGGTCCGGTTTTTGCGCGGCGGCCCGTTCCGCGGGCCGCATCTGCTCCGGTTTTTGCGTGGCGGCCCCGATCCTGTCCGGTTTTTGCGCGACGGCCCGTTCCGCGGGCCGGATCTGCTCCGGTTTTTGCGCGGCGGCCCCCATCCGCTCCGGTTTTTGCCCGGCGGCCCGTTCGGCGGGCCGGATCCGTTCCGGTTTTTGCGCGGTGGCACCGATCCGCTCCGGTTTTTGCGCGGCGGCACCGAGCCGCTCCGGTTTTTGCGCGGCGGCCCGTTCCGCGGGCCGCATACGCTCCGGTTTTTGCGCGGCGGCCCCGATCCGGTCCGGTTTTTGCGCGGCGGCCCGTTCCGCGGGCCGGATCCGGTCCGGTTTTTGCGCGGCGGCCCGTTCCGCGGGACGGATCCGCTCCGGTTTTTGCGCGGCGGCCCCGATCCGCTCCGGTTTTTGCGCGGCGGCCCGTTCCGCGGGCCGGATGCGCTCCGCTATTTGCGCGGTGGCTCCAATCCGCTCCGGTTTTTGCCCGGCGGCCCGTTCCGTGAGCCGCATCCGGTCCGGTTTTTGCGCGGCGACCCCGATCCGCTCCGGTTTTTGCGCGGCGCCCCGTTCCGCGGGCCGGATCCGCTCCGGTTTTTGCGTGGCGGCCCCGACCGGTCCGGTTTTTGCGCGGCGGCCCGTTCCGCGGGACGGATCCGGTCCGGTTTTTGCGCGGCGGCCCCGATCCGGTCCGGTTTTTGCGCGGCGGCCCGTTGCGCGGGCCGGATCCGGTCCGGTTTTTGCGCGGCGGCCCCGAGCCGGTCCGGTTTTTCCACGGCGGCCCGTTCCGCGGGCCGGATCCGCTCCGGATTTTGCGCGGCGGCCCCGATCCGGTCAGGTTTTTGCGCGGCGGCCCGTTCCGCGGGCCGCATCCGCTCCGGTTTTTGTGCGGCGGCCCCGATCCGCTCCGGTTTTTGCGCGGCGGCCCGTTCCGCGGGCCGGATCCGCTCCGGTTTTCGCGCGGCGGCCCCGATCCCGTACGGTTTTTGCGCGGCAGCCCGTTCCGCGGGCCGGATCCGCTCCGGTTTTTGCGCGGCGGCCCCGATCCGGTCCGGTTTTTGCGCGGCGGCCCGTTGCGCGGGCCGGATCCGGTCCGGTTTTTGCGCGGCAGCCCCGATCCGCGGGCCGGATCCCGTCCGGTTTTTGCACGGCGGCCCGTTCCACGGGCCGGATCCGCTCCGGATTTTGCACGGCGGCCCCCATCCACTCCGGTTTTTGCGCGGCAGCCCGTTCCGCGGGCCGGATCCGCTCCGGTGTTTGCGCGGCGGTCCGTTCCGCAGGACGCATCCGCTCCGGTTTTTGCGCGGCGGCACCGATCCGGTCAGGTTTTTGCGCGGCAGCCCATTCCGCGGGCCGGATCCGGTCCGGTTTTTGCACGGCGGCCCCGATCCGCTCCGGTTTTTGCGCGGCGGCCCGTTGCGCGGGCCGGATCCGCTCCGGTTTTTGCGCGGCGGCCCCGATCCGCTCCGGTTTTTGCGCGGCGGCCCGTTCCGCGGGCCGGATCCGCTCCGGTTTTTGTGCGGCGGCCCCGATCCGGTCCGGTTTTTGCGCGGCGGCCCCGATCTTGTCCGGTTTTTGCGCGGCGGCCCCCATCCGCTCCGGTTTTTGCGCGGCGGCCCGTTCTGCGGGCCGCATCCGCTCCGGTTTTTGCGCGGCGGCACCGAGCCGGTCCGGTTTTTGCGCGGCGGCCCGTTCCGCGGGCCGCATCCGCTCCGGTTTTTGCGCGGCGGCCCCCATCCGGTCCGGTTTTTGCGCGACGGCCCGTTCAGCGGGCCGGATCCGCTCCGGTTTTTGCGCGGCGGCCCCCATCCGCTCCGGTTTTTGAGCGGCGGCCCGTTCGGCGGGCCGGATCCGCTCCGGTTTTTGCGCGGTGGCCCCGATCCGCTCCGGTTTTTGCGCGGCGGCACCGAGCCGGTCCGGTTTTTGCGCGGCGGCCCGTTCCGCGGGCCGCATCCGCTCCGGTTTTTGCGCGGCGGCCCCGATCCTGTCCGGTTTTTGCGCGACGGCCCGTTCCGCGGTCCAGATCCGGTCCGGTTTTTGCGCGGCGGCCCCCATCCGCTCCGGTTTTTGCGCAGCGGCCCCCATCCGCTCCGGTTTTTGAGCGGCGGCCCGTTCCGCGGGCCGGATCCGCTCCCGTTTTTGCGCGGTGGCCCCCATCCGCTCCGGTTTTTGAGCGGCGGCCCGTTCCGCGCGCCGGATCCGGTCCGGTTTTTGCGAGGCGGCCCCGATGCTGTCCGGTTATTGCGCGGCGGCCCGTTCCGTGGGCCGGATCCTCTCCGGATTTTGCGCGGCGGCCCCGAGCCGGTCAGGTTTTTGCGCGGCGGCCCGTTCCGCTGGCCGGATCCGCTCCAGTTTTTGCGCGGCGGCCCCGATCCGGTCCGGTTTTTGCGCGGCGGCCCGTTCCGCGGGCCGCATCCGCTACGGTTTTTGCACGGCGGCTCCGAGCCGGTCCGGTTTTTGCGCGGCAGCCCGTTCTGCGGGCCGCATCCGCTCCGGTTTTTGCGCGGCGGCCCCGATCCGGTCCGTTTTTTGCGCGGCGGCGCGTTCCGCGGGCCGCATCCGCTCCGGTTTTTGCGCGGCGGCCCCGATCCGGTCTGGTTTTTGCCTGGCGGCCCGTTCCGCGGGCCGCATCCGCTCCGGTTTTTGCGCGGCGGCTCCGATCGGCTCCGGTTTTTGCGCGGCGGCCCGTTCCGCGGGCCGGATCCGCTCCGTTTTTAGCGCGGCGGCCCCGATCCGGTCCGGTTTTTGCGCGGCGGCCCGTTCCGCGGGCCGGATCCGCTCCGGTTTTTGCGCGGCGGCAACGATCCCGTACGGTTTTTGCGCGGCAGCCCGTTCGGCGGGCCGGATCCGGTCCGGTTTTTGCGCGGCGGCCCCGATCCGCTCCGGTTTTTGCGCGGCGGCCCGTTGCGCGGGCCGGATCCGCTCCGGTTTTTGCGTGGCGGCCCCGATCCAGTGCGGTTTTTGCGCGGCGGCCCGTTCCGCGGGCCGGATCCGCTCCGGTTTTTGTGCGGCGGCCCCGATCCGGTCCGGTTTTTGCGCGGCGGCCCCGATCCTGTCCGGTTTTTGCGCGGCGGCCCCCATCCTGTCCGGTTTTTGCGCGGCGGCCCGTTCTGCGGGCCGCATCCGCTCCGGTTTTTGCGCGGCGGCACCGAGCCGGTCCGGTTTTTGCGCGGCGGCCCGTTCCGCGGGCCGCATCCGCTCCGGTTTTTGCGCGGCGGCCCCGATCCTGTCCGGTTTTTGCGCGACGGCCCGTTCCGCGGGCCGGATCCGCTCCGGTTTTTGCGCAGCGGCCCCCATCCGCTCCGGTTTTTGAGCGGCGGCCCTTTCGGCGGCCCGGATCCGCTCCGGTTTTTGCGCGGTGGCCCCGATCCGCTCCGGTTTTTGCGCGGCGGCACCGAGCCGGTCCGGTTTTTGCGCGGCGGCCCGTTCCGCGGGCCGGATCCGCTCCGGTTTTTGCGCGGCGGCTCCGATCCGCTCCGGTTTTTGCGCGGCGGCCCGTTCCGCGGGCCGGATCCGCTCCGTTTTTAGCGCGGCGGCCCCGATCCGGTCCGGTTTTTGCGCGGCGGCCCGTTCCGCGGGCCGGATCCGCTCCGGTTTTTGCGCGGCGGCACCGATCCGGTACGGTTTTTGCGCGGCAGCCCGTTCCGCGGGCCGGATCCGGTCCGGTTTTTGCGCGGCGGCCCCGATCCGCTCCGGTTTTTGCGCGGCGGCCCGTTGCGCGGGCCGGATCCGCTCCGGTTTTTGCGCGGCGGCCCCGATCCGGTGCGGTTTTTGCGCGGCGGCCCGTTCCGCGGGCCGGATCCGCTCCGGTTTTTGTGCGGCGGCCCCGATCCGGTCCGGTTTTTGCGCGGCGGCCCCGATCCTGTCCGGTTTTTGCGCGGCGGCCCCCATCCGCTCCGGTTTTTGCGCGGCGGCCCGTTCCGCGGGCCGCATCCGCTCCGGTTTTTGCGCGGCGGCACCGAGCCGGTCCGGTTTTTGCGCGGCGGTCCGTTCCGCGGGCCGCATCCGCTCCGGTTTTTGCGCGGCGGCCCCGATCCTGTCCGGTTTTTGCGCGACGGCCCGTTCCGCGGGCCGGATCCGCTCCGGTTTTTGCACGGCGGCCCCGATCCGCTCCGGTTTTTGAGCGGCGGCCCTTTCGGCGGGCCGGATCCGCTCCGGTTTTTGCGCGGTGGCCCCGATCCGCTCCGGTTTTTGCGCGGCGGCACCGAGCCGGTCCGGTTTTTGCGCGGCGGCCCGTTCCGCGGGCCGCATCCGCTCCGGTTTTTGCGCGGCGGCCCCGATCCTGTCCGGTTTTTGCGCGACGGCCCGTTCCGCGGGCCGGATCCGCTCCGGTTTTTGCGCGGCGGCCCCCATCCGCTCCGGTTTTTGCGCAGCTGCCCCCATCCGCTCCGGTTTTTGAGCGGCGGCCCGTTCCGCGGGCCGGATCCGCTCCCGTTTTTGCGCGGTGGCCCCCATCCGCTCCGGTTTTTGAGCGGCGGCCCGTTCCGCGCGCCGGATCCGCTCCGTTTTTTGCGAGGCGGCCCCGATGCTGTCCGGTTATTGCGCGGCGGCCCGTTCCGTGGGCCGGATCCGCTCCGGATTTTGCACGGCGGCCCCGAGCCGGTCCGGTTTTTGCGCGGCGGCCCGTTCCGCGGGCCGCATCCGCTCCGGTTTTTGCACGGCGGCCCCGAGCCGGTCCGGTTTTTGCGCGGCAACCCGTTCCGCGGGCCGGATCCGCTCCGGTTTTTGCGCGGCGGCCCCGATCCGGTCCGTTTTTTGCGCGGCGGCGCGTTCCGCGGGCCGGTTCCACTCCGGTTTTTGCGCGGCGGCCCCGATCGGGTCTGGTTTTTGCGCGGCGGCCCGTTCCGCGGGCCGCATCCGCTCCGGTTTTTGCGCGGCGGCTCCGATCCACTCCGGTTTTTGCGCGGCGGCAAGTTCCGCGGGCCGGATCACTCCGGTTTTAGCGCGGCGGCCCCGATCCGGTCCGGTTTTTGCGCGGCGCCACGTTCCGCGGGCCGGATCCACTCCGTTTTTTGCGCGGCGGCAACGAGCCGGTCCAGTTTTCGCGCGGCGGCCCGTTCCGCGGGCCGCATCCGCTCCAGATTTTGCACGGCGGCCCCGAGCCGGTCCGGTTTTTGCGCGGCAGCCCGTTCCGCGGGCCGGATCCGCTCCGGTTTTTGCGCGGCGGTCCGTTCCGCGGGACGCATCCGCTCCGGTTTTTGCGCGGCGGCCCCGATCCGGTCCGGTTTTTGCGCGGCGGCCCCGAGCCGGTCCGTTTTTTGCGCGGCGGCCCGTTCTGCGGGCCGCATCCGCTCCGGTTTTTGCGCGGCGGCACCGAGCCGGTCCGGTTTTTGCGCGGCAGCCCGTTCCGCGGGCCGCATCCGCTCCGGTTTTTGCGTGGCGGCCCCGATCCTGTCCGGTTTTTGCGCGACGGCCCGTTCCGCGGGCCGGATCCGCTCCGGTTTTTGCGCAGCGGCCCCCATCCGCTCCGGTTTTTGAGCGGCGGCCCTTTCGGCGGCCCGGATCCGCTCCGGTTTTTGCGCGGTGGCCCCGATCCGCTCCGGTTTTTGCGCGGCGGCAGCGAGCCGGTCCGGTTTTTGCGCGGTGGCCCGTTCCGCGGGCCGGATCCGCTCCGGTTTTTGCGCGGCGGCTCCGATCCGCTCCGGTTTTTGCGCGGCGGCCCGTTCCGCGGGCCGGATCCGCTCCGTTTTTAGCGCGGCGGCCCCGATCCGCTCCGGTTTTTGCGCGGCGGCCCGTTCCGCGGGCCGGATCCGCTCCGGTTTTTGCGCGGCGGCACCGATCCGGTACGGTTTTTGCGCGGCAGCCCGTTCCGCGGGCCGGATCCGGTCCGGTTTTTGCGCGGCGGCCCCGATCCGCTCCGGTTTTTGCGCGGCGGCCCGTTGCGCGGGCCGGATCCGCTCCGGTTTTTGCGCGGCGGCCCCGATCCGGTGCGGTTTTTGCGCGGCGGCCCGTTCCGCGGGCCGGATCCGCTCCGGTTTTTGTGCGGCGGCCCCGATCCGGTCCGGTTTTTGCGCGGCGGCCCCGATCCTGTCCCGTTTTTGCGCGGCGGCCCCCATCCGCTCCGGTTTTTGAGCGGCGGCCCTTTCGGCGGGCCCCGATCCGCTCCGGTTTTTGCGCGGTGGCCCCGATCCGCTCCGGTTTTTGCGCGGCGGCACCGAGCCGGTCCGGTTTTTGCGCGGCGGCCCGTTCCGCGGGCCGCATCCGCTCCGGTTTTTGCGCGGCGGCCCCGATCCTGTCCGGTTTTTGCGCGACGGCCCGTTCCGCGGGCCGGATCCGCTCCGGTTTTTGCGCGGCGGCCCCCATCCGCTCCGGTTTTTGCGCAGCTGCCCCCATCCGCTCCGGTTTTTGAGCGGCGGCCCGTTCCGCGGGCCGGATCCGCTCCCGTTTTTGCGCGGTGGCCCCCATCCGCTCCGGTTTTTGAGCGGCGGCCCGTTCCGCGCGCCGGATCCGCTCCGTTTTTTGCGAGGCGGCCCCGATGCTGTCCGGTTATTGCGCGGCGGCCCGTTCCGTGGGCCGGATCCGCTCCGGATTTTGCACGGCGGCCCCGAGCCGGTCCGGTTTTTGCGCGGCGGCCCGTTCCGCGGGCCGCATCCGCTCCGGTTTTTGCACGGCGGCCCCGAGCCGGTCCGGTTTTTGCGCGGCAACCCGTTCCGCGGGCCGGATCCGCTCCGGTTTTTGCGCGGCGGCCCCGAGCCGCTCCGGTTTTTGCGCGGCGGCGCGTTCCGCGGGCCGGTTCCACTCCGGTTTTTGCGCGGCGGCCCCGATCGGGTCTGGTTTTTGCGCGGCGGCCCGTTCCGCGGGCCGCATCCGCTCCGGTTTTTGCGCGGCGGCTCCGATCCACTCCGGTTTTTGCGCGGCGGCAAGTTCCGCGGGCCGGATCACTCCGGTTTTAGCGCGGCGGCCCCGATCCGGTCCGGTTTTTGCGCGGCGCCACGTTCCGCGGGCCGGATCCACTCCGTTTTTTGCGCGGCGGCAACGAGCCGGTCCAGTTTTCGCGCGGCGGCCCGTTCCGCGGGCCGCATCCGCTCCAGATTTTGCACGGCGGCCCCGAGCCGGTCCGGTTTTTGCGCGGCAGCCCGTTCCGCGGGCCGGATCCGCTCCGGTTTTTGCGCGGCGGTCCGTTCCGCGGGACGCATCCGCTCCGGTTTTTGCGCGGCGGCCCCGATCCGGTCCGGTTTTTGCGCGGCGGCCCCGAGCCGGTCCGTTTTTTGCGCGGCGGCCCGTTCTGCGGGCCGCATCCGCTCCGGTTTTTGCGCGGCGGCACCGAGCCGGTCCGGTTTTTGCGCGGCAGCCCGTTCCGCGGGCCGCATCCGCTCCGGTTTTTGCGTGGCGGCCCCGATCCTGTCCGGTTTTTGCGCGACGGCCCGTTCCGCGGGCCGGATCCGCTCCGGTTTTTGCGCAGCGGCCCCCATCCGCTCCGGTTTTTGAGCGGCGGCCCTTTCGGCGGCCCGGATCCGCTCCGGTTTTTGCGCGGTGGCCCCGATCCGCTCCGGTTTTTGCGCGGCGGCAGCGAGCCGGTCCGGTTTTTGCGCGGTGGCCCGTTCCGCGGGCCGGATCCGCTCCGGTTTTTGCGCGGCGGCTCCGATCCGCTCCGGTTTTTGCGCGGCGGCCCGTTCCGCGGGCCGGATCCGCTCCGTTTTTAGCGCGGCGGCCCCGATCCGCTCCGGTTTTTGCGCGGCGGCCCGTTCCGCGGGCCGGATCCGCTCCGTTTTTTGCGCGGCGGCACCGATCCGGTACGGTTTTTGCGCGGCAGCCCGTTCCGCGGGCCGGATCCGGTCCGGTTTTTGCGCGGCGGCCCCGATCCGCTCCGGTTTTTGCGCGGCGGCCCGTTGCGCGGGCCGGATCCGCTCCGGTTTTTGCGCGGCGGCCCCGATCCGGTGCGGTTTTTGCGCGGCGGCCCGTTCCGCGGGCCGGATCCGCTCCGGTTTTTGTGCGGCGGCCCCGATCCGCTCCGGTTTTTGCGCGGCGGCCCCGATCCTGTCCCGTTTTTGCGCGGCGGCCCCCATCCGCTCCGGTTTTTGAGCGGCGGCCCTTTCGGCGGGCCCCGATCCGCTCCGGTTTTTGCGCGGTGGCCCCGATCCGCTCCGGTTTTTGCGCGGCGGCACCGAGCCGGTCCGGTTTTTGCGCGGCGGCCCGTTCCGCGGGCCGCATCCGCTCCGGTTTTTGCGCGGCGGCCCCGATCCTGTCCGGTTTTTGCGCGGCGGCCCGTTCCGCGGTCCGGATCCGCTCCGGTTTTTGCGCGGCGGCCCCGATCCGGTCCGGTTTTTGCGCGGCGGCCTGTTCCGCGGGCCGGATCCGGTCCGGTTTTTGCGCGGCGGCCCGTTCCGCGGGCCGTATCCGCTCCGGTTTTTGCGCGGCGGCCCCGATCCGCTCCGGTTTTTGCGCGGCGGCCCGTTCCGCGGGCCGGATCCGGTCCGCTTTTTGCGCGGTGGCTCCGATCCGCTCCGGTTTTTGTGCGGCGGCCCGTTCCGTGAGCCGCATCCGGTCCGGTTTTTGCGCGGCGGCCGCGATCCGCTCCGGTTTTTGCGCGGCGGCCCGTTCCGCGGGCCGGATCCGCTCCGGTTTTTGCGTGGCGGCCCCGACCGGTCCGGTTTTTGCGCGGCGGCCCGTTCCGCGGGCCGGATCCGCTCCGGTTTTTGCGCGGCGGCCCCGAGCCGGTCCGGTTTTTGCGCGGCGGCCCGTTGCGCGGGCCGGATCCGCTCCGGTTTTTGCGCGGCGGCCCCGATCCGCTCCGGTTTTTGGGCGGCAGCCCGTTCCGCGGGCCGCATCCGCTCCGGATTTTGCGCGGCGGCCCCGATCCGGTCAGGTTTTTGCGCGGCGGCCCGTTCCGCGGGCCGCATCCGCTCCGGTTTTTGTGCGGCGGCCCCGATCCGCTCCGGTTTTTGCGCGGCGGTCCGTTCCGCGGGCCGGATCCGCTCCGGTTTTTGCGCGGCGGCCCCGATCCCGTACGGTTTTTGCTTGGCAGCCCGTTCCGCGGGCCGGATCCGGTCCGGTTTTTGCGCGGCGGACCCGATCCGGTCCGGTTTTTGCGCGGCGGCCCGTTCCGCGGGCCGGATCCGCTCCGGTTTTTGCGCGGCAGCCCCGATCCGCGGGCCGGATCCCGTCCGGTTTTTGCACGGCGGCCCGTTCCGCGGGACGGATCCGGTCCGGTTTTTGCGCGGCGGCCCCGATCCGCGCCGGTTTTTGCGCGGCGGCCCGTTCCGCGGGCCGGATCCGCTCCGGTTTTTGCGCGGCGGCCCCGAGCCGGTCCGGTTTTTGCGCGGCGGTCAGTTCCGCGGGCCGCATCCCCTCCGATTTTTGTGCGGCGGCCCCATTCCGGTCTGGTTTTTGCACAGCGGCCCGTTCCGCGGGCCACATCTGGTCCGCTTTTTGCGCGGCGGCCCCGATCCGGTCCGGTTTTTCCGCGGCGGCCCTTTCCGCGGGCCGGATCCGCTCCGGTTTTTGCGCGGCGGCCCCGATCCGGTCTGGTTTTTGCGCGGCGGTCCGTTCCGCGGGCCGCATCCGCTCCGGTTTTTGCGCGGCGGCCCCGATCCGGTCTGGTTCTTGCGCCGCGGCCCGTTCCGCGGGCCGGATTCGCTCCGGTTTTTGCGCGGCGGCCGCGATCCGCTCCGGTTTTTGCGCGGCGGCCCGTTCCGCGGGCCGGATCCGCTCCGGTTTTTGCGCGGCGGCCCCGATCCGGTCCGGTTTTTGCGCGGCGGCCCGTTCCGCGGGCCGGATCCGCTCCGGTTTTTGCGCGGCGGCCCCGATCCGGTCCGGTTTTTGCGCGGCGGCCCGTTCCGCGGGCCACATCCGCTCCAGATTTTGCACGGCGGCCCCGAGCCGGTCCGGTTTTTGCGCGGCAGCCCGTTCCGCGGGCCGGATCCGCTCCGGTTTTTGCGCGGCGGTCCGTTCCGCGGGACGCATCCGCTCCGGTTTTTGCGCGGCGGCACCGATCCGGTCCGGTTTTTGCGCGGCAGCCCATTCCGCGGGCCGGATCCGCTCCGGTTTTTGCGCGGCGGCCCCGATCCGGTCCGGTTTTTGCGCGGCGGCCCCGATCCGGTCCGGTTTTTGCGCGGCGGCCCCCATCCGCTCCGGTTTTTGCGCGGCGGCCCGTTCTGCGGGCCGCATCCGCTCCGGTTTTTGCGCGGCGGCACCGAGCCGGTCCGGTTTTTGCGCGGCAGCCCGTTCCGCGGGCCGCATCCGCTCCGGTTTTTGCGCGGCGGCCCCGATCCTGTCCGGTTTTTGCGCGACGGCCCGTTCCGCGGGCCGGATCCGCTCCGGTTTTTGCGCGACGGCCTCCATCCGCTCCGGTTTTTGAGCGGCGCCCCGTTCGGCGGGCCGGATCCGCTCCGGTTTTTGCGCGGCGGCACCGAGCCGCTCCGGTTTTTGCGCGGCGGCCCCGATCCGCTCCGGTTTTTGCGCGAAGGCCCGTTCGGCGGTCCGGATCCGCTCCGGTTTTTGCGTGGCGGCCCCCATCCGCTCCGGTTTTTAAGCGGCGGCACGGATCCGCTCTGGTTATTGCGCGGCGGCCCGTTCCGCGCGCCGGATCCGCTCCGGTTTTTGCGCGGCGGCCCCGATCCGGTCCGGTTTTTGCGCGGCGGCCCGTTCCGCGGGCCGGATCCGGTCCGGTTTTTGCGCGGCGGCCCGTTCCGCGGGCCGGATCCGCTCCGGTTTTTGCGCGGCGGCCCCGATCCGCTCCGGTTTTTGCGCGGCGGCCCGTTCCGCTGGCCGGATCCGGTCCGCTTTTTGCGCGGTGGCTCCGATCCGCTCCGGTTTTTGCCCGGCGGCCCGTTCCGTGAGCCGCATCCGGTCCGGTTTTTGCGCGGCGGCCCCGATCCGGTCCGGTTTTTGCGCGGCGCCCCGTTCCGCGGGCCGGATCCGCTCCGGTTTTTGCGTGGCGGCCCCGACCGGTCCGGTTTTTGCGCGGCGGCCCGTTCCGCGGGCCGGATCCGCTCCGGTTTTTGCGCGGCGGCCCCGAGCCGGTCCGGTATTTGCGCGGCGGCCCGTTGCGCGGGCCGGATCCGGTCCGGTTTTTGCGCGGCGGCCCCGATCCGCTCCGGTTTTTGGGCGGCAGCCCGTTCCGCGGGCCGGATCCGCTCCGGATTTTGCGCGGCGGCCCCGATCCGGTCAGGTTTTTGCGCGGCGGCCCGTTCCGCGGGCCGCATCCGCTCCGGTTTTTGTGCGGCGGCCCCGATCCGCTCCGGTTTTTGCGCGGCGGCCCGTTCCGCGGGCCGGATCCGGTCCGGTTTTTGCGCGGCGGACCCGATCCGGTCCGGTTTTTGCGCGGCGGCCCGTTCCGCGGGCCGGATCCGCTCCGGTTTTTGCGCGGCAGCCCCGATCCGCGGGCCGGATCCCGTCCGGTTTTTGCACGGCGGCCCGTTCCGCGGGACGGATCCGGTCCGGTTTTTGCGCGGCGGCCCCGATCCGCGCCGGTTTTTGCGCGGCGGCCCGTTCCGCGGGCCGGATCCGCTCCGGTTTTTGCGCGGCGGCCCCGAGCCGGTCCGGTTTTTGCGCGGCGGTCAGTTCCGCGGGCCGCATCCCCTCCGATTTTTTTGCGGCGGCCCCATTCCGGTCTGGTTTTTGCGCAGCGGCCCGTTCCGCGGGCCACATCTGGTCCGCTTTTTGCGCGGCGGCCCCGATCCGGTCCGGTTTTTCCGCGGCGGCCCGTTCCGCGGGCCGGATCCGCTCCGGTTTTTGCGCGGCGGCCCCGATCCGGTCTGGTTTTTGCGCGGCGGTCCGTTCCGCGGGCCGCATCCGCTCCGGTTTTTGCGCGGCGGCCCCGATCCGGTCTGGTTCTTGCGCCGCGGCCCGTTCCGCGGGCCGGATTCGCTCCGGTTTTTGCGCGGCGGCCGCGATCCGCTCCGGTTTTTGCGCGGCGGCCCGTTCCGCGGGCCGGATCCGCTCCGGTTTTTGCGCGGCGGCCCCGATCCGGTCCGGTTTTTGCGCGGCGGCCCGTTCCGCGGGCCGGATCCGGTCCGGTTTTTGCGCGGCGGCCCCGATCCGGTCCGGTTTTTGCGCGGCGGCCCGTTCCGCGGGCCACATCCGGTCCGGTTTTTGCACGGCGGCCCCGATCCGCTGTGGTTTTTGCGCGGCGGCCCGTTCCGCGGGCCGGATCCCGTCCGGTTTTTGCGCGGCGGCCCGTTCCGCGGGACGGATCCGGTCCGGTTTTTGCGCGGCGGCCCCGATCCGCGCCGGTTTTTGCGCGGCGGCCCGTTCCGCGGGCCGGATCCGCTCCGGTTTTTGCGCGGCGGCCCCGAGCCGGTCCGGTTTTTGCGCGGCGGTCAGTTCCGCGGGCCGCATCCCCTCCGATTTTTGTGCGGCGGCCCCATTCCGGTCTGGTTTTTGCACAGCGGCCCGTTCCGCGGGCCACATCTGGTCCGCTTTTTGCGCGGCGGCCCCGATCCGGTCCGGTTTTTCCGCGGCGGCCCTTTCCGCGGGCCGGATCCGCTCCGGTTTTTGCGCGGCGGCCCCGATCCGGTCTGGTTTTTGCGCGGCGGTCCGTTCCGCGGGCCGCATCCGCTCCGGTTTTTGCGCGGCGGCCCCGATCCGGTCTGGTTCTTGCGCCACGGCCCGTTCCGCGGGCCGGATTCGCTCCGGTTTTTGCGCGGCGGCCGCGATCCGCTCCGGTTTTTGCGCGGCGGCCCGTTCCGCGGGCCGGATCCGCTCCGGTTTTTGCGCGGCGGCCCCGATCCGGTCCGGTTTTTGCGCGGCGGCCCGTTCCGCGGGCCGGATCCGGTCCGGTTTTTGCGCGGCGGCCCCGATCCGGTCCGGTTTTTGCGCGGCGGCCCGTTCCGCGGGCCACATCCGCTCCAGATTTTGCACGGCGGCCCCGAGCCGGTCCGGTTTTTGCGCGGCAGCCCGTTCCGCGGGCCGGATCCGCTCCGGTTTTTGCGCGGCGGTCCGTTCCGCGGGACGCATCCGCTCCGGTTTTTGCGCGGCGGCACCGATCCGGTCCGGTTTTTGCGCGGCAGCCCATTCCGCGGGCCGGATCCGCTCCGGTTTTTGCGCGGCGGCCCCGATCCGGTCCGGTTTTTGCGCGGCGGCCCCGATCCTGTCCGGTTTTTGCGCGGCGGCCCCCATCCGCTCCGGTTTTTGCGCGGCGGCCCGTTCTGCGGGCCGCATCCGCTCCGGTTTTTGCGCGGCGGCACCGAGCCGGTCCGGTTTTTGCGCGGCAGCCCGTTCCGCGGGCCGCATCCGCTCCGGTTTTTGCGTGGCGGCCCCGATCCTGTCCGGTTTTTGCGCGACGGCCCGTTCCGCGGGCCGGATCCGCTCCGGTTTTTGCGCGACGGCCCCCATCCGCTCCGGTTTTTGAGCGGCGCCCCGTTCGGCGGGCCGGATCCGCTCCGGTTTTTGCGCGGCGGCACCGAGCCGCTCCGGTTTTTGCGCGGCGGCCCCGATCCGCTCCGGTTTTTGCGCGAAGGCCCGTTCGGCGGTCCGGATCCGCTCCGGTTTTTGCGCGGCGGCCCCCATCCGCTCCGGTTTTTGAGCGGCGGCCCGGATCCGCTCTGGTTATTGCGCGGCGGCCCGTTCCGCGCGCCGGATCCGCTCCGGTTTTTGCGCGGCGGCCCCGATCCGGTCCGGTTTTTGCGCGGCGGCCCGTTCCGCGGGCCGGATCCGGTCCGGTTTTTGCGCGGTGGCCCGTTCCGCGGGCCGGATCCGCTCCGGTTTTTGCGCGGCGGCCCCGATCCGCTCCGGTTTTTGCGCGGCGGCCCGTTCCGCTGGCCGGATCCGGTCCGCTTTTTGCGCGGTGGCTCCGATCCGCTCCGGTTTTTGCCCGGCGGCCCGTTCCGTGAGCCGCATCCGGTCCGGTTTTTGCGCGGCGGCCCCGATCCGGTCCGGTTTTTGCCGGCGCCCCGTTCCGCGGGCCGGATCCGCTCCGGTTTTTGCGTGGCGGCCCCGACCGGTCCGGTTTTTGCGCGGCGGCCCGTTCCGCGGGCCGGATCCGCTCCGGTTTTTGCGCGGCGGCCCCGAGCCGGTCCGGTTTTTGCGCGGCGGCCCGTTGCGCGGGCCGGATCCGGTCCGGTTTTTGCGCGGCGGCCCCGATCCGCTCCGGTTTTTGGGCGGCAGCCCGTTCCGCGGGCCGGATCCGCTCCGGATTTTGCGCGGCGGCCCCGATCCGGTCAGGTTTTTGCGCGGCGGCCCGTTCCGCGGGCCGCATCCGCTCCGGTTTTTGTGCGGCGGCCCCGATCCGCTCCGGTTTTTGCGCGGCGGCCCGTTCCGCGGGCCGCATCCGCTCCGGTTTTTGCGCGGCGGCCCCGATCCCGTACGGTTTTTGCTTGGCAGCCCGTTCCGCGGGCCGGATCCGGTCCGGTTTTTGCGCGGTGGACCCGATCCGGTCCGGTTTTTGCGCGGCGGCCCGTTCCGCGGGCCGGATCCGCTCCGGTTTTTGCGCGGCAGCCCCGATCCGCGGGCCGGATCCCGTCCGGTTTTTGCACGGCGGCCCGTTCCGCGGGACGGATCCGGTCCGGTTTTTGCGCGGCGGCCCCGATCCGCGCCGGTTTTTGCGCGGCGGCCCGTTCCGCGGGCCGGATCCGCTCCGGTTTTTGCGCGGCGGCCCCGAGCCTGCCCGGTTTTTGCGCGGCGGTCAGTTCCGCGGGCCGTATCCCCTCCGATTTTTGTGCGGCGGCCCCATTCCGGTCTGGTTTTTGCGCAGCGGCCCGTTCCGCGGGCCACATCTGGTCCGCTTTTTGCGCGGCGGCCCCCATCCGCTCCGGTTTTTGCGCGGCAGCCCGTTCCGCGGGCCGGATCCAGTCCGGTTTTTGCGCGGCGGCCCCGATCCGGTCCGGTTTTTGTGCGGCGGCCCGTTCCGCGGGCCGGATCCGCTCCGGTTTTTGCGCGGCGGCCCCTATCCGCTCCGGTTTTTGCGCGGCGGCCCGTTCCGCGGGCCGGATCCGCTCCGGTTTTTGCACGGCGGCACCGAGCCGGTCCGGTTTTTGCGCGGTGGCCCGTTCCGCGGGCCGGATCCGCTCCGGTTTTTGCGCGGCAGCCCCGATCCGCGGGCCGGATCCCGTCCGGTTTTTGCGCGGCGGCCCGTTCCGCGGGCCGGATCCGCTCCGGTTTTTGCGCGGCGGCCCCCATCCGCTCCGGTTTTTGAGCGGCGGCCCGTTCCGCGGGCCGGATCCGCTCCGGTTTTTGCGCGGCAGCCCCGATCCGGTCCGGTTTTTGCGCGGCGGCCCGTTCCGCGGGCCGGATCCCCTCCGGTTTTTGTGCGGCAGCCCCGATCCGGTCCGGTTTTTGCGCGGCGGCCCGTTCCGCGGGCCGGATCCGCTCCGGTTTTTGCGCGGCGGCCCCGAGCCGCTCCGGTTTTTGCGCGGCGGCCCGTTGCGCGGGCCGCATCCCCTCCGGTTTTTGTGCGGCGGCCCCATTCCGGTCTGGTTTTTGCGCGGCGGCCCGTTCCGCGGGCCGCATCCACTCCGGTTTTTGCGCGGCGGCCCCGATCCGGTCCGGTTTTTGCGTGGCGGCCCGTTCCGCGGGCCGCATCCGCTCTGGTTTTTGCGCGGCGGCCCCCATCCGCTCCGGTTTTTGCACGGCGGCCCGTTCCGCAGGCCGGATCCGCTCAGGTTTTTGCGCGGCGGCCCCGATCCGGTCTGGTTTTTGCGCGGCGGCCCGTTCCGTGGGCCGGATCCGCACCGGTTTTTGTGCGGCGGCCCCAATCCGGTTTGGTTCTTGCGCGGCGGCCCGTTCCGCGGGCCGGATCCACTCCGGTTTTTGCGTGGCGGCCCCTATCCGGTCCGGTTTTTGCGCGGCGGCCCGTTCCGCGGGCCGGATCCGCTCCGGTTTTTGCGCGGCGGACCCGATCCGCTCCGGTTTTTGCACAGCGGCCCGTTCCGCGGGCCGGATCCGCTCCGGTTTTTGCGCGGCGGCCCCGATCCGGTCCGGTTTTTGCGTGGCGGCCCGTTCCGCGGGCCGGATCCGCTCCGGTTTTTGCGCGGCGGCCCCCATCCGCTCCGGTTTTTGCACGGCGGTCCGTTCCGCGGGCTGGATCCGCTCCGGTTTTTGTGCGGCGGCCCCGATCCGGTCCGGTTCTTGCGCGGCGGCCCGTTCCGCGGGCCGGATTC
This sequence comes from Phalacrocorax carbo, assembly GCF_963921805.1. NCBI lineage: Eukaryota > Metazoa > Chordata > Aves > Suliformes > Phalacrocoracidae > Phalacrocorax > Phalacrocorax carbo. The sequence goes on from NW_026990488.1 coordinate 265,299, forward strand.
GCTCCGGTTTTTGCGCGGCGGCCCCGATCCGGTCCGGTTTTTGCGCGGCGGCCCGTTCCGCGGGACGGATCCGCTCCGGTTTTTGCGCGGCGGCCCCCATCCGCTCCGGTTTTTGTGCCGCGGCCCGTTCCGCGGGCCGGATCCGCTCCGGTTTTTGCGCGGCGGCCCGTTCCGCGGGCTGGATCCGCTCCGCTTTTTGCACGGCGGCCCCCATCCGCTCTGGTTTTTGCGCGGCAGCGCGTTCCGCGGGCCGGATCCGGTCCGGTTTTTGCGCGGCGGCCCCGATCCGGTCCGGTTTTTGCGCGGTGGCCCGTTCCGCGGGCCGGATCCGCTCCGGTTTTGCGCGGCAGCCCGTTCCGCCGGCCGGATCCGCTCCGGTTTTTGCGCGGCGGCCCGTTCCGCGGCCTGGATCCGCTCCGGTTTTTGCGCGGCGGCCCCGATCCGCTCCGGTTTTTGCGCGGCAGCCCGTTCCGCGGGCCGCATCCAGTCCGGTTTTTGCGCGGCGGCCCCGATCCGGTCCGGTTTTTGTGCGGTGGCCCGTTCCGCGGGCCGGATCCGCTCCGGTTTTTGCGCGGCGGCCCCGATCCGCTCCGGTTTTTGCGCGGCGGCCCGTTCCGCGGGCCGGATCCGCTCCGGTTTTTGCGCGGCGGCACCGAGCCGGTCCGGTTTTTGCGCGGCAGCCCCGATCCGCGGGCCGGATCCTGTCCGGTTTTTGCACGGCGGCCCGTTCTCTGGGCCGGATCCGCTCCGGTTTTTGCGCGGCGGCCCGGATCCGCTCTGGTTATTGCGCGGCGGCCCGTTCCGCGCGCCGGATCCGGTCCGGTTTTTGCGCGGCGGCCCCGATCCGCTCCGGTTTTTGCGCGGCGGCCCGTTCCGCGGGCCGCATCCGCTCCGCTTTTTGCGCGGTGGCTCCGATCCGCTCCGGTTTTTGCCCGGCGGCCCCTTCCCTGAGCCGCATCCGGTCCGGTTTTTGCGCGGCGGCCCCGATCCGCTCCGGTTTTTGCGCGGCGCCCCGTTCCGCGGGCCGGATCCGGTCCGGTTTTTGCGTGGCGGCCCCGAGCCGGTCCGGTTTTTGCGCGGCGGCCCGTTCCGCGGGCCGGATCCGCTCCGGTTTTTGCGCGGCGGCCCCGAGCCGGTCCGGTTTTTGCGCGGCGGCCCCTTCTGCGGGCTGGATCCGCTCCGGTTTTTGCGCGGCGGCCCCGATCTGCTCCGGTTTTTGTGCGGCAGCCCGTTCCGCGGGCCGGATCCGCTCCGGATTTTGCGCGGCGGCCCCGATCCGGTCAGGTTTTTGCGCGGCGGCCCGTTCCGCGGGCCGCATCCGCTCCGGTTTTTGTGCGGCGGCCCCGATCCGCTCCGGTTTTTGCGCGGCGGCCCGTTCCGCGGGCCGCATCCGCTCCGGTTTTTGCGCGGCGGCCCCGATCCCGTACGGTTTTTGCTTGGCAGCCCGTTCCGCGGGCCGGATCCGGTCCGGTTTTTGCGCGGCGGCCCCGATCCGGTCCGGTTTTTGCGCGGCGGCCCGTTCCGCGGGCCGGATCCGCTCCGGTTTTTGCGCGGCAGCCCCGATCCACGGGCCGGATCCCGTCCGGTTTTTGCACGGCGGCCCGTTCCGCGGGACGGATCGGCTCTGGTTTTTGCGCGGCAGCCACGATCCGGTCCGGTTTTTGCGCGGCGGCCCGTTCCGCGGGCCGCATCCGCTCCGGTTTTTGTGCGGCGGCCCCGATCCGCTCCGGTTTTTGCGCGGCGGCCCGTTCCGCGGGCCGCATCCGCTCCGGTTTTTGCGCGGCGGCCCCGATCCCGTACGGTTTTTGCGCCGCGGCCCGTTCCGCGGGCCGGATCCGCTCCGGTTTTTGCGCGGCGGCCCCGATCCGGTCTGGTTTTTGCGCGGCGGTCCGTTCCGCGGGCCGGATCCGCTCCGGTTTTTGTGCGGCGGCCCCGATCCGGTCTGGTTCTTGCGCGGCGGCCCGTTCCGCGGGCCGCATCCGCTCCGGTTTTTGCGCGGTGGCCCCCATCCGGTCTGGTTTTTGCGCGGCGGTCCGTTCCGCGGGCCGGATCCGCTCCGGTTTTTGTGCGGCGGCCCCGATCCGCTCCGGTTTTTGCGCGGCAGCCCGTTCCGCGGGCCGGATCCGGTCCGGTTTTTGCGCGGCGGCCCCGATCCGCTCCGGTTTTTGCGCGGCAGCCCGTTCCGCGGGCCGCATCCGCTCCGGTTTTTGCGCGGCGGCCCCGATCCGGTCTGGTTTTTGCGCGGCGGCACGTTCCGCGGGCCGGATCCGCTCCGGTTTTTGCGCGGCGGCACCGAGCCGCTCCGGTTTTTGCACGGCGGCCCGTTCCGCGTGCCGGATCCGGTCCGGTTTTTGCGCGGCAGCCCCGATCCGCGGGCCGGATCCCGTCCGGTTTTTGCGCGGCGGCCCGTTCCGCGGGCCGGATCCGCTCCGGTTTTTGCGCGGCGGCCCGTTCCGCGGACCGTATCCGGTCCGGTTTTTGCGCGGCGGCACCCATCCGCTCCGGTTTTTGAGCGGCGGCCCGTTCCGCGGGCCGGATCCGCTCCGGTTTTTGCGCGGCGGCCCGGATCCGCTCTGGTTATTGCGCGGAGGCCCGTTCCGCGCGCCGGATCCGGTCCGGTTTTTGCGCGGCGGCCCCGATCCGCTCCGGTTTTTGCGCGGCGGCCCGTTCCGCGGGCCGCATCCGCTCCGCTTTTTGCGCGGTGGCTCCGATCCGCTCCGGTTTTTGCCCGGCGGCCCCTTCCGTGAGCCGCATCCGGTCCGGTTTTTGCGCGGCGGCACCGAGCCGGTCCGGTTTTTGCGCGGCGCCCCGTTCCGCGGGCCGGATCCGGTCCGGTTTTTGCGTGGCGGCCCCGAGCCGGTCCGGTTTTTGCGCGGCGGCCCGTTGCGCGGGCTGGATCCGGTCCGGTTTTTGCGCGGCGGCCCCGATCTGCTCCGGTTTTTGTGCGGCAGCCCGTTCCGCGGGCCGGATCCGCTCCGGATTTTGCGCGGCGGCCCCGATCCGGTCAGGTTTTTGCGCGGCGGCCCGTTCCGCGGGCCGCATCCGCTCCGGTTTTTGTGCGGCGGCCCCGATCCGCTCCGGTTTTTGCGCGGCGGCCCCGATCCCGTACGGTTTTTGCTTGGCAGCCCGTTCCGCGGGCCGGATCCGGTCCGGTTTTTGCGCGGCGGCCCCGATCCGGTCCGGTTTTTGCGCGGCGGCCCGTTCCGCGGGCCGGATCCGCTCCGGTTTTTGCGCGGCAGCCCCGATCCGCGGGCCGGATCCCGTCCGGTTTTTGCACGGCGGCCCGTTCCGCGGGACGGATCGGCTCCGGTTTTTGTGCGGCAGCCCCGATCCGGTCCGGTTTTTGCGCGGCGGCCCGTTCCGCGGGCCGCATCCGCTCCGGTTTTTGCGCGGCGGCCCCGAGCCGGTCCGGTTTTTGCGCGGCGGTCAGTTCCGCAGGCCGCATCCCCTCCGATTTTTGTGCGGCGGCCCCATTCCGGTCTGGTTTTTGCGCGGCGGCCCGTTCCGCGGGCCGGATCCGCTCCGGTTTTTGCGCGGCGGACCCGATCCGGTCCGGTTTTTGCGCCGCGGCCCTTTCCGCGGGCCGCATCCGGTCCGGTTTTTGCGCGGCGGAACCGATCCGGTCCGGTTTTTGCGCCGCGGCCCGTTCCGCGGGCCGGATCCGCTCCGGTTTTTGCGCAGCGGCCCCGATCCGGTCTGGTTTTTGCGCGGCGGTCCGTTCCGCGGGCCGGATCCGGTCCGGTTTTTGTGCGGCGGCCCCGATCCGGTCTGGTTCTTGCGCGGCGGCCCGTTCCGCGGGCCGGATCCGGTCCGGTTTTTGCGCGGCGGCACCCATCCGGTCCGGTTTTTGAGCGGCGGCCCGTTCCGCGGGACGGATCCGCTCCGGTTTTTGCGCGGTGGCACCGATCCTGTCCGGTTTTTGCGCGTCGGCCCCCATCCGCTCCGGTTTTTGCGCGGCAGCCCTTTCCGCGGGCCGGATCCGCTCCGGTTTTTGCGCGGCAGCCCCGATCCGCGGGCCGGATCCCGTCCGGTTTTTGCACGGCGGCCCGTTCCGCGGGACGGATCCGGTCCGGTTTTTGCGCGGCGGCCCCGATCCGCGCCGGTTTTTGCGCGGCGGCCCGTTCCGCGGGCCGGATCCGCTCCGGTTTTTGCGCGGCGGCTCCGAGCCGGTCCGGTTTTTGCGCGGCGGTCAGTTCCGCGGACCGCATCCCCTCCGATTTTTGTGCGGCGGCCCCATTCCGGTCCGGTTTTTGCGCGGCGGCCCGTTCCGCGGGCCGGATCCGGTCCGGTTTTTGCGCGGCGGCCCCGATCCGGTCCGGTTTTTGCGCGGCGGCCCGTTCCGCGGGCCACATCCGGTCCGGTTTTTGCACGGCGGCCCCGATCCGCTGTGGTTTTTGCGCGGCAGCGCGTTCCGCGGGCCGGATCCGCTCCGGTTTTTGTGCGGTGGCCCGTTCCGCGGCCTGGATCCGCTCCGGTTTTTGCGCGGCGGCCCCCATCCGCTCCGGTTTTTGCGCGGCAGCCCGTTCCGCGGGCCGGATCCAGTCCGGTTTTTGCGCGGCGGCCCCGATCCGGTCCGGTTTTTGTGCGGCGGCCCGTTCCGCGGGCCGGATCCGCTCCGGTTTTTGCGCGGCGGCCCCTATCCGCTCCGGTTTTTGCGCGGCGGCCCGTTCCGCGGGCCGGATCTGCTCCGGTTTTTGCACGGCGGCACCGAGCCGGTCCGGTTATTGCGCGGCGGCCCGTTCCGCGGGCCGGATCCGCTCCGGTTTTTGCGCGGCAGCCCCGATCCGCGGGCCGGATCCCGTCCGGTTTTTGCGCGGCGGCCCGTTCCGCGGGCCCGATCCGCTCCGGTTTTTGCGCGGCGGCCCCCATCCGCTCCGGTTTTTGAGCGGCGGCCCGTTCCGCGGGCCGGATCCGCTCCGGTTTTTGCGCGGCAGCCCCGATCCGGTCCGGTTTTTGCGCGGCGGCCCGTTCCGCGGGCCGGATCCGCTCCGGTTTTTGCGCGGCGGCCCCGAGCCGCTCCGGTTCTTGCGCGGCGGCCCGTTCCGCGGGCTGGATCCGGTCCGGTTTTTGCGCGGCGGCCCCGAGCCGCTCCGGTTTTTGCGCGGCGGCCCGTTCCGCGGGCCGCATCCCCTCCGGTTTTTGTGCGGCGGCCCCATTCCGGTCTGGTTTTTGCGCGGCGGCCCGTTCCGCGGGCCGCATCCACTCCGGTTTTTGCGCGGCGGCCCCGATCCGGTCCGGTTTTTGCGTGGCGGCCCGTTCCGCGGGCCGGATCCGCTCCGGTTTTTGCGCGGCGGCCCCCATCCGCTCCGGTTTTTGCACGGCGGCCCGTTCCGCAGGCCGGATCCGCTCAGGTTTTTGCGCGGCGGCCCCGATCCGGTCTGGTTTTTGCGCGGCGGCCCGTTCCGCGGGCCGGATCCGCTCCGGTTTTTGTGCGGCGGCCCCAATCCGGTCTGGTTCTTGCGCGGCGGCCCGTTCCGCGGGCCGGATCCGCTCCGGTTTTTGCGCGGCGGCCCCTATCCGGTCCGGTTTTTGCGCGGCGGCCCGTTCCGCGGGCCGGATCCGGTCCGGTTTTTGCGCGGCGGACCCGATCCGCTCCGGTTTTTGCACAGCGGCCCGTTCCGCGGGCCGGATCCGCTCCGGTTTTTGCGCGGCGGCCCCGATCCGGTCCGGTTTTTGCGTGGCGGCCCGTTCCGCGGGCCGGATCCGCTCCGGTTTTTGCGCGGCGGCCCCCATCCGCTCCGGTTTTTGCACGGCGGTCCGTTCCGCGGGCTGGATCCGCTCCGGTTTTTGTGCGGCGGCCCCGATCCGGTCCGGTTCTTGCGCGGCGGCCCGTTCCGCGGGCCGGATTCGCTCCGGTTTTTGCGCGGCGGCCCCGATCCGGTCCGGTTTTTGCGCGGCGGCCCGTTCCGCGGGACGGATCCGCTCCGGTTTTTGCGCGGCGGCCCCCATCCGCTCCGGTTTTTGTGCCGCGGCCCGTTCCGCGGGCCGGATCCGCTCCGGTTTTTGCGCGGCGGCCCGTTCCGCGGGCTGGATCCGCTCCGCTTTTTGCACGGCGGCCCCCATCCGCTCTGGTTTTTGCGCGGCAGCGCGTTCCGCGGGCCGGATCCGGTCCGGTTTTTGCGCGGCGGCCCCGATCCGGTCCGGTTTTTGCGCGGTGGCCCGTTCCGCGGGCCGGATCCGCTCCGGTTTTGCGCGGCAGCCCGTTCCGCCGGCCGGATCCGCTCCGGTTTTTGCGCGGTGGCCCGTTCCGCGGCCTGGATCCGCTCCGGTTTTTGCGCGGCGGCCCCGATCCGCTCCGGTTTTTGCGCGGCAGCCCGTTCCGCGGGCCGCATCCAGTCCGGTTTTTGCGCGGCGGCCCCGATCCGGTCCGGTTTTTGTGCGGTGGCCCGTTCCGCGGGCCGGATCCGCTCCGGTTTTTGCGCGGCGGCCCCGATCCGCTCCGGTTTTTGCGCGGCGGCCCGTTCCGCGGGCCGGATCCGCTCCGGTTTTTGCGCGGCGGCACCGAGCCGGTCCGGTTTTTGCGCGGCGGCCCGTTCCGCGGGCCGGATCCGCTCCGGTTTTTGCGCGGCAGCCCCGATCCGCGGGCCGGATCCTGTCCGGTTTTTGCACGGCGGCCCGTTCTGGGGGCCGCATCCGCTCCGGTTTTTGCGCGGCGGCCCGGATCCGCTCTGGTTATTGCGCGGCGGCCCGTTCCGCGCGCCGGATCCGGTCCGGTTTTTGCGCGGCGGCCCCGATCCGCTCCGGTTTTTGCGCGGCGGCCCGTTCCGCGGGCCGCATCCGCTCCGCTTTTTGCGCGGTGGCTCCGATCCGCTCCGGTTTTTGCCCGGCGGCCCCTTCCGTGAGCCGCATCCGGTCCGGTTTTTGCGCGGCGGCCCCGATCCGCTCCGGTTTTTGCGCGGCGCCCCGTTCCGCGGGCCGGATCCGGTCCGGTTTTTGCGTGGCTGCCCCGACCGGTCCGGTTTTTGCGCGGCGGCCCGTTCCGCGGGCCGGATCCGCTCCGGTTTTTGCGCGGCGGCACCGAGCCGCTCCGGTTTTTGCGCGGCGGCCCCTTCTGCGGGCTGGATCCGGTCCGGTTTTTGCGCGGCGGCCCCGATCTGCTCCGGTTTTTGTGCGGTAGCCCGTTCCGCGGGCCGGATCCGCTCCGGATTTTGCGCGGCGGCCCCGATCCGGTCAGGTTTTTGCGCGGCGGCCCGTTCCGCGGGCCGCATCCGCTCCGGTTTTTGTGCGGCGGCCCCGATCCGCTCCGGTTTTTGCGCGGCGGCCCGTTCCGCAGGCCGCATCCACTCCGGTTTTTGCGTGGCGGCCCGGATCTGGTCCGGTTTTTGCGCGGCAGCCCGCATCCGGTCCGGTTTTTGCGCGGCGGCCCCGATCCGGTCAGGTTTTTGCGCGGCGGCCCGTTCCGCGGGCCGCATCCGCTCCGGTTTTTGCGCGGCGGCCCCGATCCCTTACGGTTTTTGCTTGGCAGCCCGTTCCGCGGGCCGGATCCGGTCCGGTTTTTGCGCGGCGGCCCCGATCCGCTCCGGTTTTTGCGCGGCGGCCCGTTCCGCGGGCCGGATCCAGTCCGGTTTTTGCGCGGCGGCCCCGATCCACGGGCCGGATCCCGTCCGGTTTTTGCACGGCGGCCCGTTCCGTGGGACGGATCGGCTCTGGTTTTTGCGCGGCAGCCACGATCCGGTCCGGTTTTTCCGCGGCGGCCCGTTCCGCGGGCCGCATCCCCTCCGATTTTTGTGCGGCGGCCCCATTCCGGTCTGGTTTTTGCGCGGCGGCCCGTTCCGCGGGCCGGATCCGCTCCGGTTTTTGCGCGGCAGACCCGATCCGGTCCGGTTTTTGCGCCGCGGCCCTTTCCGCGCGCCGGATCCGCTCCGGTTTTTGCGCGGCGGAACCGATCCGGTCCGGTTTTTTGCGCCGCGGCCCGTTCCGCGGGCCGCATCCGCTCCGGTTTTTGCGCGGCGGCCCCGATCCGGTCTGGTTTTTGCGCGGCGGTCCGTTCCGCGGGCCGGATCCGCTCCGGTTTTTGTGCGGCGGCCCCGATCCGGTCTGGTTCTTGCGCGGCGGCCCGTTCCGCGGGCCGCATCCGCTCCGGTTTTTGCGCGGTGGCCCCCATCCGGTCTGGTTTTTGCGCGGCGGTCCGTTCCGCGGGCCGGATCCGCTCCGGTTTTTGTGCGGCGGCCCCGATCCGCTCCGGTTTTTGCGCGGCAGCCCGTTCCGCGGGCCGGATCCGGTCCGGTTTTTGCGCGGCGGCCCCCATCCGCTCCGGTTTTTGCGCGGCAGCCCGTTCCGCGGGCCGCATCCGCTCCGGTTTTTGCGCGGCGGCCCCGATCAGGTCTGGTTTTTGCGCGGCGGCACGTTCCGCGGGCCGGATCCGCTCCGGTTTTTGCGCGGCGGCACCGATCCGCTCCGGTTTTTGCACGGCGGCCCGTTCCGCGTGCCGGATCCGGTCCGGTTTTTGCGCGGCAGCCCCGATCCGCGGGCCTGATCCCGTCCGGTTTTTGCGCGGCGGCCCGTTCCGCGGGCCGGATCCGCTCCGGTTTTTGCGCGGCGGCCCGTTCCGCGGACCGTATCCGGTCCGGTTTTTGCGCGGCGGCACCCATCCGCTCCGGTTTTTGAGCGGCGGCCCGTTCCGCGGGCCGGATCCGCTCCGGTTTTTGCGCGGCGGCCCGGATCCGCTCTGGTTATTGCGCGGCGGCCCGTTCCGCGGGCCGGATCCGCTCCGGTTTTTGCGCGGTGGCTCCGATCCGCTCCGGTTTTTGCCCGGCGGCCCCTTCCGTGAGCCGCATCCGGTCCGGTTTTTGCGCGGCGGCACCGAGCCGGTCCGGTTTTTGCGCGGTGCCCCGTTCCGCGGGCCGGATCCGGTCCGGTTTTTGCGTGGCGGCCCCGAGCCGGTCCGGTTTTTGCGCGGCGGCCCGTTGCGCGGGCTGGATCCGGTCCGGTTTTTGCGCGGCGGCCCCGATCTGCTCCGGTTTTTGTGCGGCAGCCCGTTCCGCGGGCCGGATCCGCTCCGGATTTTGCGCGGCGGCCCCGATCCGGTCAGGTTTTTGCGCGGCGGCCCGTTCCGCGGGCCGCATCCGCTCCGGTTTTTGTGCGGCGGCCCTGATCCGCTCCGGTTTTTGCGCGGCGGCCCCGATCCCGTACGGTTTTTGCTTGGCAGCCCGTTCCGCGGGCCGGATCCGGTCCGGTTTTTGCGCGGCGGCCCCGATCCGGTCCGGTTTTTGCGCGGCGGCCCGTTCCGCGGGCCGGATCCGCTCCGGTTTTTGCGCGGCAGCCCCGATCCGCGGGCCGGATCCCGTACGGTTTTTGCACGGCGGCCCGTTCCGCGGGACGGATCGGCTCCGGTTTTTGTGCGGCAGCCCCGATCCGGTCCGGTTTTTGCGCGGCGGCCCGTTCCGCAGGCCGCATCCGCTCCGGTTTTTGCGCGGCGGCCCCGAGCCGGTCCGGTTTTTGCGCGGCGGTCAGTTCCGCAGGCCGCATCCCCTCCGATTTTTGTGCGGCGGCCCCATTCCGGTCTGGTTTTTGCGCGGCGGCCCGTTCCGCGGGCCGGATCCGCTCCGGTTTTTGCGCGGCGGACCCGATCCGGTCCGGTTTTTGCCCCGCGGCCCTTTCCGCGGGCCGGATCCGCTCCGGTTTTTGCGCGGCGGAACCGATCCGGTCCGGTTTTTTGCGCCGCGGCCCGTTCCGCGGGCCGGATCCGCTCCGGTTTTTGCGCGGCGGCCCCGATCCGGTCTGGTTTTTGCGCGGCGGTCCGTTCCGCGGGCCGGATCCGGTCCGGTTTTTGTGCGGCGGCCCCGATCCGGTCTGGTTCTTGCGCGGCGGCCCGTTCCGCGGGCCGGATCCGGTCCGGTTTTTGCGCGGCGGCCCCGATCCGGTCTGGTTCTTGCGCGGCGGCCCGTTCCGCGGGCTGGATCCGGTCCGGTTTTTGCGCGGCGGCCCCGAGCCGCTCCGGTTTTTGCGCGGCGGCCCGTTCCGCGGGCCGCATCCCCTCCGGTTTTTGTGCGGCGGCCCCATTCCGGTCTGGTTTTTGCGCGGCGGCCCGTTCCGCGGGCCGCATCCACTCCGGTTTTTGCGCGGCGGCCCCGATCCGGTCCGGTTTTTGCGTGGCGGCCCGTTCCGCGGGCCGGATCCGCTCCGGTTTTTGCGCGGCGGCCCCCATCCGCTCCGGTTTTTGCACGGCGGCCCGTTCCGCAGGCCGGATCCGCTCAGGTTTTTGCGCGGCGGCCCCGATCCGGTCTGGTTTTTGCGCGGCGGCCCGTTCCGCGGGCCGGATCCGCTCCGGTTTTTGTGCGGCGGCCCCAATCCGGTCTGGTTCTTGCGCGGCGGCCCGTTCCGCGGGCCGGATCCGCTCCGGTTTTTGCGCGGCGGCCCCTATCCGGTCCGGTTTTTGCGCGGCGGCCCGTTCCGCGGGCCGGATCCGGTCCGGTTTTTGCGCGGCGGACCCGATCCGCTCCGGTTTTTGCACAGCGGCCCGTTCCGCGGGCCGGATCCGCTCCGGTTTTTGCGCGGCGGCCCCGATCCGGTCCGGTTTTTGCGTGGCGGCCCGTTCCGCGGGCCGGATCCGCTCCGGTTTTTGCGCGGCGGCCCCCATCCGCTCCGGTTTTTGCACGGCGGTCCGTTCCGCGGGCTGGATCCGCTCCGGTTTTTGTGCGGCGGCCCCGATCCGGTCCGGTTCTTGCGCGGCGGCCCGTTCCGCGGGCCGGATTCGCTCCGGTTTTTGCGCGGCGGCCCCGATCCGGTCCGGTTTTTGCGCGGCGGCCCGTTCCGCGGGACGGATCCGCTCCGGTTTTTGCGCGGCGGCCCCCATCCGCTCCGGTTTTTGTGCCGCGGCCCGTTCCGCGGGCCGGATCCGCTCCGGTTTTTGCGCGGCGGCCCGTTCCGCGGGCTGGATCCGCTCCGCTTTTTGCACGGCGGCCCCCATCCGCTCTGGTTTTTGCGCGGCAGCGCGTTCCGCGGGCCGGATCCGGTCCGGTTTTTGCGCGGCGGCCCCGATCCGGTCCGGTTTTTGCGCGGTGGCCCGTTCCGCGGGCCGGATCCGCTCCGGTTTTGCGCGGCAGCCCGTTCCGCCGGCCGGATCCGCTCCGGTTTTTGCGCGGTGGCCCGTTCCGCGGCCTGGATCCGCTCCGGTTTTTGCGCGGCGGCCCCGATCCGCTCCGGTTTTTGCGCGGCAGCCCGTTCCGCGGGCCGCATCCAGTCCGGTTTTTGCGCGGCGGCCCCGAGCCGGTCCGGTTTTTGTGCGGTGGCCCGTTCCGCGGGCCGGATCCGGTCCGGTTTTTTGCGCGGCGGCCCCGATCCGCTCCGGTTTTTGCGCGGTGCCCCGTTCCGCGGGCCGGATCCGGTCCGGTTTTTGCGTGGCGGCCCCGAGCCGGTCCGGTTTTTGCGCGGCGGCCCGTTGCGCGGGCTGGATCCGGTCCGGTTTTTGCGCGGCGGCCCCGATCTGCTCCGGTTTTTGTGCGGCAGCCCGTTCCGCGGGCCGGATCCGCTCCGGATTTTGCGCGGCGGCCCCGATCCGGTCAGGTTTTTGCGCGGCGGCCCGTTCCGCGGGCCGCATCCGCTCCGGTTTTTGTGCGGCGGCCCTGATCCGCTCCGGTTTTTGCGCGGCGGCCCCGATCCCGTACGGTTTTTGCTTGGCAGCCCGTTCCGCGGGCCGGATCCGGTCCGGTTTTTGCGCGGCGGCCCCGATCCGGTCCGGTTTTTTGCGCGGCGGCCCGTTCCGCGGGCCGGATCCGGTCCGGTTTTTGCGCGGCAGCCCCGATCCGCGGGCCGGATCCCGTACGGTTTTTGCACGGCGGACCGTTCCGCGGGACGGATCGGCTCCGGTTTTTGTGCGGCAGCCCCGATCCGGTCCGGTTTTTGCGCGGCGGCCCGTTCCGCAGGCCGCATCCGCTCCGGTTTTTGCGCGGCGGCCCCGAGCCGGTCCGGTTTTTGCGCGGCGGTCAGTTCCGCAGGCCGCATCCCCTCCGATTTTTGTGCGGCGGCCCCATTCCGGTCTGGTTTTTGCGCGGCGGCCCGTTCCGCGGGCCGGATCCGCTCCGGTTTTTGCGCGGCGGACCCGATCCGGTCCGGTTTTTGCCCCGCGGCCCTTTCCGCGGGCCGGATCCGCTCCGGTTTTTGCGCGGCGGAACCGATCCGGTCCGGTTTTTGCGCCGCGGCCCGTTCCGCGGGCCGGATCCGCTCCGGTTTTTGCGCGGCGGCCCCGATCCGGTCTGGTTTTTGCGCGGCGGTCCGTTCCGCGGGCCGGATCCGGTCCGGTTTTTGTGCGGCGGCCCCGATCCGGTCTGGTTCTTGCGCGGCGGCCCGTTCCGCGGGCCGGATCCGGTCCGGTTTTTGCGCGGCGGCCCCGATCCGGTCTGGTTCTTGCGCGGCGGCCCGTTCCGCGGGCTGGATCCGGTCCGGTTTTTGCGCGGCGGCCCCGAGCCGCTCCGGTTTTTGCGCGGCGGCCCGTTCCGCGGGCCGCATCCCCTCCGGTTTTTGTGCGGCGGCCCCATTCCGGTCTGGTTTTTGCGCGGCGGCCCGTTCCGCGGGCCGCATCCACTCCGGTTTTTGCGCGGCGGCCCCGATCCGGTCCGGTTTTTGCGTGGCGGCCCGTTCCGCGGGCCGGATCCGCTCCGGTTTTTGCGCGGCGGCCCCCATCCGCTCCGGTTTTTGCACGGCGGCCCGTTCCGCAGGCCGGATCCGCTCAGGTTTTTGCGCGGCGGCCCCGATCCGGTCTGGTTTTTGCGCGGCGGCCCGTTCCGCGGGCCGGATCCGCTCCGGTTTTTGTGCGGCGGCCCCAATCCGGTCTGGTTCTTGCGCGGCGGCCCGTTCCGCGGGCCGGATCCGCTCCGGTTTTTGCGCGGCGGCCCCTATCCGGTCCGGTTTTTGCGCGGCGGCCCGTTCCGCGGGCCGGATCCGGTCCGGTTTTTGCGCGGCGGACCCGATCCGCTCCGGTTTTTGCACAGCGGCCCGTTCCGCGGGCCGGATCCGCTCCGGTTTTTGCGCGGCGGCCCCGATCCGGTCCGGTTTTTGCGTGGCGGCCCGTTCCGCGGGCCGGATCCGCTCCGGTTTTTGCGCGGCGGCCCCCATCCGCTCCGGTTTTTGCACGGCGGTCCGTTCCGCGGGCTGGATCCGCTCCGGTTTTTGTGCGGCGGCCCCGATCCGGTCCGGTTCTTGCGCGGCGGCCCGTTCCGCGGGCCGGATTCGCTCCGGTTTTTGCGCGGCGGCCCCGATCCGGTCCGGTTTTTGCGCGGCGGCCCGTTCCGCGGGACGGATCCGCTCCGGTTTTTGCGCGGCGGCCCCCATCCGCTCCGGTTTTTGTGCCGCGGCCCGTTCCGCGGGCCGGATCCGCTCCGGTTTTTGCGCGGCGGCCCGTTCCGCGGGCTGGATCCGCTCCGCTTTTTGCACGGCGGCCCCCATCCGCTCTGGTTTTTGCGCGGCAGCGCGTTCCGCGGGCCGGATCCGGTCCGGTTTTTGCGCGGCGGCCCCGATCCGGTCCGGTTTTTGCGCGGTGGCCCGTTCCGCGGGCCGGATCCGCTCCGGTTTTGCGCGGCAGCCCGTTCCGCCGGCCGGATCCGCTCCGGTTTTTGCGCGGTGGCCCGTTCCGCGGCCTGGATCCGCTCCGGTTTTTGCGCGGCGGCCCCGATCCGCTCCGGTTTTTGCGCGGCAGCCCGTTCCGCGGGCCGCATCCAGTCCGGTTTTTGCGCGGCGGCCCCGATCCGGTCCGGTTTTTGTGCGGTGGCCCGTTCCGCGGGCCGGATCCGCTCCGGTTTTTGCGCGGCGGCCCCGATCCGCTCCGGTTTTTGCGCGGCGGCCCGTTCCGCGGGCCGGATCCGCTCCGGTTTTTGCGCGGCGGCACCGAGCCGGTCCGGTTTTTGCGCGGCGGCCCGTTCCGCGGGCCGGATCCGCTCCGGTTTTTGCGCGGCAGCCCCGATCCGCGGGCCGGATCCTGTCCGGTTTTTGCACGGCGGCCCGTTCTGGGGGCCGCATCCGCTCCGGTTTTTGCGCGGCGGCCCGGATCCGCTCTGGTTATTGCGCGGCGGCCCGTTCCGCGCGCCGGATCCGGTCCGGTTTTTGCGCGGCGGCCCCGATCCGCTCCGGTTTTTGCGCGGCGGCCCGTTCCGCGGGCCGCATCCACTCCGCTTTTTGCGCGGCGGCCCCCATCCGCTCCGGTTTTTGTGCCGCGGCCCGTTCCGCGGGCCGGATCCGCTCCGGTTTTTGCGCGGCGGCCCGTTCCGCGGGCTGGATCCGCTCCGCTTTTTGCACGGCGGCCCCCATCCGCTCTGGTTTTTGCGCGGGCAGCGCGTTCCGCGGGCCGGATCCGGTCCGGTTTTTGCGCGGCGGCCCCGATCCGGTCCGGTTTTTGCGCGGTGGCCCGTTCCGCGGGCCGGATCCGCTCCGGTTTTGCGCGGCAGCCCGTTCCGCCGGCCGGATCCGCTCCGGTTTTTGCGCGGTGGCCCGTTCCGCGGCCTGGATCCGCTCCGGTTTTTGCGCGGCGGCCCCGATCCGCTCCGGTTTTTGCGCGGCAGCCCGTTCCGCGGGCCGCATCCAGTCCGGTTTTTGCGCGGCGGCCCCGATCCGGTCCGGTTTTTGTGCGGTGGCCCGTTCCGCGGGCCGGATCCGCTCCGGTTTTTGCGCGGCGGCCCCGATCCGCTCCGGTTTTTGCGCGGTGCCCCGTTCCGCGGGCCGGATCCGGTCCGGTTTTTGCGTGGCGGCCCCGAGCCGGTCCGGTTTTTGCGCGGCGGCCCGTTGCGCGGGCTGGATCCGGTCCGGTTTTTGCGCGGCGGCCCCGATCTGCTCCGGTTTTTGAGCGGCAGCCCGTTCCGCGGGCCGGATCCGCTCCGGATTTTGCGCGGCGGCCCCGATCCGGTCAGGTTTTTGCGCGGCGGCCCGTTCCGCGGGCCGCATCCGCTCCGGTTTTTGTGCGGCGGCCCTGATCCGCTCCGGTTTTTGCGCGGCGGCCCCGATCCCGTACGGTTTTTGCTTGGCAGCCCGTTCCGCGGGCCGGATCCGGTCCGGTTTTTGCGCGGCGGCCCCGATCCGGTCCGGTTTTTGCGCGGCGGCCCGTTCCGCGGGCCGGATCCGCTCCGGTTTTTGCGCGGCAGCCCCGATCCGCGGGCCGGATCCCGTACGGTTTTTGCACGGCGGCCCGTTCCGCGGGACGGATCGGCTCCGGTTTTTGTGCGGCAGCCCCGATCCGGTCCGGTTTTTGCGCGGCGGCCCGTTCCGCAGGCCGCATCCGCTCCGGTTTTTGCGCGGCGGCCCCGAGCCGGTCCGGTTTTTGCGCGGCGGTCAGTTCCGCAGGCCGCATCCCCTCCGATTTTTGTGCGGCGGCCCCATTCCGGTCTGGTTTTTGCGCGGCGGCCCGTTCCGCGGGCCGGATCCGCTCCGGTTTTTGCGCGGCGGACCCGATCCGGTCCGGTTTTTGCCCCGCGGCCCTTTCCGCGGGCCGGATCCGCTCCGGTTTTTGCGCGGCGGAACCGATCCGGTCCGGTTTTTGCGCCGCGGCCCGTTCCGCGGGCCGGATCCGCTCCGGTTTTTGCGCGGCGGCCCCGATCCGGTCTGGTTTTTGCGCGGCGGTCCGTTCCGCGGGCCGGATCCGGTCCGGTTTTTGTGCGGCGGCCCCGATCCGGTCTGGTTCTTGCGCGGCGGCCCGTTCCGCGGGCCGGATCCGGTCCGGTTTTTGCGCGGCGGCCCCGATCCGGTCTGGTTCTTGCGCGGCGGCCCGTTCCGCGGGCTGGATCCGGTCCGGTTTTTGCGCGGCGGCCCCGAGCCGCTCCGGTTTTTGCGCGGCGGCCCGTTCCGCGGGCCGCATCCCCTCCGGTTTTTGTGCGGCGGCCCCATTCCGGTCTGGTTTTTGCGCGGCGGCCCGTTCCGCGGGCCGCATCCACTCCGGTTTTTGCGCGGCGGCCCCGATCCGGTCCGGTTTTTGCGTGGCGGCCCGTTCCGCGGGCCGGATCCGCTCCGGTTTTTGCGCGGCGGCCCCCATCCGCTCCGGTTTTTGCACGGCGGCCCGTTCCGCAGGCCGGATCCGCTCAGGTTTTTGCGCGGCGGCCCCGATCCGGTCTGGTTTTTGCGCGGCGGCCCGTTCCGCGGGCCGGATCCGCTCCGGTTTTTGTGCGGCGGCCCCAATCCGGTCTGGTTCTTGCGCGGCGGCCCGTTCCGCGGGCCGGATCCGCTCCGGTTTTTGCGCGGCGGCCCCTATCCGGTCCGGTTTTTGCGCGGCGGCCCGTTCCGCGGGCCGGATCCGGTCCGGTTTTTGCGCGGCGGACCCGATCCGCTCCGGTTTTTGCACAGCGGCCCGTTCCGCGGGCCGGATCCGCTCCGGTTTTTGCGCGGCGGCCCCGATCCGGTCCGGTTTTTGCGTGGCGGCCCGTTCCGCGGGCCGGATCCGCTCCGGTTTTTGCGCGGCGGCCCCCATCCGCTCCGGTTTTTGCACGGCGGTCCGTTCCGCGGGCTGGATCCGCTCCGGTTTTTGTGCGGCGGCCCCGATCCGCTCCGGTTCTTGCGCGGCGGCCCGTTCCGTGGGCCGGATTCGCTCCGGTTTTTGCGCGGCGGCCCCGATCCGGTCCGGTTTTTGCGCGGCGGCCCGTTCCGCGGGACGGATCCGCTCCGGTTTTTGCGCGGCGGCCCCCATCCGCTCCGGTTTTTGTGCCGCGGCCCGTTCCGCGGGCCGGATCCGCTCCGGTTTTTGCGCGGCGGCCCGTTCCGCGGGCTGGATCCGCTCCGCTTTTTGCACGGCGGCCCCCATCCGCTCTGGTTTTTGCGCGGCAGCGCGTACCGCGGGCCGGATCCGGTCCGGTTTTTGCGCGGCGGCCCCGATCCGGTCCGGTTTTTGCGCGGTGGCCCGTTCCGCGGGCCGGATCCGCTCCGGTTTTGCGCGGCAGCCCGTTCCGCGGGCCGGATCCGCTCCGGTTTTTGCGCGGTGGCCCGTTCCGCGGCCTGGATCCGCTCCGGTTTTTGCGCGGCGGCCCCGATCCGCTCCGGTTTTTGCGCGGCAGCCCGTTCCGCGGGCCGCATCCAGTCCGGTTTTTGCGCGGCGGCCCCGATCCGGTCCGGTTTTTGTGCGGTGGCCCGTTCCGCGGGCCGGATCCGCTCCGGTTTTTGCGCGGCGGCCCCGATCCGCTCCGGTTTTTGCGCGGCGGCCCGTTCCGCGGGCCGGATCCGCTCCGGTTTTTGCGCGGCGGCACCGAGCCGGTCCGGTTTTTGCGCGGCGGCCCGTTCCGCGGGCCGGATCCGCTCCGGTTTTTGCGCGGCAGCCCCGATCCGCGGGCCGGATCCTGTCCGGTTTTTGCACGGCGGCCCGTTCTGGGGGCCGCATCCGCTCCGGTTTTTGCGCGGCGGCCCGGATCCGCTCTGGTTATTGCGCGGCGGCCCGTTCCGCGCGCCGGATCCGGTCCGGTTTTTGCGCGGCGGCCCCGATCCGCTCCGGTTTTTGCGCGGCGGCCCGTTCCGCGGGCCGCATCCGCTCCGCTTTTTGCGCGGTGGCTCCGATCCGCTCCGGTTTTTGCCCGGCGGCCCCTTCCGTGAGCCGCATCCGGTCCGGTTTTTGCGCTGCGGCCCCGATCCGCTCCGGTTTTTGCGCGGCGCCCCGTTCCGCGGGCCGGATCCGGTCCGGTTTTTGCGTGGCTGCCCCGACCGGTCCGGTTTTTGCGCGGCGGCCCGTTCCGCGGGCCGGATCCGCTCCGGTTTTTGCGCGGCGGCACCGAGCCGCTCCGGTTTTTGCGCGGCGGCCCCTTCTGCGGGCTGGATCCGGTCCGGTTTTTGCGCGGCGGCCCCGATCTGCTCCGGTTTTTGTGCGGTAGCCCGTTCCGCGGGCCGGATCCGCTCCGGATTTTGCGCGGCGGCCCCGATCCGGTCAGGTTTTTGCGCGGCAGCCCGTTCCGCGGGCCGCATCCGCTCCGGTTTTTGTGCGGCGGCCCCGATCCGCTCCGGTTTTTGCGCGGCGGCCCGTTCCGCGGGCCGCATCCACTCCGGTTTTTGCGTGGCGGCCCGGATCTGGTCCGGTTTTTGCGCGGCAGCCCGCATCCGGTCCGGTTTTTGCGCGGCGGCCCCGATCCGGTCAGGTTTTTGCGCGGCGGCCCGTTCCGCGGGCCGCATCCGCTCCGGTTTTTGCGCGGCGGCCCCGATCCCTTACGGTTTTTGCTTGGCAGCCCGTTCCGCGGGCCGGATCCGGTCCGGTTTTTGCGCGGCGGCCCCGATCCGCTCCGGTTTTTGCGCGGCAGCCCATTCCGCGGGCCGGATCCAGTCCGGTTTTTGCGCGGCGGCCCCGATCCACGGGCCGGATCCCGTCCGGTTTTTGCACGGCGGCCCGTTCCGCGGAACGGATCGGCTCTGGTTTTTGCGCGGCAGCCACGATCCGGTCCGGTTTTTGCGCGGCGGCCCGTTCCGCGGGCCGCATCCCCTCCGATTTTTGTGCGGCGGCCCCATTCCGGTCTGGTTTTTGCGCGGCGGCCCGTTCCGCGGGCCGGATCCGCTCCGGTTTTTGCGCGGCGGACCCGATCCGGTCCGGTTTTTGCGCCGCGGCCCTTTCCGCGCGCCGGATCCGCTCCGGTTTTTGCGCGGCGGAACCGATCCGGTCCGGTTTTTGCGCCGCGGCCCGTTCCGCGGGCCGCATCCGCTCCGGTTTTTGCGCGGCGGCCCCGATCCGGTCTGGTTTTTGCGCGGCGGTCCGTTCCGCGGGCCGGATCCGCTCCGGTTTTTGTGCGGCGGCCCCGATCCGGTCTGGTTCTTGCGCGGCGGCCCGTTCCGCGGGCCGCATCCGCTCCGGTTTTTGCGCGGTGGCCCCCATCCGGTCTGGTTTTTGCGCGGCGGTCCGTTCCGCGGGCCGGATCCGCTCCGGTTTTTGTGCGGCGGCCCCGATCCGCTCCGGTTTTTGCGCGGCAGCCCGTTCCGCGGGCCGGATCCGGTCCGGTTTTTGCGCGGCGGCCCCGATCCGCTCCGGTTTTTGCGCGGCAGCCCGTTCCGCGGGCCGCATCCGCTCCGGTTTTTGCGCAGCGGCCCCGATCCGGTCTGGTTTTTGCGCGGCGGCACGTTCCGCGGGCCGGATCCGCTCCGGTTTTTGCGCGGCGGCACCGAGCCGCTCCGGTTTTTGCACGGCGGCCCGTTCCGCGTGCCGGATCCGGTCCGGTTTTTGCGCGGCAGCCCCGATCCGCGGGCCTGATCCCGTCCGGTTTTTGCGCGGCGGCCCGTTCCGCGGGCCGGATCCGCTCCGGTTTTTGCGCGGCGGCCCGTTCCGCGGACCGTATCCGGTCCGGTTTTTGCGCGGCGGCACCCATCCGCTCCGGTTTTTGAGCGGCGGCCCGTTCCGCGGGCCGGATCCGCTCCGGTTTTTGCGCGGCGGCCCGGATCCGCTCTGGTTATTGCGCGGCGGCCCGTTCCGCGGGCCGGATCCGCTCCGCTTTTTGCGCGGTGGCTCCGATCCGCTCCGGTTTTTGCCCGGCGGCCCCTTCCGTGAGCCGCATCCGGTCCGGTTTTTGCGCGGCGGCACCGAGCCGGTCCGGTTTTTGCGCGGTGCCCCGTTCCGCGGGCCGGAGCCGGTCCGGTTTTTGCGTGGCGGCCCCGAGCTGGTCCGGTTTTTGCGCGGCGGCCCGTTGCGCGGGCTGGATCCGGTCCGGTTTTTGCGCGGCGGCCCCGATCTGCTCCGGTTTTTGTGCGGCAGCCCGTTCCGCGGGCCGGATCCGCTCCGGATTTTGCGCGGCGGCCCCGATCCGGTCAGGTTTTTGCGCGGCGGCCCGTTCCGCGGGCCGCATCCGCTCCGGTTTTTGTGCGGCGGCCCTGATCCGCTCCGGTTTTTGCGCGGCGGCCCCGATCCCGTACGGTTTTTGCTTGGCAGCCCGTTCCGCGGGCCGGATCCGGTCCGGTTTTTGCGCGGCGGCCCCGATCCGGTCCGGTTTTTGCGCGGCGGCCCGTTCCGCGGGCCGGATCCGCTCCGGTTTTTGCGCGGCAGCCCCGATCCGCGGGCCGGATCCCGTACGGTTTTTGCACGGCGGCCCGTTCCGCGGGACGGATCGGCTCCGGTTTTTGTGCGGCAGCCCCGATCCGGTCCGGTTTTTGCGCGGCGGCCCGTTCCGCAGGCCGCATCCGCTCCGGTTTTTGCGTGGCGGCCCCGAGCCGGTCCGGTTTTTGCGCGGCGGTCAGTTCCGCAGGCCGCATCCCCTCCGATTTTTGTGCGGCGGCCCCATTCCGGTCTGGTTTTTGCGCGGCGGCCCGTTCCGCGGGCCGGATCCGCTCCGGTTTTTGCGCGGCGGACCCGATCCGGTCCGGTTTTTGCGCCGCGGCCCTTTCCGCGGGCCGGATCCGCTCCGGTTTTTGCGCGGCAGAACCGATCCGGTCCGGTTTTTGCGCGGCGGCCCGTTCCGCGGGCCGGATCCGCTCCGGTTTTTGCGCGGCGGCCCCGATCCGGTCTGGTTTTTGCGCGGCGGTCCGTTCCGCGGGCCGGATCCGGTCCGGTTTTTGTGCGGCGGCCCCGATCCGGTCTGGTTCTTGCGCGGCGGCCCGTTCCGCGGGCCGGATCCGGTCCGGTTTTTGCGCGGCGGCCCCGATCCGGTCTGGTTTTTGCGCGGCGGTCCGTTCCGCGGGCCGCATCCGCTCCGGTTTTTGTGCGGCGGCCCCGATCCGCTCCGGTTTTTGCGCGGCAGCCCGTTCCGCGGGCCGGATCCGCTCCGGTTTTTGCGCGGCGGCACCCATCCGGTCCGGTTTTTGAGCGGCGGCCCGTTCCGCGGGACGGATCCGCTCCGGTTTTTGCGCGGTGGCACCGATCCTGTCCGGTTTTTGCGCGTCGGCCCCCATCCGCTCCGGTTTTTGCGCGGCAGCCCTTTCCGCGGGTCGGATCCGCTCCGGTTTTTGCTCGGCGGCCCCAATTCTGTCCAGTTTTTGCGCGGTGGCTCGTTCCGCGGGCCGGATCCGCTCCGGTTTTTGCGCGGCGGCCCCGATCCGGTCTGGTTTTTGCGCTGCGGCCCGTTCCGCGGGCCGGATCCGCTCCGGTTTTTGCGCGGCGGCCCCGATCCGCTCCGGTTTTTGCGCGGCGGCCCGTTCCGCGGGCCGGATCCGCTCCGTTTTTTGCGCGGCGGCCCCGATCCACTCCGGTTTTTGCGCGGCGGCCCCGATCCGGTCCGGTTTTTGCGCGGCGCCACGTTCCGCGGGCCGGATCCACTCCGTTTTTTGCGCGGCGGTACCGAGCCGGTCCGGTTTTTGCGCGGCGTCCCGTTCCGCGGGCCGGTTCCGCTCCGGTTTTTGCGCGGCGGCCCCGATCCGCTCCGGTTTTTGCGCGGCGGCCCGTTCCGCGGGCCGGATCCGCTCCGGATTTTGCGCGGCGGCCCCGATCTGCTCCGGTTTTTGTGCGGCAGCCCGTTCCGCGGGCCGGATCCGCTCCGGATTTTGCGCGGCGGCCCCGATCCGGTCAGGTTTTTGCGCGGCGGCCCGTTCCGCGGGCCGCATCCGCTCCGGTTTTTGTGCGGCGGCCCTGATCCGCTCCGGTTTTTGCGCGGCGGCCCCGATCCCGTACGGTTTTTGCTTGGCAGCCCGTTCCGCGGGCCGGATCCGGTCCGGTTTTTGCGCGGCGGCCCCGATCCGGTCCGGTTTTTGCGCGGCGGCCCGTTCCGCGGGCCGGATCCGCTCCGGTTTTTGCGCGGCAGCCCCGATCCGCGGGCCGGATCCCGTCCGGTTTTTGCACGGCGGCCCGTTCCGCGGGACGGATCGGCTCCGGTTTTTGTGCGGCAGCCCCGATCCGGTCCGGTTTTTGCGCGGCGGCCCGTTCCGCAGGCCGCATCCGCTCCGGTTTTTGCGCGGCGGCCCCGAGCCGGTCCGGTTTTTGCGCGGCGGTCAGTTCCGCAGGCCGCATCCCCTCCGATTTTTGTGCGGCGGCCCCATTCCGGTCTGGTTTTTGCGCGGCGGCCCGTTCCGCGGGCCGGATCCGCTCCGGTTTTTGCGCGGCGGACCCGATCCGGTCCGGTTTTTGCGCCGCGGCCCTTTCCGCGGGCCGGATCCGCTCCGGTTTTTGCGCGGCGGAACCGATCCGGTCCGGTTTTTGCGCCGCGGCCCGTTCCGCGGGCCGGATCCGCTCCGGTTTTTGCGCGGCGGCCCCGATCCGGTCTGGTTTTTGCGCGGCGGTCCGTTCCGCGGGCCGGATCCGGTCCGGTTTTTGTGCGGCGGCCCCGATCCGGTCTGGTTCTTGCGCGGCGGCCCGTTCCGCGGGCCGGATCCGGTCCGGTTTTTGCGCGGCGGCCCCGATCCGGTCTGGTTTTTGCGCGGCGGTCCGTTCCGCGGGCCGCATCCGCTCCGGTTTTTGTGCGGCGGCCCCGATCCGCTCCGGTTTTTGCGCGGCAGCCCGTTCCGCGGGCCGGATCCGCTCCGGTTTTTGCGCGGCGGCACCCATCCGGTCCGGTTTTTGAGCGGCGGCCCGTTCCGCGGGACGGATCCGCTCCGGTTTTTGCGCGGTGGCACCGATCCTGTCCGGTTTTTGCGCGGCGGCCCCCATCCGCTCCGGTTTTTGCGCGGCAGCCCTTTCCGCGGGTCGGATCCGCTCCGGTTTTTGCTCGGCGGCCCCAATTCTGTCCAGTTTTTGCGCGGTGGCTCGTTCCGCGGGCCGGATCCGCTCCGGTTTTTGCGCGGCGGCCCCGATCCGGTCTGGTTTTTGCGCTGCGGCCCGTTCCGCGGGCCGGATCCGCTCCGGTTTTTGCGCGGCGGCCCCGATCCGCTCCGGTTTTTGCGCGGCGGCCCGTTCCGCGGGCCGGATCCGCTCCGTTTTTTGCGCGGCGGCCCCGATCCACTCCGGTTTTTGCGCGGCGGCCCCGATCCGGTCCGGTTTTTGCGCGGCGCCACGTTCCGCGGGCCGGATCCACTCCGTTTTTTGCGCGGCGGCACCGAGCCGGTCCGGTTTTTGCGCAGCGTCCCGTTCCGCGGGCCGGATCCGCTCCGGTTTTTGCGCGGCGGCCCCGATCCGCTCCGGTTTTTGCGCGGCGGCCCGCTCCGCGGGCCGGATCCGCTCCGGTTTTTGCGCGGCGGCCCCAATCCTGTCCGGTTTTTGCGTGGCGGCCCGTTCCACGGGCC
Organism: Phalacrocorax carbo; assembly: GCF_963921805.1. Taxonomy (NCBI): domain Eukaryota; kingdom Metazoa; phylum Chordata; class Aves; order Suliformes; family Phalacrocoracidae; genus Phalacrocorax; species Phalacrocorax carbo. The sequence continues at coordinate 288,312 of NW_026990488.1, forward strand.
GCATCCGCTCCGGATTTTGCACGGCGGCCCCGAGCCGCTCCGGTTTTTGCGCGGCGGTCAGTTCCGCAGGCCGCATCCCCTCCGGTTTTTGTGCGGCGGCCCCGATCCGGTCTGGTTTTTGCGCGGCGGCCCGTTTCGCGGGCCGCATCCGCTCCGGTTTTTGCGCGGCGGCCCCGATCCGCTCCGGTTTTTGCGCGGCGGCCCGTTCCGCGGGCCGGATCCGCTCCGCTTTTTGCGCGGTGGCTCCGATCCGCTCCGGTTTTTGCCCGGCGGCCCCTTCCGTGAGCCGCATCCGGTCCGGTTTTTGCGCGGCGGCCCCGATCCGGTCCGGTTTTTGCGCGGCGCCCCGTTCCGCGGGCCGGAGCCGGTCCGGTTTTTGCGTGGCGGCCCCGACCGGTCCGGTTTTTGCGCGGCGGCCCGTTCCGCGGGCCGGATCCGGTCCGGTTTTTGCGCGGCAGCCCCGATCCGGTCCGGTTTTTGCGCGGCGGCCCGTTGCGCGGGCTGGATCCGGTCCGGTTTTTGCGCGGCGGCCCCGATCCGCTCCGGTTTTTGTGCGGCAGCCCGTTCCGCGGGCCGGATCCGCTCCGGTTTTTGCGCGGCGGCCCCGATCCGGTCAGGTTTTTGCGCGGCGGCCCGTTCCGCGGGCCGCATCCGCTCCGGTTTTTGTGCGGCGGCCCCGATCCGCTCCGGTTTTTGCGCGGCAGCCCGTTCCGCGGGCCGGATCCGCTCTGGTTTTTGCGCGGCGGCCCCGATCCCGTACGGTTTTTGCTTGGCAGCCCGTTCCGCGGGCCGGATCCGGTCCGGTTTTTGCGCGGCGGCCCCGATCCGGTCCGGTTTTTGCACGGTGGCCCGTTCCGCGGGCCGGATCCGCTCCGGTTTTTGCGCGGCAGCCCCGATCCGCGGGCCGGATCCGCTCCGGTTTTTGCACGGCGGCCCGTTCCGCGGGACGGATCGGCTCCGGTTTTTGCGCGGCAGCCCCGATCCGGTCCGGTTCTTGCGCGGCGGCCCGTTCCGCGGGCCGGATCCGCTCCGGTTTTTGCGCGGCGGCCCCGAGCCGGTCCGGTTTTTGCACGGCGGTCAGTTCCGCAGGCCGCATCCCCTCCGGTTTTTGTGCGGCGGCCCCATTCCGGTCTGGTTTTTGCGCGGCGGCAAGTTCCGCGGGTCGGATCCGCTCCGGTTTTTGCGCCGCGGCCCCGATCCGGTCCGGTTTTTGCGCCGCGGCCCTTTCCGCGGGCCGGATCCGCTCCGGTTTTTGCGCGGCGGAACCGATCCGGTCCGGTTTTTGCGCCGCGGCCCGTTCCGCGGGCCGGATCCGCTCCGGTTTTTGCGCGGCGGCCCCGATCCGGTCTGGTTTTTGCGCGGCGGTCCGTTCCGCGGGCCGGATCCGCTCCGGTTTTTGTGCGGCGGCCCCGATCCGGTCTGGTTCTTGCGCGGCGCCCCGTTCCGCGGGCCGGATCCGCTCCGGTTTTTGCGCGGCGGCCCCGATCCGGTCTGGTTTTTGCGCGGCGGTCCGTTCCGCGGGCCGGATCCGCTCCGGTTTTTGTGCGGCGGCCCCGATCCGCTCCGGTTTTTGCGCGGCAGCCCGTTCCGCGGGCCGGATCCGGTCCGGTTTTTGCGCGGCGGCCCCCATCCGCTCCGGTTTTTGCGCGGCGGCCCGTTCCGCGGGCCGCATCCGCTCCGGTTTTTGCGCGGCGGCCCCGATCTGGTCTGGTTTTTGCGCGGCGGCCCGTTCCGCGGGCCGGATCCGGTCCGGTTTTTGCGCGGCGGCACCGAGCCGCTCCGGTTTTTGCGCGGCGGCCCGTTCCGCGGGCCGGATCCGGTCCGGTTTTTGCGCGGCAGCCCCGATCCGCGGGCCGGATCCCGTCCGGTTTTTGCGCGGCGGCCCGTTCCGCGGGCCGGATCCGCTCCGGTTTTTGCGCGGCGGCCCGTTCCGCGGACCGTATCCGGTCCGGTTTTTGCGCGGCGGCACCCATCCGCTCCGGTTTTTGAGCGGCGGCCCGTTCCGCGGGACGGATCCGGTCCGGTTTTTGCGCGGTGGCACCGATCCGGTCCGGTTTTTGCGCGGCGGCACCCATCCGCTCCGGTTTTTGCGCGGCAGCCCGTTCCGTGGGTCGGATCCGCTCCGGTTTTTGCTCGGCGGCCCCAATTCTGTCCAGTTTTTGCGCGGTGGCTCGTTCCGCGGGCCGGATCCGCTCCGGTTTTTGCGCGGCGGCCCCGATCCGGTCTGGTTTTTGCGCTGCAGCCCGTTCCGCGGGCCGGATCCGCTCCGGTTTTTGCGCGGCGGCCCCGATCCGCTCCGGTTTTTGCGCGGAGGCCCGTTCCGCGGGCCGGATCGGCTCCGTTTTTTGCGCGGCGGCCCCGATCCACTCCGGTTTTTGCGCGGCGGCCCCGATCCGGTCCGGTTTTTGCGCGGCGCCACGTTCCGCGGGCCGGATCCACTCCGTTTTTTGCGCGGCGGCACCGAGCCGGTCCGGTTTTTGCGCGGCGGCCCGTTCCGCGGGCCGCATCCGCTCCGGTTTTTGCGCGGCGGCCCCGATCCGGTCCGGTTTTTGCGCGGCGGCCCGTTCCGCGGGCCGGATCCGCTCCGGTTTTTGCGCAGCGGCCCCCATCCTGTCCGGTTTTTGCGCGGCGGCCCGTTCCGCGGGCCGGATCCGCTCCAGATTTTGCACGGCGGCCCCGAGCCGCTCCGGTTTTTGCGCGGCGGTCAGTTCCGCAGGCCGCATCCCCTCCGGTTTTTGTGCAGCGGCCCCGATCCGGTCTGGTTTTTGCGCGGCGGCCCGTTTCGCGGGCCGCATCCGCTCCGGTTTTTGCGCGGCGGCCCCGATCCGGTCCGGTTTTTGCGTGGCGGCCCGTTCCGCGGGCCGGATCCGCTCCGTTTTTTGCGCGGCCGCCCCCATCCGCTCCGGTTTTTGCACGGCGGCCCGTTCCGCGGGCTGGATCCGCTCCGGTTTTTGCGCGGCGGCCCCGATCCGGTCTGGTTTTTGCGCGGCGGTCCGTTCCGCGGGCCGCATCCGCTCCGGTTTTTGTGCGGCGGCCCCGATCCGGTCTGGTTCTTGCGCGGCGGCCCGTTCCGCGGGCCGGATCCACTCCGGTTTTTGCGCGGCGGCCCCGATCCGGTCCGGTTTTTGCGCGGCGGCCCGTTCCGCGGGCCGGATCCGCTCCGGTTTTTGCGCGGCGGCCCCGATCCGCTCCGGTTTTTGCGCAGCGGCCCGTTCCGCGGGCCACATCCGGTCCGGTTTTTGCGCGGCGGCCCCGATCTGCTCCGGTTTTTGCGCGGCAGCGCGTTCCGCGGGCCGGATCCGCTCCGGTTTTTGCGCGGCGGCCCCGATCCGGTCCGGTTTTTGCGCGGTGGCCCGTTCCGCGGGCCGCATCCGCTCCGGTTTTTGCGCGGCGGCCCCGATCCGGTCCGGTTTTTGCGCGGCGGTCCGTTCCGCGGGCCGCATCCGCTCCGGCTTTTGTGCGGCGGCCCCGATCCGGTCCGGTTTTTGCGCGGCGGCCCCGATCCTGTCCGGTTTTTGCGCGGCGGCACCCATCCGCTCCGGTTTTTGCGCGGCGGCCCGTTCTGCGGGCCGCATCCGCTCCGGTTTTTGCGCGGCGGCACCGAGCCGGTCCGGTTTTTGCGCGGCAGCCCGTTCCGCGGGCCGCATCCGCTCCGGTTTTTGCGTGGCGGCCCCGATCCTGTCCCGTTTTTGCGCGACGGCCCGTTCCGCGGGCCGGATCCGCTCCGGTTTTTGCGCGACGGCCCCCATCCGCTCTGTTTTTTGAGCGGCGGCCCGTTCGGCGGGCCGGATCCGCTCCGGTTTTTGTGCGGCGGCACCGAGCCGCTCCGGTTTTTGCGCGGCGGCCCCGATCCTGTCCGGTTTTTGCGCGAAGGCCCGTTCGGCGGTCCGGATCCGCTCAGGTTTTTGCGCGGCGGCCCCCATCCGCTCGCGTTTTTGAGCGGCGGCCCGGATCCGCTCTGGTTATTGCGCGGCGGCCCGTTCCGCAGGCCGGATCCGCTCCGGTTTTTGCGCGGCGGCCCGTTCCGCGGGCCGGATCCGCTCCGGTTTTTGCGCGGCGGCCCCGATCCGCTCCGGTTTTTGCGCGGCGGCCCGTTCCGCGGGCCGGATCCGCTCCGCTTTTTGCGCGGTGGCTCCGATCCGCTCCGGTTTTTGCCCGGCGGCCCCTTCCGTGAGCCGCATCCGGTCCGGTTTTTGCGCGGCGGCCCCGATCCGGTCCGGTTTTTGCGCGGCGCCCCGTTCCGCGGGCCGGATCCGGTCCGGTTTTTGCGTGGCGGCCCCGACCGGTCCGGTTTTTGCGCGGCGGTCCGTTCCGCGGGCCGGATCCGGTCCGGTTTTTGCGCGGCGGCCCTGAGCCGGTCCGGTTTTTGCGCGGCGGCCCGTTGTGCGGGCTGGATCCGGTCCGGTTTTTGCGCGGCGGCCCCGATCCGGTCCGGTTTTTGCGCCGCGGCCCTTTCCGCGGGCCGGATCCGGTCCGGTTTTTGCGCGGCGGAACCTATCCGGTCCGGTTTTTGCGCGGCGGCCCGTTCCGCGGGCCGGATCCGCTCCGGTTTTTGCGCGGCGGCCCCGATCCGGTCTGGTTTTTGCGCGGCGGTCCGTTCCGCGGGCCGGATCCGCTCCGGTTTTTGTGCGGCGGCCCCGATCCGGTCTGGTTCTTGTGCGGCGGCCCGTTCCGCGGGCCGGATCCGGTCCGGTTTTTGCGCGGCGGCCCCGATCCGCTCCGGTTTTTGCGCGGCAGCCCGTTCCGCGGGTCGGATCCGCTCCGGTTTTTGCTCGGCGGCCCCAATTCTGTCCAGTTTTTGCGCGGTGGCTCGTTCCGCGGGCCGGATCCGCTCCGGTTTTTGCGCGGCGGCCCCGATCCGGTCTGGTTTTTGCGCTGCAGCCCGTTCCGCGGGCCGGATCCGCTCCGGTTTTTGCGCGGCGGCCCCGATCCGCTCCGGTTTTTGCGCGGCGGCCCGTTCCGCGGGCCGGATCCGCTCCGTTTTTTGCGCGGCGGCCCCGATTCACTCCGGTTTTTGCGCGGCGGCACCGATCCGGTCCGGTTTTTGCGCGGCGCCACGTTCCGCGGGCCGGATCCACTCCGTTTTTTGCGCGGCGGCACCGAGCCGCGGGCCGGATCCGGTCCGGTTTTTGCGCGGCGGCCCCGATCCGGTCAGGTTTTTGCGCGGCGGCCCGTTCCGCGGGCCGGATCCGCTCCGGTTTTTGCGCGGCGGCCCCGATCCGGTCCGGTTTTTGCGCGGCGGCCCGTTCCGCGGGCCGCATCCGCTCCGGTTTTTGCACGGCGGCCCCGATCCGCTCTGGTTTTTGCGCGGCGGCCCGTTCCGCGGGCCGCATCCGCTCCGGTTTTTGCGCGGCGGCCCCGATCCGGTCCGGTTTTTGCGCGGTGGCCCGTTCCGCGGGCCGGATCCGCTCCGGTTTTTGCGCGGCGGCCCGTTCCGCCTGCCGGATCCACTCCGGTTTTTGCGCGGCGGCCCCGATCCGCTCCGGTTTTTGCGCGGCGGCCCCTTCCGCGGGCCGGATCCGCTCCGGTTTTTGCGCGGCGGCCCCCATCCGCTCCGGTTTTTGCGCGGCGGCCCGTTCCGCGGGCCGCATCCGCTCCGGTTTTTGCGCGGCGGCCCCGATCCGGTCCGGTTTTTGCGCGGCGGCCCGTTCCGCGGGCCGGATCCGCTCCGGTTTTTGTGCGGCGGCCCCGATCCGCTCCGATTTTTGCGCAGCGGCCCGTTCCGCGGGCCACATCCGGTCCGGTTTTTGCGCGGCGGCCCCGATCTGCTCCGGTTTTTGCGCGGCAGCGCGTTCCGCGGGCCGGATCCGGTCCGGTTTTTGCGCGGCGGCACCGATCCCGTACGGTTTTTGCGCGGCAGCCCGTTCCGCGGGCCACATCCGCTCCGGTTTTTGCGTGGCGGCCCCGATCCTGTCCCGTTTTTGCGCGACGGCCCGTTCCGCGGGCCGGATCCGGTCCGGTTTTTGCGCGGTGGCCCGTTCCGCGGGCCGCATCCGCTCCGGTTTTTGCGCGGCGGCCCCGAGCCGGTCCGGTTTTTGCGCGGCGGCCCGTTCCGCGGGCCGTATCCGCTCCGGCTTTTGTGCGGCGGCCCCGATCCGGTCCGGTTTTTGCGCGGCGGCCCCGATCCTGTCCGGTTTTTGCGCGGCGGCACCCATCCGCTCCGGTTTTTGCGCGGCGGCACCGAGCCGGTCCGGTTTTTGCGCGGCAGCCCGTTCCGCGGGCCGCATCCGCTCCGGTTTTTGCGTGGCGGCCCCGATCCTGTCCCGTTTTTGCGCGACGGCCCGTTCTGCGGGCCGGATCCGCTCCGGTTTTTGCGCGACGGCCCCCATCCGCTCCGGTTTTTGAGCGGCGGCCCGTTCGGCGGGCCGGATCCGCTCCGGTTTTTGCGCGGCGGCACCGAGCCGCTCCGGTTTTTGCGCGGCGGCCCCGATCCTGTCCGGTTTTTGCGCGAAGGCCCGTTCGGCGGCCCGGATCCGCTCTGGTTATTGCGCGGCGGCCCGTTCCGCAGGCCGGATCCGCTCCGGTTTTTGCGCGGCGGCCCGTTCCGCGGGCCAGATCCGCTCCGGTTTTTGCGCGGCGGCCCCGATCCGCTCCGGTTTTTGCGCGGCGGCCCGTTCCGCGGGCCGGATCCGCTCCGCTTTTTGCGCGGTGGCTCCGATCCGCTCCGGTTTTTGCCCGGCGGCCCCTTCCGTGAGCCGCATCCGGTCCGGTTTTTGCGCGGCGGCCCCGACCCGGTCCGGTTTTTGCGCGGCGCGCCGTTCCGCGGGCCGGTTCCGCTCCGGTTTTTGCGTGGCGGCCCCGACCGGTCCGGTTTTTGCGCGGCGGTCCGTTCCGCGGGCCGGATCCGGTCCGGTTTTTGCGCGGCGGCCCCGAGCCGGTCCGGTTTTTGCGCGGCGGCCCGTTGCGCGGGCTGGATCCGGTCCGGTTTTTGCGCGGCGGCACCGATCCGCTCCGGTTTTTGTGCGGCAGCCCGTTCCGCGGGCCGGATCCGCTCCGGATTTTGCGCGGCGGCCCCGATCCGGTCAGGTTTTTGCGCGGCGGCCCGTTCCGCGGGCCGCATCCGCTCCGGTTTTTGTGCGGCGGCCCCGATCCGGTCCGGTTTTTGCGCGGCGGCCCGTTCCGCGGGCCGGATCCGCTCCGGTTTTTGCGCGGCGGCCCCGATCCCGTACGGTTTTTGCTTGGCAGCCCGTTCCGCGGGCTGGATCCGGTCCGGTTTTTGCGCGGCGGCCCCGATCCGGTCCGGTTTTTGCGCGGCGGCCCGTTCCGCGGGCCGGATCCCGTCCGGTTTTTGCACGGCGGCCCGTTCCGCGGGACGGATCGGCTCCGGTTTTTGCGCGGCAGCCCCGATCCGGTCCGGTTTTTGCGCGGCGGCCCGTTCCGCGGGCCGGATCCGCTCCGGTTTTTGCGCGGCGGCCCTGAGCCGGTCCGGTTTTTGCACGGCGGTCAGTTCCGCAGGCCGCATCCCCTCCGATTTTTGTGCGGCGGCCCCATTCCGGTCTGGTTTTTGCGCGGCGGCAAGTTCCGCGGGCCGGATCCGCTCCGGTTTTTGCGCGGCGGCCCCGATCCCGTACGGTTTTTGCTTGGCGGCCCGTTCCGCGGGCCGGATCCGCTCCGGTTTTTGCGCGGCAGCCCCGATCCGCGGGCCGGATCCGCTCCGGTTTTTGCACGGCGGCCCGTTCCGCGGGACGGATCGGCTCCGGTTTTTGCGCGGCAGCCCCGATCCGGTCCGGTTTTTGCGCGGCGGCCCGTTCCGCGGGCCGGATCCGCTCCGGTTTTTGCACGGCGGCCCGTTCCGCGGGACGGATCGGCTCCGGTTTTTGCGCGGCAGCCCCGATCCGGTCCGGTTTTTGCGCGGCGGCCCGTTCCGCGGGCCGGATCCGCTCCGGTTTTTGCGCGGCGGCCCCGAGCCGGTCCGGTTTTTGCACGGCGGTCAGTTCCGCAGGCCGCATCCCCTCCGATTTTTGTGCGGTGGCCCCATTCCGGTCTGGTTTTTGCGCGGCGGCAAGTTCCGCGGGCCGGATCCGCTCCGGTTTTTGCGCGGCGGCCCCGATCCCGTACGGTTTTTGCTTGGCGTCCCGTTCCGCGGGCCGGATCCGCTCCGGTTTTTGCGCGGCAGCCCCGATCCGCGGGCCGGATCCGCTCCGGTTTTTGCACGGCGGCCCGTTCCGCGGGACGGATCGGCTCCGGTTTTTGCGCGGCAGCCCCGATCCGGTCCGGTTTTTGCGCGGCGGCCCGTTCCGCGGGCCGGATCCGCTCCGGTTTTTGCGCGGCGGCCCCGAGCCGGTCCGGTTTTTGCACGGCGGTCAGTTCCGCAGGCCGCATCCCCTCCGATTTTTGTGCGGCGGCCCCATTCCGGTCTGGTTTTTGCGCGGCGGCAAGTTCCGCGGGCCGGATCCGCTCCGGTTTTTGCGCGGCGGCCCCGATCCGGTCCGGTTTTTGCGCCGCGGCCCTTTCCGCGGGCCGGATCCGCTCCGGTTTTTGCGCGGCGGAACCGATCCGCTCCGGTTTTTGCGCCGCGGCCCGTTCCGCGGGCCGGATCCGGTCCGGTTTTTGCGCGGCGACCCCGATCCGGTCTGGTTTTTGCGCGGCGGTCCGTTCCGCGGGCCGGATCCGCTCCGGTTTTTGTGCGGCGGCCCCGATCCGGTCTGGTTCTTGCGCGGCGGCCCGTTCCGCGGGCCGGATCCGGTCCGGTTTTTGCGCGGCGGCCCCGATCCGGTCAGGTTTTTGCGCGGCGGTCCGTTCCGCGGGCCGGATCCGCTCCGGTTTTTGTGCGGCGGCCCCGATCCGCTCCGGTTTTTGCGCAGCAGCCCGTTCCGCGGGCCGGATCCGGTCCGGTTTTTGCGCGGCGGCCCCGAGCCGGTCCGGTTTTTGCACGGCGGCCCGTTCCGCGGGCCGCATCCGCTCCGGTTTTTGCGCGGCGGCCCCGATCCGCTCCGGTTTTTGCGCAGCAGCCCGTTCCGCGGGCCGGATCCGGTCCGGTTTTTGTGCGGCGGCCCCGATCCGCTCCGGTTTTTGCGCAGCAGCCCGTTCCGCGGGCCGGATCCGGTCCGGTTTTTGCGCGGCGGCCCCGAGCCGGTCCGGTTTTTGCACGGCGGCCCGTTCCGCGGGCCGCATCCGCTCCGGTTTTTGCGCGGCGGCCCCGATCCGGTCAGGTTTTTGCGCGGCGGCCCGTTCCGCGGGCCGCATCCGCTCCGGTTTTTGCGCGGCGGCACCGAGCCGCTCCGGTTTTTGCGCGGCAGCCCGTTCCGCGGGCCGCATCCGCTCCGGTTTTTGCGCGGCGGCCCCGATCCCGTACGGTTTTTGCTTGGCAGCCCGTTCCGCGGGCCGGATCCGCTCCGGTTTTTGCGCGGCGGCCCCGATCCGGTCCGGTTTTTGCGCGGCGGCCCGTTCCGCGGGCCGGATCCGCTCCGGTTTTTGCGCGGCAGCCCCGATCCGCGGGCCGGATCCCGTCCGGTTTTTGCACGGCGGCCCGTTCCGCGGGACGGATCGGCTCCGGTTTTTGCGCGGCAGCCCCGATCCGGTCCGGTTTTTGCGCGGCGGCCCGTTCCGCGGGCCGGTTCCGCTCCGGTCTTTGCGCGGCGGCCCCGAGCCGGTCCGGTTTTTGCACGGCGGTCAGTTCCGCAGGCCGCATCCCCTCCGATTTTTGTGCGGCGGCCCCATTCCGGTCCGGTTTTTGCGCGGCGGCAAGTTCCGCGCGCCGGATCCGCTCCGGTTTTTGCGCGGCGGCCCCGATCCCGTACGGTTTTTGCTTGGCAGCCCGTTCCGCGGGCCGGATCCGGTCCGGTTTTTGCGCGGCGGCCCCGATCCGGTCCGGTTTTTGCGCCGCGGCCCGTTCCGCGGGCCGGATCCGCTCCGGTTTTTGCGCGGCAGCCCCGATCCGCGGGCCGGATCCCGTCCGGTTTTTGCACGGCGGCCCGTTCCGCGGGACGGATCGGCTCCGGTTTTTGCGCGGCAGCCCCGATCCGGTCCGGTTTTTGCGCGGCGGCCCGTTCCGCGGGCCGGATCCGCTCCGGTTTTTGCGCGGCGGCCCCGAGCCGGTCCGGTTTTTGCACGGCGGTCAGTTCCGCAGGCCGCATCCCCTCCGATTTTTGTGCGGCGGCCCCATTCCGGTCTGGTTTTTGCGCGGCGGCAAGTTCCGCGGGCCGGATCCGCTCCGGTTTTTGCGCGGCGGCCCCGATCCGGTCCGGTTTTTGCGCCGCGGCCCTTTCCGCGGGCCGGATCCGCTCCGGTTTTTGCGCGGCGGAACCGATCCGGTCCGGTTTTTGCGCCGCGGCCCGTTCCGCGGGCCGGATCCGCTCCGGTTTTTGCGCGGCGGCCCCGATCCGGTCTGGTTTTTGCGCGGCAGTCCGTTCCGCGGGCCGGATCCGCTCCGGTTTTTGTGCGGCGGCCCCGATCCGGTCTGGTTCTTGCGCGGCGGCCCGTTCCGCGGGCCGGATCCGGTCCGGTTTTTGCGCGGTGGCCCCGATCCGGTCTGGTTTTTGCGCGGCGGTCCGTTCCGCGGGCCGGATCCGCTCCGGTTTTTGTGCGGCGGCCCCGATCCGCTCCGGTTTTTGCGCGGCAGCCCGTTCCGCGGGCCGGATCCGGTCCGGTTTTTGCGCGGCGGCCCCCATCCGCTCCGGTTTTTGCGCGGCGGCCCGTTCCGCGGGCCGCATCCGCTCCGGTTTTTGCGCGGCGGCCCCGATCCGGTCTGGTTTTTGCGCGGCGGCCCGTTCCGCGGGCCGCATCTGCTCCGGTTTTTGCGCGGCGGCACCGAGCCGCTCCGGTTTTTGCGCGGCGGCCCGTTCCGCGGGCCGGATCCGGTCCGGTTTTTGCGCGGCAGCCCCGATCTTCGGGCCGGATCCCGTCCGGTTTTTGCGCGGCGGCCCGTTCCGCGGGCCGGATCCGCTCCGGTTTTTGCGCGGCGGCCCGTTCCGCGGACCGTATCCGGTCCGGTTTTTGCGCGGCGGCACCCATCCGCTCCGGTGTTTGAGCGGCGGCCCGTTCCGCGGGACGGATCCGCTCCGGTTTTTGCGCGGTGGCACCGATCCGGTCCGGTTTTTGCGCGGCGGCCCCGATCCACTCCGGTTTTTGCGCGGCGGCCCCGATCCGGTCCGGTTTTTGCGCGGCGCCACGTTCCGCAGGCCGGATCCACTCCGTTTTTTGCGCGGCGGCACCGAGCCGCTCCGGTTTTTGCGCGGCGGTCCGTTCCGCGGGCCGCATCCGCTCCGGCTTTTGTGCGGCGGCCCCGATCCGGTCCGGTTTTTGCGCGGCGGCCCCGATCCTGTCCGGTTTTTGCGCGGCGGCACCCATCCGCTCCGGTTTTTGCGCGGCGGCCCGTTCCGCGGGCCGCATCCGCTCCGGTTTTTGCGCGGCGGCCCCGATCCGGTCAGGTTTTTGCGCGGCGGCCCGTTCCGCGGGCCGCATCCGCTCCGGTTTTTGCGCGGCGGCACCGAGCCGCTCCGGTTTTTGCGCGGCAGCCCGTTCCGCGGGCCGCATCCGCTCCGGTTTTTGCGCGGCGGCCCCGATCCCGTACGGTTTTTGCTTGGCAGCCCGTTCCGCGGGCCGGATCCGCTCCGGTTTTTGCGCGGCGGCCCCGATCCGGTCCGGTTTTTGCGCGGCGGCCCGTTCCGCGGGCCGGATCCGCTCCGGTTTTTGCGCGGCAGCCCCGATCCGCGGGCCGGATCCCGTCCGGTTTTTGCACGGCGGCCCGTTCCGCGGGACGGATCGGCTCCGGTTTTTGCGCGGCAGCCCCGATCCGGTCCGGTTTTTGCGCGGCGGCCCGTTCCGCGGGCCGGTTCCGCTCCGGTCTTTGCGCGGCGGCCCCGAGCCGGTCCGGTTTTTGCACGGCGGTCAGTTCCGCAGGCCGCATCCCCTCCGATTTTTGTGCGGCGGCCCCATTCCGGTCCGGTTTTTGCGCGGCGGCAAGTTCCGCGCGCCGGATCCGCTCCGGTTTTTGCGCGGCGGCCCCGATCCCGTACGGTTTTTGCTTGGCAGCCCGTTCCGCGGGCCGGATCCGGTCCGGTTTTTGCGCGGCGGCCCCGATCCGGTCCGGTTTTTGCGCCGCGGCCCGTTCCGCGGGCCGGATCCGCTCCGGTTTTTGCGCGGCAGCCCCGATCCGCGGGCCGGATCCCGTCCGGTTTTTGCACGGCGGCCCGTTCCGCGGGACGGATCGGCTCCGGTTTTTGCGCGGCAGCCCCGATCCGGTCCGGTTTTTGCGCGGCGGCCCGTTCCGCGGGCCGGATCCGCTCCGGTTTTTGCGCGGCGGCCCCGAGCCGGTCCGGTTTTTGCACGGCGGTCAGTTCCGCAGGCCGCATCCCCTCCGATTTTTGTGCGGCGGCCCCATTCCGGTCTGGTTTTTGCGCGGCGGCAAGTTCCGCGGGCCGGATCCGCTCCGGTTTTTGCGCGGCGGCCCCGATCCGGTCCGGTTTTTGCGCCGCGGCCCTTTCCGCGGGCCGGATCCGCTCCGGTTTTTGCGCGGCGGAACCGATCCGGTCCGGTTTTTGCGCCGCGGCCCGTTCCGCGGGCCGGATCCGCTCCGGTTTTTGCGCGGCGGCCCCGATCCGGTCTGGTTTTTGCGCGGCGGTCCGTTCCGCGGGCCGGATCCGCTCCGGTTTTTGTGCGGCGGCCCCGATCCGGTCTGGTTCTTGCGCGGCGGCCCGTTCCGCGGGCCGGATCCGGTCCGGTTTTTGCGCGGTGGCCCCGATCCGGTCTGGTTTTTGCGCGGCGGTCCGTTCCGCGGGCCGGATCCGCTCCGGTTTTTGTGCGGCGGCCCCGATCCGCTCCGGTTTTTGCGCGGCAGCCCGTTCCGCGGGCCGGATCCGGTCCGGTTTTTGCGCGGCGGCCCCCATCCGCTCCGGTTTTTGCGCGGCGGCCCGTTCCGCGGGCCGCATCCGCTCCGGTTTTTGCGCGGCGGCCCCGATCCGGTCTGGTTTTTGCGCGGCGGCCCGTTCCGCGGGCCGCATCTGCTCCGGTTTTTGCGCGGCGGCACCGAGCCGCTCCGGTTTTTGCGCGGCGGCCCGTTCCGCGGGCCGGATCCGGTCCGGTTTTTGCGCGGCAGCCCCGATCTTCGGGCCGGATCCCGTCCGGTTTTTGCGCGGCGGCCCGTTCCGCGGGCCGGATCCGCTCCGGTTTTTGCGCGGCGGCCCGTTCCGCGGACCGTATCCGGTCCGGTTTTTGCGCGGCGGCACCCATCCGCTCCGGTGTTTGAGCGGCGGCCCGTTCCGCGGGACGGATCCGCTCCGGTTTTTGCGCGGTGGCACCGATCCGGTCCGGTTTTTGCGCGGCGGCCCCGATCCACTCCGGTTTTTGCGCGGCGGCCCCGATCCGGTCCGGTTTTTGCGCGGCGCCACGTTCCGCAGGCCGGATCCACTCCGTTTTTTGCGCGGCGGCACCGAGCCGCTCCGGTTTTTGCGCGGCGGTCCGTTCCGCGGGCCGCATCCGCTCCGGCTTTTGTGCGGCGGCCCCGATCCGGTCCGGTTTTTGCGCGGCGGCCCCGATCCTGTCCGGTTTTTGCGCGGCGGCACCCATCCGCTCCGGTTTTTGCGCGGCGGCCCGTTCCGCGGGCCGGATCCGCTCCGGTTTTTGCGCGGCGGCACCGAGCCGGTCCGGTTTTTGCGCGGCAGCCCGTTCCGCGGGCCGCATCCGCTCCGGTTTTTGCGTGGCGGCCCCGATCCTGTCCCGTTTTTGCGCGACGGCCCGTTCCGCGGGCCGGATCCGCTCCGGTTTTTGCGCGACGGCCCCCATCCGCTCCGGTTTTTGAGCGGCGCCCCGTTCGGCGGGCCGGATCCGCTCCGGTTTTTGCGCGGCGGCACCGAGCCGCTCCGGTTTTTGCGCGGCGGCCCCGATCCTGTCCGGTTTTTGCGCGAAGGCCCGTTCGGCGGTCCGGATCCGCTCAGGTTTTTGCGCGGCGGCCCCCATCCGCTCCGGTTTTTGAGCGGCGGCCCGGATCCGCTCTGGTTATTGCGCGGCGGCCCGTTCCGCAGGCCGGATCCGCTCCGGTTTTTGCGCGGCGGCCCGTTCCGCGGGCCGCATCCGCTCCGGTTTTTGCACGGCGGCCCCGATCCGCTCTGGTTTTTGCGCGGCGGCCCGTTCCGCGGGCCGGATCCGCTCCGGTTTTTGCGCGGCGGCCCCGATCCGGTCCGGTTTTTGCGCGGCGGCCCGTTCCGCGGGCCGGAGCCGGTCCGGTTTTTGCGCGGCGGCCCGTTCCGCGGGCCGGATCCGGTCCGGTTTTTGCGCGGCGGCCCCGATCCGCTCCGGTTTTTGCGCGGCGGCCCGTTCCGCGGGCTGGATCCGCTCCGGTTTTTGCGCGGCGGCCCCCATCCGCTCCGGTTTTTGCACGGCGGCCCGTTCCGCGGGCCGCATCCGCTCCGGTTTTTGCGCGGCGGCACCGAGCCGGTCCGGTTTTTGCGTGGCGGCCCGTTCCGCGGGCCGGATCCGCTCCGGTTTTTGCGTGGCGGCCCCCATCCGCTCCGGTTTTTGCACGGCGGCCCGTTCCGCGGGCCGGATCCGCTCCGGTTTTTGCGCGGCGGCCCCGATCCGGTCCGGTTTTTGCGCGGTGGCCCGTTCCGCGGGCCTCATCCGCTCCGGCTTTTGTGCGGCGGCCCCGATCCGGTCCGGTTTTTGCGCGGCGGCCCCGATCCTTTCCGGTTTTTGCGCGGCGGCACCCATCCGCTCCGGTTTTTGCGCGGCGGCCCGTTCTGCGGGCCGCATCCGCTCCGGTTTTTGCGCGGCGGCACCGAGCCGGTCCGGTTTTTGCGCGGCAGCCCGTTCCGCGGGCCGCATCCGGTCCGGTTTTTGCGTGGCGGCCCCGATCCTGTCCCGTTTTTGCGCGACGGCCCGTTCCGCGGGCCGGATCCGCTCCGGTTTTTGCGCGACGGCCCCCATCCGCTCCGGTTTTTGAGCGGCGGCCCGTTCGGCGGGCCGGATCCGCTCCGGTTTTTGCGCGGCGGCCCCGATCCGGTCCGGTTTTTGCGCGGCGGCCCCGATCCTGTCCGGTTTTTGCGCGAAGGCCCTTTCGGCGGTCCGGATCCGCTCAGGTTTTTGCGCGGCGGCCCCCATCCGCTCCGGTTTTTGAGCGGCGGCCCCGATCCGCTCTGGTTATTGCGCGGCGGCCCGTTCCGCAGGCCGGATCCGCTCCGGTTTTTGCGCGGCGGCCCGTTCCGCGGGCCGCATCCGCTCCGGTTTTTGCGCGGCGGCCCCGATCCGCTCCGGTTTTTGCGCGGCGGCCCGTTCCGCGGGCCGGATCCGCTCCGCTTTTTGCGCGGTGGCTCCGATCCGCTCCGGTTTTTGCCCGGCGGCCCCTTCCGTGAGCCGCATCCGGTCCGGTTTTTGCGCGGCGGCCCCGATCCGCTCCGGTTTCTGCGCGGCGCCCCGTTCCGCGGGCCGGATCCGGTCCGGTTTTTGCGTGGCGGCCCCGACCGGTCCGGTTTTTGCGCGGCGGTCCGTTCCGCGGGCCGGATCCGCTCCGGTTTTTGCGCGGCGGCCCCGAGCCGGTCCGGTTTTTGCGCGGTGGCCCGTTCCGCGGGCCGCATCCGGTCCGGTTTTTGCTCGGCGGCCCCGATCCGCTCCGGTTTTTGCGCGGCGGCCCGTTCCGCGGGCCGGATCCGGTCCGGTTTTTGCGCGGCAGCCCCGATCCGCGGGCCGGATCCCGTCCGGTTTTTGCACGGCGGCCCGTTCCGCGGGCCGGATCCGCTCTGGTTTTTGCGCGGCGGCACCGAGCCGCTCCGGTTTTTGCGCGGCGGCCCGTTCCGCGGGCCGGATCCGCTCCGGTTTTTGCGCGGCAGCCCCGATCCGCGGGCCGGATCCCGTCCGGTTTTTGCGCGGCGGCCCGTTCCGCGGGCCGGATCCGCTCCGGTTTTTGCGCGGCGGCCCGTTCCGCGGAACGTATCCGGTCCGGTTTTTGCGCGGCGGCACACATCCGCTCCGGTTTTTGAGCGGCGGCCCGTTCCGCGGGACGGATCCGCTCCGGTTTTTGCGCGGTGGCACCGATCCGGTCCGGTTTTTGCGCGTCGGCCCCCATCCGCTCCGGTTTTTGCGCGGCAGCCCGTTCCGCGGGTCGGATCCGCTCCGGTTTTTGCTCGGCGGCCCCAATTCTGTCCAGTTTTTGCGCGGTGGCTCGTTCCGCGGGCCGGATCCGCTCCGGTTTTTGCACGGCGGCCCCGATCCGCTCTGGTTTTTGCGCGGCGGCACGTTCCGCGGTCCGGATCCGCTCCGGTTTTTGCGCGGCGGCCCCGATCCGGTCCGGTTTTTGCGCGGTGGCCCGTTCCGCGGGCCGGATCCGCTCCGGTTTTTGCGCGGCGGCCCGTTCCGCCTGCCGGATCCACTCCGGTTTTTGCGCGGCGGCCCCGATCTGCTCCGGTTTTTGCGCGGCGGCCCGTTCCGCGGGCCGGATCCGCTCCGGTTTTTGCGCGGCGGCCCCCATCCGCTCCGGTTTTTGCACGGCGGCCCGTTCCGCGGGCCGCATTTGCTCCGGTTTTTGCGCGGCGGCCCCGATCCGCTCCGGTTTTTGCGTGGTGGCCCGTTCCGCGGGCCGGATCCGCTCCGTTTTTTGCGCGGCGGCCCCGATCCGCTCCGGTTTTTGCGCGGCGGCCCCGAGCCGGTCTGGTTTTTGCGCGGCGGTCCGTTCCGCGGGCCGCATCCGCTCCGGTTTTTGTGCGGCGGCCCCGATCCGGTCTGGTTCTTGCGCGGCGGCCCGTTCCGCGGGCCGGATCCACTCCGGTTTTTGCGCGGCGGCCCCGATCCGCTCCGGTTTTTGCGCGGCGGCCCGTTCCGCGGGCCGGATCCGCTCCGGTTTTTGCGCGGCGGCCCCGATCCGCTCCGGTTTTTGCGCAGCGGCCCGTTCCGCGGGCCGGATCCGGTCCGGTTTTTGCGCGGCGGCCCCGATCTGCTCCGGTTTTTGCGCGGCAGCGCGTTCCGCGGGCCGGATCCGGTCCGGTTTTTGCGCGGCGGCCCCGATCCGGTCCGGTTTTTGCGCGGTGGCCCGTTCCGCGGGCCGCATCCGCTCCGGTTTTTGCGCGGCGGCCCTGAGCCGGTCCGGTTTTTGCGCGGCGGTCCGTTCCGCGGGCCGCATCCGGTCCGGCTTTTGTGCGGCGGCCCCGATCCGGTCCGGTTTTTGCGCGGCGGCCCCGATCCTGTCCGGTTTTTGCGCGGCGGCCCCGATCCGGTCCGGTTTTTGCGCGGCGGCCCGTTCTGCGGGCCGCATCCGCTCCGGTTTTTGCGCGGCGGCACCGAGCCGGTCCGGTTTTTGCGCGGCAGCCCGTTCCGCGGGCCGAATCCGCTCCGGTTTTTGCACGGCGGCACCGAGCCGCTCCGGTTTTTGTGCGGCGGCCCCGATCCTGTCCGGTTTTTGCGCGAAGGCCCTTTCGGCGGTCTGGATCCGCTCAGGTTTTTGCGCGGCGGCCCCCATCCGCTCCGGTTTTTGAGCGGCGGCCCGGATCCGCTCTGGTTATTGCGCGGCGGCCCGTTCCGCAGGCCGGATCCGGTCCGGTTTTTGCCCGGCGGCCCGTTCCGCGGGCCGGATCCGCTCCGGTTTTTGCGCGGCGGCCCCGATCCGCTCCGGTTTTTGCGCGGCGGCCCGTTCCGCGGGCCGGATCCGCTCCGCTTTTTGCGCGGTGGCTCCGATCCGCTCCGGTTTTTGCCCGGCGGCCCCTTCCGTGAGCCGCATCCGGTCCGGTTTTTGCGCGGCGGCCCCGATCCGGTCCGGTTTCTGCGCGGCGGCCCGTTCCGCGGGCCGGATCCGGTCCGGTTTTTGCGTGGCGGCCCCGACCGGTCCGGTTTTTGCGCGGCGGCCCGTTCCGCGGGCCGGAGCCGGTCCGGTTTTTGCGCGGCGGCCCCGATCCGGTCAGGTTTTTGCGCGGTGGCCCGTTCCGCGGGCCGCATCCGCTCCGGTTTTTGTGCGGCGGCACCGAGCCGGTCCGGTTTTTGCGCGGCAGCCCGTTCCGCGGGCCGCATCCGCTCCGGTTTTTGCGCGGCGGCACCGAGCCGGTCCGGTTTTTGCGCGGCAGCCCGTTCCGCGGGCCGCATCCGCTCCGGTTTTTGCGTGGCGGCCCCGGTCCTGTCCCGTTTTTGCGCGACGGCCCGTTCCGCGGGCCGGATCCGCTCCGGTTTTTGCGCGACGGCCCCCATCCGCTCCGGTTTTTGAGCGGCGGCCCGTTCGGCGGGCCGGATCCGCTCCGGTTTTTGCGCGGCGGCACCGAGCCGCTCCGGTTTTTGCGCGGCGGCCCCGATCCTGTCCGGTTTTTGCGCGAAGGCCCGTTCGGCGGTCCGGATCCGCTCAGGTTTTTGCGCGGCGGCCCCCATCCGCTCCGGTTTTTGAGCGGCGGCCCGGATCCGCTCTGGTTACTGCGCGGCGGCCCGTTCCGCGGGCCGGATCCGGTCCGGTTTTTGCGCGGTGGCACCGATCCGGTCCGGTTTTTGCGCGTCGGCCCCCATCCGCTCCGGTTTTTGCGCGGCAGCCCGTTCCGCGGGTCGGATCCGCTCCGGTTTTTGCTCGGCGGCCCCAATTCTGTCCAGTTTTTGCGCGGTGGCTCGTTCCGCGGGCCGGATCCGCTCCGGTTTTTGCGCGGCGGCCCCGATCCGGTCTGGTTTTTGCGCTGCGGCCCGTTCCGCGGGCCGGATCCGCTCCGGTTTTTGCGCGGCGGCCCCGATCCGGTCAGGTTTTTGCGCGGCGGCCCGTTCCGCGGGCCGGATCCGGTCCGGTTTTTGCGCGGCGGCCCCGATCCACTCCGGTTTTTGCGCGGCGGCCCCGATCCGGTCCGGTTTTTGCGCGGCGCCACGTTCCGCGGGCCGGATCCACTCCGTTTTTTGCGCGGCGGCACCGAGCCGCGGGCCGGATCCGGTCCGGTTTTTGCGCGGCGGCCCCGATCCGGTCCGGTTTTTGCGCGGCGGCCCGTTCCGCGGGCCGCATCCGCTCCGGTTTTTGCGCGGCGGCCCCGACCCGGTCCGGTTTTTGCGCGGCGGCCCGTTCCGCGGGCCGCATCCGCTCCGGTTTTTGCACGGCGGCCCCGTTCCGCTCTGGTTTTTGCGCGGCGGCACGTTCCGCGGGCCGGATCCGCTCCGGTTTTTGCGCGGCGGCCCCGATCCGGTCCGGTTTTTGCGCGGTGGCCCGTTCCGCGGGCCGGATCCGCTCCGGTTTTTGCGCGGCGGCCCGTTCCGCCTGCCGGATCCACTCCGGTTTTTGCGCGGCGGCCCCGATCCGCTCCGGTTTTTGCGCGGCGGCCCGTTCCGCGGGCCGGATCCGCTCCGGTTTTTGCACGGCGGCCCCCATCCGCTCCGGTTTTTGCACGGCGGCCCGTTCCGCGGGCCGGATCCGGTCCGGTTTTTGCGCGGCGGCCCCGATCCGGTCCGGTTTTTGCGTGGCGGCCCGTTCCGCGGGCCGGATCCGCTCCGTTTTTTGCGCGGCGGCCCCCATCCGCTCCGGTTTTTGCACGGCGGCCCGTTCCGCGGGCCGGATCCGCTCCGGTTTTTGCGCGGCGGCCCCGATCCGGTCTGGTTTTTGCGCGGCGGTCCGTTCCGCGGGCCGCATCCGCTCCGGTTTTTGTGCGGTGGCCCCGATCCGGTCTGGTTCTTGCGCGGCGGCCCGTTCCGCGGGCCGGATCCACTCCGGTTTTTGCGCGGCGGCCCCGATCCGCTCCGGTTTTTGCGCGGCGGCCCGTTCCGCGGGCCGGATCCGCTCCGGTTTTTGCGCGGCGGCCCCGATCCGCTCCGGTTTTTGCGCAGCGGCCCGTTCCGCGGGCCGGATCCGGTCCGGTTTTTGCGCGGCGGCCCCGATCTGCTCCGGTTTTTGCGCGGCAGCGCGTTCCGCGGGCCGGATCCGGTCCGGTTTTTGCGCGGCGGCCCCGATCCGGTCCGGTTTTTGCGCGGTGGCCCGTTCCGCGGGCCGCATCCGCTCCGGTTTTTGCGCGGCGGCCCCGAGCCGGTCCGGTTTTTGCGCGGCGGTCCGTTCCGCGGGCCGCATCCGCTCCGGTTTTTGCGCGGCGGCCCCGATCCTGTCCGGTTTTTGCGCGAAGGCCCGTTCGGCGGTCCGGATCCGCTCAGGTTTTTGCGCGGCGGCCCCCATCCGCTCCGGTTTTTGAGCGGCGGCCCGGATCCGCTCTGGTTACTGCGCGGCGGCTCGTTCCGCGGGCCGGATCCGGTCCGGTTTTTGCGCGGTGGCACCGATCCGGTCCGGTTTTTGCGCGTCGGCCCCCATCCGCTCCGGTTTTTGCGCGGCAGCCCGTTCCGCGGGTCGGATCCGCTCCGGTTTTTGCTCGGCGGCCCCAATTCTGTCCAGTTTTTGCGCGGTGGCTCGTTCCGCGGGCCGGATCCGCTCCGGTTTTTGCGCGGCGGCCCCGATCCGGTCTGGTTTTTGCGCTGCGGCCCGTTCCGCGGGCCGGATCCGCTCCGGTTTTTGCGCGGCGGCCCCGATCCGGTCAGGTTTTTGCGCGGCGGCCCGTTCCGCGGGCCGGATCCGCTCCGTTTTTTGCGCGGCGGCCCCGATCCACTCCGGTTTTTGCGCGGCGGCCCCGATCCGGTCCGGTTTTTGCGCGGCGCCACGTTCCGCGGGCCGGATCCACTCCGTTTTTTGCGCGGCGGCACCGAGCCGCGGGCCGGATCCGGTCCGGTTTTTGCGCGGCGGCCCCGATCCGGTCCGGTTTTTGCGCGGCGGCCCGTTCCGCGGGCCGCATCCGCTCCGGTTTTTGCGCGGCGGCCCCGATCCGGTCCGGTTTTTGCGCGGCGGCCCGTTCCGCGGGCCGCATCCGCTCCGGTTTTTGCACGGCGGCCCCGATCCGCTCTGGTTTTTGCGCGGCGGCACGTTCCGCGGGCCGGATCCGCTCCGGTTTTTGCGCGGCGGCCCCGATCCGGTCCGGTTTTTGCGCGGTGGCCCGTTCCGCGGGCCGGATCCGCTCCGGTTTTTGCGCGGCGGCCCGTTCCGCCTGCCGGATCCACTCCGGTTTTTGCGCGGCGGCCCCGATCCGCTCCGGTTTTTGCGCGGCGGCCCGTTCCGCGGGCCGGATCCGCTCCGGTTTTTGCGCGGCGGCCCCCATCCGCTCCGGTTTTTGCACGGCGGCCCGTTCCGCGGGCCGCATCCGCTCCGGTTTTTGCGCGGCGGCCCCGATCCGGTCCGGTTTTTGCGTGGCGGCCCGTTCCGCGGGCCGGATCCGCTCCGTTTTTTGCGCGGCGGCCCCCATCCGCTCCGGTTTTTGCGCGGCGGCTCGTTCCGCGGGCCGGATCCGCTCCGGTTTTTGCGCGGCGGCCCCGATCCGCTCCGGTTTTTGCGCGGCGGCCCGTTCCGCGGGCCGGATCCGCTCCGGTTTTTGCGCGGCGGCCCCGATCCGCTCCGGTTTTTGCGCAGCGGCCCGTTCCGCGGGCCGGATCCGCTCCGGTTTTTGCGCGGCGGCCCCGATCTGCTCCGGTTTTTGCGCGGCAGCGCGTTCCGCGGGCCGGATCCGGTCCGGTTTTTGCGCGGCGGCCCCGATCCGGTCCGGTTTTTGCGCGGTGGCCCGTTCCGCGGGCCGCATCCGCTCCGGTTTTTGCGCGGCGGCCCCGAGCCGGTCCGGTTTTTGCGCGGCGGTCCGTTCCGCGGGCCGCATCCGCTCCGGCTTTTGTGCGGCGGCCCCGATCCGGTCCGGTTTTTGCGCGGCGGCCCCGATCCTGTCCGGTTTTTGCGCGGCGGCACCCATCCGCTCCGGTTTTTGCGCGGCGGCCCGTTCTGCGGGCCGCATCCGCTCCGGTTTTTGCGCGGCGGCACCGAGCCGGTCCGGTTTTTGCGCGGCAGCCCGTTCCGCGGGCCGAATCCGCTCCGGTTTTTGCACGGCGGCACCGAGCCGCTCCGGTTTTTGTGCGGCGGCCCCGATCCTGTCCGGTTTTTGCGCGAAGGCCCTTTCGGCAGTCTGGATCCGCTCAGGTTTTTGCGCGGCGGCCCCCATCCGCTCCGGTTTTTGAGCGGCGGCCCGGATCCGCTCTGGTTATTGCGCGGCGGCCCGTTCCGCAGGCCGGATCCGGTCCGGTTTTTGCGCGGCGGCCCGTTCCGCGGGCCGGATCCGCTCCGGTTTTTGCGCGGCGGCCCCGATCCGCTCCGGTTTTTGCGCGGCGGCCCGTTCCGCGGGCCGGATCCGCTCCGCTTTTTGCGCGGTGGCTCCGATCTGCTCCGGTTTTTGCGCGGCAGCGCGTTCCGCGGGCCGGATCCGGTCCGGTTTTTGCGCGGCGGCCCCGATCCGGTCCGGTTTTTGCGCGGTGGCCCGTTCCGCGGGCCGCATCCGCTCCGGTTTTTGCGCGGCGGCCCCGAGCCGGTCCGGTTTTTGCGCGGCGGTCCGTTCCGCGGGCCGCATCCGCTCCGGCTTTTGTGCGGCGGCCCCGATCCGGTCCGGTTTTTGCGCGGCGGCCCCGATCCTGTCCGGTTTTTGCGCGGCGGCACCCATCCGCTCCGGTTTTTGCGCGGCGGCCCGTTCTGCGGGCCGCATCCGCTCCGGTTTTTGCGCGGCGGCACCGAGCCGGTCCGGTTTTTGCGCGGCAGCCCGTTCCGCGGGCCGAATCCGCTCCGGTTTTTGCCCGGCGGCCCCTTCCGTGAGCCGCATCCGGTCCGGTTTTTGCGCGGCGGCCCCGATCCGGTCCGGTTTCTGCGCGGCGGCCCGTTCCGCGGGCCGGATCCGGTCCGGTTTTTGCGTGGCGGCCCCGACCGGTCCGGTTTTTGCGCGGCGGTCCGTTCCGCGGGCCGGATCCGCTCCGGTTTTTGCGCGGCGGCCCCGATCCGGTCCGGTTTTTGTGCGGCGGCCCGTTGCGCGGGCTGGATCCGGTCCGGTTTTTGCGCGGCGGCCCCGATCCGGTCCGGTTTTTGTGCGGCAGCCCGTTCCGCGGGCCGGATCCGCTCCGGTTTTTGCGCGGCGGCCCCGATCCGGTCAGGTTTTTGCGCGGTGGCCCGTTCCGCGGGCCGCATCCGCTCCGGTTTTTGTGCGGCGGCCCCGATCCGCTCCGGTTTTTGCGCGGCGGCCCGTTCCGCGGGCCGGATCCACTCCGGTTTTTGCGCGGCGGCCCCGATCCCGTACGGTTTTTGCTTGGCAGCCCGTTCCGCGGGCCGGATCCTGTCCGGTTTTTGCGCGGCGGCCCCGATCCGGTCCGGTTTTTGCGCGGCGGCCCGTTCCGCGGGCCGGATCCGCTCCGGTTTTTGCGCGGCAGCCCCGATCCGCGGGCCGGATCCCGTCCGGTTTTTGCACGGCGGCCCGTTCCGCGGGACGGATCCGCTCCGGTTTTTGCGCGGCAGCCCCGATCCGGTCCGGTTTTTGCGCGGCGGCCCGTTCCGCGGGCCGGATCCGCTCCGGTTTTTGCGCGGCGGCCCCGAGCCGGTCCGGTTTTTGCACGGCGGTCAGTTCCGCAGGCCGCATCCCCTCCGATTTTTGTGCGGCGGCCCCATTCCGGTCTGGTTTTTGCGCGGCGGCACGTTCCGCGGGCCGGATCCGCTCCGGTTTTTGCGCGGCGGCCCCGATCCGGTCTGGTTTTTGCGCCGCGGCCCTTTCCGCGGGCCGGATCCGCTCCGGTTTTTGCGCGGCGGAACCGATCCGGTCCGGTTTTTGCGCGGCGGCCCGTTCCGCGGGCCGGATCCGCTCCGGTTTTTGCGCGGCGGCCCCGATCCGCTCCGGTTTTTGCGCGGCGGTCCGTTCCGCGGGCTGGATCCGCTCCGGTTTTTGTGCGGCGGCCCCGATCCGGTCTGGTTCTTGCGCGGCGGCCCGTTCCGCGGGCCGGATTCGCTCCGGTTTTTGCGCGGCGGCCGCGATCCGGTCCGGTTTTTGCGCGGCGGCCCGTTCCGCGGGCCGGATCCGGTCCGGTTTTTGCGCGGCGGCCCCGATCCGGTCCGGTTTTTGCGCGGCGGCCCGTTCCGCGGGCCGGATCCGCTCCGGTTTTTGCGCGGCGGCCCCGATCCGGTCCGGTTTTTGCGCGGCGGCCCGTTCCGCGGGCCGGATCCGCTCCGGTTTTTCCACGGCGGCCCCGATCCGCTCTGGTTTTTGCGCGGCGGCCCGTTCCGCGGGCCGGATCCGGTCCGGTTTTTGCGCGGCGGCCCCGATCCGGTCCGGTTTTTGCGCGGTGGCCCGTTCCGCGGGCCGGATCCGGTCCGGTTTTTGCGCGGCGGCCCGTTCCGCCGGCCGGATCCACTCCGGTTTTTGCGCGGCGGCCCCGATCCGCTCCGGTTTTTGCGCGGCGGCCCGTTCCGCGGGCCGGATCCGCTCCGGTTTTTGCGCGGCGGCCCCGATCCGCTCCGGGTTTTGCGCGGTGGCCCGTTCCGCGGGCCGCATCCGCTCCGGTTTTTGTGCGGCGGCCCCGATCCGCTCCGGTTTTTGCGCGGCGGCCCGTTCCGCGGGCCGGATCCGCTCCGGTTTTTGCGCGGCGGCCCCGATCCCGTACGGTTTTTGCTTGGCAGCCCGTTCCGCGGGCCGGATCCTGTCCGGTTTTTGCGCGGCGGCCCCGATCCGGTCCGGTTTTTGCGCGGCGGCCCGTTCCGCGGGCCGGATCCGCTCCGGTTTTTGCGCGGCAGCCCCGATCCGCGGGCCGGATCCCGTCCGGTTTTTGCACGGCGGCCCGTTCCGCGGGACGGATCGGCTCCGGTTTTTGCGCGGCAGCCCCCATCCGGTCCGGTTTTTGCGCGGCGGCCCGTTCCGCGGGCCGGATCCGCTCCGGTTTTTGCGCGGCGGCCCCGAGCCGGTCCGGTTTTTGCACGGCGGTCAGTTCCGCAGGCCGCATCCCCTCCGATTTTTGTGCGGCGGCCCCATTCCGGTCTGGTTTTTGCGCGGCGGCACGTTCCGCGGGCCGGATCCGCTCCGGTTTTTGCGCGGCGGAACCGATCCGCTCCGGTTTTTGCGCGGCGGCCCCGATCCGGTCCGGTTTTTGCGCTGCGGCCCTTTCCGCGGGCCGGATCCGCTCCGGTTTTTGCGCGGCGGAACCGATCCGCTCCGGTTTTTGCGCGGCGGCCCGTTCCGCGGGCCGGATCCGCTCCGGTTTTTGCGCGGCGGCCCCGATCCGCTCCGGTTTTTGCGCAGCGGCCCGTTCCGCGGGCCACATCCGGTTCCGGTTTTGCGCGGCGGCCCCGATCCGGTCTGGTTCTTGCGCGGCGGCCCATTCCGCGGACCGGATTCGCTCCGTTTTTTGCGCGGCGGCCCCGATCCGGTCCGGTTTTTGCGCGGCGGCCCGTTCCGCGGGCCGGATCCGCTCCGGTTTTTGCGCGGCGGCCCCGATCCAGTCCGGTTTTTGCGCGGCGGCCCGTTCCGCGGGCTGGATCCGCTCCGGTTTTTGCACGGCGGCCCCGATCCGCTCTGGTTTTTGCGCGGCAGTGCGTTCCGCGGGCCGGATCCGGTCCGGTTTTTGCGCGGCGGCCCCGATCCGGTCCGGTTTTTGCGCGGTGGCCCGTTCCGCGGGCCGGATCCGCTCCGGTTTTTGCGCGGCGGCCCGTTCCGCCGGCCGGATCCGCTCCGGTTTTTGCGCGGCGGCCCCGATCCGCTCCGGTTTTTGCGCGGCAGCCCGTTCCGCGGGCCGGATCCAGTCCGGTTTTTGCGCGGCGGCCCCGATCCGGTCCGGTTTTTGTGCGGCGGCCCGTTCCGCGGGCCGGATCCGCTCCGGTTTTTGCGCGGCGGCCCCGATCCGCTCCGGTTTTTGCGCGGCGGCCCGTTCCGCGGGCCGCATCCGGTCCGGTTTTTGCGCGGCAGCCCCGATCCGCGGGCCGGATCCCGTCCGGTTTTTGCACGGCGGCCCGTTCCGCGGGCCGGATCCGCTCCGGTTTTTGCGCGGCGGCCCGTTCCGCGTGCCGGATCCGGTCCGGTTTTTGCGCGGCGGCCCCCATCCGCTCCGGTTTTTGAGCGGCGGCCCGTTCCGCGGGCCGGATCCGCTCCGGTTTTTGCGCGGCGGCCCCGATCCGCTCCGGTTTTTGCGCGGCGGCCCGTTCCGCGGGCCGGATCCGCTCCGGTTTTTGCGCGGCGGCCCCGATCCGCTCCGGTTTTTGCGCGGCGGTCAGTTCCGCAGGCCGCATCCCCTCCGGTTTTTGTGCGGCGGCCCCATTCCGGTCCGGTTTTTGCGTGGCGGCCCGTTCCGCGGGCCGGATCCGCTCCGGTTTTTGCGCGGCGGCCCCCATCCGCTCCGGTTTTTGCACGGCGGCCCATTCCGCGGGCCGGATCCGCTCCGGTTTTTGCGCGGCAGCCCCGATCCGGTCTGGTTTTTGCGCGGCGGCCCGTTCTGCGGGCCGCATCCGCTCCGGTTTTTGTGCGGCGGCCCCGATCCGGTCTGGTTCTTGCGCGGCGGCCCGTTCCGCGGGCCGGATCCACTCCGGTTTTTGCGCGGCGGCCCCATTCCGGTCTGGTTTTTGCGCGGCGGCACGTTCCGCGGGCCGGATCCGCTCCG
The DNA here is from genome assembly GCF_963921805.1 of Phalacrocorax carbo. Taxonomy (NCBI): domain Eukaryota; kingdom Metazoa; phylum Chordata; class Aves; order Suliformes; family Phalacrocoracidae; genus Phalacrocorax; species Phalacrocorax carbo. The sequence continues at coordinate 314,646 of NW_026990488.1, forward strand.
GTTTTTGCGCGGCGGCCCCGATCCGGTCCGGTTTTTGCGCCGCGGCCCTTTCCGCGGGCCGGATCCGCTCCGGTTTTTGCGCGGCGGAACCGATCCGCTCCGGTTTTTGCGCGGCGGCCCGTTCCGCGGCGTGGATCCGCTCCGGTTTTTGCGCGGCGGCCCCGATCCGGTCTGGTTTTTGCGCGGCGGCCCGTTCCGCGGGCCGGATTCGCTCCGGTTTTTGCGCGGCGGCCGCGATCCGCTCCGGTTTTTGCGCGGCGGCCCGTTCCGCGGGCCGGATCCGGTCCGGTTTTTGCGCGGCGGCCCCGATCCGGTCCGGTTTTTGCGCGGCGGCCCGTTCCTCGGGCCGGATCCGCTCCGGTTTTTGCGCGGCGGCCCCGATCCGGTCCGGTTTTTGCGCGGCGGCCCGTTCCGCGGGCCGGATCCGCTCCGGTTTTTGCACGGCGGCCCCGATCCGCTCTGGTTTTTGCGCGGCGGCCCGTTCCGCGGGCCGGATCCGGTCCGGTTTTTGCGCGGCGGCCCCGATCCGCTCCGGTTTTTGCGCGGTGGCCCGTTCCGCGGGCCGGATCCGGTCCGGTTTTTGCGCGGCGGCCCCGATCCGGCCGGATCCACTCCGGTTTTTGCGCGGCGGCCCCGATCCGCTCCGGTTTTTGCGCGGCGGCCCGTTCCGCGGGCCGGATCCGCTCCGGTTTTTGCGCGGCGGCCCCGATCCGCTCCGGTTTTTGCGCAGCGGCCCGTTCCGCGGGCCACATCCGGTCCGGTTTTTGCGCGGCGGCCCCGATCCGGTCTGGTTCTCGCGCGGCGGCCCGTTCCGCGGGCCGGATTCGCTCCGGTTTTTGCGCGGCGGCCCCGATCCGCTCCGGTTTTTGCGCGGCGGCCCGTTCCGCGGGCCGGATCCGCTCCGGTTTTTGCACGGCGGCCCCGATCCGGTCCGGTTTTTGCGCGGCGGCCCGTTCCGCGGGCTGGATCCGCTCCGGTTTTTGCACGGCGGCCCCGATCCGCTCTGGTTTTTGCACGGCAGTGCGTTCCGCGGGCCGGATCCGGTCCGGTTTTTGCGCGGCGGCCCCGATCCGGTCCGGTTTTTGCGCGGCGGCCCGTTCCGCGGCGTGGATCCGCTCCGGGTTTTGCGCGGCGGCCCCGATCCGCTCCGGTTTTTGCGCGGCAGCCCGTTCCGCGGGCCGGATCCCGTCCGGTTTTTGCGCGGCGGCCCCGATCCGGTCCGGTTTTTGTGCGGCGGCCCGTTCCGCGGGCCGGATCCGCTCCGGTTTTTGCGCGGCGGCCCCGATCCGCTCCGGTTTTTGCGCGGCGGCCCGTTCCGCGGGCCGGATCCGCTCCGGTTTTTGCGCGGCGGCACCGAGCCGGTCCGGTTTTTGCGCGGCGGCCCGTTCCGCGGGCCGGATCCGGTCCGGTTTTTGCGCGGCAGCCCCGATCCGCGGGCCGAATCCCGTCCTGTTTTTGCACGGCGGCTCGTTCCGCGGGCCGGATCCGCTCCGGTTTTTGCGCGGCGGCCCGTTCCGCGTGCCGGATCCGGTCCGGTTTTTGCGCGGCGGCCCCCATCCGCTCCGGTTTTTGCGCGGCGGCCCGTTCCGCGGGCCGGATCCGCTCCGGTTTTTGCGCGGCGGCCCCGATCCGGTCCGGTTTTTGCGCGGCGGCCCGTTCCGCGGGCCGGATCCGCTCCGGTTTTTGCGCGGCGGCCCCGAGCCGCTCCGGTTTTTGCGCAGCGGTCAGTTCCGCAGGCCGCATCCCCTCCGGTTTTTGTGCGGCGGCCCCATTCCGGTCTGGTTTTTGCGCGGCGGCCCGTTCCGCGGGCCGCATCCGCTCCGGTTTTTGCGCGGCGGCCCCGAGCCGCTCCGGTTTTTGCGTGGCGGCCCGTTCCGCGGGCCGGATCCGCTCAGGTTTTTGCGCGGCGGCCCCCATCCGCTCCGGTTTTTGCACGGCGGCCCATTCCGCGGGCCGGATCCGCTCCGGTTTTTGCGCGGCAGCCCCGATCCGGTCTGGTTTTTGCGCGGCGATCCGTTCCGCGGGCCGCATCCGCTCCGGTTTTTGTGCTGCGGCCCCGATCCAGTCTGGTTCTTGCGCGGCGGCCCGTTCCGCGGGCCGGATCCACTCCGGTTTTTGCGCGGCGGCCCCGATCCGGTCCGGTTTTTGCGCGGCGGCCCGTTCCGCGGGCCGGATCCGCTCCGGTTTTTGCGCGGCGGCCCCGATCCGGTCCGGTTTTTGCGCGGCGGCCCGTTCCGCGGGCTGGATCCGCTCCGGTTTTTGCACGGCGGCCCCGATCCGCTCTGGTTTTTGCGCGGCAGTGCGTTCCGCGGGCCGGATCCGGTCCGGTTTTTGCGCGGCGGCCCCGATCCGGTCCGGTTTTTGCGCGGTGGACCGTTCCGCGGGCCGGATCCGGTCCGGTTTTTGCGCGGCGGCCCGTTCCGCCGGCCGGATCCGGTCCGGTTTTTGCGCGGCGGCCCGTTCCGCGGCCTGGATCCGCTCCGGTTTTTGCGCGGCGGCCCCGATCCGCTCCGGTTTTTGCGCGGCAGCCCGTTCCGCGGGCCGGATCCGCTCCGGTTTTTGCGCGGCGGCCCCGATCCGGTCCGGTTTTTGTGCGGCGGCCCGTTCCGCGGGCCGGATCCGCTCCGGTTTTTGCGCGGCGGCCCCGATCCGCTCCGGTTTTTGCGCGGCGGCCCGTTCCGCGGGCCGGATCCGCTCCGGTTTTTGCGCGGCGGCACCGAGCCGGTCCGGTTTTTGCGCGGCGGCCCATTCCGCGGGCCGGATCCGGTCCGGTTTTTGCGCGGCAGCCCCGATCCGCGGGCCGGATCCCATCCGGTTTTTGCACGGCGGCCCGTTCCGCGGGCCGGATCCGCTCCGGTTTTTGCGCGGCGGCCCGTTCCGCGTGCCGGATCCGGTCCGGTTTTTGCGCGGCGGCCCCTATCCGCTCCGGTTTTTTGCGCGGCGGCCCGTTCCGCGGGCCGGATCCGCTCCGGTTTTTGCGCGGCGGCCCCGATCCGGTCCGGTTTTTGCGCGGCGGCCCGTTCCGCGGGCCGGATCCGCTCCGGTTTTTGCGCGGCGGCCCCGAGCCGCTCCGGTTTTTGCGCGGCGGTCAGTTCCGCAGGCCGCATCCCCTCCAGTTTTTGTGCGGCGGCCCCATTCCGGTCCGGTTTTTGCGCGGCGGCCCGTTCCGCGGGCCGCATCCGCTCCGGTTTTTGCGCGGCGGCCCCGATCCGGTCCGGTTTTTGCGTGGCGGCCCGTTCCGCGGGCCGGATCCGCTCCGGTTTTTGCGCGGCGGCCCCCATCCGCTCCGGTTTTTGCACGGCGGCCCATTCCGCGGGCCGGATCCGCTCCGGTTTTTGCACGGCAGCCCCGATCCGGTCTGGTTTTTGCGCGGCGGTCCGTTCCGCGGGCCGCATCCGCTCCGGTTTTTGTGCGGCGGCCCCGATCCGGTCTGGTTCTTGCGCGGCGGCCCGTTCCGCGGGCCGGATCCACTCCGGTTTTTGCGCGGCGGCCCCGATCGGGTCTGGTTCTTGCACGGCGGCCCGTTCCGCGGGCCGGATCCACTCCGGTTTTTGCGCGGTGGCTCCGATCCGGTCCGGTTTTTGCCCGGCGGCCCGTTCCGTGGGCCGCATCCGGTCCGGTTTTTGCGCGGCGGCCCCGATACGGTCCGGTTTTTGCGCGGCAGCCCGTTCCGCGGTCCGGAGCCGGTCCGGTTTTTGCACGGCGGCACCGATCCACTCCGGTTTTTGCGCGGCGGCCCGTTCCGCGGGCCGGATCCGCTCCAGTTTTTGCGCGGCGGCCGCAGTCCGGTCCGGTTTTTGCGCGGTGGCCACGAGCCGGTCCGGTTTTTGCGCCGTGGCCCGTTATGCGGGCCGGTTCCAGTCCGGTTTTTGCGCGGCGTCCCCGATCCGCTCCGGTTTTTGCGCCGCGGCCCGTTCCGCGGGCCGGATCCGGTCCAGTTTTTGCGCGGCGGCCCCGATCCTGTCCGGTTTTTGCGCGGCGGCCCGTTCCGCGGGCCGGATCCGCTCCGGTTTTTGCGCGGTGGCCCCGAGCCGGATCCCGTCCGGTTTTTGCGCGGTGGCCCCGATCCGGTCCGGTTTTTGCGCGGCGGCCCGTTCCGCGGGCCGGATCCGCTCCGGTTTTTGCGCGGCGGCCCCGATCTGCTCCGGTTTTTGCGCGGTGGCCCCGAGCCGGTCCGTTTTTTGCGCGGCGGCCCGTTCCGCGGGCCGGATCCGCTCCGGTTTTTGCGCGGCGGCCCCGATCCGGTCCGGTTTTTGCGCGGCGGCCCGTTCCGCGGGCCGCATCCGCTCCGGTTTTTGCGCGGCGGCCCGTTCCACGGGACGGATCCAGTCCGGTTTTTGCGCGGCAGCCCCGATCATGTCCGGTTTTTGCGCGGCGGCCCGTTCCGCGGGCCGGATCCGGTCCGGTTTTTGCGCGGCGGCCCCCGAGCCGGTCTGGTTTTTGCGCGGCGGCCCGTTCCGTGGGCCGGATCCGGTCCGGTTTTTGCGCGGCGGCCCCGATACGGTCCGGTTTTTGCGCGGCGGCCCGTTCCGTGCGCCGCATCCGGTCCGGTTTTTGCGCGGCGGCCCCGATCCGGTCCGGTTTTTGCGCGGCGGCCCCGATCCGCTCCGGTTTTTGCGCGGCGGCCCATTCCGCGGGCCGCATCCGCTCCGGTTTTTGCGCGGCGGCCCCGATCATGTCCGGTTTTTGCGCGGCGGCCCGTTCCGCGGGCCGCATCCGGTCCGGTTTTTGCGCGGCGGCCCCGAGCCGGTCTGGTTTTTGCGCGGCGGCCCGTTCCGTGGGCCGCATCCGGTCCGGTTTTTGCGCGGCGGCCCCGATCCGGTCCGGTTTTTGCGCGGCGGCCCGTTCCGCGGGCCGGATCCGCTCCGGTTTTTGCGCGGCGGCCCCGAACCGCTCCGGTTTTTGTGCGGCAGCCCGTTCCGCGGGCCGGATCTGGTCCGGTTTTTGCGCGGCGGCCCGTTCCGCGGGCCGGATCCGCTCCGGTTTTTGCGCGGCGGCCCCGATCCGCTCCGGTTTTTGCGCGGTGGCCCCGAGCCGGTCCGTTTTTTGCGCGGCGGCCCGTTCCGCGGGCCGGATCCGGTCCGGTTTTTGCGCGGCGGCCCCGATCCGGTCCGGTTTTTGCGCGGTGGCCCGTTCCGCGGGCCGCATCCGCTCCGGTTTTTGCGCGGCGGCCCCGAGCCGGTCCGGTTTTTGCGCGGCGGTCCGTTCCGCGGGCCGCATCCGCTCCGGCTTTTGTGCGGCGGCCCCGATCCGGTCCGGTTTTTGCGCGGCGGCCCCGATCCTGTCCGGTTTTTGCGCGGCGGCACCCATCCGCTCCGGTTTTTGCGCGGCGGCCCGTTCTGCGGGCCGCATCCGCTCCGGTTTTTGCGCGGCGGCACCGAGCCGGTCCGGTTTTTGCGCGGCAGCCCGTTCCGCGGGCCGCATCCGCTCCGGTTTTTGCACGGCGGCACCGAGCCGCTCCGGTTTTTGTGCGGCGGCCCCGATCCTGTCCGGTTTTTGCGCGAAGGCCCTTTCGGCGGTCCGGATCCGCTCAGGTTTTTGCGCGGCGGCCCCCATCCGCTCCGGTTTTTGAGCGGCGGCCCGGATCCGCTCTGGTTATTGCGCGGCGGCCCGTTCCGCAGGCCGGATCCGCTCCGGTTTTTGCGCGGCGGCCCGTTCCGCGGGCCGGATCCGGTCCGGTTTTTGCGCGGCGGCCCCGATCCGCTCCGGTTTTTGCGCGGCGGCCCGTTCCGCGGGCCGGATCCGCTCCGCTTTTTGCGCGGTGGCTCCGATCCGCTCCGGTTTTTGCGCGGCGGCCCCTTCCGTGAGCCGCATCCGGTCCGGTTTTTGCGCGGCGGCCCCGATCCGGTCCGGTTTCTGCGCGGCGGCCCGTTCCGCGGGCCGGATCCGGTCCGGTTTTTGCGTGGCGGCCCCGACCGGTCCGGTTTTTGCGCGGCGGTCCGTTCCGCGGGCCGGATCCGCTCCGGTTTTTGCGCGGTGGCCCCGATCCGGTCCGGTTTTTGCGCGGCGGCCCGTTGCGCGGGCTGGATCCGGTCCGGTTTTTGCGCGGCGGCCCCGATCCGCTCCGGTTTTTGTGCGGCAGCCCGTTCCGCGGGCCGGATCCGCTCCGGTTTTTGCGCGGCGGCCCCGATCCGGTCAGGTTTTTGCGCGGTGGCCCGTTCCGCGGCCCGCATCCGCTCCGGTTTTTGTGCGGCGGCCCCGATCCGCTCCGGTTTTTGCGCGGCGGCCCGTTCCGCGGGCCGGATCCGCTCCGGTTTTTGCGCGGCGGCCCCGATCCCGTACGGTTTTTGCTTGACAGCCCGTTCCGCGGGCCGGATCCTGTCCGGTTTTTGCGCGGCGGCCCCGATCCGGTCCGGTTTTTGCGCGGCGGCCCGTTCCGCGGGCCGGATCCGCTCCGGTTTTTGCGCGGCAGCCCCGATCCGCGGGCCGGATCCCGTCCGGTTTTTGCACGGCGGCCCGTTCCGCGGGACGGATCGGCTCCGGTTTTTGCGCGGCAGCCCCGATCCGGTCCGGTTTTTGCGCGGCGGCCCGTTCCGCGGGCCGGATCCGCTCCGGTTTTTGCGCGGCGGCCCCGAGCCGGTCCGGTTTTTGCACGGCGGTCAGTTCCGCAGGCCGCATCCCCTCCGATTTTTGTGCGGCGGCCCCATTCCGGTCTGGTTTTTGCGCGGCGGCACGTTCCGCGGGCCGGATCCGCTCCGGTTTTTGCGCGGCGGCCCCGATCCGGTCCGGTTTTTGCGCCGCGGCCCTTTCCGCGGGCCGGATCCGCTCCGGTTTTTGCGCGGCGGAACCGATCCGGTCCGGTTTTTGCGCGGCGGCCCGTTCCGCGGGCCGGATCCGCTCCGGTTTTTGTGCGGCGGCCCCGATCCGGTCCGGTTCTTGCGCGGCGGCCCGTTCCGCGGGCCGGATCCGCTCCGGTTTTTGCGCGGCGGCCGCGATCCGGTCCGGTTTTTGCGCGGCGGCCCGTTCCGCGGGCCGGATCCGGTCCGGTTTTTGCGCGGCGGCCCCGATCCGGTCCGGTTTTTGCGCGGTGGCCCGTTCCGCGGGCCGGATCCGGTCCGGTTTTTGCGCGGCGGCCCGTTCCGCCGGCCGGATCCACTCCGGTTTTTGCGCGGCGGCCCCGATCCGCTCCGGTTTTTGCGCGGCGGCCCGTTCCGCGGGCCGCATCCGCTCCGGTTTTTGCGCGGCGGCCCCGATCCGCTCCGGTTTTTGCGCAGCGGCCCGTTCCGCGGGCCGGATCCGCTCCGGTTTTTGCGCGGCGGCCCCGATCCGGTCTGGTTCTTGCGCGGCGGCCCGTTCCGCGGGCCGGATTCGCTCCGTTTTTTGCGCGGCGGCCCCGATCCGGTCCGGTTTTTGCGCGGCGGCCCGTTCCGCGGGCCGGATCCGCTCCGGTTTTTGCGCGGTGGCCCCGATCCGGTCCGGTTTTTGCGCGGCGGCCCGTTCCGCGGGCTGGATCCGCTCCGGTTTTTGCACGGCGGCCCCGATCCGCTCTGGTTTTTGCGCGGCAGTGCGTTCCGCGGGCCGGATCCGGTCCGGTTTTTGCGCGGCGGCCCCGATCCGGTCCGGTTTTTGCGCGGTGGCCCGTTCCGCGGGCCGGATCCGCTCCGGTTTTTGCGCGGCGGCCCGTTCCGCGGGCCGGATCCGCTCCGGTTTTTGCGCGGCGGCCCGTTCCGCGGCGTGGATCCGCTCCGGTTTTTGCGCGGCGGCCCCGATCCGCTCCGGTTTTTGCGCGGCAGCCCGTTCCGCGGGCCGGATCCAGTCCGGTTTTTGCGCGGCGGCCCCGATCCGGTCCGGTTTTTGTGCGGCGGCCCGTTCCGCGGGCCGGATCCGCTCCGGTTTTTGCGCGGCGGCCCCGATCCGCTCCGGTTTTTGCGCGGCGGCCCGTTCCGCGGGCCGCATCCGGTCCGGTTTTTGCGCGGCAGCCCCGATCCGCGGGCCGGATCCCGTCCGGTTTTTGCACGGCGGCCCGTTCCGCGGGCCGGATCCGCTCCGGTTTTTGCGCGGCGGCCCGTTCCGCGTGCCGGATCCGGTCCGGTTTTTGCGCGGCGGCCCCCATCCGCTCCGGTTTTTGAGCGGCAGCCCGTTCCGCGGGCCGGATCCGCTCCGGTTTTTGCGCGGCGGCCCCGATCCGCTCCGGTTTTTGCGCGGCGGCCCGTTCCGCGGGCCGGATCCAGTCCGGTTTTTGCGCGGCGGCCCCGATCCGCTCCGGTTTTTGCGCGGCGGTCAGTTCCGCAGGCCGCATCCCCTCCGGTTTTTGTGCGGCGGCCCCATTCCGGTCTGGTTTTTGCGCGGCGGCCCGTTCCGCGGGCCGCATCCGCTCCGGTTTTTGCGCGGCGGCCCCGATCCGGTCCGGTTTTTGCGTGGCGACCCGTTCCGCGGGCCGGATCCGCTCCGGTTTTTGCGCGGCGGCCCCCATCCGCTCCGGTTTTTGCACGGCGGCCCATTCCGCGGGCCGGATCCGCTCCGGTTTTTGCGCGGCAGCCCCGATCCGGTCTGGTTTTTGCGCGGCGGTCCGTTCCGCGGGCCGCATCCGCTCCGGTTTTTGTGCGGCGGCCCCGATCCGGTCTGGTTCTTGCGCGGCGGCCCGTTCCGCGGGCCGGATCCACTCCGGTTTTTGCGCAGCGGCCCCATTCCGGTCTGGTTTTTGCGCGGCGGCCCCGATCCGCTCCGGTTTTTGCGCGGCGGCCCGTTCCGCGGGCCGCATCCGGTCCGGTTTTTGCGCGGCAGCCCCGATCCGCGGGCCGGATCCCGTCCGGTTTTTGCGTGGCGGCCCGTTCCGCGGGCCGGATCCGCTCCGGTTTTTGCGCGGCGGCCCGTTCCGCGTGCCGGATCCGCTCCGGTTTTTGCGCGGCAGCCCCGATCCGCGGGCCGGATCCCGTCCGGTTTTTGCACGGCGGCCCGTTCCGCGGGACGGATCGGCTCCGGTTTTTGCGCGGCAGCCCCGATCCGGTCCGGTTTTTGCGCGGCGGCCCGTTCCGCGGGCCGGATCCGCTCCGGTTTTTGCGCGGCGGCCCCGAGCCGGTCCGGTTTTTGCACGGCGGTCAGTTCCGCAGGCCGCATCCCCTCCGATTTTTGTGCGGCGGCCCCATTCCGGTCTGGTTTTTGCGCGGCGGCACGTTCCGCGGGCCGGATCCGCTCCGGTTTTTGCGCGGCGGCCCCGATCCGGTCCGGTTTTTGCGCCGCGGCCCTTTCCGCGGGCCGGATCCGCTCCGGTTTTTGCGCGGCGGAACCGATCCGGTCCGGTTTTTGCGCGGCGGCCCGTTCCGCGGGCCGGATCCGCTCCGGTTTTTGTGCGGCGGCCCCGATCCGGTCCGGTTCTTGCGCGGCGGCCCGTTCCGCGGGCCGGATCCGCTCCGGTTTTTGCGCGGCGGCCGCGATCCGGTCCGGTTTTTGCGCGGCGGCCCGTTCCGCGGGCCGGATCCGGTCCGGTTTTTGCGCGGCGGCCCCGATCCGGTCCGGTTTTTGCGCGGTGGCCCGTTCCGCGGGCCGGATCCGGTCCGGTTTTTGCGCGGCGGCCCGTTCCGCCGGCCGGATCCACTCCGGTTTTTGCGCGGCGGCCCCGATCCGCTCCGGTTTTTGCGCGGCGGCCCGTTCCGCGGGCCGCATCCGCTCCGGTTTTTGCGCGGCGGCCCCGATCCGCTCCGGTTTTTGCGCAGCGGCCCGTTCCGCGGGCCGGATCCGCTCCGGTTTTTGCGCGGCGGCCCCGATCCGGTCTGGTTCTTGCGCGGCGGCCCGTTCCGCGGGCCGGATTCGCTCCGTTTTTTGCGCGGCGGCCCCGATCCGGTCCGGTTTTTGCGCGGCGGCCCGTTCCGCGGGCCGGATCCGCTCCGGTTTTTGCGCGGTGGCCCCGATCCGGTCCGGTTTTTGCGCGGCGGCCCGTTCCGCGGGCTGGATCCGCTCCGGTTTTTGCACGGCGGCCCCGATCCGCTCTGGTTTTTGCGCGGCAGTGCGTTCCGCGGGCCGGATCCGGTCCGGTTTTTGCGCGGCGGCCCCGATCCGGTCCGGTTTTTGCGCGGTGGCCCGTTCCGCGGGCCGGATCCGCTCCGGTTTTTGCGCGGCGGCCCGTTCCGCGGGCCGGATCCGCTCCGGTTTTTGCGCGGCGGCCCGTTCCGCGGCGTGGATCCGCTCCGGTTTTTGCGCGGCGGCCCCGATCCGCTCCGGTTTTTGCGCGGCAGCCCGTTCCGCGGGCCGGATCCAGTCCGGTTTTTGCGCGGCGGCCCCGATCCGGTCCGGTTTTTGTGCGGCGGCCCGTTCCGCGGGCCGGATCCGCTCCGGTTTTTGCGCGGCGGCCCCGATCCGCTCCGGTTTTTGCGCGGCGGCCCGTTCCGCGGGCCGCATCCGGTCCGGTTTTTGCGCGGCAGCCCCGATCCGCGGGCCGGATCCCGTCCGGTTTTTGCACGGCGGCCCGTTCCGCGGGCCGGATCCGCTCCGGTTTTTGCGCGGCGGCCCGTTCCGCGTGCCGGATCCGGTCCGGTTTTTGCGCGGCGGCCCCCATCCGCTCCGGTTTTTGAGCGGCAGCCCGTTCCGCGGGCCGGATCCGCTCCGGTTTTTGCGCGGCGGCCCCGATCCGCTCCGGTTTTTGCGCGGCGGCCCGTTCCGCGGGCCGGATCCAGTCCGGTTTTTGCGCGGCGGCCCCGATCCGCTCCGGTTTTTGCGCGGCGGTCAGTTCCGCAGGCCGCATCCCCTCCGGTTTTTGTGCGGCGGCCCCATTCCGGTCTGGTTTTTGCGCGGCGGCCCGTTCCGCGGGCCGCATCCGCTCCGGTTTTTGCGCGGCGGCCCCGATCCGGTCCGGTTTTTGCGTGGCGACCCGTTCCGCGGGCCGGATCCGCTCCGGTTTTTGCGCGGCGGCCCCCATCCGCTCCGGTTTTTGCACGGCGGCCCATTCCGCGGGCCGGATCCGCTCCGGTTTTTGCGCGGCAGCCCCGATCCGGTCTGGTTTTTGCGCGGCGGTCCGTTCCGCGGGCCGCATCCGCTCCGGTTTTTGTGCGGCGGCCCCGATCCGGTCTGGTTCTTGCGCGGCGGCCCGTTCCGCGGGCCGGATCCACTCCGGTTTTTGCGCAGCGGCCCCATTCCGGTCTGGTTTTTGCGCGGCGGCCCCGATCCGCTCCGGTTTTTGCGCGGCGGCCCGTTCCGCGGGCCGCATCCGGTCCGGTTTTTGCGCGGCAGCCCCGATCCGCGGGCCGGATCCCGTCCGGTTTTTGCGTGGCGGCCCGTTCCGCGGGCCGGATCCGCTCCGGTTTTTGCGCGGCGGCCCGTTCCGCGTGCCGGATCCGGTCCGGTTTTTGCGCGGCGGCCCCCATCCGCTCCGGTTTTTGAGCGGCGGCCCGTTCCGCGGGCCGGATCCGCTCCGGTTTTTGCGCGGCGGCCCCGATCCGGTCAGGTTTTTGCGCGGCGGCCCGTTCCGCGGGCTGGATCCGCTCCGGTTTTTGCGCGGCGGCCCCGATCCGCTCCGGTTTTTGCGCGGCGGTCAGTTCCGCAGGCCGCATCCCCTCCGGTTTTTGTGCGGCGGCCCCATTCCGCTCCGGTTTTTGCACGGCGGCCCATTCCGCGGGCCGGATCCGCTCCGGTTTTTGCGCGGCAGCCCCGATCCGGTCTGGTTTTTGCGCGGCGGTCCGTTCCGCGGGCCGCATCCGCTCCGGTTTTTGTGCGGCGGCCCCGATCCGGTCTGGTTCTTGCGCGGCGGCCCGTTCCGCGGGCCGGATCCACTCCGGTTTTTGCGCGGCGGCCCCATTCCGGTCTGGTTTTTGCGCGGCGGCACGTTCCGCGGGCCGGATCCGCTCCGGTTTTTGCGCGGCGGCCCCGATCCGGTCCGGTTTTTGCGCCGCGGCCCTTTCCGCGGGCCGGATCCGCTCCGGTTTTTGCGCGGCGGAACCGATCCGCTCCGGTTTTTGCGCGGCGGCCCGTTCCGCGGCGTGGATCCGCTCCGGTTTTTGCGCGGCGGCCCCGATCCGGTCTGGTTTTTGCGCGGCGGTCCGTTCCGCGGGCTGGATCCGCTCCGGTTTTTGTGCGGCGGCCCCGATCCGGTCTGGTTCTTGCGCGGCGGCCCGTTCCGCGGGCCGGATTCGCTCCGGTTTTTGCGCGGCGGCCCCGATCCGCTCCGGTTTTTGCGCGGCGGCCCGTTCCGCGGGCCGGATCCGGTCCGGTTTTTGCGCGGCGGCCCCGATCCGGTCCGGTTTTTGCGCGGCGGCCCGTTCCTCGGGCCGGATCCGCTCCGGTTTTTGCGCGGCGGCCCCGATCCGCTCCGGTTTTTGCGCGGCGGCCCGTTCCGCGGGCCGGATCCGCTCCGGTTTTTGCACGGCGGCCCCGATCCGCTCTGGTTTTTGCGCGGCGGCCCGTTCCGCGGGCCGGATCCGGTCCGGTTTTTGCGCGGCGGCCCCGATCCGCTCCGATTTCTGCGCGGTGGCCCGTTCCGCGGGCCGGATCCGGTCCGGTTTTTGCGCGGCGGCCCGTTCCGCGGGCCGGATCCACTCCGGTTTTTGCGCGGCGGCCCCGATCCGCTCCGGTTTTTGCGCGGCGGCCCGTTCCGCGGGCCGGATCCGCTCCGGTTTTTGCGCGGTGGCCCCGATCCGCTCCGGTTTTTGCGCAGCGGCCCGTTCCGCGGGCCACATCCGGTCCGGTTTTTGCGCGGCGGCCCCGATCCGGTCTGGTTCTCGCGCGGCGGCCCGTTCCGCGGGCCGGATTCGCTCCGGTTTTTGCGCGGCGGCCCCGATCCGGTCCGGTTTTTGCGCGGCGGCCCGTTCCGCGGGCTGGATCCGCTCCGGTTTTTGCACGGCGGCCCCGATCCGCTCTGGTTTTTGCGCGGCAGTGCGTTCCGCGGGCCGGATCCGGTCCGGTTTTTGCGCGGCGGCCCCGATCCGCTCCGGTTTTTGCGCGGTGGCCCGTTCCGCGGGCCGGATCCGCTCCGGTTTTTGCGCGGCGGCCCGTTCCGCCGGCCGGATCCGCTCCGGTTTTTGCGCGGTGGCCCGTTCCGCGGCGTGGATCCGCTCCGGGTTTTGCGCGGCGGCCCCGATCCGCTCCGGTTTTTGCGCGGCAGCCCGTTCCGCGGGCCGGATCCAGTCCGGTTTTTGCGCGGCGGCCCCGATCCGGTCCGGTTTTTGTGCGGCGGCCCGTTCCGCGGGCCGGATCCGCTCCGGTTTTTGCGCGGCGGCCCCGATCCGGTCCGGTTTTTGCGCGGCGGCCCGTTCCGCGGGCCGGATCCGGTCCGGTTTTTGCGCGGCGGCACCGAGCCGGTCCGGTTTTTGCGCGGCGGCCCGTTCCGCGGGCCGGATCCGCTCCGGTTTTTGCGCGGCGGCACCGAGCCGGTCCGGTTTTTGCACGGCGGCTCGTTCCGCGGGCCGGATCCGCTCCGGTTTTTGCGCGGCGGCCCGTTCCGCGTGCCGGATCCGGTCCGGTTTTTGCGCGGCGGCCCCCATCCGCTCCGGTTTTTGCGCGGCGGCCCGTTCCGCGGGCCGGATCCGCTCCGGTTTTTGCGCGGCGGCCCCGATCCGGTCCGGTTTTTGCGCGGCGGCCCGTTCCGCGGGCCGGATCCGCTCCGGTTTTTGCGCGGCGGCCCCGAGCCGCTCCGGTTTTTGCGCAGCGGTCAGTTCCGCAGGCCGCATCCCCTCCGGTTTTTGTGCGGCGGCCCCATTCCGGTCTGGTTTTTGCGCGGCGGCCCGTTCCGCGGGCCGCATCCGCTCCGGTTTTTGCGCGGCGGCCCCGAGCCGCTCCGGTTTTTGCGTGGCGGCCCGTTCCGCGGGCCGGATCCGCTCCGGTTTTTGCGCGGCGGCCCCCATCCGCTCCGGTTTTTGCACGGCGGCCCATTCCGCGGGCCGGATCCGCTCCGGTTTTTGCGCGGCAGCCCCGATCCGGTCTGGTTTTTGCGCGGCGATCCGTTCCGCGGGCCGCATCCGCTCCGGTTTTTGTGCGGCGGCCCCGATCCGGTCTGGTTCTTGCGCGGCGGCCCGTTCCGCGGGCCGGATCCACTCCGGTTTTTGCGCGGCGGCCCCGATCCGGTCCGGTTTTTGCGCGGCGGCCCGTTCCGCGGGCCGGATCCGCTCCGGTTTTTGCGCGGCGGCCCCGATCCGGTCCGGTTTTTGCGCGGCGGCCCGTTCCGCGGGCTGGATCCGGTCCGGTTTTTGCGCGGCGGCCCCGATCCGCTCTGGTTTTTGCGCGGCAGTGCGTTCCGCGGGCCGGATCCGGTCCGGTTTTTGCGCGGCGGCCCCGATCCGGTCCGGTTTTTGCGCGGTGGCCCGTTCCGCGGGCCGGATCCGGTCCGGTTTTTGCGCGGCGGCCCTTTCCGCCGGCCGGATCCGGTCCGGTTTTTGCGCGGCGGCCCGTTCCGCGGCCCCGATCCGCTCCGGTTTTTGCGCGGCGGCCCCGATCCGCTCCGGTTTTTGCGCGGCAGCCCGTTCCGCGGGCCGGATCCGCTCCGGTTTTTGCGCGGCGGCCCCGATCCGGTCCGGTTTCTGTGCGGCGGCCCGTTCCGCAGGCCGGATCCGCTCCGGTTTTTGCACGGCGGCCCCGATCCGCTCCGGTTTTTGCGCGGCGGCCCGTTCCGCGGGCCGGATCCGGTCCGGTTTTTGCGCGGCGGCACCGAGCCGGTCCGGTTTTTGCGCGGCGGCCCATTCCGCGGGCCGGATCCGGTCCGGTTTTTGCGCGGCAGCCCCGATCCGCGGGCCGGATCCCATCCGGTTTTTGCACGGCGGCCCGTTCCGCGGGCCGGATCCGCTCCGGTTTTTGCGCGGCGGCCCGTTCCGCGTGCCGGATCCGGTCCGGTTTTTGCGCGGCGGCCCCGATCCGGTCCGGTTTTTTGCGCGGCGGCCCGTTCCGCGGGCCGCATCCGCTCCGGTTTTTGCGCGGCGGCCCCGATCCGGTCCGGTTTTTGCGCGGCGGCCCGTTCCGCGGGCTGGATCCGCTCCGGTTTTTGCGCGGCGGCCCCGAGCCGCTCCGGTTTTTGCGCGGCGGTCAGTTCCGCAGGCCGCATCCCCTCCAATTTTTGTGCGGCGGCCCCATTCCGGTCTGGTTTTTGCGCGGCGGCCCGTTCCGCGGGCCGCATCCGCTCCGGTTTTTGCGCGGCGGCCCCGATCCGGTCCGGTTTTTGCGTGGCGGCCCGTTCCGCGGGCCGGATCCGCTCCGGTTTTTGCGCGGCGGCCCCCATCCGCTCCGGTTTTTGCACGGCGGCCCATTCCGCGGGCCGGATCCGCTCCGGTTTTTGCGCGGCAGCCCCGATCCGGTCTGGTTTTTGCGCGGCGGTCCGTTCCGCGGGCCGCATCCGCTCCGGTTTTTGCGCGGCGGCCCCGATCCGGTCTGGTTCTTGCGCGGCGGCCCGTTCCGCGGGCCGGATCCACTCCGGTTTTTGCGCGGCGGCCCCGATCCGGTCTGGTTCTTGCACGGCGGCCCGTTCCGCGGGCCGGATCCACTCCGGTTTTTGCGCGGTGGCTCCGATCCGGTCCGGTTTTTGCCCGGCGGCCCGTTCCGTGGGCCGCATCCGGTCCGGTTTTTGCGCGGCGGCCCCGATACGGTCCGGTTTTTGCGCGGCAGCCCGTTCCGCGGTCCGGAGCCGGTCCGGTTTTTGCACGGCGGCACCGATCCACTCCGGTTTTTGCGCGGCGGCCCGTTCCGCGGGCCGGATCCGCTCCAGCTTTTGCGCGGCGGCCGCAGTCCGGTCCGGTTTTTGCGCGGTGGCCACGAGCCGGTCCGGTTTTTGCGCCGTGGCCCGTTATGCGGGCCGGTTCCGCTCCGGTTTTTGCGCGGCGTCCCCGATCCGCTCCGGTTTTTGCGCCGCGGCCCGTTCCGCGGGCCGGATCCGGTCCAGTTTTTGCGCGGCGGCCCCGATCCTGTCCGGTTTTTGCGCGGCGGCCCGTTCCGCGGGCCGGATCCGCTCCGGTTTTTGCGCGGTGGCCCCGAGCCGGATCCCGTCCGGTTTTTGCGCGGTGGCCCCGATCCGGTCCGGTTTTTGCGCGGCGGCCCGTTCCGCGGGCCGGATCCGCTCCGGTTTTTGCGCGGCGGCCCCGATCCGCTCCGGTTTTTGCGCGGTGGCCCCGAGCCGGTCCGTTTTTTGCGCGGCGGCCCGTTCCGCGGGCCGGATCCGCTCCGGTTTTTGCGCGGCGGCCCCGATCCGGTCCGGTTTTTGCGCGGCGGCCCGTTCCGCGGGCCGGATCCGCTCTGGTTTTTGCGCGGCGGCCCGTTCCACGGGACGGATCCAGTCCGGTTTTTGCGCGGCAGCCCCGATCATGTCCGGTTTTTGCGCGGCGGCCCGTTCCGCGGGCCGGATCCGGTCCGGTTTTTGCGCGGCGGCCCCCGAGCCGGTCTGGTTTTTGCGCGGCGGCCCGTTCCGTGGGCCGGATCCGGTCCGGTTTTTGCGCGGCGGCCCCGATACGGTCCGGTTTTTGCGCGGCGGCCCGTTCCGTGCGCCGCATCCGGTCCGGTTTTTGCGCGGCGGCCCCGATCCGGTCCGGTTTTTGCGCGGCGGCCCCGATCCGCTCCGTTTTTTGCGCGGCGGCCCGTTCCGCGGGCCGCATCCGCTCCGGTTTTTGCGCGGCGGCCCCGATCATGTCCGGTTTTTGCGCGGCGGCCCGTTCCGCGGGCCGCATCCGGTCCGGTTTTTGCGCGGCGGCCCCGAGCCGGTCTGGTTTTTGCGCGGCGGCCCGTTCCGTGGGCCGGATCCGGTCCGGTTTTTGCGCGGTGGCCCCGATCCGGTCCGGTTTTTGCGCGGCGGCCCGTTCCGCGGGCCGGATCCGCTCCGGTTTTTGCGCGGCGGCCCCGATCCGCTCTGGTTTTTGCGCGGCAGTGCGTTCCGCGGGCCGGATCCGGTCCGGTTTTTGCGCGGCGGCCCCGATCCGGTCCGGTTTTTGCGCGGTGGCCCGTTCCGCGGGCCGGATCCGGTCCGGTTTTTGCGCGGCGGCCCTTTCCGCCGGCCGGATCCGGTCCGGTTTTTGCGCGGCGGCCCGTTCCGCGGCCTGGATCCGCTCCGGTTTTTGCGCGGCGGCCCCGATCCGCTCCGGTTTTTAGCGGCAGCCCGTTCCGCGGGCCGCATCCGCTCCGGTTTTTGCACGGCGGCCCCGATCCGCTCCGGTTTTTGCGCGGCGGCCCGTTCCGCGGGCCGGATCCGGTCCGGTTTTTGCGCGGCGGCACCGAGCCGGTCCGGTTTTTGCGCGGCGGCCCGTTCCGCGGGCTGGATCCGCTCCGGTTTTTGCGCGGCGGCCCCGAGCCGCTCCGGTTTTTGCGCGGCGGTCAGTTCCGCAGGCCGCATCCCCTCCAATTTTTGTGCGGCGGCCCCATTCCGGTCTGGTTTTTGCGCGGCGGCCCGTTCCGCGGGCCGCATCCGCTCCGGTTTTTGCGCGGCGGCCCCGATCCGGTCCGGTTTTTGCGTGGCGGCCCGTTCCGCGGGCCGGATCCGCTCCGGTTTTTGCGCGGCGGCCCCCATCCGCTCCGGTTTTTGCACGGCAGCCCGTTCCGCGGGCCGGAGCCGGTCCGGTTTTTGCACGGCGGCCCCGATCCGGTCTGGTTTTTGCGCGGCGGTCCGTTCCGCGGGCCGCATCCGCTCCGGTTTTTGTGCGGCGGCCCCGATCCGGTCTGGTTCTTGCGCGGCGGCCCGTTCCGCGGGCCGGATCCACTCCGGTTTTTGCGCGGCGGCCCCGATCCGGTCTGGTTCTTGCACGGCGGCCCGTTCCGTGGGCCGGATCCACTCCGGTTTTTGCGCGGTGGCTCCGATCCGGTCCGGTTTTTGCCCGGCGGCCCGTTCCGTGGGCCGCATCCGGTCCGGTTTTTGCGCGGCGGCCCCGATACGGTCCGGTTTTTGCGCGGCAGCCCGTTCCGCGGTCCGGAGCCGGTCCGGTTTTTGCACGGCGGCACCGATCCACTCCGGTTTTTGCGCGGCGGCCCGTTCCGCGGGCCGGATCCGCTCCAGCTTTTGCGCGGCGGCCGCAGTCCGGTCCGGTTTTTGCGCGGTGGCCACGAGCCTGTCCGGTTTTTGCGCCGTGGCCCGTTATGCGGGCCGGTTCCGCTCCGGTTTTTGCGCGGCGTCCCCGATCCGCTCCGGTTTTTGCGCCGCGGCCCGTTCCGCGGGCCGGATCCGGTCCAGTTTTTGCGCGGCGGCCCCGATCCTGTCCGGTTTTTGCGCGGCGGCCCGTTCCGCGGGCCGGATCCGCTCCGGTTTTTGCGCGGTGGCCCCGAGCCGGATCCCGTCCGATTTTTGCGCGGTGGCCCCGATCGGGTCCGGTTTTTGCGCGGCGGCCCGTTCCGCGGGCCGGATCCGCTCCGGTTTTTGCGCGGCGGCCCCGATCCGCTCCGGTTTTTGCGCGGTGGCCCCGAGCCGGTCCGGTTTTTGCGCGGCGGCCCGTTCCGCGGGCCGGATCCGCTCCGGTTTTTGCGCGGCGGCCCCGATCCGCTCCGGTTTTTGTGCGGCAGCCCGTTCCGCGGGCCGGATCTGGTCCGGTTTTTGCACGGCGGCCCCGATCCGCTCCGGTTTTTGCGCGGCGGCCCGTTCCGCGGGCCGGATCCGCTCCGGTTTTTGCGCGTCGGCCCCGATCCGCTCCGGTTTTTGCGCGGCGGCCCGTTCTGCGGGCCGGATCCGCTCCGGTTTTTGCGCGGCGGCCCCGATCCGCTCCGGTTTTTGCGCGGCGGCCCGTTCCGCGGGCCGCATCCGCTCCGGTTTTTGCGCGGCGGCCCCGATCCGGTCCGGTTTTTGCGCGGAGGCCCATTCCGCGGGCCGGATCCGCTCCGGTTTTTGCGCGTCGGCCCCGATCCGGTCCGGTTTTTGCGCGGCAGCCCGTTCCGCGGGCCGGAGCCGGTCCGGTTTTTGCACGGCGGCCCCGATCCGCTCCGGTTTTTGCGCGGCGGCCCGTTCCGCGGGCCGGATCCGCTCTGGTTTTTGCGCGGCGGCCCGTTCCACGGGACGGATCCAGTCCGGTTTTTGCGCGGCAGCCCCGATCATGTCCGGTTTTTGCGCGGCGGCCCGTTCCGCGGGCCGGATCCGGTCCGGTTTTTGCGCGGCGGCCCCGAGCCGGTCTGGTTTTTGCGCGGCGGCCCGTTCCGTGGGCCGGATCCGCTCCGGTTTTTGCGCGGCGGCCCCGATCCGCTCCGGTTTTTGCGCGGCGGCCCGTTCCGTGCGCCGCATCCGGTCCGGTTTTTGCGCGGCGGCCCCGATCCGCTCCGGTTTTTGCGCGGCGGCCCCTTCCGCGGGCCGGATCCAGTCCGGTTTTTGCGCGGCGGCCCCGAGCCACTCCGGTTTTTGCGCGGCGGCCCATTCCGCGGGCCGCATCCGGTCCGGTTTTTGCACGGCGGCCCCGAGCCGGTCTGGTTTTTGCGCGGCGGCCCGTTCCGTGGGCCGGATCCGGTCCGGTTTTTGCGCGGCGGCCCCGATCCGCTCCGGTTTTTGCGCGGCGGCCCGTTCCGCGGGCCGGATCCGCTCCGGTTTTTGCGCGGCGGCCCCGATCCGCTCCGGTTTTTGTGCGGCAGCCCGTTCCGCGGGCCGGATCTGGTCCGGTTTTTGCACGGCGGCCCCGATCCGGTCCGGTTTTTGCACGGCGGCCCGTTCCGCGGGCTGGATCCGGTCCGGTTTTTGCGCGGCGGCCCCGAGCCGCTCCGGTTTTTGCGCGGCGGCCCGTTCTGCGGGCCGCATCCGCTCCGGTTTTTGCGCGGCGTCCACGATCCGGTCCGGTTTTTGCGCGGCGACCCGTTCCGCGGGCCGGATCCAGTCCGGTTTTTGCGCGATGGCCCCGATCCGCTCCGGTTTTTGCGCGGCGGCCCGTTCCGCGGGCCGGATCCGCTCCGGTTTTTGCGCGGCAGCCCCGATCCGGTCCGGTTTTTGCGCGGCAGCCCGTTCCGCGGGCCGGAGCCGGTCCGGTTTTTGCACGGCGGCCCCGATCCGCTCCGGTTTTTGCGCGGCGGCCCGTTCCGCGGGCCCCGATCCGCTCCGGTTTTTGCGCGGCGGCCCCTATCCGCTCCGGTTTTTGCGCGGCGGCCCGTTCCGCGGGCCGGATCCGCTCCGGTTTTTGCGCGGCGGCCCCGATCCGGTCCGGTTTTTGCGCGGCAGCCCGTTCCGCGGGCCGGAGCCGGTCCGGTTTTTGCGCGGCGGCCCCGATACGGTCTGGTTTTTGCGCGGCGGCCCGTTCCGCGGGCCGGAGCCGGTCCGGTTTTTGCACGGCGGCCCCGATCCGCTCCGGTTTTTGCGCGGCGGCCCGTTCCGCGGGCCGGATCCGCTCCGGTTTTTGCGCGGCGGCCCCGATCCGCTCCGGTTTTTGCGCGGCGGCCCGTTCCGCGGGCTGGATCCGCTCCGGTTTTTGCGCGGTGACCCCGATCCGGTCCGGTTTTTGCGCGGCGGCCCGTTCCGCGGGCCGGATCCGCTCCGGTTTTTGCGCGGCGGCTCCGAGCCGGTCTGGTTTTTGCGCGGCGGTCCGTTCCGCGGGCCGCATCCGCTCCGGTTTTTGCGCGGCGCCCCCGATCCGGTCCGGTTTTTGCGCGGCGGCCCGTTCCGATGGCCGCATCCGCTCCGGTTTTTGCGCGGCGGCCCCGATCCGGTCCGGTTTTTGCGCGGCGGCCCCGATCCGCTCCGGTTTTTGCGCGGTGGCCCGTTCCGCGGGCCGGAGCCGGTCCGGTTTTTGCGCGGCGGCCCCGATCCGGTCCGGTTTTTGCGCGGCGGCCCGTTCCGCGGGCCGCATCCGCTCCGGTTTTTGCGCGGCGGCCTGTTCCGCTGGCCGCATCCGGTCCGGTTTTTGTGCGGCGGCCCCGATCCGCTCCGGTTTTTGCGCGGCGGCCCGTTCCGCGGGCTGGATCCGCTCCGGTTTTTGCGCGGCGGCCCCGATGCGCTCCGGTTTTTGTGCGGCGGCCCGTTCCGTGGGCCGGATCAGCTCCGGTTTTTGCGCGGCGGCCGCGATACGGTCCGGTTTTTGCGCGGCGGCCCGTTCCGCGGGCCGGATCCGCTCCGGTTTTTGCGCGGTGGCTCCGATCCGGTCCGGTTTTTGCCCGGCGGCCCGTTCCGTGGGCCGCATCCGGTCCGGTTTTTGCGCGGCGGCCCCGATACGGTCCGGTTTTTGCGCGGCAGCCCGTTCCGCGGGCCAGAGCCGGTCCGGTTTTTGCACGGCGGCACCAATCCGGTCCGGTTTTTGCGCGGCGGCCGGTTCCGCGGGCCGGATCCGCTCCAGTTTTTGCGCGGCGGCCGCAGTCCGGTCCGGTTTTTGCGCGGTGGCCACGAGCCGGTCCGGTTTTTGCGCCGCGGCCCGTTATGCGGGCCGGTTCCGCTCCGGTTTTTGCGCGGCGTCCACGATCCGCTCCGGTTTTTGCGCGGCGGCCCGTTCCGCGGGCCGCATCCGCTCCGGTTTTTGCGCGGCGGCCCGTTCCGCGGGCCGGATCCGGTCCGGTTTTTGCACGGCAGCCCCGATCCTGTCCGGTTTTTGTGCGGCGGCCCGTTCCGTGGGCCGGATCCGGTCCGGTTTTTGCGCGGCGGCCCCGAGCCGGTCTGGTTTTTGCGCGGCGGCCCGTTCCGTGGGCCGCATCCCGTCCGGTTTTTGCGCGGCGGCCCCGAGCCGCTCCGGTTTTTGCGCGGCGGCCCGTTCCGCGGGCCGGATCCGCTCCGGTTTTTGCACGGCGGCCCCGATCCGGTCCGGTTTTTGCGCGGCGGCCCGTTCCGCGGGCCGGATCCGCTCTGGTTTTTGCGCGGCGGCCCCGATCCGCTCCGGTTTTTGTGCGGCAGCCCGTTCCGCGGGCCGCATCCGGTCCGGTTTTTGCGCGGCGGCCCCGATCCGCTCCGGTTTTTGCGCGGCGGCCCAGATCCGGTCCGGTTTTTGCGCGGCGGCCCGTTCCGTGCGCCGCATCCGCTCCGGTTTTTGCGCGGCGGCCCCGATCCGGTCCGGTTTTTGCGCGGCGGCCCGTTCCGCGGGCCGGATCCGCTCCGGTTTTTGCGCGGCGGCCCCGATCCGCTCCGGTTTTTGCGCGGCGGCCCGTTCCGCGGTTCGGATCCGCTCCGGTTTTTGCGCGGCAGCCCCGATCCGGTCCGGTTTTTGCGCGGCAGCCCGTTCCGCGGGCCGGAGCCGGTCCGGTTTTTGCACGGCGGCCCCGATCCGCTCCGGTTTTTGCGCGGCGGCCCGTTCCGCGGGCCGAATCCGCTCTGATTTTTGCGCGGCGGCCCGTTCCACGGGACGGATCCAGTCCTGTTTTTGCGCGGCAGCCCCGATCATGTCCGGTTTTTGCGCGGCGGCCCGTTCCGCGGGCCGGATCTTGTCCGGTTTTTGCGCGGCGGCCCCGAGCCGGTCTGGTTTTTGCGCGGCGGCCCGTTCCGTGGGCCGGATCCGCTCCGGTTTTTGCGCGGCAGCCCCGATACGGTCCGGTTTTTGCGCGGCGGCCCGTTCCGTGCGCCGCATCCGGTCCGGTTTTTGCGCGGCGGCCCCGATCCGGTCCGGTTTTTGCGCGGCGGCCCCTTCCGCGGGCCGGATCCAGTCCGGTTTTTGCGCGGCGGCCCCGATCCGGTCCGGTTTTTGCGCGGCGGCCCGTTCCGCGGGCCGGATCCGCTCCGGTTTTTGCGCGGCGGCCCCGATCCGCTCCGGTTTTTGTGCGGCAGCCCGTTCCGCGGACCGGATCTGGTCCGGTTTTTGCACGGCGGCCCCGATCCGCTCCGGTTTTTGCACGGCGGCCCGTTCCGCGGGCTGGATCCGCTCCGGTTTTTGCGCGGCGGCCCCGAGCCGCTCCGGTTTTTGCGCGGCGGCCCGTTCCGCGGGCCGCATCCGGTCCGGTTTTTGCGCGGCGGCCCCGATCCGCTCCGGTTTTTGCGCGGCGGCCCCTTCCGCGGGCCGGATCCAGTCCGGTTTTTGCGCGGCGGCCCCGAGCCACTCCGGTTTTTGCGCGGCGGCCCATTCCGCGGGCCGCATCCGGTCCGGTTTTTGCACGGCGGCCCCGAGCCGGTCTGGTTTTTGCGCGGCGGCCCGTTCCGTGGGCCGGATCCGGTCCGGTTTTTGCGCGGCGGCCCCGATCCGCTCCGGTTTTTGCGCGGCGGCCCGTTCCGCGGGCCGGATCCGCTCCGGTTTTTGCGCGGCGGCCCCGATCCGCTCCGGTTTTTGTGCGGCAGCCCGTTCCGCGGGCCGGATCTGGTCCGGTTTTTGCACGGCGGCCCCGATCCGGTCCGGTTTTTGCACGGCGGCCCGTTCCGCGGGCTGGATCCGGTCCGGTTTTTGCGCGGCGGCCCCGAGCCGCTCCGGTTTTTGCGCGGCGGCCCGTTCCGCGGGCCGCATCCGCTCCGGTTTTTGCGCGGCGTCCACGATCCGGTCCGGTTTTTGCGCGGCGACCCGTTCCGCGGGCCGGATCCAGTCCGGTTTTTGCGCGGTGGCCCCGATCCGCTCCGGTTTTTGCGCGGCGGCCCGTTCCGCGGGCCGGATCCGCTCCGGTTTTTGCGCGGCAGCCCCGATCCGGTCCGGTTTTTGCGCGGCAGCCCGTTCCGCGGGCCGGAGCCGGTCCGGTTTTTGCACGGCGGCCCCGATCCGCTCCGGTTTTTGCGCGGCGGCCCGTTCCGCGGGCCCCGATCCGCTCCGGTTTTTGCGCGGCGGCCCCTATCCGCTCCGGTTTTTGCGCGGCGGCCCGTTCCGCGGGCCGGATCCGCTCCGGTTTTTGCGCGGCGGCCCCGATCCGGTCCGGTTTTTGCGCGGCAGCCCGTTCCGCGGGCCGGAGCCGGTCCGGTTTTTGCGCGGCGGCCCCGATACGGTCTGGTTTTTGCGCGGCGGCCCGTTCCGCGGGCCGGAGCCGGTCCGGTTTTTGCACGGCGGCCCCGATCCGCTCCGGTTTTTGCGCGGCGGCCCGTTCCGCGGGCCGGATCCGCTCCGGTTTTTGCGCGGCGGCCCCGATCCGCTCCGGTTTTTGCGCGGCGGCCCGTTCCGCGGGCTGGATCCGCTCCGGTTTTTGCGCGGTGACCCCGATCCGGTCCGGTTTTTGCGCGGCGGCCCGTTCCGCGGGCCGGATCCGCTCCGGTTTTTGCGCGGCGGCTCCGAGCCGGTCTGGTTTTTGCGCGGCGGTCCGTTCCGGTCCGGTTTTTGCGCGGCGGCCCGTTCCGCGGGCCGGATCCGCTCCGGTTTTTGCGCGGCGGCCCCGATCCGCTCCGGTTTTTGTGCGGCAGCCCGTTCCGCGGACCGGATCTGGTCCGGTTTTTGCACGGCGGCCCCGATCCGCTCCGGTTTTTGCACGGCGGCCCGTTCCGCGGGCTGGATCCGCTCCGGTTTTTGCGCGGCGGCCCCGAGCCGCTCCGGTTTTTGCGCGGCGGCCCGTTCCGCGGGCCGCATCCGGTCCGGTTTTTGCGCGGCGGCCCCGATCCGCTCCGGTTTTTGCGCGGCGGCCCCTTCCGCGGGCCGGATCCAGTCCGGTTTTTGCGCGGCGGCCCCGAGCCACTCCGGTTTTTGCGCGGCGGCCCATTCCGCGGGCCGCATCCGGTCCGGTTTTTGCACGGCGGCCCCGAGCCGGTCTGGTTTTTGCGCGGCGGCCCGTTCCGTGGGCCGGATCCGGTCCGGTTTTTGCGCGGCGGCCCCGATCCGCTCCGGTTTTTGCGCGGCGGCCCGTTCCGCGGGCCGGATCCGCTCCGGTTTTTGCGCGGCGGCCCCGATCCGCTCCGGTTTTTGTGCGGCAGCCCGTTCCGCGGGCCGGATCTGGTCCGGTTTTTGCACGGCGGCCCCGATCCGGTCCGGTTTTTGCACGGCGGCCCGTTCCGCGGGCTGGATCCGGTCCGGTTTTTGCGCGGCGGCCCCGAGCCGCTCCGGTTTTTGCGCGGCGGCCCGTTCCGCGGGCCGCATCCGCTCCGGTTTTTGCGCGGCGTCCACGATCCGGTCCGGTTTTTGCGCGGCGACCCGTTCCGCGGGCCGGATCCAGTCCGGTTTTTGCGCGGTGGCCCCGATCCGCTCCGGTTTTTGCGCGGCGGCCCGTTCCGCGGGCCGGATCCGCTCCGGTTTTTGCGCGGCAGCCCCGATCCGGTCCGGTTTTTGCGCGGCAGCCCGTTCCGCGGGCCGGAGCCGGTCCGGTTTTTGCACGGCGGCCCCGATCCGCTCCGGTTTTTGCGCGGCGGCCCGTTCCGCGGGCCCCGATCCGCTCCGGTTTTTGCGCGGCGGCCCCTATCCGCTCCGGTTTTTGCGCGGCGGCCCGTTCCGCGGGCCGGATCCGCTCCGGTTTTTGCGCGGCGGCCCCGATCCGCTCCGGTTTTTGCGCGGCAGCCCGTTCCGCGGGCCGGAGCCGGTCCGGTTTTTGCGCGGCGGCCCCGATACGGTCTGGTTTTTGCGCGGCGGCCCGTTCCGCGGGCCGGAGCCGGTCCGGTTTTTGCACGGCGGCCCCGATCCGCTCCGGTTTTTGCGCGGCGGCCCGTTCCGCGGGCCGGATCCGCTCCGGTTTTTGCGCGGCGGCCCCGATCCGCTCCGGTTTTTGCGCGGCGGCCCGTTCCGCGGGCTGGATCCGCTCCGGTTTTTGCGCGGTGACCCCGATCCGGTCCGGTTTTTGCGCGGCGGCCCGTTCCGCGGGCCGGATCCGCTCCGGTTTTTGCGCGGCGGCTCCGAGCCGGTCTGGTTTTTGCGCGGCGGTCCGTTCCGCGGGCCGCATCCGCTCCGGTTTTTGCGCGGCGCCCCCGATCCGGTCCGGTTTTTGCGCGGCGGCCCGTTCCGATGGCCGCATCCGCTCCGGTTTTTGCGCGGCGGCCCCGATCCGGTCCGGTTTTTGCGCGGCGGCCCCGATCCGCTCCGGTTTTTGCGCGGTGGCCCGTTCCGCGGGCCGGAGCCGGTCCGGTTTTTGCGCGGCGGCCCCGATCCGGTCCGGTTTTTGCGCGGCGGCCCGTTCCGCGGGCCGCATCCGCTCCGGTTTTTGCGCGGCGGCCTGTTCCGCTGGCCGCATCCGGTCCGGTTTTTGTGCGGCGGCCCCGATCCGCTCCGGTTTTTGCGCGGCGGCCCGTTCCGCGGGCTGGATCCGCTCCGGTTTTTGCGCGGCGGCCCCGATGCGCTCCGGTTTTTGTGCGGCGGCCCGTTCCGTGGGCCGGATCAGCTCCGGTTTTTGCGCGGCGGCCGCGATACGGTCCGGTTTTTGCGCGGCGGCCCGTTCCGCGGGCCGGATCCGCTCCGGTTTTTGCGCGGTGGCTCCGATCCGGTCCGGTTTTTGCCCGGCGGCCCGTTCCGTGGGCCGCATCCGGTCCGGTTTTTGCGCGGCGGCCCCGATACGGTCCGGTTTTTGCGCGGCAGCCCGTTCCGCGGGCCAGAGCCGGTCCGGTTTTTGCACGGCGGCACCAATCCGGTCCGGTTTTTGCGCGGCGGCCGGTTCCGCGGGCCGGATCCGCTCCAGTTTTTGCGCGGCGGCCGCAGTCCGGTCCGGTTTTTGCGCGGTGGCCACGAGCCGGTCCGGTTTTTGCGCCGCGGCCCGTTATGCGGGCCGGTTCCGCTCCGGTTTTTGCGCGGCGTCCACGATCCGCTCCGGTTTTTGCGCGGCGGCCCGTTCCGCGGGCCGCATCCGCTCCGGTTTTTGCGCGGCGGCCCGTTCCGCGGGCCGGATCCGGTCCGGTTTTTGCACGGCAGCCCCGATCCTGTCCGGTTTTTGTGCGGCGGCCCGTTCCGCGGGCCGCATCCGGTCCGGTTTTTGCGCGGCGGCCCCGAGCCGGTCTGGTTTTTGCGCGGCGGCCCGTTCCGTGGGCCGCATCCCGTCCGGTTTTTGCGCGGCGGCCCCGAGCCGCTCCGGTTTTTGCGCGGCGGCCCGTTCCGCGGGCCGGATCCGCTCCGGTTTTTGCACGGCGGCCCCGATCCGGTCCGGTTTTTGCGCGGCGGCCCGTTCCGCGGGCCGGATCCGCTCTGGTTTTTGCGCGGCGGCCCCGATCCGCTCCGGTTTTTGTGCGGCAGCCCGTTCCGCGGGCCGCATCCGGTCCGGTTTTTGCGCGGCGGCCCCGATCCGCTCCGGTTTTTGCGCGGCGGCCCAGATCCGGTCCGGTTTTTGCGCGGCGGCCCGTTCCGTGCGCCGCATCCGCTCCGGTTTTTGCGCGGCGGCCCCGATCCGGTCCGGTTTTTGCGCGGCGGCCCGTTCCGCGGGCCGGATCCGCTCCGGTTTTTGCGCGGCGGCCCCGATCCGCTCCGGTTTTTGCGCGGCGGCCCGTTCCGCGGTTCGGATCCGCTCCGGTTTTTGCGCGGCAGCCCCGATCCGGTCCGGTTTTTGCGCGGCAGCCCGTTCCGCGGGCCGGAGCCGGTCCGGTTTTTGCACGGCGGCCCCGATCCGCTCCGGTTTTTGCGCGGCGGCCCGTTCCGCGGGCCGAATCCGCTCTGATTTTTGCGCGGCGGCCCGTTCCACGGGACGGATCCAGTCCTGTTTTTGCGCGGCAGCCCCGATCATGTCCGGTTTTTGCGCGGCGGCCCGTTCCGCGGGCCGGATCCGGTCCGGTTTTTGCGCGGCGGCCCCGAGCCGGTCTGGTTTTTGCGCGGCGGCCCGTTCCGTGGGCCGGATCCGCTCCGGTTTTTGCGCGGCGGCCCCGATACGGTCCGGTTTTTGCGCGGCGGCCCGTTCCGTGCGCCGCATCCGGTCCGGTTTTTGCGCGGCGGCCCCGATCCGGTCCGGTTTTTGCGCGGCGGCCCCTTCCGCGGGCCGGATCCAGTCCGGTTTTTGCGCGGCAGCCCCGATCATGTCCGGTTTTTGCGCGGCGGCCCGTTCCGCGGGCCGCATCCGGTCCGGTTTTTGCACGGCGGCCCCGAGCCGGTCTGGTTTTTGCGCGGCGGCCCGTTCCGTGGGCCGGATCCGGTCCGGTTTTTGCGCGGCGGCCCCGATCCGGTCCGGTTTTTGCGCGGCGGCCCGTTCCGCGGGCCGGATCCGCTCCGGTTTTTGCGCGGCGGCCCCGATCCGCTCCGGTTTTTGTGCGGCAGCCCGTTCCGCGGACCGGATCTGGTCCGGTTTTTGCACGGCGGCCCCGATCCGCTCCGGTTTTTGCACGGCGGCCCGTTCCGCGGGCTGGATCCGCTCCGGTTTTTGCGCGGCGGCCCCGAGCCGCTCCGGTTTTTGCGCGGCGGCCCGTTCCGCGGGCCGCATCCGGTCCGGTTTTTGCGCGGCGGCCCCGATCCGCTCCGGTTTTTGCGCGGCGGCCCGTTCCGCGGGCCGGATCCAGTCCGGTTTTTGCGCGGTGGCCCCGATCCGCTCCGGTTTTTGCGCGGCGGTCCGTTCTGCGGGCCGGATCCGCTCCGGTTTTTGCGCGGCAGCCCCGATCCGGTCCGGTTTTTGCGCGGCAGCCCGTTCCGCGGGCCGGAGCCGGTCCGGTTTTTGCACGGCGGCCCCGATCCGGTCCGGTTTTTGCGCGGCGGCCCGTTCCGCGGGCCCCGATCCGCTCCGGTTTTTGCGCGGCGGCCCCTATCCGCTCCGGTTTTTGCGCGGCGGCCCGTTCCGCGGGCCGGATCCGCTCTGGTTTTTGCGCGGCGGCCCCGAGCCGCTCCGGTTTTTGCGCGGCAGCCCGTTCCGCGGGCCGGAGCCGGTCCGGTTTTTGCGCGGCGGCCCCGATACGGTCTGGTTTTTGCGCGGCGGCCCGTTCCGCGGGCCGGAGCCGGTCCGGTTTTTGCACGGCGGCCCCGATCCGCTCCGGTTTTTGCGCGGCGGCCCGTTCCGCGGGCCGGATCCGGTCCGGTTTTTGCGCGGCGGCCCCGATCCGCTCCGGTTTTTGCGCGGCGGCCCGTTCCGCGGGCTGGATCCGCTCCGGTTTTTGCGCGGTGACCCCGATCCGGTCCGGTTTTTGCGCGGCGGCCCGTTCCGCGGGCCGGATCCGCTCCGGTTTTTGCGCGGCGGCCCCGAGCCGGTCTGGTTTTTGCGCGGCGGTCCGTTCCGCGGGCCGCATCCGCTCCGGTTTTTGCGCGGCGGCCCCGAGCCGGTCCGGTTTTTGCGCGGCGGCCCCGATCCGGTCCGGTTTTTGCGCGGCGGCCCCGATCCGGTCCGGTTTTTGCGCGGTGGCCCGTTCCGCGGGCCGGAGCCGGTCCGGTTTTTGCGCGGCGGCCCCGATCCGGTCCGGTTTTTGCGCGGCGGCCCGTTCCGCGGGCCGCATCCGCTCCGGTTTTTGCGCGGCGGCCTGTTCCGCGGGCCGCATCCGGTCCGGTTTTTGTGCGGCGGCCCCGATACGGTCCGGTTTTTGCGCGGCGGCCCGTTCCGCGGGCTGGATCCGCTCCGGTTTTTGCGCGGCGGCCCCGATGTGCTCCGGTTTTTGTGCGGCGGCCCGTTCCGTGGGCCGGATCAGCTCCGGTTTTTGCGCGGCGGCCGCGATACGGTCCGGTTTTTGCGCGGCAGCCCGTTCCGCGGGCCGGAGCCGGTCCGGTTTTTGCACGGCGGCACCAATCCGGTCCGGTTTTTGCGCGGCGGCCGGTTCCGCGGGCCGGATCCGCTCCAGTTTTTGCGCGGCGGCCGCAGTCCGGTCCGGTTTTTGCGCGGTGGCCACGAGCCGGTCCGGTTTTTGCGCTGCGGCCCGTTATGCGGGCCGGTTCCGCTCCGGTTTTTGCGCGGCGTCCACGATCCGCTCCGGTTTTTGCGCGGCGGCCCGTTCCGCGGGGTGCATCCGCTCCGGTTTTTGCGCGGCGGCCCGTTCCGCGGGCCGGATCCGGTCCGGTTTTTGCACGGCAGCCCCGATCCTGTCCGGTTTTTGTGCGGCGGCCCGTTCCGTGGGCCGGATCCGGTCCGGTTTTTGCGCGGCGGCCCCGAGCCGGTCTGGTTTTTGCGCGGCGGCC
The DNA here is from genome assembly GCF_963921805.1 of Phalacrocorax carbo. NCBI lineage: Eukaryota > Metazoa > Chordata > Aves > Suliformes > Phalacrocoracidae > Phalacrocorax > Phalacrocorax carbo. Next base: position 344,297 of record NW_026990488.1, read on the forward strand.
CGTTCCGTGGGCCGCATCCGGTCCGGTTTTTGCGCGGCGGCCCCGAGCCGCTCCGGTTTTTGCGCGGCGGCCCGTTCCGCGGGCCGGATCCGCTCCGGTTTTTGCACGGCGGCCCCGATCCGGTCCGGTTTTTGCGCGGCGGCCCGTTCCGCGGGCCGGATCCGCTCTGGTTTTTGCGCGGCGGCCCCGATCCGCTCCGGTTTTTGTGCGGCAGCCCGTTCCGCGGGCCGCATCCGGTCCGGTTTTTGCGCGGCGGCCCCGATCCGCTCCGGTTTTTGCGCGGCGGCCCAGATCCGGTCCGGTTTTTGCGCGGCGGCCCGTTCCGTGCGCCGCATCCGCTCCGGTTTTTGCGCGGCGGCCCCGATCCGGTCCGGTTTTTGCGCGGCGGCCCGTTCCGCGGGCCGGATCCTCTCCGGTTTTTGCGCGGCGGCCCCGATCCGCTCCGGTTTTTGCGCGGCGGCCCCTATCCGCTCCGGTTTTTGCGCGGCGGCCCGTTCCGCGGGCCCTATCCGCTCCGGTTTTTGCGCGGCGGCCCCGAGCCGCTCCGGTTTTTGCGCGGCAGCCCGTTCCGCGGGCCGGAGCCGGTCCGGTTTTTGCGCGGCGGCCCCGATACGGTCTGGTTTTTGCGCGGCGGCCCGTTCCGCGGGCCGGAGCCGGTCCGGTTTTTGCACGGCGGCCCCGATCCGCTCCGGTTTTTGCGCGGCGGCCCGTTCCGCGGGCCGGATCCGGTCCGGTTTTTGCGCGGCGGCCCCGATCCGCTCCGGTTTTTGCGCGGCGGCCCGTTCCGCGGGCTGGATCCGCTCCGGTTTTTGCGCGGTGACCCCGATCCGGTCCGGTTTTTGCGCGGCGGCCCGTTCCGCGGGCCGGATCCGCTCCGGTTTTTGCGCGGCGGCCCCGAGCCGGTCTGGTTTTTGCGCGGCGGTCCGTTCCGCGGACCGCATCCACTCCGGTTTTTGCGCGGCGGCCCCGAGCCGGTCCGGTTTTTGCGCGGCGGCCCCGATCCGGTCCGGTTTTTGCGCGGTGGCCCGTTCCGCGGGCCGGAGCCGGTCCGGTTTTTGCGCGGCGGCCCCGATCCGGTCCGGTTTTTGCGCGGCGGCCCGTTCCGCGGGCCGCATCCGCTCCGGTTTTTGCGCGGCGGCCTGTTCCGCTGGCCGCATCCGGTCCGGTTTTTGTGCGGCGGCCCCGATACGGTCCGGTTTTTGCGCGGCGGCCCGTTCCGCGGGCTGGATCCGCTCCGGTTTTTGCGCGGCGGCCCCGATGCGCTCCGGTTTTTGTGCGGCGGCCCGTTCCGTGGGCCGGATCAGCTCCGGTTTTTGCGCGGCGGCCGCGATACGGTCCGGTTTTTGCGCGGCAGCCCGTTCCGCGGGCCGGAGCCGGTCCGGTTTTTGCACGGCGGCACCAATCCGGTCCGGTTTTTGCGCGGCGGCCGGTTCCGCGGGCCGGATCCGCTCCAGTTTTTGCGCGGCGGCCGCAGTCCGGTCCGGTTTTTGCGCGGTGGCCACGAGCCGGTCCGGTTTTTGCGCCGCGGCCCGTTATGCGGGCCGGTTCCGCTCCGGTTTTTGCGCGGCGTCCACGATCCGCTCCGGTTTTTGCGCGGCGGCCCGTTCCGCGGGGTGCATCCGCTCCGGTTTTTGCGCGGCGGCCCGTTCCGCGGGCCGGATCCGGTCCGGTTTTTGCACGGCAGCCCCGATCCTGTCCGGTTTTTGTGCGGCGGCCCGTTCCGTGGGCCGGATCCGGTCCGGTTTTTGCGCGGCGGCCCCGAGCCGGTCTGGTTTTTGCGCGGCGGCCCGTTCCGTGGGCCGCATCCGGTCCGGTTTTTGCGCGGCGGCCCCGAGCCGCTCCGGTTTTTGCGCGGCGGCCCGTTCCGCGGGCCGGATCCGCTCCGGTTTTTGCACGGCGGCCCCGATCCGGTCCGGTTTTTGCGCGGCGGCCCGTTCCGCGGGCCGGATCCGCTCTGGTTTTTGCGCGGCGGCCCCGATCCGCTCCGGTTTTTGTGCGGCAGCCCGTTCCGCGGGCCGCATCCGGTCCGGTTTTTGCGCGGCGGCCCCGATCCGCTCCGGTTTTTGCGCGGCGGCCCAGATCCGGTCCGGTTTTTGCGCGGCGGCCCGTTCCGTGCGCCGCATCCGCTCCGGTTTTTGCGCGGCGGCCCCGATCCGGTCCGGTTTTTGCGCGGCGGCCCGTTCCGCGGGCCGGATCCGCTCCGGTTTTTGCGCGGCGGCCCCGATCCGCTCCGGTTTTTGCGCGGCGGCCCGTTCCGCGGGCCGCATCCGCTCCGGTTTTTGCGCGGCGGCCCCGATCCGCTCCGGTTTTTGCGCGGCGGCCCGTTCCGAGGGCCGGATCCAGTCCGGTTTTTGCGCGGTGGCCCCGATCCGCTCCGGTTTTTGCGCGGCGGCCCGTTCTGCGGGCCGGATCCGCTCCGGTTTTTGCGCGGCAGCCCCGATCCGGTCCGGTTTTTGCGCGGCAGCCCGTTCCGCGGGCCGGAGCCGGTCCGGTTTTTGCACGGCGGCCCCGATCCGGTCCGGTTTTTGCGCGGCGGCCCGTTCCGCGGGCCCCGATCCGCTCCGGTTTTTGCGCGGCGGCCCCTATCCGCTCCGGTTTTTGCGCGGCGGCCCGTTCCGCGGGCCGGATCCGGTCCGGTTTTTGCGCGGCGGCCCCGAGCCGCTCCGGTTTTTGCGCCTCAGCCCGTTCCGCGGGCCGGAGCCGGTCCGGTTTTTGCGCGGCGGCCCCGATACGGTCTGGTTTTTGCGCGGCGGCCCGTTCCGCGGACCGGAGCCGGTCCGGTTTTTGCACGGCGGCCCCGATCCGCTCCGGTTTTTGCGCGGCGGCCCGTTCCGCGGGCCGGATCCGGTCCGGTTTTTGCGCGGCGGCCCCGATCCGCTCCGGTTTTTGCGCGGCGGCCCGTTCCGCGGGCTGGATCCGCTCCGGTTTTTGCGCGGTGACCCCGATCCGGTCCGGTTTTTGCGCGGCGGCCCGTTCCGCGGGCCGGATCCGCTCCGGTTTTTGCGCGGCGGCCCCGAGCCGGTCTGGTTTTTGCGCGGCGGTCCGTTCCGCGGGCCGCATCCGCTCCGGTTTTTGCGCGGCGGCCCCGAGCCGGTCCGGTTTTTGCGCGGCGGCCCGTTCCGATGGCCGCATCCGCTCCGGTTTTTGCGCGGCGGCCCCGATACGGTCCGGTTTTTGCGCGGCGGCCCCGATCCGGTCCGGTTTTTGCGCGGCGGCCCGTTCCGCGGGCCGCATCCGCTCCGGTTTTTGCGCGACGGCCTGTTCCGCTGGCCGCATCCGGTCCGGTTTTTGTGCGGCGGCCCCGATACGGTCCGGTTTTTGCGCGGCGGCCCGTTCCGCGGGCTGGATCCGCTCCGGTTTTTGCGCGGCGGCCCCGATCCGCTCCGGTTTTTGTGCGGCGGCCCGTTCCGTGGGCCGGATCAGCTCCGGTTTTTGCGCGGCGGCCGCGATACGGTCCGGTTTTTGCGCGGCAGCCCGTTCCGCGGGCCGGAGCCGGTCCGGTTTTTGCACGGCGGCACCAATCCGGTCCGGTTTTTGCGCGGCGGCCGGTTCCGCGGGCCGGATCCGCTCCAGTTTTTGCGCGGCGGCCGCAGTCCGGTCCGGTTTTTGCGCGGTGGCCCCGAGCCGGTCCGGTTTTTTGCGCCGCGGCCCGTTATGCGGGCCGGTTCCGCTCCGGTTTTTGCGCGGCGTCCACGATCCGCTCCGGTTTTTGCGCGGCGGCCCGTTCCGCGGGGTGCATCCGCTCCGGTTTTTGCGCGGCGGCCCGTTCCGCGGGCCGGATCCGGTCCGGTTTTTGCACGGCAGCCCCGATCCTGTCCGGTTTTTGTGCGGCGGCCCGTTCCGTGGGCCGGATCCGGTCCGGTTTTTGCGCGGCGGCCCCGAGCCGGTCTGGTTTTTGCGCGGCGGCCCGTTCCGTGGGCCGCATCCGGTCCGGTTTTTGCGCGGCGGCCCCGAGCCGGTCCGGTTTTTGCGCGGCGGCCCGTTCCGCGGGCCGGATCCGCTCCGGTTTTTGCACGGCGGCCCCGATCCGGTCCGGTTTTTGCGCGGCGGCCCGTTCCGCGGGCCGGATCCGCTCTGGTTTTTGCGCGGCGGCCCCGATCCGCTCCGGTTTTTGTGCGGCAGCCCGTTCCGCGGGCCGCATCCGGTCCGGTTTTTGCGCGGCGGCCCCGATCCGCTCCGGTTTTTGCGCGGCGGCCCAGATCCGGTCCGGTTTTTGCGCGGCGGCCCGTTCCGTGCGCCGCATCCGCTCCGGTTTTTGCGCGGCGGCCCCGATCCGGTCCGGTTTTTGCGCGGCGGCCCGTTCCGCGGGCCGGATCCGCTCCGGTTTTTGCGCGGCGGCCCCGATCCGCTCCGGTTTTTGCGCGGCGGCCCGTTCCGCGGGCCGCATCCGCTCCGGTTTTTGCGCGGCGGCCCCGATCCGGTCCGGTTTTTTGCGCGGAGGCCCGTTCCGCGGGCCGGATCCGCTCCGGTTTTTGCGCGGCAGCCCCGATCCGGTCCGGTTTTTGCGCGGCAGCCCGTTCCGCGGGCCGGAGCCGGTCCGGTTTTTGCACGGCGGCCCCGATCCGCTCCGGTTTTTGCGCGGCGGCCCGTTCCGCGGGCCGGATCCGCTCTGGTTTTTGCGCGGCGGCCCGTTCCACGGGACGGATCCAGTCCTGTTTTTGCGCGGCAGCCCCGATCATGTCCGGTTTTTGCGCGGCGGCCCGTTCCGCGGGCCGGATCCGGTCCGGTTTTTGCGCGGCGGCCCCGAGCCGGTCTGGTTTTTGCGCGGCGGCCCGTTCCGTGCGCCGCATCCGGTCCGGTTTTTGCGCGGCGGCCCCGATCCGGTCTGGTTTTTGCGCGGCGGCCCCTTCCGCGGGCCGGATCCAGTCCGGTTTTTGCGCGGCAGCCCCGATCATGTCCGGTTTTTGCGCGGCGGCCCGTTCCGCGGGCCGCATCCGGTCCGGTTTTTGCACGGCGGCCCCGAGCCGGTCTGGTTTTTGCGCGGCGGCCCGTTCCGTGGGCCGGATCCGGTCCGGTTTTTGCGCGGCGGCCCCGATCCGGTCCGGTTTTTGCGCGGCGGCCCGTTCCGCGGGCCGGATCCGCTCCGGTTTTTGCGCGGCGGCCCCGATCCGCTCCGGTTTTTGTGCGGCAGCCCGTTCCGCGGACCGGATCTGGTCCGGTTTTTGCACGGCGGCCCCCATCCGCTCCGGTTTTTGCGCGGCGGCCCGTTCCGCGGGCTGGATCCGGTCCGGTTTTTGCGCGGCGGCCCCGAGCCGCTCCGGTTTTTGCGCGGCGGCCCGTTCCGCGGGCCGCATCCGCTCCGGTTTTTGCGCGGCGGCCCCGATCCGCTCCGGTTTTTGCGCGGCGGCCCGTTCCGCGGGCCGGATCCAGTCCGGTTTTTGCGCGGTGGCCCCGATCCGCTCCGGTTTTTGCGCGGGGGCCCGTTCTGCGGGCCGGATCCGCTCCGGTTTTTGCGCGGCAGCCCCGATCCGGTCCGGTTTTTGCGCGGCAGCCCGTTCCGCGGGCCGGAGCCGGTCCGGTTTTTGCACGGCGGCCCCGATCCGGTCCGGTTTTTGCGCGGCGGCCCGTTCCGCGGGCCCCGATCCGCTCCGGTTTTTGCGCGGCGGCCCCTATCCGCTCCGGTTTTTGCGCGGCGGCCCGTTCCGCGGGCCGGATCCGCTCCGGTTTTTGCGCGGCGGCCCCGAGCCGGTCTGGTTTTTGCGCGGCGGTCCGTTCCGCGGGCCGCATCCGCTCCGGTTTTTGCGCGGCGGCCCCGAGCCGGTCCGGTTTTTGCGCGGCGGCCCGTTCCGATGGCCGCATCCGCTCCGGTTTTTGCGCGGCGGCCCCGATCCGGTCCGGTTTTTGCGCGGCGGCCCGTTCCGCGGGCCGCATCCTCTCCGGTTTTTGCGCGGCGGCCTGTTCCGCTGACCGCATCCGGTCCGGTTTTTGTGCGGCGGCCCCGATACGGTCCGGTTTTTGCGCGGCGGCCCGTTCCGCGGGCTGGATCCGCTACGGTTTTTGCGCGGCGGCCCCGATGCGCTCCGGTTTTTGTGCGGCGGCCCGTTCCGTGGGCCGGATCAGCTCCGGTTTTTGCGCGGAGGCCGCGATACGGTCCGGTTTTTGCGCGGCGGCCCGTTCCGCGGGCCGGATCCGCTCCGGTTTTTGCGCGGTGGCTCCGATCCGGTCCGGTTTTTGCCCGGCGGCCCGTTCCGTGGGCCGCATCCGGTCCGGTTTTTGCGCGGCGGCCCCGATACGGTCCGGTTTTTGCGCGGCAGCCCGTTCCGCGGGCCGGAGCCGGTCCGGTTTTTGCACGGCGGCACCAATCCGGTCCGGTTTTTGCGCGGCGGCCGGTTCCGCGGGCCGGATCCGCTCCAGTTTTTGCGCGGCGGCCGCAGTCCGGTCCGGTTTTTGCGCGGTGGCCACGAGCCGGTCCGGTTTTTGCGCCGCGGCCCGTTATGCGGGCCGGTTCCGCTCCGGTTTTTGCGCGGCGTCCACGATCCGCTCCGGTTTTTGCGCGGCGGCCCGTTCCGCGGGCCGCATCCGCTCCGGTTTTTGCGCGGCGGCCCGTTCCGCGGGCCGGATCCGGTCCGGTTTTTGCACGGCAGCCCCGATCCTGTCCGGTTTTTGTGCGGCGGCCCGTTCCGTGGGCCGGATCCGGTCCGGTTTTTGCGCGGCGGCCCCGAGCCGCTCCGGTTTTTGCGCGGCGGCCCGTTCCGCGGGCCGGATCCGCTCCGGTTTTTGCGCGGCGGCCCCGATCCGGTCCGGTTTTTGCGCGGCGGCCCGTTCCGCGGGCCGGATCCGCTCTGGTTTTTGCGCGGCGGCCCCGATCCGCTCCGGTTTTTGTGCGGCAGCCCGTTCCGCGGGCCGCATCCGGTCCGGTTTTTGCATGGCGGCCCCGATCCGGTCCGGTTTTTGCGCGGCGGCCCCGATCCGGTCCGGTTTTTGCGCGGCGGCCCGTTCCGCGGGCCGGATCCGCTCCGGTTTTTGCGCGGCGGCCCCGATCCTCTCCGGTTTTTGTGCGGCAGCCCGTTCCGCGGGCCGGATCTGGTCCGGTTTTTGCACGGCGGCCCCCATCCGCTCCGGTTTTTGCGCGGCGGCCCGTTCCGCGGGCTGGATCCGGTCCGGTTTTTGCGCGGCGGTCCCGAGCCGCTCCGGTTTTTGTGCGGCGGCCCGTTCCGCGGGCTGGATCCGGTCCGGTTTTTGCACGGCGGCCCCGATCCTCTCCGGTTTTTGCGCGGCGGCCCGTTCCGCGGGCCCCGATCCGCTCCGGTTTTTGCGCAGCGGCCCCTATCCGCTCCGGTTTTTGCGCGGCGGCCCGTTCCGCGGGCCGGATCCGCTCCGGTTTTTGCGCGGCGGCCCCGATCCGCTCCGGTTTTTGCGCGGCAGCCCGTTCCGCGGGCCAGAGCCGGTCCGGTTTTTGCGCGGCGGCCCCGATACGGTCTGGTTTTTGCGCGGCGGCCCGTTCCGCGGGCCGGATCCGCTCCGGTTTTTGCGCGGTGACCCCGATCCGGTCCGGTTTTTGCGCGGCGGCCCGTTCCGCGGGCCGGAACCGCTCCGGTTTTTGCGCGGCGGCCCCGAGCCGGTCTGGTTTTTGCGCGGTGGTCCGTTCCGCGGACCGCATCCGCTCCGGTTTTTGCGCGGTGGCTCCGATCCGGTCCGGTTTTTGCGCGGCGGCCCCGATCCGCTCCGGTTTTTGCGCGGTGGCCCGTTCCGCGGGCCGGAGCCGGTCCGGTTTTTGCGCGGCGGCCCCGATCCGCTCCGGTTTTTGCGCGGTGTCCCGTTCCGCGGGACGGATCCGCTCCGGTTTTTGCGCGGCGGCCCCGATCCGCTCCGGTTTTTGCGCGGCGGCCCGTTCCGCGGGCCGCATCCGCTCCGGTTTTTGCGCGGCGGCCCCGATCCGCTCCGGTTTTTGCGCGGCGGCCCGTTCCGCGGGCCGCATCCGCTCCGGTTTTTGCACAGTTGCCCCGATCCGGTCCGGTTTTTGCGCCGCGGCCCGTTACGTGGGCCGGATCCGCTCCGGTTTTTGCGCGGCGGCCCCGATCCGCTCCGGTTTTTGCGCGGCGGCCCGTTCCGCGGGCCGGAGCCGGTCCGGTTTTTGCGCGGCGGCCCCGATGCGCTCCGGTTTTTGCGCGGCGGCCCGTTCCGCGGGCCGCATCCGCTCCCGTTTTTGCGCGGTGGCTCCGATCCGGTCCGGTTTTTGCCCGGCGGCCCGTTCCGTGGGCCGCATCCGGTCCGGTTTTTGCGCGGCGGCCCCGATACGGTCCGGTTTTTGCGCGGCAGCCCGTTCCGCGCGCCGGATCCGGTCCGGTTTTTGCACGGCAGCCCCGATCCTGTCCGGTTTTAGTGCGGCGGCCCGTTCCGTGGGCCGGATCCGGTCCGGTTTTTGCGCGGCGGCCCCGAGCCGGTCTGGTTTTTGCGCGGCGGCCCGTTCCGTGGGCCGCATCCGGTCCGGTTTTTGCGCGGCGGCCCCGAGCCGCTCCGGTTTTTGCGCGGCGGCCCGTTCCGCGGGCCGGATCCGCTCCGGTTTTTGCGCGGCGGCCCCGATCCGGTCCGGTTTTTGCGCGGCGGCCCGTTCCGCGGGCCGGATCCGCTCTGGTTTTTGCGCGGCGGCCCCGATCCGCTCCGGTTTTTGTGCGGCAGCCCGTTCCGCGGGCCGCATCCGGTCCGGTTTTTGCGCGGCGGCCCCGATCCGCTCCGGTTTTTGCGCGGCGGCCCAGATCCGGTCCGGTTTTTGCGCGGCGGCCCGTTCCGTGCGCCGCATCCGCTCCGGTTTTTGCGCAGCGGCCCCGATCCGGTCCGGTTTTTGCGCGGCGGCCCCGATCCGCTCCGGTTTTTGCGCGGCGGCCCGTTCCGCGGGCCGCATCCGCTCCGGTTTTTGCGCGGCGGACCCGAGCCGCTCCGGTTTTTGTGCGGCAGCCCGTTCCGCGGGCCGGATCTGGTCCGGTTTTTGCACGGCGGCCCCCATCCGCTCCGGTTTTTGCGCGGCAGCCCGTTCCGCGGGCTGGATCCGGTCCGGTTTTTGCGCGGCGGTCCCGAGCCGCTCCGGTTTTTGCGCGGCGGCCCGTTCCGCGGGCCGCATCCGCTCCGGTTTTTGCGCGGCGGCCCCGATCCGCTCCGGGTTTTGCTCGGCGGCCCGTTCCGCGGGCCGCATCCGCTCCGGTTTTTGCGCGGTGGCCCCGATCTGGTCCGGTTTTTGCGCGGCGGCCCGTTCCGCGGGCCGGATCCGCTCCGGTTTTTGCGCGGCAGCCCCGATCCGGTCCGGTTTTTGCGCGGCAGCCCGTTCCGCGGGCTGGATCCGGTCCGGTTTTTGCACGGCGGCCCCGATCCTCTCCGGTTTTTGCGCGGCGGCCCGTTCCGCGGGCTGGATCCGCTCCGGTTTTTGCGCGGCGGCCCCTATCCGCTCCGGTTTTTGCGCGGCGGCCCGTTCCGCGGGCCGGATCCGCTCCGGTTTTTGCGCGGCGGCCCCGATCCGGTCCGGTTTTTGCGCGGCGGCCCGTTCCGCGGGCCAGAGCCGGTCCGGTTTTTGCGCGGCGGCCCCGATACGGTCTGGTTTTTGCGCGGCGGCCGTTCCGCGGGCCGGATCCGCTCCGGTTTTTGCGCGGTGACCCCGATCCGGTCCGGTTTTTGCGCGGCGGCCCGTTCCGCGGGCCGGAACCGCTCCGGTTTTTGCGCGGCGGCCCCGAGCCGGTCTGGTTTTTGCGCGGTGGTCCGTTCCGCGGACCGCATCCGCTCCGGTTTTTGCGCGGTGGCTCCGATCCGGTCCGGTTTTTGCGCGGCGGCCCCGATCCGCTCCGGTTTTTGCGCGGTGGCCCGTTCCGCGGGCCGGAGCCGGTCCGGTTTTTGCGCGGCGGCCCCGATCCGGTCCGGTTTTTGCGCGGCGGCCCCGATCCGCTCCGGTTTTTGCGCGGTGGCCCGTTCCGCGGGCCGCATCCGGTCCGGTTTTTGCACAGTTGCCCCGATCCGGTCCGGTTTTTGCGCCGCGGCCCGTTATGTGGGCCGGATCCGCTCCGGTTTTTGCGCGGTGGCCCCGATCCGCTCCGGTTTTTGCGCGGCGGCCCGTTCCGCGGGCTGGATCCGCTCCGGTTTTTGCGCGGCGGCCCCGATGCTCTCCGGTTTTTGTGCGGCGGCCCGTTCCGCGGGCCGCATCCGCTCCCGTTTTTGCGCGGTGGCTCCGATCCGGTCCGGCTTTTGCCCGGCGGCCCGTTCCGTGGGCCGCATCCGGTCCGGTTTTTGCGCGGCGGCCCCGATACGGTCCGGTTTTTGCGCGGCAGCCCGTTCCGCGGTCCGGAGCCGGTCCGGTTTTTGCACGGCGGCACCGATCCACTCCGTTTTTTGCGCGGCGGCCCGTTCCGCGGGCCGGATCCGCTCCGGTTTTTGCGCGGCGGCCCGTTCCGCTGGCCGCATCCGCTCCGGTTTTTGCGCGGCGGCCGCGATACGGTCCGGTTTTTGCGCGGCGGCCCGTTCCGCGGGCCGGATCCGCTCCGGTTTTTGCGCGGCAGCCCCGATCCGGTCCGGTTTTTGCGCGGCAGCCCGTTCCGCGGGCCGGAGCCGGTCCGGTTTTTGCACGGCGGCCCCGATCCGCTCCGGTTTTTGTGCGGCGACCCGTTCCGCGGGCCCCTATCCGCTCCGGTTTTTGCGCGGCGGCCCAGATCCGGTCCGGTTTTTGCGCGGCGGCCCGTTCCGTGCGCCGCATCCGCTCCGGTTTTTGCGCGGCGGCCCCGATCCGGTCCGGTTTTTGCGCGGCGGCCCCGATCCGCTCCGGTTTTTGCGCGGCGGCCCGTTCCGCGGGCCGGATCCGCTCCGGTTTTTGCGCGGCGGCCCCGATCCGCTCCGGTTTTTGTGCGGCAGCCCGTTCCGCGGGCCGGATCTGGTCCGGTTTTTGCACGGCGGCCCCCATCCGCTCCGGTTTTTGCGCGGCAGCCCGTTCCGCGGGCTGGATCCGGTCCGGTTTTTGCGCGGCGGTCCCGAGCCGCTCCGGTTTTTGCGCGGCGGCCCGTTCCGCGGGCCGCATCCGCTCCGGTTTTTGCGCAGCGGCCCCGATCCGCTCCGGGTTTTGCTCGGCGGCCCGTTCCGCGGGCCGCATCCGCTCCGGTTTTTGCGCGGTGGCCCCGATCTGGTCCGGTTTTTGCGCGGCGGCCCGTTCCGCGGGCCGGATCCGCTCCGGTTTTTGCGCGTCGGCCCCGATCCGCTCCGGTTTTTGCGCGGCAGCCCGTTCCGCGGGCTGGATCCGGTCCGGTTTTTGCACGGCGGCCCCGATCCTCTCCGGTTTTTGCGCGGCGGCCCGTTCCGCGGGCTGGATCCGCTCCGGTTTTTGCGCGGCGGCCCCTATCCGCTCCGGTTTTTGCGCGGCGGCCCGTTCCGCGGGCCGGATCCGCTCCGGTTTTTGCGCGGCGGCCCCGATCCGGTCCGGTTTTTGCGCGGCAGCCCGTTCCGCGGGCCAGAGCCGGTCCGGTTTTTGCGCGGCGGCCCCGATACGGTCTGGTTTTTGCGCGGCGGCCCGTTCCGCGGGCCGGATCCGCTCCGGTTTTTGCGCGGTGACCCCGATCCGGTCCGGTTTTTGCGCGGCGGCCCGTTCCGCGGGCCGGAACCGCTCCGGTTTTTGCGCGGCGGTCCCGAGCCGGTCTGGTTTTTGCGCGGTGGTCCGTTCCGCGGACCGCATCCGCTCCGGTTTTTGCGCGGTGGCTCCGATCCGGTCCGGTTTTTGCGCGGCGGCCCCGATCCGCTCCGGTTTTTGCGCGGTGGCCCGTTCCGCGGGCCGGAGCCGGTCCGGTTTTTGCGCGGCGGCCCCGATCCGCTCCGGTTTTTGCGCGGCGGCCCCGATCCGCTCCGGTTTTTGCGCGGTGGCCCGTTCCGCGGGCCGCATCCGGTCCGGTTTTTGCGCGGCGGCCCCGATCCGCTCCGGTTTTTGCGCGGCGGCCCGTTCCGCGGGCCGCATCCGCTCCGGTTTTTGCGCGGCGGCCCCGAGCCGGTCCGGTTTTTGCGCGGCGGCCCGTTCCGCGGGCCGCATCCGCTCCGGTTATTGCACAGTTGCCCCGATCCGCTCCGGATTTTGCGCCGCGGCCCGTTATGTGGGCCGGATCCGCTCCGGTTTTTGCGCGGTGGCCCCGATCCGCTCCGGTTTTTGCGCGGCGGCCCGTTCCGCGGGCTGGATCCGCTCCGGTTTTTGCGCGGCGGCCCCGATGCGCTCCGGTTTTTGTGCGGCGGCCCGTTCCGCGGGCCGCATCCGCTCCGGTTTTTGCGCGGTGGCTCCGATCCGGTCCGGTTTTTGCCCGGCGGCCCGTTCCGTGGGCCGCATCCGGTCCGGTTTTTGCGCGGCGGCCCCGATACGGTCCGGTTTTTGCGCGGCAGCCCGTTCCGCGGTCCGGAGCCGGTCCGGTTTTTGCACGGCGGCACCGATCCACTCCGGTTTTTGCGCGGCGGCCCGTTCCGCGGGCCGCATCCGCTCCGGTTTTTGCGCGGCGGCCCCGATACGGTCCGGTTTTTGCGCGGCGGCCCGTTCCGCGGGCTGGATCCGCTCCGGTTTTTGCGCGGCGGCCCCGATGCGCTCCGGTTTTTGTGCGGCGGCCCGTTCCGCGGGCCGCATCCGGTCCGGTTTTTGCGCGGTGGCTCCGATCAGGTCCGGTTTTTGCCCGGCGGCCCCGATACGGTCCGGTTTTTGCGCGGCGGCCCGTTCCGCGGGCCGGATCCGCTCCGGTTTTTGCGCGGCGGCCGCGATACGGTCCGGTTTTTGCGCGGCGGCCCGTTCCGCGGGCCGGATCCGCTCCGGTTTTTGCGCGGCAGCCCCGATCCGGTCCGGTTTTTGCGCGGCAGCCCGTTCCGCGGGCCGGAGCCGGTCCGGTTTTTGCACGGCGGCCCCGATCCGCTCCGGTTTTTGCGCGGCGGCCCGTTCCGCGGGCCCCGATCCGCTCCGGTTTTTGCGCGGCGGCACCTATCCGCTCCGGTTTTTGCGCGGCGGCCCGTTCCGCGGGCCGCATCCGCTCCGGTTTTTGCGCGGCGGCCCCGATCCGGTCCGGTTTTTGCGCGGCAGCCCGTTCCGCGGGCCGGAGCCGGTCCGGTTTTTGCGCAGCGGCCCCGATACGGTCTGGTTTTTGCGCGGCGGCCCGTTCCGCGGGCCGGAGCCGGTCCGGTTTTTGCACGGCGGCCCCGATCCGCTCCGGTTTTTGCGCGGCGGCCCGTTCCGCGGGCCGGATCCGCTCCGGTTTTTGCGCGGCGGCCCCGATCCGCTCCGGTTTTTGTGCGGCAGCCCGTTCCGCGGGCCGGATCTGGTCCGGTTTTTGCACGGCGGCCCCCATCCGCTCCGGTTTTTGCGCGGCGGCCCGTTCCGCGGGCTGGATCCGGTCCGGTTTTTGCGCGGCGGTCCCGATCCGCTCCGGTTTTTGTGCGGCGGCCCGTTCCGCGGGCTGGATCCGGTCCGGTTTTTGCACGGCGGCCCCGATCCTCTCCGGTTTTTGCGCGGCGGCCCGTTCCGCGGGCCCCGATCCGCTCCGGTTTTTGCGCGGCGGCCCCTATCCGCTCCGGTTTTTGCGCGGCGGCCCGTTCCGCGGGCCGGATCCGCTCCGGTTTTTGCGCGGCGGCCCCGATCCGCTCCGGTTTTTGCGCGGCAGCCCGTTCCGCGGGCCAGAGCCGGTCCGGTTTTTGCGCGGCGGCCCCGATACGGTCTGGTTTTTGCGCGGCGGCCCGTTCCGCGGGCCGGATCCGCTCCGGTTTTTGCGCGGTGACCCCGATCCGGTCCGGTTTTTGCGCGGCGGCCCGTTCCGCGGGCCGGAACCGCTCCGGTTTTTGCGCGGCGGTCCCGAGCCGGTCTGGTTTTTGCGCGGTGGTCCGTTCCGCGGACCGCATCCGCTCCGGTTTTTGCGCGGTGGCTCCGATCCGGTCCGGTTTTTGCGCGGCGGCCCCGATCCGCTCCGGTTTTTGCGCGGTGGCCCGTTCCGCGGGCCGGAGCCGGTCCGGTTTTTGCGCGGCGGCCCCGATCCGCTCCGGTTTTTGCGCGGTGTCCCGTTCCGCGGGCCGCATCCGGTCCGGTTTTTGCGCGGCGGCCCCGATCCGCTCCGGTTTTTGCGCGGCGGCCCGTTCCGCGGGCCGCATCCGCTCCGGTTTTTGCGCGGCGGCCCCGATCCGCTCCGGTTTTTGCGCGGCGGCCCGTTCCGCGGGCCGCATCCGCTCCGGTTTTTGCACAGTTGCCCCGATCCGGTCCGGTTTTTGCGCCGCGGCCCGTTACGTGGGCCGGATCCGCTCCGGTTTTTGCGCGGCGGCCCGGATCCGCTCCGGTTTTTGCGCGGCGGCCCGTTCCGCGGGCTGGATCCGCTCCGGTTTTTGCGCGGCGGCCCCGATGCGCTCCGGTTTTTGTGCGGCGGCCCGTTCCGCGGGCCGCATCCGCTCCCGTTTTTGCGCGGTGGCTCCGATCCGGTCTGGTTTTTGCCCGGCGGCCCGTTTCGTGGGCCGCATCCGGTCCGGTTTTTGCGCGGCGGCCCCGATACGGTCCGGTTTTTGCGCGGCAGCCCGTTCCGCGCGCCGGATCCGGTCCGGTTTTTGCACGGCAGCCCCGATCCTGTCCGGTTTTAGTGCGGCGGCCCGTTCCGTGGGCCGGATCCGGTCCGGTTTTTGCGCGGCGGCCCCGAGCCGGTCTGGTTTTTGCGCGGCGGCCCGTTCCGTGGGCCGCATCCGGTCCGGTTTTTGCGCGGCGGCCCCGAGCCGCTCCGGTTTTTGCGCGGCGGCCCGTTCGGCGGGCCGGATCCGCTCCGGTTTTTGCGCGGCGGCCCCGATCCGGTCCGGTTTTTGCGCGGCGGCCCGTTCCGCGGGCCGGATCCGCTCTGGTTTTTGCGCGGCGGCCCCGATCCGCTCCGGTTTTTGTGCGGCAGCCCGTTCCGCGGGCCGCATCCGGTCCGGTTTTTGCGCGGCGGCCCCGATCCGCTCCGGTTTTTGCGCGGCGGCCCAGATCCGGTCCGGTTTTTGCGCGGCGGCCCGTTCCGTGCGCCGCATCCGCTCCGGTTTTTGCGCAGCGGCCCCGATCCGGTCCGGTTTTTGCGCGGCGGCCCCGATCCGCTCCGGTTTTTGCGCGGCGGCCCGTTCCGCGGGCCGCATCCGCTCCGGTTTTTGCGTGGCGGACCCGAGCCGCTCCGGTTTTTGTGCGGCAGCCCGTTCCGCGGGCCGGATCTGGTCCGGTTTTTGCACGGCGGCCCCCATCCGCTCCGGTTTTTGCGCGGCAGCCCGTTCCGCGGGCTGGATCCGGTCCGGTTTTTGCGCGGCGGTCCCGAGCCGCTCCGGTTTTTGCGCGGCGGCCCGTTCCGCTCCGGGTTTTGCTCGGCGGCCCGTTCCGCGGGCCGCATCCGCTCCGGTTTTTGCGCGGCGGCCCCGATCCGCTCCGGGTTTTGCTCGGCGGCCCGTTCCGCGGGCCGCATCCGCTCCGGTTTTTGCGCGGTGGCCCCGATCTGGTCCGGTTTTTGCGCGGCGGCCCGTTCCGCGGGCCGGATCCGCTCCGGTTTTTGCGCGGCAGCCCCGATCCGGTCCGGTTTTTGCGCGGCGGCCCGTTCCGCGGGCTGGATCCGGTCCGGTTTTTGCACGGCGGCCCCGATCCTCTCCGGTTTTTGCGCGGCGGCCCGTTCCGCGGGCTGGATCCGCTCCGGTTTTTGCGCGGCGGCCCCTATCCGCTCCGGTTTTTGCGCGGCGGCCCGTTCCGCGGGCCGGATCCGCTCCGGTTTTTGCGCGGCGGCCCCGATACGGTCCGGTTTTTGCGCGGCAGCCCGTTCCGCGGGCCAGAGCCGGTCCGGTTTTTGCGCGGCGGCCCCGATACGGTCTGGTTTTTGCGCGGCGGCCCGTTCCGCGGGCCGGATCCGCTCCGGTTTTTGCGCGGTGACCCCGATCCGGTCCGGTTTTTGCGCGGCGGCCCGTTCCGCGGGCCGGAACCGCTCCGGTTTTTGCGCGGCGGCCCCGAGCCGGTCTGGTTTTTGCGCGGTGGTCCGTTCCGCGGACCGCATCCGCTCCGGTTTTTGCGCGGTGGCTCCGATCCGGTCCGGTTTTTGCGCGGCGGCCCCGATCCGCTCCGGTTTTTGCGCGGTGGCCCGTTCCGCGGGCCGGATCTGCTCCGGTTTTTGCGCGGCGGCCCCGATCCGGTCCGGTTTTTGCGCGGCGGCCCCGATCCGCTCCGGTTTTTGCGCGGTGGCCCGTTCCGCGGGCCGGATCCGGTCCGGTTTTTGCACAGTTGCCCCGATCCGGTCCGGTTTTTGCGCCGCGGCCCGTTATGTGGGCCGGATCCGCTCCGGTTTTTGCGCGGCGGCCCCGATCCGCTCCGGTTTTTGCGCGGCGGCCCGTTCCGCGGGCTGGATCCGCTCCGGTTTTTGCGCGGCAGCCCCGATGCTCTCCGGTTTTTGTGCGGCGGCCCGTTCCGCGGGCCGCATCCGCTCCGGTTTTTGCGCGGTGGCTCCGATCCGGTCCGGCTTTTGCCCGGCGGCCCGTTCCGTGGGCCGCATCCGGTCCGGTTTTTGCGCGGCGGCCCCGATACGGTCCGGTTTTTGCGCGGCAGCCCGTTCCGCGGTCCGGAGCCGGTCCGGTTTTTGCACGGCGGCACCGATCCACTCCGGTTTTTGCGCGGCGGCCCGTTCCGCGGGCCGGATCCGCTCCGGATTTTGCACGGCGGCCCGTTCCGCTGGCCGCATCCGCTCCGGTTTTTGCGCGGCGGCCGCGATCCGCTCCGCTTTTTGCGCGGCGGCCCGTTCCGCGGGCCGGATCCGCTCCGGTTTTTGCGCGGCAGCCCCGATCCGGTCCGGTTTTTGCGCGGCAGCCCGTTCCGCGGGCCGGAGCCGGTCCGGTTTTTGCACGGCGGCCCCGATCCGCTCCGGTTTTTGCGCGGCGGCCCGTTCCGCGGGCCCCTATCCGCTCCGGTTTTTGCGCGGCGGCCCAGATCCGGTCCGGTTTTTGCACGGCGGCCCGTTCCGTGCGCCGCATCCGCTCCGGTTTTTGCGCGGCGGCCCCGATCCGGTCCGGTTTTTGCGCGGCGGCCCCGATCCGGTCCGGTTTTTGCGCGGCGGCCCGTTCCGCGGGCCGGATCCGCTCCGGTTTTTGCGCGGCGGCCCCGATCCGCTCCGGTTTTTGTGCGGCAGCCCGTTCCGCGGGCCGGATCTGGTCCGGTTTTTGCACGGCGGCCCCCATCCGCTCCGGTTTTTGCGCGGCAGCCCGTTCCGCGGGCTGGATCCGGTCCGGTTTTTGCGCGGCGGCCCGTTCCGCGGGCCGCATCCGCTCCGGTTTTTGCGCGGCGGCCCCGATCCGCTCCGGGTTTTGCTCGGCGGCCCGTTCCGCGGGCCGCATCCGCTCCGGTTTTTGCGCGGTGGCCCCGATCCGGTCCGGTTTTTGCGCGGCGGCCCGTTCCGCGGGCCGGATCCGCTCCGGTTTTTGCGCGTCGGCCCCGATCCGCTCCGGTTTTTGCGCGGCAGCCCGTTCCGCGGGCTGGATCCGGTCCGGTTTTTGCACGGCGGCCCCGATCCTCTCCGGTTTTTGCGCGGCGGCCCGTTCCGCGGGCTGGATCCGCTCCGGTTTTTGCGCGGCGGCCCCTATCCGCTCCGGTTTTTGCGCGGCGGCCCGTTCCGCGGGCCGGATCCGCTCCGGTTTTTGCGCGGCGGCCCCGATCCGGTCCGGTTTTTGCGCGGCAGCCCGTTCCGCGGGCCAGAGCCGGTCCGGTTTTTGCGCGGCGGCCCCGATACGGTCTGGTTTTTGCGCGGCGGCCCGTTCCGCGGGCCGGATCCGCTCCGGTTTTTGCGCGGTGACCCCGATCCGGTCCGGTTTTTGCGCGGCGGCCCGTTCCGCGGGCCGGAACCGCTCCGGTTTTTGCGCGGCGGTCCCGAGCCGGTCTGGTTTTTGCGCGGTGGTCCGTTCCGCGGACCGCATCCGCTCCGGTTTTTGCGCGGTGGCTCCGATCCGGTCCGGTTTTTGCGCGGCGGCCCCGATCCGCTCCGGTTTTTGCGCGGTGGCCCGTTCCGCGGGCCGGAGCCGGTCCGGTTTTTGCGCGGCGGCCCCGATCCGCTCCGGTTTTTGCGCGGCGGCCCCGATCCGCTCCGGTTTTTGCGCGGTGGCCCGTTCCGCGGGCCGCATCCGGTCCGGTTTTTGCGCGGCGGCCCCGATCCGCTCCGGTTTTTGCGCGGCGGCCCGTTCCGCGGGCCGCATCCGCTCCGGTTTTTGCGCGGCGGCCCCGAGCCGGTCCGGTTTTTGCGCGGCGGCCCGTTCCGCGGGCCGCATCCGGTCCGGTTTTTGCACAGTTGCCCCGATCCGGTCCGGTTTTTGCGCCGCGGCCCGTTATGTGGGCCGGATCCGCTCCGGTTTTTGCGCGGCGGCCCCGATCCGCTCCGGTTTTTGCGCGGCGGCCCGTTCCGCGGGCTGGATCCGCTCCGGTTTTTGCGCGGCGGCCCCGATGCGCTCCGGTTTTTGTGCGGCGGCCCGTTCCGCGGGCCGCATCCGCTCCGGTTTTTGCGCGGTGGCTCCGATCCGGTCCGGTTTTTGCCCGGCGGCCCGTTCCGTGGGCCGCATCCGGTCCGGTTTTTGCGCGGCGGCCCCGATACGGTCCGGTTTTTGCGCGGCAGCCCGTTCCGCGGTCCGGAGCCGGTCCGGTTTTTGCACGGCGGCACCGATCCACTCCGGTTTTTGCGCGGCGGCCCGTTCCGCGGGCCGCATCCGCTCCGGTTTTTGCGCGGCGGCCCCGATCCGCTCCGGTTTTTGCGCGGCGGCCCGTTCCGCGGGCTGGATCCGCTCCGGTTTTTGCGCGGCGGCCCCGATGCGCTCCGGTTTTTGTGCGGCGGCCCGTTCCGCGGGCCGCATCCGGTCCGGTTTTTGCGCGGTGGCTCCGATCAGGTCCGGTTTTTGCCCGGCGGCCCCGATACGGTCCGGTTTTTGCGCGGCGGCCCGTTCCGCGGGCCGGATCCGCTCCGGTTTTTGCGCGGCGGCCGCGATACGGTCCGGTTTTTGCGCGGCGGCCCGTTCCGCGGGCCGGATCCGCTCCGGTTTTTGCGCGGCAGCCCCGATCCGGTCCGGTTTTTGCGCGGCAGCCCGTTCCGCGGGCCGGAGCCGGTCCGGTTTTTGCACGGCGGCCCCGATCCGCTCCGGTTTTTGCGCGGCGGCCCGTTCCGCGGGCCCCGATCCGCTCCGGTTTTTGCGCGGCGGCACCTATCCGCTCCGGTTTTTGCGCGGCGGCCCGTTCCGCGGGCCGCATCCGCTCCGGTTTTTGCGCGGCGGCCCCGATCCGGTCCGGTTTTTGCGCGGCAGCCCGTTCCGCGGGCCGGAGCCGGTCCGGTTTTTGCGCAGCGGCCCCGATACGGTCTGGTTTTTGCGCGGCGGCCCGTTCCGCGGGCCGGAGCCGGTCCGGTTTTTGCACGGCGGCCCCGATCCGCTCCGGTTTTTGCGCGGCGGCCCGTTCCGCGGGCCGGATCCGGTCCGGTTTTTGTGCGGCGGCCCCGATCCGCTCTGGTTTTTGCGCGGCGGCCCGTTCCGCGGGCTGGATCCGCTCCGGTTTTTGCGCGGTGACCCCGATCCGGTCCGGTTTTTGCGCGGCGGCCCGTTCCGCGGGCCGGATCCGCTCCGGTTTTTGCGCGGCGGCCCCGAGCCGGTCTGGTTTTTGCGCGGCGGTCCGTTCCGCGGGCCGCATCCGCTCCGGTTTTTGCGCGGCGCCCCCGATCCGGTCCGGTTTTTGCGCGGCGGCCCGTTCCGATGGCCGCATCCGCTCCAGTTTTTGCGCAGCGGCCCCGATCCGCTCCGGTTTTTGCGCGGCGGCCCCGATCCGCTCCGGTTTTTGCCCGGTGGCCCGTTCCGCGGGCCGGAGCCGGTCCGGTTTTTGCGCGGCGGCCCCGATCCGGTCCGGTTTTTGCGCGGCGGCCCGTTCCGCGGGCCGCATCCGCTCCGGTTTTTGCGCGGCGGCCCGTTCCGCTGGCCGCATCCGGTCCGGTTTTTGTGCGGCGGCCCCGATACGGTCCGGTTTTTGCGCGGCGGCCCGTTCCGCGGGCTGGATCCGCTCCGGTTTTTGCGCGGCGGCCCCGATGCGCTCCGGTTTTTGTGCGGCGGCCCGTTCCGTGGGCCGGATCAGCTCCGGTTTTTGCGCGGCGGCCCGTTCCGCGGGCCGGATCCGCTCCGGTTTTTGCGCGGTGGCTCCGATCCGGTCTGGTTTTTGCCCGGCGGCCCGTTCCGTGGGCCGGATCCGGTCCGGTTTTTGCGCGGCGGCCCCGATACGGTCCGGTTTTTGCGCGGCAGCCCGTTCCGCGGGCCGGAGCCGGTCCGGTTTTTGCACGGCGGCACCAATCCGGTCCGGTTTTTGCGCGGCGGCCCGTTCCGCGGGCCGGATCCGCTCCAGTTTTTGCGCGGCGGCCGCAGTCCGGTCCGGTTTTTGCGCGGTGGCCACGAGCCGGTCCGGTTTTTGCGCCGCGGCCCGTTATGCGGGCCGGTTCCGCTCCGGTTTTTGCGCGGCGTCCACGATCCGCTCCGGTTTTTGCGCGGCGGCCCTTTCCGCGGGCCGCATCCGCTCCGGTTTTTGCGCGGCGGCCCGTTCCGCGGGCCGGATCTGGTCCGCTTTTTGCACGGCAGCCCCGATCCTGTCCGGTTTTTGTGCGGCGGCCCGTTCCGTGGGCCGGATCCGGTCCGGTTTTTGCGCGGCGGCCCCGAGCCGGTCTGGTTTTTGCGCGGCGGCCCGTTCCGCGGGCCGGATCCGCTCCGGTTTTTGCGCGGCGGCCCCGATCCGGTCCGGTTTTTGCGCGGCGGCCCGTTCCGCGGGCCGGATCCGCTCTGGTTTTTGCGCGGCGGCCCCGATCCGCTCCGGTTTTTGTGCGGCAGCCCGTTCCGCGGGCCGCATCCGGTCCGGTTTTTGCGCGGCGGCCCCGATCCGCTCCGGTTTTTGCGCGGCGGCCCGTTCCGCGGGCTGGATCCGCTCCGGTTTTTGCGCGGCGGCCCCGATGCGCTCCGGTTTTTGTGCGGCGGCCCGTTCCGCGGGCCGCATCCGCTCCGGTTTTTGCGCGGTGGCTCCGATCCGGTCGGTTTTTGCCCGGCGGCCCGTTCCGTGGGCCGCATCCGGTCCGGTTTTTGCGCGGCGGCCCCGATACGGTCCGGTTTTTGCGCGGCAGCCCGTTCCGCGGTCCGGAGCCGGTCCGGTTTTTGCACGGCGGCACCGATCCACTCCGGTTTTTGCGCGGCGGCCCGTTCCGCGGGCCGGATCCGCTACGGTTTTTTGTGCGGCGGCCCCGATACGGTCCGGTTTTTGCGCGGCGGCCCGTTCCGCGGGCTGGATCCGCTCCGGTTTTTGCGCGGCGGCCCCGATGCGCTCCGGTTTTTGTGCGGCGGCCCGTTCCGCGGGCCGCATCCGGTCCGGTTTTTGCGCGGTGGCTCCGATCAGGTCCGGTTTTTGCCCGGCGGCCGCGATACGGTCCGGTTTTTGCGCGGCGGCCCGTTCCGCGGGCCGGATCCGCTCTGGTTTTTGCGCGGCGGCCGCGATCCGGTCCGGTTTTTGCGCGGCGGCCCGTTCCGCGGGCCGGATCCGCTCCGGTTTTTGCGCGGCAGCCCCGATCCGGTCCGGTTTTTGCGCGGCAGCCCGTTCCGCGGGCCGGAGCCGGTCCGGTTTTTGCACGGCGGCCCCGATCCGCTCCGGTTTTTGCGCGGCGGCCCGTTCCGCGGGCCCCGATCCGCTCCGGTTTTTGCGCGGCGGCCCCTATCCGCTGGGTTTTTGCGCGGCGGCCCGTTCCGCGGGCCGCATCCGCTCCGGTTTTTGCGCGGCGGCCCCGATCCGGTCCGGTTTTTGCGCGGCAGCCCGTTCCGCGGGCCGGAGCCGGTCCGGTTTTTGCGCAGCGGCCCCGATACGGTCTGGTTTTTGCGCGGCGGCCCGTTCCGCGGGCCGGAGCCGGTCCGGTTTTTGTGCGGCGGCCCCGATCCGCTCTGGTTTTTGCGCGGCGGCCCGTTCCGCGGGCTGGATCCGCTCCGGTTTTTGCGCGGTGACCCCGATCCGGTCCGGTTTTTGCGCGGCGGCCCCTTCCGCGGGCCGGATCCGCTCCGGTTTTTGCGCGGCGGCCCCGAGCCGGTCTGGTTTTTGCGCGGCGGTCCGTTCCGCGGGCCGCATCCGCTCCGGTTTTTGCGCGGCGCCCCCGATCCGGTCCGGTTTTTGCGCGGCGCCCCGTTCCGATGGCCGCATCCGCTCCGGTTTTTGCGCAGCGGCCCCGATCCGCTCCGGTTTTTGCGCGGCGGCCCCGATCCGCTCCGGTTTTTGCCCGGTGGCCCGTTCCGCGGGCCGGAGCCGGTCCGGTTTTTGCGCGGCGGCCCCGATCCGGTCCGGTTTTTGCGCGGCGGCCCGTTCCGCGGGCCGCATCCGCTCCGGTTTTTGCGCGGCGGCCCGTTCCGCTGGCCGCATCCGGTCCGGTTTTTGCGCGGTGGCTCCGATCCGGTCCGGTTTTTGCCCGGCGGCCCGTTCCGTGGGCCGGATCCGGTCCGGTTTTTGCGCGGCGGCCCCGATACGGTCCGGTTTTTGCGCGGCAGCCCGTTCCGCGGGCCGGAGCCGGTCCGGTTTTTGCACGGCGGCACCGATCCGGACCGGTTTTTGCGCGGCGGCCCGTTCCGCGGGCCGGATCCGCTCCAGTTTTTGCGCGGCGGCCGCAGTCCGGTCCGGTTTTTGCGCGGTGGCCACGAGCCGGTCCGGTTTTTGCGCCGCGGCCCGTTATGCGGGCCGGTTCCGCTCCGGTTTTTGCGCGGCGTCCACGATCCGCTCCGGTTTTTGCGCGGCGGCCCTTTCCGCGGGCCGCATCCGCTCCGGTTTTTGCGCGGCGGCCCGTTCCGCGGGCCGGATCTGGTCCGGTTTTTGCACGGCAGCCCCGATCCTGTCCGGTTTTTGTGCGGCGGCCCGTTCCGTGGGCCGGATCCGGTCCGGTTTTTGCGCGGCGGCCCCGATCCGCTCCGGTTTTTGCGCGGCGGCCCGTTCCGCGGGCCGGATCCGCTCCGGTTTTTGCGCGGCGGCCCCGATCCGGTCCGGTTTTTGCGCGGCGGCCCGTTCCGCGGGCCGGATCCGCTCTGGTTTTTGCGCGGCGGCCCCGATCCGCTCCGGTTTTTGTGCGGCAGCCCGTTCCGCGGGCCGCATCCGGTCCGGTTTTTGCGCGGCGGCCCCGATCCGCTCCGGTTTTTGCGCGGCGGCCCGTTCCGCGGGCTGGATCCGCTCCGGTTTTTGCGCGGCGGCCCCGATGCGCTCCGGTTTTTGTGCGGCGGCCCGTTCCGCGGGCCGCATCCGCTCCGGTTTTTGCGCGGTGGCTCCGATCCGGTCGGTTTTTGCCCGGCGGCCCGTTCCGTGGGCCGCATCCGGTCCGGTTTTTGCGCGGCGGCCCCGATACGGTCCGGTTTTTGCGCGGCAGCCCGTTCCGCGGTCCGGAGCCGGTCCGGTTTTTGCACGGCGGCACCGATCCACTCCGGTTTTTGCGCGGCGGCCCGTTCCGCGGGCCGGATCCGCTACGGTTTTTTGTGCGGCGGCCCCGATACGGTCCGGTTTTTGCGCGGCAGCCCGTTCCGCGGGCCGGATCCGCTCCGGTTTTTGCGCGTCGGCCCCGATCCGCTCCGGTTTTTGCGCGGCAGCCCGTTCCGCGGGCTGGATCCGGTCCGGTTTTTGCACGGCGGCCCCGATCCTCTCCGGTTTTTGCGCGGCGGCCCGTTCCGCGGGCTGGATCCGCTCCGGTTTTTGCGCGGCGGCCCCTATCCGCTCCGGTTTTTGCGCGGCGGCCCGTTCCGCGGGCCGGATCCGCTCCGGTTTTTGCGCGGCGGCCCCGATCCGGTCCGGTTTTTGCGCGGCAGCCCGTTCCGCGGGCCAGAGCCGGTCCGGTTTTTGCGCGGCGGCCCCGATACGGTCTGGTTTTTGCGCGGCGGCCCGTTCCGCGGGCCGGATCCGCTCCGGTTTTTGCGCGGTGACCCCGATCCGGTCCGGTTTTTGCGCGGCGGCCCGTTCCGCGGGCCGGAACCGCTCCGGTTTTTGCGCGGCGGTCCCGAGCCGGTCTGGTTTTTGCGCGGTGGTCCGTTCCGCGGACCGCATCCGCTCCGGTTTTTGCGCGGTGGCTCCGATCCGGTCCGGTTTTTGCGCGGCGGCCCCGATCCGCTCCGGTTTTTGCGCGGTGGCCCGTTCCGCGGGCCGGAGCCGGTCCGGTTTTTGCGCGGCGGCCCCGATCCGCTCCGGTTTTTGCGCGGCGGCCCCGATCCGCTCCGGTTTTTGCGCGGTGGCCCGTTCCGCGGGCCGCATCCGGTCCGGTTTTTGCGCGGCGGCCCCGATCCGCTCCGGTTTTTGCGCGGCGGCCCGTTCCGCGGGCCGCATCCGCTCCGGTTTTTGCGCGGCGGCCCCGAGCCGGTCCGGTTTTTGCGCGGCGGCCCGTTCCGCGGGCCGCATCCGGTCCGGTTTTTGCACAGTTGCCCCGATCCGGTCCGGTTTTTGCGCCGCGGCCCGTTATGTGGGCCGGATCCGCTCCGGTTTTTGCGCGGCGGCCCCGATCCGCTCCGGTTTTTGCGCGGCGGCCCGTTCCGCGGGCTGGATCCGCTCCGGTTTTTGCGCGGCGGCCCCGATGCGCTCCGGTTTTTGTGCGGCGGCCCGTTCCGCGGGCCGCATCCGCTCCGGTTTTTGCGCGGTGGCTCCGATCCGGTCCGGTTTTTGCCCGGCGGCCCGTTCCGTGGGCCGCATCCGGTCCGGTTTTTGCGCGGCGGCCCCGATACGGTCCGGTTTTTGCGCGGCAGCCCGTTCCGCGGTCCGG
Organism: Phalacrocorax carbo; assembly: GCF_963921805.1. Lineage (NCBI taxonomy): Eukaryota > Metazoa > Chordata > Aves > Suliformes > Phalacrocoracidae > Phalacrocorax > Phalacrocorax carbo. The sequence goes on from NW_026990488.1 coordinate 368,998, forward strand.
AGCCGGTCCGGTTTTTGCACGGCGGCACCGATCCACTCCGGTTTTTGCGCGGCGGCCCGTTCCGCGGGCCGCATCCGCTCCGGTTTTTGCGCGGCGGCCCCGATCCGCTCCGGTTTTTGCGCGGCGGCCCGTTCCGCGGGCTGGATCCGCTCCGGTTTTTGCGCGGCGGCCCCGATGCGCTCCGGTTTTTGTGCGGCGGCCCGTTCCGCGGGCCGCATCCGGTCCGGTTTTTGCGCGGTGGCTCCGATCAGGTCCGGTTTTTGCCCGGCGGCCCCGATACGGTCCGGTTTTTGCGCGGCGGCCCGTTCCGCGGGCCGGATCCGCTCCGGTTTTTGCGCGGCGGCCGCGATACGGTCCGGTTTTTGCGCGGCGGCCCGTTCCGCGGGCCGGATCCGCTCCGGTTTTTGCGCGGCAGCCCCGATCCGGTCCGGTTTTTGCGCGGCAGCCCGTTCCGCGGGCCGGAGCCGGTCCGGTTTTTGCACGGCGGCCCCGATCCGCTCCGGTTTTTGCGCGGCGGCCCGTTCCGCGGGCCCCGATCCGCTCCGGTTTTTGCGCGGCGGCACCTATCCGCTCCGGTTTTTGCGCGGCGGCCCGTTCCGCGGGCCGCATCCGCTCCGGTTTTTGCGCGGCGGCCCCGATCCGGTCCGGTTTTTGCGCGGCAGCCCGTTCCGCGGGCCGGAGCCGGTCCGGTTTTTGCGCAGCGGCCCCGATACGGTCTGGTTTTTGCGCGGCGGCCCGTTCCGCGGGCCGGAGCCGGTCCGGTTTTTGCACGGCGGCCCCGATCCGCTCCGGTTTTTGCGCGGCGGCCCGTTCCGCGGGCCGGATCCGGTCCGGTTTTTGTGCGGCGGCCCCGATCCGCTCTGGTTTTTGCGCGGCGGCCCGTTCCGCGGGCTGGATCCGCTCCGGTTTTTGCGCGGTGACCCCGATCCGGTCCGGTTTTTGCGCGGCGGCCCGTTCCGCGGGCCGGATCCGCTCCGGTTTTTGCGCGGCGGCCCCGAGCCGGTCTGGTTTTTGCGCGGCGGTCCGTTCCGCGGGCCGCATCCGCTCCGGTTTTTGCGCGGCGCCCCCGATCCGGTCCGGTTTTTGCGCGGCGGCCCGTTCCGATGGCCGCATCCGCTCCAGTTTTTGCGCAGCGGCCCCGATCCGCTCCGGTTTTTGCGCGGCGGCCCCGATCCGCTCCGGTTTTTGCCCGGTGGCCCGTTCCGCGGGCCGGAGCCGGTCCGGTTTTTGCGCGGCGGCCCCGATCCGGTCCGGTTTTTGCGCGGCGGCCCGTTCCGCGGGCCGCATCCGCTCCGGTTTTTGCGCGGCGGCCCGTTCCGCTGGCCGCATCCGGTCCGGTTTTTGTGCGGCGGCCCCGATACGGTCCGGTTTTTGCGCGGCGGCCCGTTCCGCGGGCTGGATCCGCTCCGGTTTTTGCGCGGCGGCCCCGATGCGCTCCGGTTTTTGTGCGGCGGCCCGTTCCGTGGGCCGGATCAGCTCCGGTTTTTGCGCGGCGGCCCGTTCCGCGGGCCGGATCCGCTCCGGTTTTTGCGCGGTGGCTCCGATCCGGTCCGGTTTTTGCCCGGCGGCCCGTTCCGTGGGCCGGATCCGGTCCGGTTTTTGCGCGGCGGCCCCGATACGGTCCGGTTTTTGCGCGGCAGCCCGTTCCGCGGGCCGGAGCCGGTCCGGTTTTTGCACGGCGGCACCAATCCGGTCCGGTTTTTGCGCGGCGGCCCGTTCCGCGGGCCGGATCCGCTCCAGTTTTTGCGCGGCGGCCGCAGTCCGGTCCGGTTTTTGCGCGGTGGCCACGAGCCGGTCCGGTTTTTGCGCCGCGGCCCGTTATGCGGGCCGGTTCCGCTCCGGTTTTTGCGCGGCGTCCACGATCCGCTCCGGTTTTTGCGCGGCGGCCCTTTCCGCGGGCCGCATCCGCTCCGGTTTTTGCGCGGCGGCCCGTTCCGCGGGCCGGATCTGGTCCGGTTTTTGCACGGCAGCCCCGATCCTGTCCGGTTTTTGTGCGGCGGCCCGTTCCGTGGGCCGGATCCGGTCCGGTTTTTGCGCGGCGGCCCCGAGCCGGTCTGGTTTTTGCGCGGCGGCCCGTTCCGCGGGCCGGATCCGCTCCGGTTTTTGCGCGGCGGCCCCGATCCGGTCCGGTTTTTGCGCGGCGGCCCGTTCCGCGGGCCGGATCCGCTCTGGTTTTTGCGCGGCGGCCCCGATCCGCTCCGGTTTTTGTGCGGCAGCCCGTTCCGCGGGCCGCATCCGGTCCGGTTTTTGCGCGGCGGCCCCGATCCGCTCCGGTTTTTGCGCGGCGGCCCGTTCCGCGGGCTGGATCCGCTCCGGTTTTTGCGCGGCGGCCCCGATGCGCTCCGGTTTTTGTGCGGCGGCCCGTTCCGCGGGCCGCATCCGCTCCGGTTTTTGCGCGGTGGCTCCGATCCGGTCGGTTTTTGCCCGGCGGCCCGTTCCGTGGGCCGCATCCGGTCCGGTTTTTGCGCGGCGGCCCCGATACGGTCCGGTTTTTGCGCGGCAGCCCGTTCCGCGGTCCGGAGCCGGTCCGGTTTTTGCACGGCGGCACCGATCCACTCCGGTTTTTGCGCGGCGGCCCGTTCCGCGGGCCGGATCCGCTACGGTTTTTTGTGCGGCGGCCCCGATACGGTCCGGTTTTTGCGCGGCGGCCCGTTCCGCGGGCTGGATCCGCTCCGGTTTTTGCGCGGCGGCCCCGATGCGCTCCGGTTTTTGTGCGGCGGCCCGTTCCGCGGGCCGCATCCGGTCCGGTTTTTGCGCGGTGGCTCCGATCAGGTCCGGTTTTTGCCCGGCGGCCGCGATACGGTCCGGTTTTTGCGCGGCGGCCCGTTCCGCGGGCCGGATCCGCTCTGGTTTTTGCGCGGCGGCCGCGATCCGGTCCGGTTTTTGCGCGGCGGCCCGTTCCGCGGGCCGGATCCGCTCCGGTTTTTGCGCGGCAGCCCCGATCCGGTCCGGTTTTTGCGCGGCAGCCCGTTCCGCGGGCCGGAGCCGGTCCGGTTTTTGCACGGCGGCCCCGATCCGCTCCGGTTTTTGCGCGGCGGCCCGTTCCGCGGGCCCCGATCCGCTCCGGTTTTTGCGCGGCGGCCCCTATCCGCTGGGTTTTTGCGCGGCGGCCCGTTCCGCGGGCCGCATCCGCTCCGGTTTTTGCGCGGCGGCCCCGATCCGGTCCGGTTTTTGCGCGGCAGCCCGTTCCGCGGGCCGGAGCCGGTCCGGTTTTTGCGCAGCGGCCCCGATACGGTCTGGTTTTTGCGCGGCGGCCCGTTCCGCGGGCCGGAGCCGGTCCGGTTTTTGTGCGGCGGCCCCGATCCGCTCTGGTTTTTGCGCGGCGGCCCGTTCCGCGGGCTGGATCCGCTCCGGTTTTTGCGCGGTGACCCCGATCCGGTCCGGTTTTTGCGCGGCGGCCCCTTCCGCGGGCCGGATCCGCTCCGGTTTTTGCGCGGCGGCCCCGAGCCGGTCTGGTTTTTGCGCGGCGGTCCGTTCCGCGGGCCGCATCCGCTCCGGTTTTTGCGCGGCGCCCCCGATCCGGTCCGGTTTTTGCGCGGCGCCCCGTTCCGATGGCCGCATCCGCTCCGGTTTTTGCGCAGCGGCCCCGATCCGCTCCGGTTTTTGCGCGGCGGCCCCGATCCGCTCCGGTTTTTGCCCGGTGGCCCGTTCCGCGGGCCGGAGCCGGTCCGGTTTTTGCGCGGCGGCCCCGATCCGGTCCGGTTTTTGCGCGGCGGCCCGTTCCGCGGGCCGCATCCGCTCCGGTTTTTGCGCGGCGGCCCGTTCCGCTGGCCGCATCCGGTCCGGTTTTTGCGCGGTGGCTCCGATCCGGTCCGGTTTTTGCCCGGCGGCCCGTTCCGTGGGCCGGATCCGGTCCGGTTTTTGCGCGGCGGCCCCGATACGGTCCGGTTTTTGCGCGGCAGCCCGTTCCGCGGGCCGGAGCCGGTCCGGTTTTTGCACGGCGGCACCGATCCGGACCGGTTTTTGCGCGGCGGCCCGTTCCGCGGGCCGGATCCGCTCCAGTTTTTGCGCGGCGGCCGCAGTCCGGTCCGGTTTTTGCGCGGTGGCCACGAGCCGGTCCGGTTTTTGCGCCGCGGCCCGTTATGCGGGCCGGTTCCGCTCCGGTTTTTGCGCGGCGTCCACGATCCGCTCCGGTTTTTGCGCGGCGGCCCTTTCCGCGGGCCGCATCCGCTCCGGTTTTTGCGCGGCGGCCCGTTCCGCGGGCCGGATCTGGTCCGGTTTTTGCACGGCAGCCCCGATCCTGTCCGGTTTTTGTGCGGCGGCCCGTTCCGTGGGCCGGATCCGGTCCGGTTTTTGCGCGGCGGCCCCGATCCGCTCCGGTTTTTGCGCGGCGGCCCGTTCCGCGGGCCGGATCCGCTCCGGTTTTTGCGCGGCGGCCCCGATCCGGTCCGGTTTTTGCGCGGCGGCCCGTTCCGCGGGCCGGATCCGCTCTGGTTTTTGCGCGGCGGCCCCGATCCGCTCCGGTTTTTGTGCGGCAGCCCGTTCCGCGGGCCGCATCCGGTCCGGTTTTTGCGCGGCGGCCCCGATCCGCTCCGGTTTTTGCGCGGCGGCCCGTTCCGCGGGCTGGATCCGCTCCGGTTTTTGCGCGGCGGCCCCGATGCGCTCCGGTTTTTGTGCGGCGGCCCGTTCCGCGGGCCGCATCCGCTCCGGTTTTTGCGCGGTGGCTCCGATCCGGTCGGTTTTTGCCCGGCGGCCCGTTCCGTGGGCCGCATCCGGTCCGGTTTTTGCGCGGCGGCCCCGATACGGTCCGGTTTTTGCGCGGCAGCCCGTTCCGCGGTCCGGAGCCGGTCCGGTTTTTGCACGGCGGCACCGATCCACTCCGGTTTTTGCGCGGCGGCCCGTTCCGCGGGCCGGATCCGCTACGGTTTTTTGTGCGGCGGCCCCGATACGGTCCGGTTTTTGCGCGGCGGCCCGTTCCGCGGGCTGGATCCGCTCCGGTTTTTGCGCGGCGGCCCCGATGCGCTCCGGTTTTTGTGCGGCGGCCCGTTCCGCGGGCCGCATCCGGTCCGGTTTTTGCGCGGTGGCTCCGATCAGGTCCGGTTTTTGGCCGGCGGCCGCGATACGGTCCGGTTTTTGCGCGGCGGCCCGTTCCGCGGGCCGGATCCGCTCTGGTTTTTGCGCGGCGGCCGCGATCCGGTCCGGTTTTTGCGCGGCGGCCCGTTCCGCGGGCCGGATCCGCTCCGGTTTTTGCGCGGCAGCCCCGATCCGGTCCGGTTTTTGCGCGGCAGCCCGTTCCGCGGGCCGGAGCCGGTCCGGTTTTTGCACGGCGGCCCCGATCCGCTCCGGTTTTTGCGCGGCGGTCCGTTCCGCGGGCCCCGATCCGCTCCGGTTTTTGCGCGGCGGCCCCTATCCGCTGGGTTTTTGCGCGGCGGCCCGTTCCGCGGGCCGCATCCGCTCCGGTTTTTGCGCGGCGGCCCCGATCCGGTCCGGTTTTTGCGCGGCAGCCCGTTCCGCGGGCCGGAGCCGGTCCGGTTTTTGCGCAGCGGCCCCGATACGGTCTGGTTTTTGCGCGGCGGCCCGTTCCGCGGGCCGGAGCCGGTCCGGTTTTTGCGCGGCGGCCCCGATCCGCTCCGGTTTTTGCGCGGCGGCCCGTTCCGCGGGCCGGATCCGGTCCGGTTTTTGCGCGGCGGCCGCGATCCGGTCCGGTTTTTGCGCGGCGGCCCGTTCCGCGGGCTGGATCCGCTCCGGTTTTTGCGCGGTGACCCCGATTCGGTCCGGTTTTTGCGCGGCGGCCCGTTCCGCGGGCCGGATCCGCTCCGGTTTTTGCGCGGCGGCCCCGAGCCGGTCTGGTTTTTGCGCGGCGGTCCGTTCCGCGGGCCGCATCCGCTCCGGTTTTTGCGCGGCGCCCCCGATCCGGTCCGGTTTTTGCGCGGCGGCCCGTTCCGATGGCCGCATCCGCTCCGGTTATTGCGCAGCGGCCCCGATCCGCTCCGGTTTTTGCGCGGCGGCCCCGATCCGCTCCGGTTTTTGCGCGGTGGCCCGTTCCGCGGGCCGGAGCCGGTCCGGTTTTTGCGCGGCGGCCCCGATCCGGTCCGGTTTTTGCGCGGCGGCCCGTTCCGCTGGCCGCATCCGGTCCGGTTTTTGTGCGGCGGCCCCGATACGGTCCGGTTTTTGCGCGGCGGCCCGTTCCGCGGGCTGGATCCGCTCCGGTTTTTGCGCGGCGGCCCCGATGCGCTCCGGTTTTTGTGCGGCAGCCCGTTCCGCGGGCCGGATCTGGTCCGGTTTTTGCGCGGCGGCCGCGATACGGTCCGGTTTTTGCGCGGCGGCCCGTTCCGCGGGCCGGATCCGCTCCGGTTTTTGCGCGGTGGCTCCGATCCGGTCCGGTTTTTGCCCGGCGGCCCGTTCCGTGGGCCGGATCCGGTCCGGTTTTTGCGCGGCGGCCCCGATACGGTCCGGTTTTTGCGCGGCAGCCCGTTCCGCGGGCCGGAGCCGGTCCGGTTTTTGCACGGCGGCACCAATCCGGTCCGGTTTTTGCGCGGCGGCCCGTTCCGCGGGCCGGATCCGCTCCAGTTTTTGCGCGGCGGCCGCAGTCCGGTCCGGTTTTTGCGCGGTGGCCACGAGCCGGTCCGGTTTTTGCGCCGCGGCCCGTTATGCGGGCCGGTTCCGCTCCGGTTTTTGCGCGGCGTCCACGATCCGCTCCGGTTTTTGCGCGGCGGCCCGTTCCGCGGGGTGCATCCGCTCCGGTTTTTGCGCGGCGGCCCGTTCCGCGGGCCGGATCCGGTCCGGTTTTTGCACGGCAGCCCCGATCCTGTCCGGTTTTTGTGCGGCGGCCCGTTCCGTGGGCCGGATCCGGTCCGGTTTTTGCGCGGCGGCCCCGAGCCGGTCTGGTTTTTGCGCGGCGGCCCGTTCCGTGGGCCGCATCCGGTCCGGTTTTTGCGCGGCGGCCCCGATCCGGTCCGGTTTTTGCGCGGCGGCCCGTTCCGCGGGCCGGATCCGCTCTGGTTTTTGCGCGGCGGCCCCGATCCGCTCCGGTTTTTGTGCGGCAGCCCGTTCCGCGGGCCGCATCCGGTCCGGTTTTTGCGCGGCGGCCCCGATCCGGTCCGGTTTTTGCGCGGCGGCCCAGATCCGGTCCGGTTTTTGCGCGGCGGCCCGTTCCGTGCGCCGCATCCGCTCCGGTTTTTGCGCGGCGGCCCCGATACGGTCCGGTTTTTGCGCGGCGGCCCCGATCCGGTCCGGTTTTTGCGCAGCGGCCCGTTCCGCGGGCCGGATCCGCTCCGGTTTTTGCGCGGCGGCCCCGATACGGTCCGGTTTTTGTGCGGCAGCCCGTTCCGCGGGCCGGATCTGGTCCGGTTTTTGCACGGCGGCCACCATCCGCTCCGGTTTTTGCGCGGCGGCCCGTTCCGCGGGCTGGATCCGGTCCGGTTTTTGCGCGGCGGCCCCGAGACGCTCCGGTTTTTGCGCGGCGGCCCGTTCCGCGGGCCGCATCCGCTCCGGTTTTTGCGCGGCGGCCCAGATGCGCTCCGGTTTTTGCGCGGCGGCCCGTTCCGCGGGCCGCATCCGCTCCGGTTTTTGCGCGGTGGCCCCGATCCGGTCCGGTTTTTGCGCGGCGGCCCGTTCCGCGGGCCGGATCCGCTCCGGTTTTTGCGTGGCAGCCCCGATCCGGTCCGGTTTTTGCGCGGCAGCCCGTTCCGCGGGCTGGATCCGGTCCGGTTTTTGCACGGCGGCCCCGATCCTCTCCGGTTTTTGCGCGGCGGCCCGTTCCGCGGGCCCCGATCCGCTCCGGTTTTTGCGCGGCGGCCCCGATCCGCTCCGGTTTTTGCGCGGCGGCCCGTTCCGCGGGCCGGATCCGCTCCGGTTTTTGCGTGGCGGCCCCGATCCGGTCCGGTTTTTGCGCGGCAGCCCGTTCCGCGGGCCAGAGCCGGTCCGGTTTTTGCGCGGCGGCCCCGATACGGTCTGGTTTTTGCGCGGCGGCCCCGATCCGCTCCGGTTTTTGCGCGGTGGCCCGTTCCGCGGGCCGCATCCGCTCCGGTTTTTGCGCGGCGGCCCCGAGCCGGCCTGGTTTTTGCGCGGTGGTCCGTTCCGCGGACCGCATCCGCTCCGGTTTTTGCGCGGTGGCTCCGATCCGGTCCGGTTTTTGCGCGGCGGCCCCGATCCGCTCCGGTTTTTGCACGGTGGCCCATTCTGCGGGCCGGAGCCGCTCCGGTTTTTGCGCGGCGGCCCCGATCCGCTCCGGTTTTTGCGCGGCGGCCCGTTCCGCGGGCCGCATCCGCTCCGGTTTTTGCGCGGCGGCCCAGAGCCTGTCCGGTTTTTGCGCGGCGGCCCGTTCCGCGGGCCGGATCCGCTACGGTTTTTGCGCGGCGGCCCCGATCCGCTCCGGTTTTTGCGCGGCGGCCCGTTCCGCGGGCTGGATCCGCTCCGGTTTTTGCGCGGCGGCCCCGATGCGCTCGGGTTTTTGTGCGGCGGCCCCTTCCGCGGGCCGCATCCGGTACAGTTTTTGAGCGGTGGCTCCGATCAGGTCCGGTTTTTGCCCGGCGGCCGCGATACGGTCCGGTTTTTGCGCGGCGGCCCGTTCCGCGGGCCGGATCCGCTCCGGTTTTTGCGCGGCGGCCGCGATACGGTCCGGTTTTTGCGCGGAGGCCCGTTCCGCGGGCCGGATCCGCTCCGGTTTTTGCGCGGTGGCTCCGATCCGCTCCGGTTTTTGCCCGGCGGCCCGTTCCGTGGGCCGCATCCGGTCCGGTTTTTGCGCGGCGGCCCCGATACGGTCCGGTTTTTGCGCGGCAGCCCGTTCCGCGGGCCGGAGCCGGTCCGGTTTTTGCACGGCGGCACCAATCCGGTCCGGTTTTTGCGCGGCGGCCCGTTCCGCGGGCCGGATCCGCTCCAGTTTTTGCGCGGCGGCCGCAGTCCGGTCCGGTTTTTGGGCGGTGGCCACGAGCCGGTCCGGTTTTTGCGCCGCGGCCCGTTATGCGGGCCGGTTCCGCTCCGGTTTTTGCGCGGCGTCCCCGACCCGCTCCGGTTTTTGCGCCGCGGCCCGTTCCGCGGGCCGGATCCACTCCGGTTTTTGCGCGGCGGCCCGTTCCGCGGGCCGGATCCGCTCCGGTTTTTGCGCGGCAGCCCCGATCCGGTCCGGTTTTTGCGCGGCGGCCCGTTCCGCGGGCCGGATCCGCTCCGGTTTTTGCGCGGCGGCCCCGATCCGGTCCGGTTTTTGCGCGGCAGCCCGTTCCGCGGGCCGGAGCCGGTCCGGTTTTTGCGCGGCGGCCACGATACGGTCTGGTTTTTGCGCGGCGGCCCGTTCCGCGGGCCGGATCCGCTACGGTTTTTGCGCGGCGGCACCCATCCGCTCCGGTTTTTGCGCGGCGGCCCATTCTGCGGGCCGCATCCGCTCCGGTTTTTGCGCGGCGGTCCCGATCCGCTCCGGTTTTTGCGCGGCGGCCCGTTCCGCGGGCTGGATCCGCTCCGGTTTTTGCGCGGTGACCCCGATCCGGTCCGGTTTTTGCGCGGCGGCGCGTTCCGCTGGCCGCATCCGGTCCGGTTTTTGCGCGGCGGCCCCGATACAGTCCGGTTTTTGCGCGACGGCCCGTTCCGCGGGCCGGATCCGGTCCGGTTTTTGCGCGGCGGCCCCGATGCGCTCCGGTTTTTGCCCGGCGTCCCGTTCCGCGGGCCGCATCCGGTCCGGTTTTTGCGCGGTGGCTCCGATCAGGTCCGGTTTTTGCCCGGCGTCCGCGATACGTTCCGGTTTTTGCGCGGCGGCCCGTTCCGCGGGTCGGATCCGCTCCGGTTTTTGCGCGGCGGCCGCGATACGGTCCGGTTTTTGCGCGGCAGCCCGTTCCGCGGGCCGGATCCGCTCCGGTTTTTGCGCGGTGGCTCCGATCCGGTCCGGTTTTTGCGCGGCGGCCCGTTCCGTGGGCCGCATCCGGTCCGCTTTTTGCGCGGCGGCCCCGATACGGTCCGGTTTTTGCGCGGCAGCCTGTTCCGCGGGCCGGAGCCGGTCCGGTTTTTGCACGGCGGCACCAATCCGGTCCGGTCTTTCCGCGGCAGCCCGTTCCGCGGGCCGGATCCGCTCCAGTTTTTGCGCGGCGGCCGCAGTCCGGTCCGGTTTTTGCGCGGTGGCCATGAGCCGGTCCGGTTTTTGCGCCGCGGCCCGTTATGCGGGCCGGTTCCGCTCCGGTTTTTGCACGGCGTCCACGATCCGCTCCGGTTTTTGCGCCGCGGCCCGTTCCGCGGGCCGGATCCACTCCGGTTTTTGCGCGGCGGCCCCGATCCGGTCCGGTTTTTGCGCGGCGGCCCCTTCCGCGGGCCGGATCCGGTCCGGTTTTTGCGCGGCGGCCCCGATCCGGTCCGGTTTTTGCGCGGCGGCCCCGAGCCGGTCCGGTTTTTGCGCGGCGGCCCGTTCCGCGGGCCGCATCCGCTCCGGTTTTTGCGCGGTGGCCCCGATCCGGTCCGGTTTTTGCGCGGCGGCCCGTTCCGCGGGCCGGATCCGCTCCGGTTTTTGCGCGGCGGCCCGTTCCGCGGGCTGGATCCAGTCCGGTTTTTGCGCGGCAGCCCCGATCCTGTCCGGTTTTTGCGCGGCGGCCCGTTCCGTGGGCCGCATCCGGTCCGGTTTTTGCGCGGCGGCCCCGAGCCGGTCTGGTTTTTGCGCGGCGGCCCGTTCCGCGGGCCGGATCCGCTCCGGTTTTTGCGCGGCGGCCCCGATACGGTCTGGTTTTTGCGCGGTGGCCCGTTCCGTGCGCCGCATCCGGTCCGGTTTTTGCGCGGCGGACCCGATCCGGTCCGGTTTTTGCGCGGCGGCCCGTTCCGCGGGCCGCATCCGGTCCGGTTTTTGCGCGGCGGCCCCGATCCGGTCCGGTTTTTGCGCGGCGGCCCGTTCCGCGGGCCGGATCCAGTCCGGTTTTTGCGCGGCAGCCCCGATCATGTCCGGTTTTTGCGCGGCGGCCCGTTCCGCGGGCCGCATCGGGTCCGGTTTTTGCACGGCGGACCCGAGCCGGTCTGGTTTTTGCGCGGCGGCCCGTTCCGTGGGCCGGATCCGGTCCGGTTTTTGCGCGGCGGCCCCGAGCCGGTCTGGTTTTTGCGCGGCGGCCCGTTCCGCAGGCCGGATCCGGTCCGGTTTTTGCGCGGCGGCCCCGATCCGCTCCGGTTTTTGTGCGGCAGCCCGTTCCGCGGGCCGGATCTGGTCCGGTTTTTGCACGGCGGCCCCGATCCGCTCCGGTTTTTGCGCGGCGGCCCGTTCCGCGGGCTGGATCCGGTCCGGTTTTTGCGCGGCGGCCCCGAGCCGCTCCGGATTTTGCGCGGCGGCCCGTTCCGCGGGCCGCATCCGCTCCGGTTTTTGCGCGGCGGCTCCGATCCGCTCCGGTTTTTGCGCGGCGGCCCGTTCCGCGGGCCGCATCCGGTCCGGTTTTTGCGCGGTGGCCCCGATCCGCTCCGGTTTTTGCGCGGCGGCCCGTTCTGCGGGCCGGATCCACTCCGGTTTTTGCGCGGCAGCCCCGATCCGGTCCGGTTTTTGCGCGGCAGCCCGTTCCGCAGGCCGGAGCCGGTCCGGTTTTTGCACGGCGGCGCCGAACCGCTCCGGTTTTTGCGCGGCGGCCCGTTCCGCGGGCCCCGATCCGCTCCGGTTTTTGCGCGGCGGCCCCTATCCGCTCCGGTTTTTGCGCGGCGGCCCGTTCCGCGGGCCGCATCCGGTCCGGTTTTTGCGCGGCGGCCCCGATCCGGTCCGGTTTTTGCGCGGCGGCCCGTTCCGCGGGCCGGAGCCGGTCCGGTTTTTGCGCGGCGGCCCCGATATGGTCTGGTTTTTGCGCGGCGGCCCGTTCCGCGGGCCGGAGCCGGTCCGGATTTTGCACGGCGGCCCCGATCCGCTCCGGTTTTTGCGCGGCGGCCCGTTCCGCAGGCCGGATCCGCTCCGGTTTTTGCGCGGCCGCCCCGATCCGCTCTGGTTTTTGCGCGGCGGCCCGTTCCGCGGGCTGGATCCGCTCCGGTTTTTGCGCGGTGACCCCGATCCGGTCCGGTTTTTGCGCGGCGGCCCGTTCCGCGGGCCGCATCCGCTCCCGTTTTTGCGCGGCGGCCCCGAGCCGGTCTGGTTTTTGCGCGGCGGTCCGTTCCGCGGGCCGCATCCGCTCCGGTTTTTGCGCGGCGCCCCCGATCCGGTCCGGTTTTTGCGCGGCGGCCCGTTCCGATGGCCGCATCCGCTCCGGTTTTTGCGCGGCGGCCCCGATCCGCTCCGGTTTTTGCGCGGTGGCCCGTTCCGCGGGCCGGAGCCGGTCCGGTTTTTGCGCGGCGGCCCCGATCCGGTCCGGTTTTTGCGCGGCGGCCCGTTCCGCGGGCCGCATCCGCTCCGGTTTTTGCGCGGCGGCCCGTTCCGCTGGCCGCATCCGGTCCGGTTTTTGTGCGGCGGCCCCGATACGGTCCGGTTTTTGCGCGGCGGCCCGTTCCACGGGCTGGATCCGCTCCGGTTTTTGCGCGGCCGCCCCGATGCGCTCCGGTTTTTGTGCGGCGGCCCGTTCTGTGGGCCGGATCAGCTCCGGTTTTTGCGCGGCGGCCGCGATACGGTCCGGTTTTTGCGCGGCGGCCCGTTCCGCGGGCCGGATCCGCTCCGGTTTTTGCGCGGTGGCTCCGATCCGGTCCGGTTTTTGCCCGGCGGCCCGTTCCGTGGGCTGCATACGGTCCGGTTTTTGCGCGGCGGCCCCGATACGGTCCGGTTTTTGCGCGGCAGCCCGTTCCGCGGGCCGGAGCCGGTCCGGTTTTTGCACGGCGGCACCAATCCGGTCCGGTTTTTGCGCGGCGGCCGGTTCCGCGGGCCGGATCCGCTCCAGTTTTTGCGCGGCGGCCGCAGTCCGGTCCGGTTTTTGCGCGGTGGCCACGAGCCGGTCCGGTTTTTGCGCCGCGGCCCGTTCCGCGGGACGGAACCGCTCCGGTTTTTGCGCGGCGTCCACGATCCGCTCCGGTTTTTGCGCGGCGGCCCGTTCCGCGGGCCGCATCCGCTCCGGTTTTTGCGCGGCGGCCTGTTCCCCGGGCCGGATCCGGTCCGGTTTTTGCGCGGCGGCCCCGATCCGCTCCGGTTTCTGTGCGGCGGCCCGTTCCGTGGGCCGGATCCGGTCCGGTTTTTGCGCGGCGGCCCCGAGCCGGTCTGGTTTTTGCGCGGCGGCCCGTTCCGTGGGCCGCATCCGGTCCGGTTTTTGCGCGGCGGCCCCGATACGGTCCGGTTTTTGCGCGGCGGCCCGTTCCGCGGGCCGGATCCGCTCCGGTTTTTGCGCGGCGGCCCCGATCCGGTCCGGTTTTTGCGCGGCGGCCCGTTCCGCGGGCCGCATCCGCTCTGGTTTTTGCGCGGCGGCCCCGATCCGCTCCGGTTTTTGTGCGGCAGCCCGTTCCGCGCGACGCATCCGGTCCGGTTTTTGCGCGGCGGCCCCGATCCGGTCCGGTTTTTGCGCGGCGGCCCAGATCCGGTCCGGTTTTTGCGCGGCGGCCCGTTCCGTGCGCCGCATCCGCTCCGGTTTTTGCGCGGCGGCCCCGATCCGGTCCGGTTTTTGCGCGGTGGCCCCGATCCGGTCCGGTTTTTGCGCGGCGGCCCGTTCCGCGGGCCGGATCCGCTCCGGTTTTTGCGCGGCGGCCCCGATCCGCTCCGGTTTTTGTGCGGCAGCCCGTTCCGCGGGCCGGATCTGGTCCGGTTTTTGCACGGCGGCCCCGATCCGCTCCGGTTTTTGCGCGGCGGCCCGTTCCGCGGGCCGCATCCGCTCCGGTTTTTGCGCGGCGGCCGCGATCCGCTCCGGTTTTTGCGCGGCGGCCCGTTCCGCGGGCCGCATCCGGTCCGGTTTTTGCGCGGTGGCCCCGATCCGGTCCGGTTTTTGCGCGGCGGCCCGTTCCGCGGGCCGGATCCGCTCCGGTTTTTGCGCGGCAGCCCCGATCCGCTCCGGTTTTTGCGCGGCAGCCCGTTCCGCGGGCCGGAGCCGGTCCGGTTTTTGCACGGCGGCCCCGATCCGCTCCGGTTTTTGCGCGGCGGCCCGTTCCGCGGGCCCCGATCCGCTCCGGTTTTTGCGCGGCGGCCCGTTCCGCGGGCCGGATCCGCTCCGGTTTTTGCGCGGCGGCCCCGATCCGGTCCGGTTTTTGCGCGGCAGCCCGTTCCGCGGGCCGGAGCCGGTCCGGTTTTTGCGCGGCGGCCCCGATATGGCCTGGTTTTTGCGCGGCGGCCCGTTCCGCGGGCCGGAGCCGGTCCGGTTTTTGCACGGCGGCCCCGATCCGCTCTGGTTTTTGCGCGGCGGCCCGTTCCGCGGGCCGGAGCCGGTCCGGTTTTTGCACGGCGGCCCCGATCCGCTCCGGTTTTTGCGCGGCGGCCCGTTCCGCGGGCCGCATCCGGTCCGGTTTTTGCGCGGTGACCCCGATCCGGTCCGGTTTTTGCGCGGCGGCCCGTTCCGCGGGCCGGATCCGCTCCGGTTTTTGCGCGGCGCCCCCGAGCCGGTCTGGTTTTTGCGCGGCGGTCCGTTCCGCGGGCCGCATCCGCTCCGGTTTTTGCGCGGCGCCCCCGATCCGCTCCGGTTTTTGCGCGGCGGCCCGTTCCGCGGGCCGCATCCGCTCCGGTTTTTGCGCGGCGTCCACGATCCGCTCCGGTTTTTGCGCGGCGGCCCCGATCCGCTCCGGTTTTTGCGCGGTGGCCCGTTCCGCGGGCCGGAGCCGGTCCGGTTTTTGCGCGGCGGCCCCGATCCGGTCCGGTTTTTGCGCGGCGGCCCGTTCCGCGGGCCGGATCCGCTCCGGTTTTTGCGCGGCGGCCCCGATCCGGTCCGGTTTTTGCGCGGCGGCCCGTTCCGCGGGCCGGATCCGCTCTGGTTTTTGCGCGACGGCCACGATCCGCTCCGGTTTTTGTGCGGCAGCCCGTTCCGCGGGCCGCATCCGGTCCGGTTTTTGCGCGGCGGCCCCGATCCGGTCCGGTTTTTGCGCGGCGGCCCAGATCCGGTCCGGTTTTTGCGCGGCGGCCCGTTCCGTGCGCCGCATCCGCTCCGGTTTTTGCGCGGCGGCCCCGATCCGCTCCGGTTTTTGCGCGGCGGCCCCGATCCGGTCCGGTTTTTGCGCAGCGGCCCGTTCCGCGGGCCGGATCCGCTCCGGTTTTTGCGCGGCGGCCCGTTCCGCTGGCCGCATCCGCTCCGGTTTTTGTGCGGCGGCCCCGATACGGTCCGGTTTTTGCGCGGCGGCCCGTTCCGCGGGCTGGATCCGCTCCGGTTTTTGCGCGGCGGCCCCGATGCGCTCCGGTTTTTGTGCGGCGGCCCCTTCCGCGGGCCGCATCCGGTACAGTTTTTGAGCGGTTGCTCCGATCAGGTCCGGTTTTTGCGCGGTGACCCCGATCCGGTCCGGTTTTTGCGCGGCGGCCCGTTCCGCGGGCCGGATCCGCTCCGGTTTTTGCGCGGCGGCCGCGATACGGTCCGGTTTTTGCGCGGAGGCCCGTTCCGCGGGCCGGATCCGCTCCGGTTTTTGCGCGGTGGCTCCGATCCGGTCCGGATTTTGCCCGGCGGCCCGATCCGTGGGCCGCATCCGGTCCGGTTTTTGCGCGGCGGCCCCGATACGGTCCGGTTTTTGCGCGGCAGCCCGTTCCGCGGGCCGGAGCCGGTCCGGTTTTTGCACGGCGGCACCAATCCGGTCCGGTTTTTGCGCGGCGGCCCGTTCCGCGGGCCGGATCCGGTCCAGTTTTTGCGCGGCGGCCGCAGTCCGGTCCGGTTTTTGCGCGGTGGCCACGAGCCGGTCCGGTTTTTGCGCCGCGGCCCGTTCCGCGGGCCGGATCCGCTCCGGTTTTTGCGCGGCCGCCCCGATCCGCTCTGGTTTTTGCGCGGCGGCCCGTTCCGCGGGCTGGATCCGCTCCGGTTTTTGCGCGGTGACCCCGATCCGGTCCGGTTTTTGCGCGGCGGCCCGTTCCGCGGGCCGCATCCGCTCCCGTTTTTGCGCGGCGGCCCCGAGCCGGTCTGGTTTTTGCGCGGCGGTCCGTTCCGCGGGCCGCATCCGCTCCGGTTTTTGCGCGGCGCCCCCGATCCGGTCCGGTTTTTGCGCGGCGGCCCGTTCCGATGGCCGCATCCGCTCCGGTTTTTGCGCGGCGGCCCCGATCCGCTCCGGTTTTTGCGCGGTGGCCCGTTCCGCGGGCCGGAGCCGGTCCGGTTTTTGCGCGGCGGCCCCGATCCGGTCCGGTTTTTGCGCGGCGGCCCGTTCCGCGGGCCGCATCCGCTCCGGTTTTTGCGCGGCGGCCCGTTCCGCTGGCCGCATCCGGTCCGGTTTTTGTGCGGCGGCCCCGATACGGTCCGGTTTTTGCGCGGCGGCCCGTTCCACGGGCTGGATCCGCTCCGGTTTTTGCGCGGCCGCCCCGATGCGCTCCGGTTTTTGTGCGGCGGCCCGTTCTGTGGGCCGGATCAGCTCCGGTTTTTGCGCGGCGGCCGCGATACGGTCCGGTTTTTGCGCGGCGGCCCGTTCCGCGGGCCGGATCCGCTCCGGTTTTTGCGCGGTGGCTCCGATCCGGTCCGGTTTTTGCCCGGCGGCCCGTTCCGTGGGCTGCATACGGTCCGGTTTTTGCGCGGCGGCCCCGATACGGTCCGGTTTTTGCGCGGCAGCCCGTTCCGCGGGCCGGAGCCGGTCCGGTTTTTGCACGGCGGCACCAATCCGGTCCGGTTTTTGCGCGGCGGCCGGTTCCGCGGGCCGGATCCGCTCCAGTTTTTGCGCGGCGGCCGCAGTCCGGTCCGGTTTTTGCGCGGTGGCCACGAGCCGGTCCGGTTTTTGCGCCGCGGCCCGTTCCGCGGGACGGAACCGCTCCGGTTTTTGCGCGGCGTCCACGATCCGCTCCGGTTTTTGCGCGGCGGCCCGTTCCGCGGGCCGCATCCGCTCCGGTTTTTGCGCGGCGGCCTGTTCCCCGGGCCGGATCCGGTCCGGTTTTTGCGCGGCGGCCCCGATCCGCTCCGGTTTCTGTGCGGCGGCCCGTTCCGTGGGCCGGATCCGGTCCGGTTTTTGCGCGGCGGCCCCGAGCCGGTCTGGTTTTTGCGCGGCGGCCCGTTCCGTGGGCCGCATCCGGTCCGGTTTTTGCGCGGCGGCCCCGATACGGTCCGGTTTTTGCGCGGCGGCCCGTTCCGCGGGCCGGATCCGCTCCGGTTTTTGCGCGGCGGCCCCGATCCGGTCCGGTTTTTGCGCGGCGGCCCGTTCCGCGGGCCGCATCCGCTCTGGTTTTTGCGCGGCGGCCCCGATCCGCTCCGGTTTTTGTGCGGCAGCCCGTTCCGCGCGACGCATCCGGTCCGGTTTTTGCGCGGCGGCCCCGATCCGGTCCGGTTTTTGCGCGGCGGCCCAGATCCGGTCCGGTTTTTGCGCGGCGGCCCGTTCCGTGCGCCGCATCCGCTCCGGTTTTTGCGCGGCGGCCCCGATCCGGTCCGGTTTTTGCGCGGTGGCCCCGATCCGGTCCGGTTTTTGCGCGGCGGCCCGTTCCGCGGGCCGGATCCGCTCCGGTTTTTGCGCGGCGGCCCCGATCCGCTCCGGTTTTTGTGCGGCAGCCCGTTCCGCGGGCCGGATCTGGTCCGGTTTTTGCACGGCGGCCCCGATCCGCTCCGGTTTTTGCGCGGCGGCCCGTTCCGCGGGCCGCATCCGCTCCGGTTTTTGCGCGGCGGCCGCGATCCGCTCCGGTTTTTGCGCGGCGGCCCGTTCCGCGGGCCGCATCCGGTCCGGTTTTTGCGCGGTGGCCCCGATCCGGTCCGGTTTTTGCGCGGCGGCCCGTTCCGCGGGCCGGATCCGCTCCGGTTTTTGCGCGGCAGCCCCGATCCGCTCCGGTTTTTGCGCGGCAGCCCGTTCCGCGGGCCGGAGCCGGTCCGGTTTTTGCACGGCGGCCCCGATCCGCTCCGGTTTTTGCGCGGCGGCCCGTTCCGCGGGCCCCGATCCGCTCCGGTTTTTGCGCGGCGGCCCGTTCCGCGGGCCGGATCCGCTCCGGTTTTTGCGCGGCGGCCCCGATCCGGTCCGGTTTTTGCGCGGCAGCCCGTTCCGCGGGCCGGAGCCGGTCCGGTTTTTGCGCGGCGGCCCCGATATGGCCTGGTTTTTGCGCGGCGGCCCGTTCCGCGGGCCGGAGCCGGTCCGGTTTTTGCACGGCGGCCCCGATCCGCTCTGGTTTTTGCGCGGCGGCCCGTTCCGCGGGCCGGAGCCGGTCCGGTTTTTGCACGGCGGCCCCGATCCGCTCCGGTTTTTGCGCGGCGGCCCGTTCCGCGGGCCGCATCCGGTCCGGTTTTTGCGCGGTGACCCCGATCCGGTCCGGTTTTTGCGCGGCGGCCCGTTCCGCGGGCCGGATCCGCTCCGGTTTTTGCGCGGCGCCCCCGAGCCGGTCTGGTTTTTGCGCGGCGGTCCGTTCCGCGGGCCGCATCCGCTCCGGTTTTTGCGCGGCGCCCCCGATCCGCTCCGGTTTTTGCGCGGCGGCCCGTTCCGCGGGCCGCATCCGCTCCGGTTTTTGCGCGGCGTCCACGATCCGCTCCGGTTTTTGCGCGGCGGCCCCGATCCGCTCCGGTTTTTGCGCGGTGGCCCGTTCCGCGGGCCGGAGCCGGTCCGGTTTTTGCGCGGCGGCCCCGATCCGGTCCGGTTTTTGCGCGGCGGCCCGTTCCGCGGGCCGGATCCGCTCCGGTTTTTGCGCGGCGGCCCCGATCCGGTCCGGTTTTTGCGCGGCGGCCCGTTCCGCGGGCCGGATCCGCTCTGGTTTTTGCGCGACGGCCACGATCCGCTCCGGTTTTTGTGCGGCAGCCCGTTCCGCGGGCCGCATCCGGTCCGGTTTTTGCGCGGCGGCCCCGATCCGGTCCGGTTTTTGCGCGGCGGCCCAGATCCGGTCCGGTTTTTGCGCGGCGGCCCGTTCCGTGCGCCGCATCCGCTCCGGTTTTTGCGCGGCGGCCCCGATCCGCTCCGGTTTTTGCGCGGCGGCCCCGATCCGGTCCGGTTTTTGCGCAGCGGCCCGTTCCGCGGGCCGGATCCGCTCCGGTTTTTGCGCGGCGGCCCGTTCCGCTGGCCGCATCCGCTCCGGTTTTTGTGCGGCGGCCCCGATACGGTCCGGTTTTTGCGCGGCGGCCCGTTCCGCGGGCTGGATCCGCTCCGGTTTTTGCGCGGCGGCCCCGATGCGCTCCGGTTTTTGTGCGGCGGCCCCTTCCGCGGGCCGCATCCGGTACAGTTTTTGAGCGGTTGCTCCGATCAGGTCCGGTTTTTGCGCGGTGACCCCGATCCGGTCCGGTTTTTGCGCGGCGGCCCGTTCCGCGGGCCGGATCCGCTCCGGTTTTTGCGCGGCGGCCGCGATACGGTCCGGTTTTTGCGCGGAGGCCCGTTCCGCGGGCCGGATCCGCTCCGGTTTTTGCGCGGTGGCTCCGATCCGGTCCGGATTTTGCCCGGCGGCCCGATCCGTGGGCCGCATCCGGTCCGGTTTTTGCGCGGCGGCCCCGATACGGTCCGGTTTTTGCGCGGCAGCCCGTTCCGCGGGCCGGAGCCGGTCCGGTTTTTGCACGGCGGCACCAATCCGGTCCGGTTTTTGCGCGGCGGCCCGTTCCGCGGGCCGGATCCGGTCCAGTTTTTGCGCGGCGGCCGCAGTCCGGTCCGGTTTTTGCGCGGTGGCCACGAGCCGGTCCGGTTTTTGCGCCGCGGCCCGTTATGCGGGCCGGTTCCGCTCCGGTTTTTGCGCGGCGTCCCCGATCCGCTCCGGTTTTTGCGCGGCGGCCCGTTCCGCGGGCCGGATCCACTCCGGTTTTTGCGCGGTGACCCCGATCCGGTCCGGTTTTTGCGCCGCGGCCCGTTCCGCGGGCCGGATCCGCTCCGGTTTTTGCGCGGCAGCCCCGATCCGGTCCGATTTTTGTGCGGCAGCCCGTTCCGCGGGCTGGATCCGGTCCGGTTTTTGCGCGGCGGCCCCGAGCCGCTCCGGTTTTTGCGCGGCAGCCCGTTCCGCGGGCCGGATCCGCTCCGGTTTTTGCACGGCGGCCCCGATCCGGTCCGGTTTTTGCGCGGCGGCCCGTTCCGCGGGCCGGATCCGCTCCGGTTTTTGCGCGGCGGCCCCGATCCTGTCCGGTTTTTGCGCGGCAGCCCGTTCCGCGGGCCGCATCCGCTCCGGTTTTTGCGCGGCGGCCACGATACGGTCTGGTTTTTGCGCGGCGGCCCGTTCCGCGGGCCGGAGCCGGTTCGGTTTTTGCACGGCGGCCCCAATCCGCTCCGGTTTTTGCGCGGCGGCCCATTCTGCGGGCCGGATCCGCTCCGGTTTTTGCGCGGCGGCCCCGATCCGCTCCGGTTTTTGCGCGGCGGCCCGTTCCGCGGGCTGGATCCGCTCCGGTTTTTGCGCGGTGACCCCGATCCGGTCCGGTTTTTGCGCGGCGGCGCGTTCCGCTGGCCGCATCCGGTCCGGTTTTTGCGCGGCGGCCCCGATCCTGTCCGGTTTTTGCGCGGCGGCCCGTTCCGCGGGCTGGATCCGCTCCGGTTTTTGCGCGGCGGCCCCGATGCGCTCCGGTTTTTGTGCGGCGTCCCGTTCCGCGGGCCGCATCCGGTCCGGTTTTTGCGCGGTGGCTCCGATCAGGTCCGGTTTTTGCCCGGCGTCCGCGATACGTTCCGGTTTTTGCGCGGCGGCCCGTTCCGCGGGTCGGATCCGCTCCGGTTTTTGCGCGGCGGCCGCGATACGGTCCGGTTTTTGCGCGGCGGCCCGTTCCGCGGGCCGGATCCGCTCCGGTTTTTGCGCGGTGGCTCCGATCCGGTCCGGTTTTTGCGCGGCGCCCCGTTCCGTGGGCCGCATCCGGTCCGCTTTTTGCACGGCGGCACCAATCCGGTCCGGTCTTTGCGCGGCGGCCCGTTCCGCGGGCCGGATCCGCTCCAGTTTTTGCGCGGCGGCCGCAGTCCGGTCCGGTTTTTGCGCGGTGGCCACGAGCCGGTCCGGTTTTTGCGCCGCGGCCCGTTATGCGGGCCGGTTCCGCTCCGGTTTTTGCACGGCGTCCACGATCCGCTCCAGTTTTTGCGCCGCGGCCCGTTCCGCGGGCCGGATCCACTCCGGTTTTTGCGCGGCGGCTCCGATCCGGTCCGGTTTTTGCGCGGCGGCCCGTTCCGCGGGCCGGATCCACTCCGGTTTTTGCGCGGCGGCCCCGATCCGGTCCGGTTTTTGCGCGGTGGCCCCGAGCCGGTCCGGTTTTTGCGCGGCGGCCCGTTCCGCGGGCCGGATCCGCTCCGGTTTTTGCGCGGTGGCCCCGATCCGGTCCGGTTTTTGCGCGGCGGCCCGTTCCGCGGGCCGGATCCGCTCCGGTTTTTGCGCGGCGGCCCGTTCCGCGGGCTGGATCCAGTCCGGTTTTTGCGCGGCAGCCCCGATCCTGTCCGGTTTTTGCGCGGCGGCCCGTTCCGTGGGCCGCATCTGGTCCGGTTTTTGCGCGGCGGCCCCGATACGGTCCGGTTTTTGCGCGGCGGCCCGTTCCGCGGGCCGCATCCGCTCCGGTTTTTGCACAGTTGCCCCGATCCGGTCCGGTTTTTGCGCCGCGGCCCGTTATGTGGGCCGGATCCGCTCCGGTTTTTGCGCGGCGGCCCCGATCCGCTCCGGTTTTTGCGCGGCGGCCCGTTCCGCGGGCTGGATCCGCTCCGGTTTTTGCGCGGCGGCCCCGATGCGCTCCGGTTTTTGTGCGGCGGCCCGTTCCGCGGGCCGGTTCCGCTCCGGTTTTTGCGCGGCGTCCCCGATCCGCTCCGGTTTTTGCGCCGCGGCCCGTTCCGCGGGCCGGATCCGGTCCAGTTTTTGCGCGGCGGCCCCGATCCTGTCCGGTTTTTGCGCGGCGGCCCCTTCCGCGGGCCGGATCCGCTCCGGTTTTTGCGCGGCGGCCCCGATCCGCTCCGGTTTTTGCGCGGCGGCCCGTTCCGCGGGCCGGATCCGCTCCGGTTTTTGCGCGGCGGCCCCGATCCGCTCCGGTTTTTGCGCGGCGGCCCGTTCCGCGGGCCGGATCCGCTCCGGTTTTTGCGCGGCGGCCCCGATCCGCTCCGGTTTTTGCGCGGCGGCCCGTTCCGTGCGCCGCATCCGGTCCGGTTTTTGCGCGGCGGCCCCGATCCGGTCCGGTTTTTGCGCGGCGGCCCCGATCCGCTCCGGTTTTTGTGCGGCAGCCCGTTCCGCGGGCCGGATCCACTCCGGTTTTTGCACGGCGGCCCCGATCCGCTCCGGTTTTTGCGCGGCGGCCCGTTCCGCGGGCTGGATCCGCTCCGGTTTTTGCGCGGCGGCCCCGATCCGCTCCGGTTTTTGCGCGGCGGCCCGTTCCGCGGGCCGCATCCGCTCCGGTTTTTGCGCGGCGGCCCCGATCCTCTCCGGTTTTTGCGCGGCGGCCCGTTCCGCGGGCCGGATCCGGTCCGGTTTTTGCGCGGCGGCCCCGATCCGCTCCGGTTTTTGCGCGGCGGCCCGTTCCGCGGGCCGGATCCGGTCCGGTTTTTGCGCGGCAGCCCCGATCCGGTCCGGTTTTTGCGCGGCAGCCCGTTCCGCGGGCCGGAGCCGGTCCGGTTTTTGCACGGCGGCCCCGATCCGCTCCGGTTTTTGCGCGGCGGCCCGTTCCGCGGGCCGGATCCGCTCTGGTTTTTGCGCGGCGGCCCGTTCCACGGGACGGATCCGGTCCGGTTTTTGCGCGGCAGCCCCTATCATGTCCGGTTTTTGCGCGGCGGCCCGTTCCGCGGGCCGGATCCGGTCCGGTTTTTGCGCGGCGGCCCCGAGCCGGTCTGGTTTTTGCGCGGCGGCCCGTTCCGTGGGCCGGATCCGCTCCGGTTTTTGCGCGGCGGCCCCGATACGGTCCGGTTTTTGCGCGGCGGCCCGTTCCGTGCGCCGCATCCGGTCCGGTTTTTGCGCGGCGGCCCCGATCCGGTCCGGTTTTTGCGCGGCGGCCCGTTCCGCGGGCCGGATCCGGTCCGGTTTTTGCGCGGCAGCCCCGATCATGTCCGGTTTTTGCGCGGCGGCCCGTTCCGCGGGCCGCATCGGGTCCGGTTTTTGCACGGCGGCCCCGAGCCGGTCTGGTTTTTGCGCGGCGGCCCGTTCCGTGGGCCGGATCCGCTCCGGTTTTTGCGCGGCGGCCCCGATCCGGTCCGGTTTTTGCGCGGCGGCCCGTTCCGCGGGCCGGATCCGCTCCGGTTTTTGCGCGGCGGCCCCGATCCGCTCCGGTTTTTGCGCGGCGGCCCGTTCCGCGGGCCGGATCTGGTCCGGTTTTTGCGCGGCGGCCCCGATCCGCTCCGGTTTTTGCGCGGCGGCCCGTTCCGCGGGCTGGATCCGCTCCGGTTTTTGCGCGGCGGCCCCGAGCCGCTCCGGTTTTTGCGCGGCGGCCCGTTCCGCGGGCCGCATCCGCTCCGGATTTTGCGCGGCGTCCCCGATCCGCTCCGGTTTTTGTGCGGCGGCCCGTTCCGCGGGCCGCATCCGGTCCGGTTTTTGCGCGGTGGCCCCGATCCGCTCCGGTTTTTGCGCGGCGGCCCGTTCCGCGGGCCGGATCCGCTCCGGTTTTTGCGCGGCAGCCCCGATCCGGTCCGGTTTTTGCGCGGCAGCCCGTTCCGCGGGCCGGAGCCGGTCCGGTTTTTGCACGGCGGCCCCGATCCGCTCCGGTTTTTGCGCGGCGGCCCGTTCCGCGGGCACCGATCCGCTCCGGTTTTTGCGCGGCGGCCCCTATCCGCTCCGGTTTTTGCGCGGCGGCCCGTTCCGCGGGCCGGATCCGCTCCGGTTTTTGCGCGGCGGCCCCGATCCGGTGCGGTTTTTGCGCGGCAGCCCGTTCCGCGGGCCGGAGCCGCTCCGGTTTTTGCGCGGCGGCCCCGATATGGTCTGGTTTTTGCGCGGCGGCCCGTTCTGCGGGCCGGAGCCGGTCCGGTTTTTGCACGGCGGCCCCGATCCGCTCCGGTTTTTACGCGGCGGCCCGTTCCGCAGGCCGGATCCGCTCCGGTTTTTGCGCGGCGGCCCCGATCCGCTCTGGTTTTTGCGCGGCGGCCCGTTCCGCGGGCTGGATCCGCTCCGGTTTTTGCGCGGTGACCCCGATCCGGTCCGGTTTTTGCGCGGCGGCCCGTTCCGTGGGCCGGATCCGCTCCGGTTTTTGCGCGGCGGCCCCGAGCCGGTCTGGTTTTTGCGCGGCGGTCCGTTCCGCGGGCCGCATCCGCTCCGGTTTTTGCGCGGCGCCCCCGATCCGGTCCGGTTTTTGCGCGGCGGCCCGTTCCGATGGCCGCATCCGGTCCGGTTTTTGCGCGGCGGCCCCGATCCGCTCCGGTTTTTGCGCGGCGGCCCCGATCCGCTCCGGTTTTTGCGCGGTGGCCCGTTCCGCGGGCCGCATCCGCTCCGGTTTTTGCGCGGCGGCCCGTTCCGCTGGCCGCATCCGGTCCGGTTTTTGTGCGGCGGCCCCGATACGGTCCGGTTTTTGCGCGGCGGCCCGTTCCGCGGGCTGGATCCGCTCCGGTTTTTGTGCGGCGGCCCCGATGCGCTCCGGTTTTTGTGCGGCGGCCCGTTCCGTGGGCCGGATCAGCTCCGGTTTTTGCGCGGCGGCCGCGATACGGTCCGGTTTTTGCGCGGCGGACCGTTCCGCGGGCCGGATCCGCTCCGGTTTTTGCGCGGTGGCTCCGATCCGGTCCGGTTTTTGCCCGGCGGCCCGTTCCGTGGGCCGCATCCGGTCCGGTTTTTGCGCGGCGGCCCCGATACGGTCCGGTTTTTGCGCGGCAGCCCGTTCCGCGGGCCGGAGCCGGTCCGGTTTTTGCACGGCGGCACCAATCCGGTCCGGTTTTTGCGCGGCGGCCGGTTCCGCGGGCCGGATCCGCTCCAGTTTTTCCGCGGCGGCCGCAGTCCGGTCCAGTTTTTGCGCGGTGGCCACGAGCCGGTCCGGTTTTTGCGCCGCGGCCCGTTCCGCGGGACGGAACCGCTCCGGTTTTTGCGCGGCGTCCACGATCCGCTCCGGTTTTTGCGCGGCGGCCCGTTCCGCGGGCCGCATCCGCTCCGGTTTTTGCGCGGCGGCCCGTTCCGCGGGCCGGATCCGGTCCGGTTTTTGTGCGGCGGCCCCGATCCTGTCCGGTTTTTGTGCGGCGGCCCGTTCCGTGGGCCGGATCCGGTCCGGTTTTTGCGCGGCGGCCCCGAGCCGGTCTGGTTTTTGCGCGGCGGCCCGTTCCGTGGGCCGCATCCGGTCCGGTTTTTGCGCGGCGGCCCCGATACGGTCCGGTTTTTGCGCGGCGGCCCGTTCCGCGGGCCGGATCCGCTCCGGTTTTTGCGCGGCGGCCCCGATCCGGTCCGGTTTTTGCGCGGCGGCCCGTTCCGCGGGCCGGATCCGCTCTGGTTTTTGCGCGGCGGCCCCGATCCGCTCTGGTTTTTGTGCGGCGGCCCCGATGCGCTCCGGTTTTTGTGCGGCGGCCCGTTCCGCGGGCCGGTTCCGCTCCGGTTTTTGCGCGGCGTCCCCGATCCGCTCCGGTTTTTGCGCCGCGGCCCGTTCCGCGGGCCGGATCCGGTCCAGTTTTTGCGCGGCGGCCCCGATCCTGTCCGGTTTTTGCGCGGCGGCCCCTTCCGCGGGCCGGATCCGCTCCGGTTTTTGCGCGGCGGCCCCGATCCGCTCCGGTTTTTGCGCGGCGGCCCGTTCCGCGGGCCGGATCCGCTCCGGTTTTTGCGCGGCGGCCCCGATCCGGTCCGGTTTTTGCGCGGCGGCCCGTTCCGCGGGCCGGATCCGCTCCGGTTTTTGCGCGGCGGCCCCGATCCGCTCCGGTTTTTGCGCGGCGGCCCGTTCCGTGCGCCGCATCCGGTCCGGTTTTTGCGCGGCGGCCCCGATCCGGTCCGGTTTTTGCGCGGCGGCCCCGATCCGCTCCGGTTTTTGTGCGGCAGCCCGTTCCGCGGGCCGGATCCACTCCGGTTTTTGCACGGCGGCCCCGATCCGCTCCGGTTTTTGCGCGGCGGCCCGTTCCGCGGGCTGGATCCGCTCCGGTTTTTGCGCGGCGGCCCCGATCCGCTCCGGTTTTTGCGCGGCGGCCCGTTCCGCGGGCCGCATCCGCTCCGGTTTTTGCGCGGCGGCCCCGATCCTCTCCGGTTTTTGCGCGGCGGCCCGTTCCGCGGGCCGGATCCGGTCCGGTTTTTGCGCGGCGGCCCCGATCCGCTCCGGTTTTTGCGCGGCGGCCCGTTCCGCGGGCCGGATCCGGTCCGGTTTTTGCGCGGCAGCCCCGATCCGGTCCGGTTTTTGCGCGGCAGCCCGTTCCGCGGGCCGGAGCCGGTCCGGTTTTTGCACGGCGGCCCCGATCCGCTCCGGTTTTTGCGCGGCGGCCCGTTCCGCGGGCCGGATCCGCTCTGGTTTTTGCGCGGCGGCCCGTTCCACGGGACGGATCCGGTCCGGTTTTTGCGCGGCAGCCCCTATCATGTCCGGTTTTTGCGCGGCGGCCCGTTCCGCGGGCCGGATCCGGTCCGGTTTTTGCGCGGCGGCCCCGAGCCGGTCTGGTTTTTGCGCGGCGGCCCGTTCCGTGGGCCGGATCCGCTCCGGTTTTTGCGCGGCGGCCCCGATACGGTCCGGTTTTTGCGCGGCGGCCCGTTCCGTGCGCCGCATCCGGTCCGGTTTTTGCGCGGCGGCCCCGATCCGGTCCGGTTTTTGCGCGGCGGCCCGTTCCGCGGGCCGGATCCGGTCCGGTTTTTGCGCGGCAGCCCCGATCATGTCCGGTTTTTGCGCGGCGGCCCGTTCCGCGGGCCGCATCGGGTCCGGTTTTTGCACGGCGGCCCCGAGCCGGTCTGGTTTTTGCGCGGCGGCCCGTTCCGTGGGCCGGATCCGCTCCGGTTTTTGCGCGGCGGCCCCGATCCGGTCCGGTTTTTGCGCGGCGGCCCGTTCCGCGGGCCGGATCCGCTCCGGTTTTTGCGCGGCGGCCCCGATCCGCTCCGGTTTTTGTGCGGCAGCCCGTTCCGCGGGCCGGATCTGGTCCGGTTTTTGCGCGGCGGCCCCGATCCGCTCCGGTTTTTGCGCGGCGGCCCGTTCCGCGGGCTGGATCCGCTCCGGTTTTTGCGCGGCGGCCCCGAGCCGCTCCGGTTTTTGCGCGGCGGCCCGTTCCGCGGGCCGCATCCGCTCCGGATTTTGCGCGGCGGCCCCGATCCGCTCCGGTTTTTGTGCGGCGGCCCGTTCCGCGGGCCGCATCCGGTCCGGTTTTTGCGCGGCGGCCCCGATCCGCTCCGGTTTTTGCGCGGCGGCCCGTTCCGCGGGCCGGATCCGCTCCGGTTTTTGCGCGGCAGCCCCGATCCGGTCCGGTTTTTGCGCGGCAGCCCGTTCCGCGGGCCGGAGCCGGTCCGGTTTTTGCACGGCGGCCCCGATCCGCTCCGGTTTTTGCGCGGCGGCCCGTTCCGCGGGCCCCGATCCGCTCCGGTTTTTGCGCGGCGGCCCCTATCCGCTCCGGTTTTTGCGCGGCGGCCCGTTCCGCGGGCCGGATCCGCTCCGGTTTTTGCGCGGCGGCCCCGATCCGGTGCGGTTTTTTGCGCGGCAGCCCGTTCCGCGGGCCGGAGCCGCTCCGGTTTTTGCGCGGCGGCCCCGATATGGTCTGGTTTTTGCGCGGCGGCCCGTTCCGCGGGCCGGAGCCGGTCCGGTTTTTGCACGGCGGCCCCGATCCGCTCCGGTTTTTACGCGGCGGCCCGTTCCGCAGGCCGGATCCGCTCCGGTTTTTGCGCGGCGGCCCCCATCCGCTCTGGTTTTTGCGCGGCGGCCCGTTCCGCGGGCTGGATCCGCTCCGGTTTTTGCGCGGTGACCCCGATCCGGTCCGGTTTTTGCGCGGCGGTCCGTTCCGCGGGCCGCATCCGCTCCGGTTTTTGCGCGGCGGCCCCGATCCGGTCCGGTTTTTGCGCGGCGGCCCGTTCCGATGGCCGCATCCGGTCCGGTTTTTGCGCGGCGGCCCCGATCCGCTCCGGTTTTTGCGCGGCGGCCCCGATCCGCTCCGGTTTTTGCGCGGTGGCCCGTTCCGCGGGCCGCATCCGCTCCGGTTTTTGCGCGGCGGCCCGTTCCGCTGGCCGCATCCGGTCCGGTTTTTGTGCGGCGGCCCCGATACGGTCCGGTTTTTGCGCGGCGGCCCGTTCCGCGGGCTGGATCCGCTCCGGTTTTTGTGCGGCGGCCCCGATGCGCTCCGGTTTTTGTGCGGCGGCCCGTTCCGTGGGCCGGATCAGCTCCGGTTTTTGCGCGGCGGCCGCGATACGGTCCGGTTTTTGCGCGGCGGACCGTTCCGCGGGCCGGATCCGCTCCGGTTTTTGCGCGGTGGCTCCGATCCGGTCCGGTTTTTGCCCGGCGGCCCGTTCCGTGGGCCGCATCCGGTCCGGTTTTTGCGCGGCGGCCCCGATACGGTCCGGTTTTTGCGCGGCAGCCCGTTCCGCGGGCCGGAGCCGGTCCGGTTTTTGCACGGCGGCACCAATCCGGTCCGGTTTTTGCGCGGCGGCCGGTTCCGCGGGCCGGATCCGCTCCAGTTTTTCCGCGGCGGCCGCAGTCCGGTCCAGTTTTTGCGCGGTGGCCACGAGCCGGTCCGGTTTTTGCGCCGCGGCCCGTTCCGCGGGACGGAACCGCTCCGGTTTTTGCGCGGCGTCCACGATCCGCTCCGGTTTTTGCGCGGCGGCCCGTTCCGCGGGCCGCATCCGCTCCGGTTTTTGCGCGGCGGCCCGTTCCGCGGGCCGGATCCGGTCCGGTTTTTGTGCGGCGGCCCCGATCCTGTCCGGTTTTTGTGCGGCGGCCCGTTCCGTGGGCCGGATCCGGTCCGGTTTTTGCGCGGCGGCCCCGAGCCGGTCTGGTTTTTGCGCGGCGGCCCGTTCCGTGGGCCGCATCCGGTCCGGTTTTTGCGCGGCGGCCCCGATACGGTCCGGTTTTTGCGCGGCGGCCCGTTCCGCGGGCCGGATCCGCTCCGGTTTTTGCGCGGCGGCCCCGATCCGGTCCGGTTTTTGCGCGGCGGCCCGTTCCGCGGGCCGGATCCGCTCTGGTTTTTGCGCGGCGGCCCCGATCCGCTCTGGTTTTTGTGCGGCAGCCCGTTCCGCGGGCCGCATCCGGTCCGGTTTTTGCGCGGCGGCCCCGATCCTTTCCGGTTTTTGCGCGGCGGCCCAGATCCGGTCCGGTTTTTGGGCGGCGGCCCGTTCCGTGCGCTGCATCCGCTCCGGTTTTTGCGCGGCGGCCCCGATCCGGTCCGGTTTTTGCGCGGTGGCCCCGATCCGGTCCGGTTTTTGCGCGGCGGCCCGTTCCGCGGGCCGGATCCGCTCCGGTTTTTGCGCGGCGGCCCCGATCCGCTCCGGTTTTTGTGTGGCAGCCCGTTCCGCGGGCCGGATCTGGTCCGGTTTTTGCACGGCGGCCCCCATCCGGTCCGGTTTTTGCGCGGCGGCCCGTTCCGCGGGCTGGATCCGGTCCGGTTTTTGCGCGGCGGCCCCGAGCCGCTCCGGTTTTTGCGCGGCGGCCCGTTCCGCGGGCCGGATCCGCTCCGGTTTTTGCGCGGCGGCCCCGATCCTCTCCGGTTTTTGCGCGGCGGCCCGTTCCGCGGGCCGGATCCGCTCCGGTTTTTGCGCGGTGGCCCCGATCTGGTCCGGTTTTTGCGCGGCGGCCCGTTCCGCGGGCCGGATCCGCTCCGGTTTTTGCGCGGCAGCCCCCGATCCGGTCCGGTTTTTGCGCGGCAGCCCGTTCCGCGGGCTGGATCCGGTCCGGTTTTTGCACGGCGGCCCCGATCCTCTCCGGTTTTTGCGCGGCGGCCCGTTCCGCGGGCCCCGATCCGCTCCGGTTTTTGCGCGGCGGCCCCTATCCGCTCCGGTTTTTGCGCGGCGGCCCGTTCCGCGGGCCGGATCCGCTCCGGTTTTTGCGCGGCGGCCCCGATGCGCTCCGGTTTTTGTGCGGCGGCCCCTTCCGCGGGCCGGATCCGCTCCGATTTTTGCGCGGTGGCTCCGATCAGGTCCGGTTTTTGCGCGGCGGCCGCAATACGGTCCGGTTTTTGCGCGGCGGCCCGTTCCGCGGGCCGGATCCGCTCCGGTTTTTGCGCGGCGGCCGCGATACGGTCCGGTTTTTGCGCGGCGGCCCGTTCCGCGGGCCGGATCCGCTCCGGTTTTTGCGCGGCAGCCCCGATCCGGTCCGGTTTTTGCGCGGCGGCCCGTTCCGCGGGCCGGAGTCGGTCCAGTTTTTGCACGGCGGCCCCGATCCGCTCCGGTTTTTGCGCGGCGGCCCGTTCCGCGGGCCCCGATCCGCTCCGGTTTTTGCACGGCGGCCCCGATACGGTCCGGTTTTTGCGCGGCGGCCCGTTCCGCGGGCCGCATCCGCTCCGGTTTTTGCGCGGCGGCCCCGATCCGGTCCGGTTTTTGCGCGGCAGCCCGTTCCGCGGGCCAGAGCCGGTCCGGTTTTTGCGCGGCGGCCCCGATCCGCTCCGGTTTTTGCGCGGCGGCCCGTTCCGCGGGCCGGATCCGCTCCGGTTTTTGCGCGGCGGCCCCGATCCGCTCTGGTTTTTGCGCGGCGGCCCGTTCCGCGGGCTGGATCCGCTCCGGTTTTTGCGCGGTGACCCCGATCCGGTCCGGTTTTTGCGCGGCGGCCCGTTCCGCGGGCCGGATCCGCTCCGGTTTTTGCGCGGCGGCCCCGAGCCGGTCTGGTTTTTGCGCGGCGGTCCGTTCCGCGGGCCGCATCCGCTCCGGATTTTGCGCGGCGCCCCCGATCCGGTCCGGTTTTTGCGCGGCGGCCCGTTCCGATGGCCGCATCCGGTCCGGTTTTTGCGCGGCGGCCCCGATCCGCTCCGGTTTTTGCGCGGCGGCCCCGATCCGCTCCGGTTTTTGCCCGGTGGCCCGTTCCGCGGGCCGGAGCCGGTCCGGTTTTTGCGCGGCGGCCCCGATCCGGTCCGGTTTTTGCGCGGCGGCCCGTTCCGCGGGCCGCATCCGCTCCGGTTTTTGCGCGGCGGCCCGTTCCGCTGGCCGCATCCGGTCCGGTTTTTGTGCGGCGGCCCCGATCCTGTCCGGTTTTTGCGCGGCGGCCCAGATCCGGTCCGGTTTTTGGGCGGCGGCCCGTTCCGTGCGCCGCATCCGCTCCGGTTTTTGCGCGGCGGCCCCGATCCGGTCCGGTTTTTGCGCGGTGGCCCCGATCCGGTCCGGTTTTTGCGCGGCGGCCCGTTCCGCGGGCCGGATCCGCTCCGGTTTTTGCGCGGCGGCCCCGATCCGCTCCGGTTTTTGTGTGGCAGCCCGTTCCGCGGGCCGGATCTGGTCCGGTTTTTGCACGGCGGCCCCCATCCGGTCCGGTTTTTGCGCGGCGGCCCGTTCCGCGGGCCGGATCCGGTCCGGTTTTTGCGCGGCGGCCCCGAGCCGCTCCGGTTTTTGCGCGGCGGCCCGTTCCGCGGGCCGGATCCGCTCCGGTTTTTGCGCGGCGGCCCCGATCCTCTCCGGTTTTTGCGCGGCGGCCCGTTCCGCGGGCCGCATCCGCTCCGGTTTTTGCGCGGTGGCCCCGATCTGGTCCGGTTTTTGCGCGGCGGCCCGTTCCGCGGGCCGGATCCGCTCCGGTTTTTGCGCGGCAGCCCCCGATCCGGTCCGGTTTTTGCGCGGCAGCCCGTTCCGCGGGCTGGATCCGGTCCGGTTTTTGCACGGCGGCCCCGATCCTCTCCGGTTTTTGCGCGGCGGCCCGTTCCGCGGGCCCCGATCCGCTCCGGTTTTTGCGCGGCGGCCCCTATCCGCTCCGGTTTTTGCGCGGCGGCCCGTTCCGCGGGCCGGATCCGCTCCGGTTTTTGCGCGGCGGCCCCGATGCGCTCCGGTTTTTGTGCGGCGGCCCCTTCCGCGGGCCGGATCCGCTCCGGTTTTTGCGCGGTGGCTCCGATCAGGTCCGGTTTTTGCCCGGCGGCCGCAATACGGTCCGGTTTTTGCGCGGCGGCCCGTTCCGCGGGCCGCATCCGCTCCGGTTTTTGCGCGGCGGCCGCGATACGGTCCGGTTTTTTGCGCGGCGGCCCGTTCCGCGGGCCGGATCCGCTCCGGTTTTTGCGCGGCAGCCCCGATCCGGTCCGGTTTTTGCGCGGCGGCCCGTTCCGCGGGCCGGAGCCGGTCCGGTTTTTGCACGGCGGCCCCGATCCGCTCCGGTTTTTGCGCGGCGGCCCGTTCCGCGGGCCCCGATCCGCTCCGGTTTTTGCGCGGCGGCCCCTATCCGCTCCGGTTTTTGCGCGGCGGCCCGTTCCGCGGGCCGCATCCGCTCCGGTTTTTGCGCGGCGGCCCCGATCCGGTCCGGTTTTTGCGCGGCAGCCCGTTCCGCGGGCCGGAGCCGGTCCGGTTTTTGCGCGGCGGCCCCGATACGGTCTGGTTTTTGCGCGGCGGCCCGTTCCGCGGGCCGGAGCCGGTCCGGTTTTTGCACGGCGGCCCCGATCCGCTCCGGTTTTTGCGCGGCGGCCCGTTCCGCGGGCCGGATCCGCTCCGGTTTTTGCGCGGCGGCCCCGATCCGCTCTGGTTTTTGCGCGGCGGCCCGTTCCGCGGGCTGGATCCGCTCCGGTTTTTGCGCGGTGACCCCGATCCGATCCGGTTTTTGCGCGGCGGCCCGTTCCGCGGGCCGGATCCGCTCCGGTTTTTGCGCGGCGGCCCCGAGCCGGTCTGGTTTTTGCGCGGCGGTCCGTTCCGCGGGCCGCATCCGCTCCGGATTTTGCGCGGCGCCCCCGATCCGGTCCGGTTTTTGCGCGGCGGCCCGTTCCGATGGCCGCATCCGCTCCGGTTTTTGCGCGGCGGCCCCGATCCGCTCCGGTTTTTGCGCGGCGGCCCCGATCCGCTCCGGTTTTTGCGCGGTGGCCCGTTCCGCGGGCCGGAGCCGGTCCGGTTTTTGCGCGGCGGCCCCGATCCGGTCCGGTTTTTTGCGCGGCGGCCCGTTCCGCGGGCCGGATCCGGTCCGGTTTTTGCGCGGCGGCCCGTTCCGCTGGCCGCATCCGGTCCGGTTTTTGTGCGGCGGCCCCGATACGGTCCGGTTTTTTGCGCGGCGGCCCGTTCCGCGGGCTGGATCCGCTCCGGTTTTTGCGCGGCGGCCCCGATGCGCTCCGGTTTTTGTGCGGCGGCCCGTTCCGTGGGCCGGATCAGCTCCGGTTTTTGCGCGGCGGCCCCGATCCTGTCTGGTTTTTGCGCGGCGGCCCGTTCCGCGGGCCGGATCCGCTCCGGTTTTTGCGCGGTGGCTCCGATCCGGTCCGGTTTTTGCCCGGCGGCCCGTTCCGTGGGCCGCATCCGGTCCGGTTTTTGCGCGGCGGCCCCGATACGGTCCGGTTTTTGCGCGGCAGCCCGTTCCGCGGGCCGGAGCCGGTCCGGTTTTTGCACGGCGGCACCAATCCGCTCCGGTTTTTGCGCGGCGGCCCGTTCCGCGGGCCGGATCCGCTCCAGTTTTTGCGCGGCGGCCCCGATCCGGTCCGGTTTTTGCGCGGCAGCCCGTTCCGCGGGCCAGAGCCGGTCCGGTTTTTGCGCGGCGGCCCCGATACGGTCTGGTTTTTGCGCGGCGGCCCGTTCCGCGGGCCGGATCCGCTCCGGTTTTTGTGCGGTGACCCCGATCCGGTCCGGTTTTTGCGCGGCGGCCCGTTCCGCGGGCCGGAACCGCTCCGGTTTTTGCGCGGCGGCCCCGAGCCGGTCTGGTTTTTGCGCGGTGGCCCGTTCCGCGGGCCGGAGCCGGTCCGGTTTTTGCGCGGCGGCCCCGATCCGCTCCGGTTTTTGCGCGGCGGCCCCGATCCGCTCCGGTTTTTGCGCGGTGGCCCGTTCCGCGGGCCGGAGCCGGTCCGGTTTTTGCGCGGCGGCCCCGATCCGGTCCGGTTTTTGCGCGGCGGCCCGTTCCGCGGGCCGCATCCGCTCCGGTTTTTGCGCGGCGGCCCCGAGCCGGTCCGGTTTTTGCGCGGCGGCCCGTTCCGCGGGCCGGATCCGCTCCGGTTTTTGCGCGGCGGCCCCGATCCGGTCTGGTTTTTGCGCGGCAGCCCGTTCCGCGGGCCAGAGCCGGTCCGGTTTTTGCTCGGCGGCCCCGATACGGTCTGGTTTTTGCGCGGCGGTCCGTTCCGCGGGCCGGATCCGCTCCGGTTTTTGTGCGGTGACCCCGATCCGGTCCGGTCTTTGCGCGGCGGCCCGTTCCGCGGGCCGGAACCGCTCCGGTTTTTGCGCGGCGGCCCCGAGCCGGTCTGGTTTTTGCGCGGTGGTCCGTTCCGCGGACCGCATCCGCTCCGGTTTTTGCGCGGTGGCTCCGATCCGGTCCGGTTTTTGCGCGGCGGCCCCGATCCGCTCCGGTTTTTGCGCGGCCGCCCGTTCTGCGGGCCGGAGCCGGTCCGGTTTTTGCGCGGCGGCCCCGATCCGCTCCGGTTTTTGCGCGGCGGCCCCGATCCGCTCCGGTTTTTGCGCGGTGGCCCGTTCCGCGGGCCGGAGCCGGTCCGGTTTTTGCGCGGCGGCCCCCATCCGCTCCGGTTTTTGCGCGGCGGCCCGTTCCGCGGGCCGCATCCGCTCCGGTTTTTGCGCGGCGGCCCCGAGCCGGTCCGGTTTTTGCGCGGCGGCCCGTTCCGCGGGCCGGATCCGCTACGGTTTTTGCGCGGCGGCCCCGATCCGCTCCGGTTTTTGCGCGGCGGCCCGTTCCGCTGGCCGCATCCGGTCCGGTTTTTGTGCGGCGGCCCCGATACGGTCTGGTTTTTGCGCGGCGGCCCGTTCCGCGGGCTGGATCCGCTCCGGTTTTTGCGCGGCGGCCCCGATGCGCTCCGGTTTTTGTGCGGCGGCCCCTTCCGCGGGCCGCATCCGCTCCGGTTTTTGCGCGGTGGCTCCGATCAGGTCCGGTTTTTGCCCGGCGGCCGCGATACGGTCCGGTTTTTGCGCGGCGGCCCGTTCCGCGGGCCGGATCCGCTCCGGTTTTTGCGCGGCGGCAGCGATACGGTCCGGTTTTTGCGCGGCGGCCCGTTCCGCGGGCCGGATCCGCTCCAGTTTTTGCGTGGCGGCCGCAGTCCGGTCCGGTTTTTGCGCGGTGGCCACGAGCCGGTCCGGTTTTTGCGCCGCGGCCCGTTATGCGGGCCGGTTCCGCTCCGGTTTTTGCGCGGCGGCCCCGATCCGCTCCGGTTTTTGCGCCGCGGCCCGTTCCGCGGGCCGGATCCACTCCGGTTTTTGCGCGGCAGCCCCGATCCTGTCCGGTTTTTGCGCGGCGGCCCGTTCCGCGGGCCGGATCCGGTCCGGTTTTTGCGCGGCGGCCCCGAGCCGGTCCGGTTTTTGCGCGGTGGCCCAGAGCCGGTCCGGTTTTTGCGCGGCAGCCCGTTCCGCGGGCCGGATCCGCTCCGGTTTTTGCACGGCGGCCCCGATCCGCTCCGGTTTTTGCGCGGCGGCCCGTTCCGCGGGCCGGATCCGCTCCGGTTTTTGCGCGGAGGCCCCGAGCCGGTCTGGTTTTTGCGCGGCGGCCCGTTCCGCGGGCTGGATCCGCTCCGGTTTTTGCGCGGCGGCCCCGATCCGGTCCGGTTTTTGCGCCGCGGCCCGTTCCGCGGGCCGGAGCCGGTCCGGTTTTTGCGCGGCGGCCCCGATCCGCTCCGGTTTTTGCACGGCGGCCCGTTCCGCGGGCCGGAGCCGGTCCGGTTTTTGCGCGGCGGCCCCGATCTGCTCTGGTTTTTGCGCGGCGGCCCGTTCCGCGGGCCGGATCCGCTCCGGTTTTTGAGCGGCGGCCCCGATCCGCTCCGGTTTTTGCGCGGCGGCCCGTTCCGCCGGCCGGATCCGCTCCGGTTTTTGCGCGGCGGCCCCGATCCGGTCCGGTTTTTGTGCGGCAGCCCGTTCCGCGGGCCGGATCCGCTCCGGTTTTTGCGCAGTTGCCCCCAGCCGGTCCGGTTTTTGCGCCGCGGCCCGTTATGTGGGCCGGATCCGCTCCGGTTTTTGCGCGGTGGCTCCGATCCGGTCCGGTTTTTGCGCCGCGGCCCGTTCCGCGGGCCGGAGCCGCTCCGGTTTTTGCGCGGCGGCCCCGATCCGCTCCGGTTTTTGCGCGGTGGCCCGTTCCGCGGGCCGGTTCCGCTCCGGTTTTTGCGCGGTGGTTCCGATCCGGTCCGGTTTTTGCGCGGCGGCCCGTTCCGCGGGCCGCATCCGGTCCGGTTTTTGCGCGGCGGCCCCGATCCTGCCCGGTTTTTGCGCGGCGGCCCGTTCCGCGGGCCGCATCCGGTCCGGTTTTTGCGCGGTGGCTCCGATCAGGTCCCGTTTTTGCCCGGCGGCCGCGATACGGTCCGGTTTTTGCGCGGCGGCCCGTTCCGCGGGCCGGATCCGCTCCGGTTTTTGCGCGGCGGCCGCGATACGGTCCGGTTTTTGCGCTGCGGCCCGTTCCGCGGGCCGGATCCGCTCCGGTTTTTGCGCGGTGGCTCCGATCCGGTCCGGTTTTTGCCCGGCGGCCCGTTCCGTGGGCCGCATCCGGTCCGGTTTTTGCGCGGCGGCCCCGATACGGTCCGGTTTTTGCGCGGCAGCCCGTTCCGCGGGCCGGAGCCGGTCCGGTTTTTGCACGGCGGCACCAATCCGGTCCGGTTTTTGCGCGGCGGCCGGTTCCGCGGGCCGGATCCGCTCCAGTTTTTGCGTGGCGGCCGCAGTCCGGTCCGGTTTTTGCGCGGTGGCCACGAGCCGGTCCGGTTTTTGCGCCGCGGCCCGTTATGCGGGCCGGTTCCGCTCCGGTTTTTGCGCGGCGTCCCCGATCCGCTCCGGTTTTTGCGCCGCGGCCCGTTCCGCGGGCCGGATCCACTCCGGTTTTTGCGCGGCGGCCCCGATCCTGTCCGGTTTTTGCGCGGCGGCCCGTTCCGCGGGCCGGATCCGGTCCGGTTTTTGCGCGGCGGCCCCGAGCCGGTCCGTTTTTTGCGCGGTGGCCCCGAACCGGTCCGGTTTTTGCGCGGCAGCCCGTTCCGCGGGCCGGATCCGCTCCGGTTTTTGCACGGCGGCCCCGATACGGTCCGGTTTTTGCGCGGCGGCCCGTTCCGCGGGCCGGATCCACTCCGGTTTTTGCGCGGCGGCCCCGAGCCGGTCTGGTTTTTGCGCAGCGGCCCGTTCCGCGGGCCCGATCTGCTCTGGTTTTTGCGCGGCGGCCCCGATCCGGTCCGGTTTTTGCGCGGCAGCCCGTTCCGCGGACCGGAGCCGGTCCGGTTTTTGCACGGCGGCCCCCATCCGCTCCGGTTTTTGCGCGGCGGCCCGTTCCGCGGGCCGGAGCCGGTCCGGTTTTTGCGCGGCGGCCCCGATCTGCTCTGGTTTTTGCGCGGCGGCCCGTTCCGCGGGCTGGATCCGCTCCGGTTTTTGCGCGGCGGCCCCGATCCGCTCCGGTTTTTGCGCGGCGGCCCGTTCCGCGGGCCGGATCCGCTCCGGTTTTTGCGCGGCGGCCCCGATCCGGTCCGGTTTTTGTGCGGCAGCCCGTTCCGCGGGCCGGATCCGCTCCGGTTTTTGCGCAGTTGCCCCGATCCGGTCCGGTTTTTGCGCCGCGGCCCGTTATGTGGGCCGGATCCGGTCCGGTTTTTGCGCGGTGGCTCCGATCCGGTCCGGTTTTTGCGCCGCGGCCCGTTCCGCGGGCCGGAGCCGCTCCGGTTTTTGCGCGGCGGACACGATCCGCTCCGGTTTTTGCGCGGCGGCCCGTTCCGCGTGCCGGATCCGCTCCGGTTTTTGCGCGGTGGCTCCGATCCGGTCCGGTTTTTGCACGGCGGCCCGTTCCGCGGGCCGCATCCGGTCCGGTTTTTGCGCGGCGGCCGCGATACGGTCCGGTTTTTGCGCGGCGGCCCGTTCCGCGGGCCGCATCCGGTCCGGTTTTTGCGCGGTGGCCACGAGCCGGTCCGGTTTTTGCGCCGCGGCCCGTTATGCGGGCCGGTTCCGCTCCGTTTTTTGCGCGGCGTCCCCGATCCGGTTCGGTTTTTGCGCGGCGGCCCGTTCCGCGGGCCGGATCAGCTCCGGTTTTTGCGCGGCGGCCCCGATCCGCTCCGGTTTTTGCGCGGCGGCCCGTTCCGCGGGCCGGATCCGCTCCGGCTTTTGCGCAGCGGCCCCAATCCGGTCCGGTTTTTGCGTGGTGGCCCCGATCCGCTCCGGTATTTGCGCGGCGGCCCGTTCCGTGCGCCGCATCCGCTCCGGTTTTTGCGCGATGGCCCCGATCCGGTCCGGTTTTTGCGCGGCGGCCCGTTCCGCGGTCCGCATCCGCTCCGGTTTTTGCGCGGCGGCCCCGAGCCGATCTGGTTTTTGCACCGCGGCCCGTTCCGTGGGCCGCATCTGGTCCGGTTTTTGCGCGGCGGCCCCGATCCGCTCCGGTTTTTGCGCGGCGGCCCGTTCCGCGGGCCGCATCCGGTCCGGTTTTTGCGCGGCGGCCCCGATCCGCTCCGGTTTTTGCGCGGCGGCCCGTTCCGCGGGCCCCGATCCGCTCCGGTTTTTGCGCGGCGGCCCCTATCCGCTCCGGTTTTTGCGCGGCGGCCCGTTCCGCGGGCCGGATCCGCTCCAGTTTTTGCGCGGCGGCCCCGATCCGGTCCGGTTTTTGCGCGGCGGCCCGTTCCGCGGGCCGGAGCCGGTCCGGTTTTTGCACGGCGGCCCCGATACGGTCCGGTTTTTGCGCGGCGGCCCGTTCCGCGGGCCGGATCCGCTCCGGTTTTTGCGCGGCGGCGCCGATCTGCTCTGTTTTTTGCGCGGCGGCCCGTTCCGCGGGCTGGATCCGCTCCGGTTTTTGCGCGGTGGCCCCGATCCGGTCCGGTTTTTGCGCGTCAGCCCCGACCTGGTCCGGTTTTTGCGCGGCGGCCCGTTCCGCGGGCCGCATCCGCTCCGGTTTTTGCTCGGCGGCCCCGATCCGGTCCGGTTTTTGCGCGGCGGCCCGTTCCGCGTGCCGGATCCGCTCCGGTTTTTGCGCGGCGGCCCCGATCCGGTCCGGTTTTTGCGCGGCGGCCCAGATCCGGTCCGGTTTTTGCGCGGCGGCCCGTTCCGTGCGCCGCATCCGCTCCGGTTTTTGCGCGGCGGCCCCGATCCGGTCCGGTTTTTGCGCGGCGGCCCCGATCCTGTCCGGTTTTTGCGCGGCGGCCCGTTCCGCGGGCCGGATCCGCTCCGGTTTTTGCGCGGCGGCACCGATCCGGTCCGGTTTTTGTGCGGCAGCCCGTTACGCGGGCCGCATCCGTCCGGTTATTGCGCGGCGGCCCCCATCCGCTCCGGTTTTTGCGCGGCGGCCCGTTCCGCGGGCCGGATCCGCTCCGGTTTTTGTGCGGCGGCCCCGATCCGGTCCGGTTTTTGCGCGGCGGCCCGTTCCGCGGGCCGGATCCGCTCCGGTTTTTGCGCGGTGGCTCCGATCCGGTCCGGTTTTTGCCCGGCGGCCCGTTCCGTGGGCCGCATCCGGTCCGGTTTTTGCGCGGCGGCCCCGATACGGTCCGGTTTTTGCGCGGCAGCCCATTCAGCGGGCCGGAGCCGGTCCGGTTTTTGCACGGCGGCACCAATCCGGTCCGGTTTTTGCGCGGCGGCCGGTTCCGCGGGCCGGTTCCGCTCCAGTTTTTGCGCGGCGGCCGCAGTCCGGTCCGGTTTTTGCACGGTGGCCACGAGCCGGTCCGGTTTTTGCGCGGCGGCCCGTTCCGCGGGCCGGATCCGCTCCGGTTTTTGCGCGGCGGCCCGTTCCGCGGGCCGGATCCAGTCCGGTTTTTGCGCGGCAGCCCCGATCCTGTCCGGTTATTGCGCGGCGTCCCGTTCCGCGGGCCCGATCCGCTCCGGTTTTTGCGCGGCGGCCCCGATCCGCGCCGGTTTTTGTGCGGCAGCCCGTTCCGCGGGCCGCATCCGGTCCGGTTTTTGCAAGGCGGCCCCCATCCGGTCCGGTTTTTGTGCGGCGGCCCGTTCCGCGGGCCGCATCCGCTCCGGTTTTTGCGCGGCGGCCCCGATCCGCTCCGGTTTTTGCGCGGCGGCCCGTTCCGCGGGCCGGATCCGCTCCGGTTTTTGCGCGGCGGCCGCGATACTGTCCGTTTTTTGCGCGGCAGCCCGTTCCGCGGGCCGGAGCCAGTCCGGTTTTTGCACGGCGGCCCCGATCTGCTCCGGTTTTTGCGCGGCGGCCCGTTCCGCGGGCCGGATCCGCTCCGGTTTTTGCGCGGCGGGCCCGATCCGCTCTGTTTTTTGCGCGGCGGCCCGTTCCGCGGGCTGGATCCGCTCCGGTTTTTGCGCGGTGACCCCGATCCGGTCCGGTATTTGCGCGGCGGCCCGTTCCACGGGCCGGAACCGCTCCGGTTGTTGCGCGGCGGACCCGAGCCGGTCTGGTTTTTGCGCGGCGGTCCGTTCCGCGGGCCGCATCCGGTCCGGTTTTTGCGCGGCGGCCCCGATCCGCTCCGGTTTTTGCGCGGCGGCCCGTTCCGCGGGCCGCATCCGCTCCGGTTTTTGCGCGGCGGCCCCCATCCGCTCCGGTTTTTGCGCGGCGGCCCCGATCCGCTCCGGTTTTTGCGCGGTGGCCCGTTCCACGGGCCGGAGCCGGTCCGGTTTTTGCGCGGCGGCCCCGATCCGCTCCGGTTTTTGCGCGGCGGCCCGTTCCGCGTGCCGCATCCGCTCCGGTTTTTGCGCGGCGGCCCCGATCCGCTCCGGTTTTTGCGCGGCGGCCTGTTCCGCTGGTCGCATCCGCTCCGGTTTTTGCGCGGCGGCCCCGATACGGTCCGGTTTTTGCGCGGCGGCCCGTTCCGCGGGCTGGATCCGCTCCGGTTTTTGCGCGGCGGCCCCGATGCGCTCCGGTTTTTGCGCGGCGGCCCCGATGCGCTCCGGTTTTTGTGCGGCGGCCCGTTCCGCGGGCCGCATCCGCTCCGGTTTTTGCGCGGTGGCTCCGATCAGGTCCGGTTTTTGCCCGGCGGCCGCGATACGGTCCGGTTTTTGCGCGGCGGCCCGTTCCGCGGGCCGGATCCGCTCCGGTTTTTGCGCGGTGGCTCCGATCCGGTCCGGTTTTTGCGCGGCGGCCCGTTCCGTGGGCCGCATCCGGTCCGGTTTTTGCGCGGCGGCCCCGATACGGTCCGGTTTTTGCGCGGCAGCCCGTTCCGCGGGCCGGATCCGCTCCAGTTTTTGCGCGGCGGCCGCAGTCCGGTCCGGTTTTTGCGCGGTGGCCACGAGCCGCTCCGGTTTTTGCGCCGCGGCCCGTTATGCGGGCCGGTTCCGCTCCGGTTTTTGCGCGGCGTCCACGATCCGCTCCGGTTTTTGCGCCGCGGCCCGTTCCGCGGGCCGGATCCACTCCGGTTTTTGCGCGGCGGCCCCGATCCTGTCCGGTTTTTGCGCGGCGGCCCGTTCCGCGGGCCGGATCCTGTCCGGTTTTTGCGCGGCGGCCCCTATCCGGTCCGGTTTTTGCGCGGTGGCCCCGAGCCGGTCCGGTTTTTGCGCGGCGGCCCATTCCGCGGGCCGCATCCGGTCCGGTTTTTGCGCGGTGGCCCCGATCCGGTCCGGTTTTTGCGCGGCGGCCCCGATACGGTCCGGTTTTTGCGCGGTGGCCCGTTCCGCGGGCTGGATCCGCTCCGGTTTATGCACAGTTGCCCCGAGCCGGTCCGGTTTTTGCGCCGCGGCCCGTTATGTGGGCCGGATCCGCTCCGGTTTTTGCGCGGCGGCCCCGATCCGCTCCGGTTTTTGCACAGCGGCCCGTTCCGCGGGCCGCATCCGGTCCGGTTTTTGCGCGGTGGCTCCGATCCGGTCCGGTTTTTGCCCGGCGGCCCGTTCCGCGGGCCGCATCCGGTCCGGTTTTTGCGCGGCGGCCCCGATCCGGTCCGGTTTTTGCGCGGCGGCCCGTTCCGCGGGCCGCATCCGCTCCGGTTTTTGCGCTGCGGCCCCGATCCGCTCCGGTTTTTGCGCGGCGGCCCCGATCCGCTCCGGTTTTTGCGCGGTGGCCCGTTCCGTGGGCCGCATCCGGTCCGGTTTTTGCACGGCGGCCCCGATACGGTCCGGTTTTTGCGCGGCGGCCCGTTCCGCGGGCCGCATCCGCTCCGGTTTTTGCGCGGTGGCCCCGAGCCGGTCCGGTTTTTGCGCGGCGGCCCGTTCCGCGGGCCGGATCCGCTCCGGTTTTTGCGCGGCGGCCCCGATCCGCTCCGGTTTTTGCGCGGCGGCCCGTTCCGCGGGCCGCATCCGCTCCGGTT
The DNA here is from genome assembly GCF_963921805.1 of Phalacrocorax carbo. NCBI lineage: Eukaryota > Metazoa > Chordata > Aves > Suliformes > Phalacrocoracidae > Phalacrocorax > Phalacrocorax carbo. The sequence continues at coordinate 410,830 of NW_026990488.1, forward strand.
TTTGCGCGGCGGCCCCGATACTGTCCGGTTTTTGCGCGGCGGCCCGTTCCGCGGGCCGGATCCGCTCCGGTTTTTGCGCGGCGGCCCCGATGCGCTCCGCTTTTTGTGCGGCGGCCCCTTCCGCGGGCCGCATCCGGTCCGGTTTTTGCGCGGTGGCTCCGATCAGGTGCGGTTTTTGCGCGGCGGCCGCGATACGGTCCGCTTTTTGCGCGGCGGCCCGTTCCGCGGGCCGCATCCGCTCCGGTTTTTGCGCGGCGGCCGCGATACGGTCCGGTTTTTGCGCGGCGGCCCGTTCCGCGGGCCGGATCCGCTCCGTTTTTTGCGCGGTGGCTCCGATCCGGTCCGGTTTTTGCGCGGCGGCCTGCTCCGCGGGCCGGTTCCGCTCCGTTTTTTGCGCGGCGGCCCCGATACGGTCCGGTTTTTGCTCGGCGGCCCGTTCCGCGGGCCGGAACCGCTCCGGTTTTTGCACGTCGGCCCCGAGCCGGTCCGGTTTTTGCACGGCGGCCCGTTCCGCGGGCCGGATCCGCTCCAGTTTTTGCGCGGCGGCCGCAGTCCGGTCCAGTTTTTGCGCGGTGGCCACGAGCCGGTCCGGTTTTTGCGCCGCGGCCCGTTATGCGGGCCGGTTCCGCTCCGGTTTTTGCGCGGCGTCCCCGATCCGCTCCGGTTTTTGCGCCGCGGCCCGTTCCGCGGGCCGGATCCACTCCGGTTTTTGCGCGGCGGCCCCGATCCTGTCCGGTTTTTGCGCGGCGGCCCATTCCGCGGGGTGGCTCCGATCCGGTTTTTGCGCGGCGGCCCCGAGCCGGTCCGGTTTTTGCGCGGTGGCCCCGAGCCGGTCCGGTTTTTGCGTGGCAGCCCGTTCCGCGGGCCGGATCCGCTCCGGTTTTTGCACGGCGGCCCCGATCCGCTCCGGTTTTTGCGCGGCGGCCCGTTCCGCGGGCCGGATCCGCTCCGCTTTTTGCGCGGCGGCCCCGATCCGGTCCGGTTTTTGCGCGGCGGCCCGTTCCGCGGGCCCGATCCGCTCCGGTTTTTGCGCGGCGGCCCCCATCCGCTCCGGTTTTTGCGCGGCAGCCCGTTCCGCGGGCCGGAGCCGGTCCGGTTTTTGCGCGGCGGCCCCGATCTGCTCTGGTTTTTGCGCGGCGGCCCGTTCCGCGGGCCCCGATCCGCTCCGGTTTTTGCGCGGCGGCCCCGATCCGGTCCGGTTTTTGCGCGGCGGCCCGTTCCGCGGGCCGGATCCACTCCGGTTTTTGCGCGGCGGCCCGTTCCGCGGGCCGGATCCGGTCCAGTTTTTGCACGGCGGCCCCGATCCGCTCCGGTTTTTGCGCGGCGGCCCGTTCCACGGGCCGGTTCCGCTCCGGTTTTTGCGCGGCGGCCGCGATACGGTCCGGTTTTTGCGCGGCGGCCCGTTCCGCGGGCCGCATCCGGTCCGGTTTTTGCGCGGTGGCCACGAGCCGGTCCGGTTTTTGCGCCGCGGCCCGTTATGCGGGCCGGTTCCGCTCCGTTTTTTGCGCGGCGGCCCCGATCCGGTCCGGTTTTTGCGCGGCGGCCCGTTCCGCGGGCCGGATCAGCTCCGGTTTTTGCGCGGCGGCCCCGAGCCGCTCCGGTTTTTGCGCGGCGGCCCGTTCCGGGGGCCGGATCCGCTCCGGCTTTTGCGCAGCGGCCCCAATCCGGTCCGGTTTTTGCGCGGTGGCCCCGATCCGGTCCGGTTTTTGCGCGGCGGCCCGTTCCGCGGGCCGCATCCGGTCCGGTTTTTGCGCGGTGGCCCCGATCCGGTCCGGTTTTTGCGCGGCGGCCCGTTCCGCGGGCCGCATCCGCTCCGGTTTTTGCGCGGCGGCCCCGATCCGATCTGGTTTTTGCACCGCGGCCCGTTCCGTCGGCCGCATCCGGTCCGGTTTTTGCGCGGCGGCCCCGATCCTGTCCGGTTTTTGCGCGGCGGCCCGTTCCGCGGGCCGCATCCGGTCCGTTTTTTGCGCGGCGTCCCCGATCCGGTCCGGTTTTTGCGCGGCGGCCCGTTCCGCGGGCCGGATCAGCTCCGGTTTTTGCGCGGCGGCCCCGATCCGCTCCGGTTTTTGTGCGGCAGCCCGTTCCACGGGCCGGATCCGGTCCGGTTTTTGCATGGCGGCCCCGATCCGGTCCCGTTTTTGCGCGGCGGCCCGTTCCGCGGGCTGGATCCGGTCCGGTTTTTGCGCGGCGGCCCCGATCCGCTCTGGTTTTTGCGCGGCGGCCCGTTCCGCCGGCTGGATCCGCTCCGGTTTTTGCGCGGCGGCCCCGATCCGCTCCGGTTTTTGCGCGGCGGCCCGTTCCGCGGGCTGGATCCGCTCCGGTTTTTGCGCGGCGGCTCCGATCCGGTCCGGGTTTTGCGCGGCGGCCCGTTCCGCGGGCCGGATCCGCTCCGGTTTTTGCGCGGTGGCCCCGATCCGCTCTGGTTTTTGCGCGGCGGCCCGTTCCGCGGGCTGGATCCGCTCCGGTATTTGCGCGGTGGCCCCGATCCGGTCCGGTTTTTGCGCGGCGGCCCGTTCCGCGGGCCGGAACCGCTCAGGTTTTTGCGCGGCGGCCCGTTCCGCGGGCCGCATCCGGTCCGGTTTTTGCGCGGCGGCCCGTTCCGCGGGCCGCATCCGGTCCGGTTTTTGCGCGGCGGCCCCGAGCCGGTCCGGTTTTTGCGCGGCGGCCCGTTCCGCGGGCCGGAGCCGGTCCGGTTTTTGCACGGCGGCCCCGATCCGCTCCGGTTTTTGCGCGGCGGCCCGTTCCGCGGGCCGGATCCGCTCCAGTTTTTGCGCGGCGGCCGCAGTCCGGTCCGGTTTTTGCGCGATGGCCCCGACCCGGTCCGGTTTTTGCGCCGCAGCCCGTTATGTGGGCCGGATCCGGTCCGGTTTTTGCGCGGCGGCCCCGATCCTGTCCGGTTTTTGCGCGGCGGCCCGTTCCGCGGGCCGGATCCGCTCCGGTTTTTGCGCGGCGGCCCCGATCCGGTCCGGTTTTTGCGCGGTGGCCCCGAGCCGGTCCGGTTTTTGCGCGGCGGCCCCGATCCGGTCCGGTTTTTGTGCGGCAGCCCGTTCCGCGGGCCGGATCCGCTCCGGTTTTTGCGCGGCGGCCCGTTCCGCGGGCCGGATCCGGTCCGGTTTTTGCGCGGCAGCCCCGATCCGCTCCGGTTTTTGCGCGGCGGCCCGTTCCGCGGGCCGGATCCGCTCCGGTTTTTGCGCGGCGGCCCCGAGCCGGTCTGGTTTTTGCGCGGCGGCCCGTTCCGTGGGCCGCATCCGGTCCGGTTTTTGCGCGGCGGCCCCGATACGGTCCGGTTTTTGTGCGGCGGCCCGTTCCGCGGGCCGGATCCGGTCCTGTTTTTGCGCGGCGGCCCCGAGCCTGTCTGGTTTTTGCGCGGCGGCCCGTTCTGTGGGCCGCATCCGGTCCGGTTTTTGCGCGGTGGCCCCGATACGGTCCGGTATTTGCGCGGCGGCCCGTTCCGCGGGCTGGATCCGCTCCGGTTTTTGCGCGGCGGCCCCGAGCCGATCTGGTTTTTGCACCGCGGCCCGTTCCGTGGGCCGCATCCGGTCCGGTTTTTGCGCGGCGGCCCGTTCCGCGCGCCGCATCCGGTCTGGTTTTTGCGCGGCGGCCCCGATCCGCTCCGGTTTTTGCGCGGCGGCCCGATCCGCTCCGGTTTTTGCGCGGCGGCCCCGATCCGGTCCGGTTTTTGTGCGGCAGCCCGTTCCGCGGGCCGGATCCGGTCCGGTTTTTGCATGGCGGCCCCGATCCGGTCCGGTTTTTGCGCGGCGGCCCGTTCCGCGGGCTGGATCCGCTCCGGTTTTTGCGCGGCGGCCCCGATCCGCTCTGGTTTTTGCGCGGCGGCCCGTTCCAGAGCCGGATCGGCTCCGGTTTTTGCGCGGCGGCCCCGAGCCGGTCCGGTTTTTGCGCGGCGGCCCATTCCGCCGGCCGGATCCGGTCCGGTTTTTGCATGGCGGCCCCGATCCGGTCCGGTTTTTGTGCGGCGGCCCGTTCCGCGGGCTGGATCCGGTCCGGTTTTTGCGCGGCGGCCCCGATCCGCTCCGGTTTTTGCGCGGTGGCCCCGATCCTGTTCGGTTTTTGCGCGGCGGCCCGTTCCGCGGGCCGGATCCGCTCCGGTTTTTGCGCGGCGGCCCCGAGCCGGTCTGGTTTTTGCGCGGCGGCCCGTTCCGCGGGCTGGATCCGCTCCGGTATTTGCGCGGTGGCCCCGATCCGCTCCGGTTTTTGCGCGGCGGCCCCTTCCGCGGGCTGGATCCGCTCCGGTATTTGCGTGGTGGACCCGATCCGGTCCGGTTTTTGCGCGGCGGCCCGTTCCGCGGGCCGGAACCGCTCCGGTTTTTGCGCGGCGGCCCCGAGCCGGTCCGGTTTTTGCGCGGCGGCCCGTTCCGCGGGACGGAACCGCTCCGGTTTTTGCGCGGCGGCCCCGATCCTGTCCAGTTTTTGCGCGGCGGCCCGTTCCGCGGGCCGCATCCGCTCCGGTTTTTGCGCGGCGGCCCCGATCCGCTCCGGTTTTTGCGTGGCGGCCGCGATACGGTCCGGTTTTTGCGCGGCGGCCCGTTCCGCGGGCCCCATCCGGTCCGGTTTTTGCACGGCGGCCCCGATCCGGTCCGGTTTTTGCGCGGCGGCCCGTTCCGCGGGCCGGATCCGCTCCACTTTTTGCGCGGCGGCCGCAGTCCGGTCCAGTTTTTGCGCGGTGGCCACGATCCGGTCCGGTTTTTGCGCCGCGGCCCGTTCCGCGGGCCGCTTCCGCTCCGGTTTTTGCGCGGCGTCCACGATCCGCTCCGGTTTTTGCGCCGCGGCCCGTTCCGCGGGCCGGATCCACTCCGTTTTTTGCGCGGCGGCCCCGATCCTGTCCGGTTTTTGCGCGGCGGCCCGTTCCGCGGGCCGCATCCGCTCCGGTTTTTGCGCGGCGGCCCCGATCCGCTCCGGTTTTTGCGCGGTGGCCCCGAGCCGGTCCGGTTTTTGCGCGGTGGCCCCAATCCGGTCCGGTTTTTGCGCGGCGGCCCGTTCCGCGGGCCGCATCCTCTCCGGTTTTTGCGCGGCGGCCCGTTCCGCGGGCCGGATCCAGTCCGGTTTTTGCGCGGCGGCCCATTCCGCGGGCCGGAGCCGGTCCGGTTTTTGCACGGCGGCACCGATCCGGTCCGGTTTTTGCGCGGCGGCCCGTTCCGCGGGCCGGATCCGCTCCAGTTTTTGCGCGGCGGCCGCAGTCCGGTCCGGTTTTTGCGCGGTGGCCACGAGCCGGTCCGGTTTTTGCGCGGCGGCCCGTTCCGCGGGCCGGATCCGGTCCGGTTTTTGCGCGGCAGCCCCGAGCCGGTCTGGTTTTTGCGCGGCGGCCCCTTCCGTGGGCCGGATCCGCTCCAGTTTTTGCGCGGCGGTCCCGATCCGCTCCGGTTTTTGCGCGGCGGCCCGTTCCGCGGGCTGGATCCGCTCCGGTTTTTGCGCGGCGGCCCCGATCCGGTCCGGTTTTTGTGCGGCAGCCCGTTCCGCGGGCCTGATCCGCTCCGGTTTTTGCGCAGTTGCCCCGAGCCGGTCCGGTTTTTGCGCCGCGGCCCGTTATGTGGGCCGGATCCGCTCCGGTTTTTGCGCGGTGGCTCCGATCCGGTCCGGTTTTTGCGCCGCGGCCCGTTCCGCGGGCCGGATCCGGTCCGGTTTTTGCGCGGCGGCCCCGATCCGCTCCGGTTTTTGCGCGGCGGCCCGTTCCGCGGGCCGGTTCCGCTCCGGTTTTTGCGCGGTGGCTCCGAACCGGTCCGGTTTTTGCGCGGCGGCCCGTTCTGCGGGCCGCATCCGGTCCGGTTTTTGCGCGGCGGCCGCGATACGGTCCGGTTTTTGCGCGGCGGCCCGTTCCGCGGGCCGCATCCGGTCCGGTTTTTGCGCGGTGGCCACGAGCCGGTCCGGTTTTTGCGCCGCGGCCCGTTATGCGGGCCGGTTCCGCTCCGTTTTTTGCGCGGCGGCCCCGATCCGGTCCGGTTTTTGCGCGGCGGCCCGTTCCGCGGGCCGGATCAGCTCCGGTTTTTGCGCGGCGGCCCCGATCCGCTCCGGTTTTTGCGCGGCGGCCCGTTCCGCGGGCCGGATCCGCTCCGGCTTTTGCGCAGCGGCCCCAATCCGGTCCGGTTTTTGCGCGGTGGCCCCGATCCGGTCCGGTTTTTGCGCGGCGGCCCGTTCCGCGGGCCGCATCCGGTCCGGTTTTTGCGCGGTGGCCCCGATCCGGTCCGGTTTTTGCGCGGCGGCCCGTTCCGCGGGCCGCATCCGCTCCGGTTTTTGCGCGGCGGCCGCGATCCGATCTGGTTTTTGCACCGCGGCCCGTTCCGTCGGCCGCATCCGGTCCGGTTTTTGCGCGGCGGCCCCGATCCTGTCCGGTTTTTGCGCGGCGGCCCGTTCCGCGGGCCGCATCCGGTCCGTTTTTTGCGCGGCGTCCCCGATCCGGTCCGGTTTTTGCGCGGCGGCCCGTTCCGCGGGCCGGATCAGCTCCGGTTTTTGCGCGGCGGCCCCGATCCGCTCCGGTTTTTGTGCGGCAGCCCGTTCCGCGGGCCGGATCCGGTCCTGTTTTTGCATGGCGGCCCCAATCCGGTCCCGTTTTTGCGCGGCGGCCCGTTCCGCGGGCTGGATCCGGTCCGGTTTTTGCGCGGCGGCCCCGATCCGCTCTGGTTTTTGCGCGGCGGCCCGTTCCGCCGGCTGGATCCGCTCCGGTTTTTGCGCGGCGGCCCCGAGCCGGTCCGGTTTTTGCGCGGCGGCCCGTTCCGCGGGCTGGATCCGGTCCGGTTTTTGCGCGGCGGCTCCGATCCGGTCCGGGTTTTGCGCGGCGGCCCGTTCCGCGGGCCGGATCCGCTCCGGTTTTTGCGCGGTGGCCCCGATCCGCTCTGGTTTTTGCGCGGCGGCCCGTTCCGCGGGCTGGATCCGCTCCGGTATTTGCGCGGTGGCCCCGATCCGGTCCGGTTTTTGCGCGGCGGCCCGTTCCGCGGGCCGGAACCGCTCAGGTTTTTGCGCGGCGGCCCGTTCCGCGGGCCGCATCCGGTCCGGTTTTTGCGCGGCGGCCCCGAGCCGGTCCGGTTTTTGCGCGGCGGCCCGTTCCGCGGGCCGGAGCCGGTCCGGTTTTTGCACGGCGGCAGCCCCGATCCGCTCCGGTTTTTGCGCGGCGGCCCGTTCCGCGGGCCGGATCCGCTCCAGTTTTTGCGCGGCGGCCGCAGTCCGGTCCGGTTTTTGCGCGATGGCCCCGACCCGGTCCGGTTTTTGCGCCGCGGCCCGTTATGTGGGCCGGATCCGCTCCGGTTTTTGCGCGGCGGCCCCGATCCTGTCCGGTTTTTGCGCGGCGGCCCGTTCCGCGGGCCGCATCCGGTCCGGTTTTTGCGCGGCGGCCCCGATCCGGTCCGGTTTTTGCGCGGTGGCCCCGAGCCGGTCCGGTTTTTGCGCGGTGGCCCCGATCCGGTCCGGTTTTTGCGCGGCGGCCCGTTCCGTGGGCCGGATCCGCTCCGGTTTTTGCGCGGCGGCCAGTTCCGCGGGCCGGATCCGGTCCGGTTTTTGCGCGGCAGCCCCGATCCGCTCCGGTTTTTGCGCGGCGGCCCGTTCCGCGGGCCGGATCCGGTCCGGTTTTTGCGCGGCGGCCCCGAGCCGGTCTGGTTTTTGCGCGGCGGCCCGTTCCGTGGGCCGCATCCGGTCCGGTTTTTGTGCGGCGGCCCGTTCCGCGGGCCGGATCCGGTCCTGTTTTTGCGCGGCGGCCCCGAGCCTGTCTGGTTTTTGCGCGGCGGCCCGTTCTGTGGGCCGCATCCGGTCCGGTTTTGGCGCAGTGGCCCCGATACGGTCCGGTTTTTGCGCGGTGGCCCCGATCCTGTTCGGTTTTTGCGCGGCGGCCCGTTCCGCGGGCCGGATCCGCTCCGGTTTTTGCGCGGCGGCCCCGAGCCGGTCTGGTTTTTGCGCGGCGGCCCGTTCCGCGGGCTGGATCCGCTCCGGTATTTGCGCGGTGGCCCCGATCCGCTCCGGTTTTTGCGCGGCGGCCCCTTCCGCGGGCTGGATCCGCTCCGGTATTTGCGTGGTGGCCCCGATCCGGTCCGGTTTTTGCGCGGCGGCCCGTTCCGCGGGCCGGATCCGCTACGGTTTTTGCGCGGCGGCTCCGATCCGGTCCGGTTTTTGCGCGGCGGCCCGTTCCGCGGGACGGAACCGCTCCGGTTTTTGCGCGGCGGCCCCGATCCTGTCCAGTTTTTGCGCGGCGGCCCGTTCCGCGGGCCGCATCCGCTCCGGTTTTTGCGCGGCGGCCCCGATCCGGTCCGGTTTTTGCGTGGCGGCCCCGATACGGTCCGGTTTTTGCGCGGCGGCCCGTTCCGCGGGCCCCATCCGGTCCGGTTTTTGCACGGCGGCCCCGATCCGGTCCGGTTTTTGCGCGGCGGCCCGTTCCGCGGGCCGGATCCGCTCCACTTTTTGCGCGGCGGCCGCAGTCCGGTCCGGTTTTTGCGCGGTGGCCCCGATCCGGTCCGGTTTTTGCGCCGCGGCCCGTTCCGCGGGCCGCTTCCGCTCCGGTTTTTGCGCGGCGTCCACGATCCGCTCCGGTTTTTGCGCCGCGGCCCGTTCCGCGGGCCGGATCCACTCCGTTTTTTGCGCGGCGGCCCCGATCCTGTCCGGTTTTTGCGCGGCGGCCCGTTCCGCGGGCCGGATCCGGTCCGGTTTTTGCGCGGCGGCCCCGATCCGCTCCGGTTTTTGCGCGGTGGCCCCGAGCCGGTCCGGTTTTTGCGCGGTGGCCCCAATCCGGTCCGGTTTTTGCGCGGCGGCCCGTTCCGCGGGCCGCATCCTCTCCGGTTTTTGCGCGGCGGCCCGTTCCGCGGGCCGGATCCAGTCCGGTTTTTACGCGGCGGCCCATTCCGCGGGCCGGAGCCGGTCCGGTTTTTGCACGGCGGCACCGATCCGGTCCGGTTTTTGCGCGGCGGCCCGTTCCGCGGGCCGGATCCGCTCCAGTTTTTGCGCGGCGGCCGCAGTCCGGTCCGGTTTTTGCGCGGTGGCCACGAGCCGGTCCGGTTTTTGCGCGGCGGCCCGTTCCGCGGGCCGGATCCGGTCCGGTTTTTGCGCGGCAGCCCCGAGCCGGTCTGGTTTTTGCGCGGCGGCCCCTTCCGTGGGCCGGATCCGCTCCAGTTTTTGCGCGGCGGTCCCGATACGGTCCGTTTTTTGCGCGGCGGCCCGTTCCGTGCGCCGCATCCGGTCCGGTTTTTGCGCGGCGGCCCCGATCCGGTCCGGTTTTTGCGCGGCGGCCCGTTCCGCGGGCCGCATCCGCTCCGGTTTTTGTGCGGCGGCCCCGATCCGCTCCGGTTTTTGTGCGGCAGCCCGTTCCGCGGGCCGGATCCGGTCCGGTTTTTGCACGGCGGCCTCCATCCGCTCCGGTTTTTGAGCGGCGGCCCGTTCCGCGGGCTGGATCCGGTCCGGTTTTTGCGCGGCGGCCCCGATCCGCTCCGGTTTTTGCGCGGCGGCCCGTTCCGCGGGCCCCGATCCGCTCCGGTTTTTGCGCGGCGGCCCCTATCCGCTCCGGTTTTTGCGCGGCGGCCCGTTCCGCGGGCGGATCCGCTCCGGTTTTTGCGCGGTGGCCCCGATCCGCTCCGGTTTTTGCGCGGCGGCCCGTTCCGCGGGCCGGATCCGCTCCGGTTTTTGCGCGGTGGCTCCGATCCGCTCCGGTTTTTGCGCGGCGGCCCGTTCCGCGGGCCGGATCCGCTCCGGTTTTTGCGCGGCGGCCCCGATCCGCTCCGGTTTTTGCGCGGCAGCCCGTTCCGCGGGCCGGAGCCGGTCCGGTTTTTGCACGGCGGCCCCGATCCGCTCCGGTTTTTGCGCGGCGGCCCGTTCCGCAGGCCGGATCCACTCCGGTTTTTGCGCGGCGGCCCCGATCTGCTCTGTTTTTTGCGCGGCGGCCCGTTCCGCGGGCTGGATCCGCTCCGGTTTTTGCGCGGTGGCCCCGATACTGTCCGGTTTTTGCGCGGCGGCCCGTTCCGCGGGCCAGAACCGCTCCGGTTTTTGCGCGTCGGCCCCGAGCCGGTCCGGTTTTCGCGCGGTGGCCCGTTCCGCGGGCCGCATCCGGTCCGGTTTTTGCGCGGCGGCCCCGATCCGGTCCGGTTTTTGCGCGGCGGCCCGTTCCGCGGGCCGCATCCGGTCCGGTTTTTGCGCGGCGGCCCCGATACGGTCCGCTTTTTGTGCGGCGACCCGTTCCGCGGGCCGAATCCGCTCCGGTTTTTGCGCGGCGGCCCCGATCCGGTCCGGTTTTTGTGCGGCAGCCCGTTCCGCGGGCCGGAGCCGGTCCGGTTTTTGCGCGGCGGCCCCGATCCGGTCCGGTTTTTCCGCGGCGGCCCGTTCCGCGGGCCGGATCCGCTCCCGTTTTTGCGCGGCGGCCGCGATACGGTCCGGTTTTTGCGCGGTGGCCCCGAGCCGGTCCGGTTTTTGCGCGGTGGCCCCGATCCGGTCAGGTTTTTGCGCGGCGGCCCGTTCCGCGGGCCGCATCCGCTCAGGTTTTTGCGCGGTGGCCCCGATCCGCTCCGGTTTTTGTGCGGCAGCCCGTTCCGCGGGCCGGATCCGGTCCGGTTTTTGCATGGCGGCGCCGATCCGGTCCCGTTTTTGCGCGGCGGCCCGTTCCGCGGGCTGGATCCGGTCCGGTTTTTGCGCGGCGGCCCCGATCCGCTCTGGTTTTTGCGCGGCGGCCCGTTCCGCCGGCTGGATCCGCTCCGGTTTTTGCGCGGCGGCCCCGAGCCGGTCCGGTTTTTGCGCGGCGGCCCGTTCCGCGGGCTGGATCCGGTCCGGTTTTTGCGCGGCGGCTCCGATCCGGTCCGGGTTTTGCGCGGCGGCCCGTTCCGCGGGCCGGATCCGCTCCGGTTTTTGCGCGGTGGCCCCGATCCGCTCTGGTTTTTGCGCGGCGGCCCGTTCCGCGGGCTGGATCCGCTCCGGTATTTGCGCGGTGGCCCCGATCCGGTCCGGTTTTTGCGCGGCGGCCCGTTCCGCGGGCCGGAACCGCTCAGGTTTTTGCGCGGCGGCCCGTTCCGCGGGCCGCATCCGGTCCGGTTTTTGCGCGGCGGCCCCGAGCCGGTCCGGTTTTTGCGCGGCGGCCCGTTCCGCGGGCCGGAGCCGGTCCGGTTTTTGCACGGCGGCAGCCCCGATCCTGTCCGGTTTTTGCGCGGTGGCCCCGAGCCGGTCCGGTTTTTGCGCGGTGGCCCCGATCCGGTCCGGTTTTTGCGCGGCGGCCCGTTCCGTGGGCCGGATCCGCTCCGGTTTTTGCGCGGCGGCCAGTTCCGCGGGCCGGATCCGGTCCGGTTTTTGCGCGGCAGCCCCGATCCGCTCCGGTTTTTGCGCGGCGGCCCGTTCCGCGGGCCGGATCCGGTCCGGTTTTTGCGCGGCGGCCCCGAGCCGGTCTGGTTTTTGCGCGGCGGCCCGTTCCGTGGGCCGCATCCGGTCCGGTTTTTGCGCGGCGGCCCCGATACGGTCCGGTTTTTGTGCGGCGGCCCGTTCCGCGGGCCGGATCCGGTCCTGTTTTTGCGCGGCGGCCCCGAGCCTGTCTGGTTTTTGCGCGGCGGCCCGTTCTGTGGGCCGCATCCGGTCCGGTTTTTGCGCAGTGGCCCCGATACGGTCCGGTTTTTGCGCGGTGGCCCCGATCCTGTTCGGTTTTTGCGCGGCGGCCCGTTCCGCGGGCCGGATCCGCTCCGGTTTTTGCGCGGCGGCCCCGAGCCGGTCTGGTTTTTGCGCGGCGGCCCGTTCCGCGGGCTGGATCCGCTCCGGTATTTGCGCGGTGGCCCCGATCCGCTCCGGTTTTTGCGCGGCGGCCCCTTCCGCGGGCTGGATCCGCTCCGGTATTTGCGTGGTGGCCCCGATCCGGTCCGGTTTTTGCGCGGCGGCCCGTTCCGCGGGCCGGATCCGCTACGGTTTTTGCGCGGCGGCTCCGATCCGGTCCGGTTTTTGCGCGGCGGCCCGTTCCGCGGGACGGAACCGCTCCGGTTTTTGCGCGGCGGCCCCGATCCTGTCCAGTTTTTGCGCGGCGGCCCGTTCCGCGGGCCGCATCCGCTCCGGTTTTTGCGCGGCGGCCCCGATCCGGTCCGGTTTTTGCGTGGCGGCCCCGATACGGTCCGGTTTTTGCGCGGCGGCCCGTTCCGCGGGCCCCATCCGGTCCGGTTTTTGCACGGCGGCCCCGATCCGGTCCGGTTTTTGCGCGGCGGCCCGTTCCGCGGGCCGGATCCGCTCCACTTTTTGCGCGGCGGCCGCAGTCCGGTCCGGTTTTTGCGCGGTGGCCCCGATCCGGTCCGGTTTTTGCGCCGCGGCCCGTTCCGCGGGCCGCTTCCGCTCCGGTTTTTGCGCGGCGTCCACGATCCGCTCCGGTTTTTGCGCCGCGGCCCGTTCCGCGGGCCGGATCCACTCCGTTTTTTGCGCGGCGGCCCCGATCCTGTCCGGTTTTTGCGCGGCGGCCCGTTCCGCGGGCCGGATCCGGTCCGGTTTTTGCGCGGCGGCCCCGATCCGCTCCGGTTTTTGCGCGGTGGCCCCGAGCCGGTCCGGTTTTTGCGCGGTGGCCCCAATCCGGTCCGGTTTTTGCGCGGCGGCCCGTTCCGCGGGCCGCATCCTCTCCGGTTTTTGCGCGGCGGCCCGTTCCGCGGGCCGGATCCAGTCCGGTTTTTACGCGGCGGCCCATTCCGCGGGCCGGAGCCGGTCCGGTTTTTGCACGGCGGCACCGATCCGGTCCGGTTTTTGCGCGGCGGCCCGTTCCGCGGGCCGGATCCGCTCCAGTTTTTGCGCGGCGGCCGCAGTCCGGTCCGGTTTTTGCGCGGTGGCCACGAGCCGGTCCGGTTTTTGCGCGGCGGCCCGTTCCGCGGGCCGGATCCGGTCCGGTTTTTGCGCGGCAGCCCCGAGCCGGTCTGGTTTTTGCGCGGCGGCCCCTTCCGTGGGCCGGATCCGCTCCAGTTTTTGCGCGGCGGTCCCGATACGGTCCGTTTTTTGCGCGGCGGCCCGTTCCGTGCGCCGCATCCGGTCCGGTTTTTGCGCGGCGGCCCCGATCCGGTCCGGTTTTTGCGCGGCGGCCCGTTCCGCGGGCCGCATCCGCTCCGGTTTTTGTGCGGCGGCCCCGATCCGCTCCGGTTTTTGTGCGGCAGCCCGTTCCGCGGGCCGGATCCGGTCCGGTTTTTGCACGGCGGCCTCCATCCGCTCCGGTTTTTGAGCGGCGGCCCGTTCCGCGGGCTGGATCCGGTCCGGTTTTTGCGCGGCGGCCCCGATCCGCTCCGGTTTTTGCGCGGCGGCCCGTTCCGCGGGCCCCGATCCGCTCCGGTTTTTGCGCGGCGGCCCCTATCCGCTCCGGTTTTTGCGCGGCGGCCCGTTCCGCGGGCGGATCCGCTCCGGTTTTTGCGCGGTGGCCCCGATCCGCTCCGGTTTTTGCGCGGCGGCCCGTTCCGCGGGCCGGATCCGCTCCGGTTTTTGCGCGGTGGCTCCGATCCGCTCCGGTTTTTGCGCGGCGGCCCGTTCCGCGGGCCGGATCCGCTCCGGTTTTTGCGCGGCGGCCCCGATCCGCTCCGGTTTTTGCGCGGCAGCCCGTTCCGCGGGCCGGAGCCGGTCCGGTTTTTGCACGGCGGCCCCGATCCGCTCCGGTTTTTGCGCGGCGGCCCGTTCCGCAGGCCGGATCCACTCCGGTTTTTGCGCGGCGGCCCCGATCTGCTCTGTTTTTTGCGCGGCGGCCCGTTCCGCGGGCTGGATCCGCTCCGGTTTTTGCGCGGTGGCCCCGATACGGTCCGGTTTTTGCGCGGCGTCCCGTTCCGCGGGCCAGAACCGCTCCGGTTTTTGCGCGTCGGCCCCGAGCCGGTCCGGTTTTCGCGCGGTGGCCCGTTCCGCGGGCCGCATCCGGTCCGGTTTTTGCGCGGCGGCCCCGATCCGGTCCGGTTTTTGCGCGGCGGCCCGTTCCGCGGGCCGCATCCGGTCCGGTTTTTGCGCGGCGGCCCCGATACGGTCCGCTTTTTGTGCGGCGACCCGTTCCGCGGGCCGAATCCGCTCCGGTTTTTGCGCGGCGGCCCCGATCCGGTCCGGTTTTTGTGCGGCAGCCCGTTCCGCGGGCCGGAGCCGGTCCGGTTTTTGCGCGGCGGCCCCGATCCGGTCCGGTTTTTCCGCGGCGGCCCGTTCCGCGGGCCGGATCCGCTCCCGTTTTTGCGCGGCGGCCGCGATACGGTCCGGTTTTTGCGCGGTGGCCCCGAGCCGGTCCGGTTTTTGCGCGGTGGCCCCGATCCGGTCAGGTTTTTGCGCGGCGGCCCGTTCCGCGGGCCGCATCCGCTCAGGTTTTTGCGCGGTGGCCCCGATCCGCTCCGGTTTTTGCGCGGCGGCCCCTTCCGCGGGCTGGATCCGCTCCGGTATTTGCGTGGTGGCCCCGATCCGGTCCGGTTTTTGCGCGGCGGCCCGTTCCGCGGGCCGGAACCGCTCCGGTTTTTGCGCGGCGGCCCCGAGCCGGTCCGGTTTTTGCGCGGCGGCCCGTTCCGCGGGACGGAACCGCTCCGGTTTTTGCGCGGCGGCCCGGATCCGGTCCAGTTTTTGCGCGGCGGCCCGTTCCGCGGGCCGCATCCGCTCCGGTTTTTGCGCGGCGGCCCCGATCCGGTCCGGTTTTTGCGTGGCGGCCCCGATACGGTCCGGTTTTTGCGCGGCGGCCCGTTCCGCGGGCCCCATCCGGTCCGGTTTTTGCACGGCGGCCCCGATCCGGTCCGGTTTTTGCGCGGCGGCCCGTTCCGCGGGCCGGATCCGCTCCAGTTTTTGCGCGGCGGCCGCAGTCCGGTCCGGTTTTTGCGCGGTGGCCCCGATCCGGTCCGGTTTTTGCGCCGCGGCCCGTTCCGCGGGCCGCTTCCGCTCCGGTTTTTGCGCGGCGTCCACGATCCGCTCCGGTTTTTGCGCCGCGGCCCGTTCCGCGGGCCGGATCCGGTCCGGTTTTTGCGCGGCGGCCCCGATCCGCTCCGGTTTTTGCGCGGTGGCCCCGAGCCGGTCCGGTTTTTGCGCGGTGGCACCGATCCGGTCAGGTTTTTGCGCGGCGGCCCGTTCCGCGGGCCGCATCCGCTCAGGTTTTTGCGCGGCGGCCCGTTCCGCGGGCCGGATCCAGTCCGGTTTTTGCGCGGCGGCCCGTTCCGCGGGCCGGATCCAGTCCGGTTTTTGCGCGGCAGCCCCGATCCTGTCCGGTTTTTGCGCGGCGGCCCGTTCCGCGGGCTGGATCCGCTCCGGTTTTTGCGCGGCGGCCCCGAGCCGGTCTGGTTTTTGCGCGGCGGCCCGTTCCGTGGGCCGCATCCGGTCCGTTTTTTGCGCGGTGGCTCCGATCAGGTGCGGTTTTTGCGCGGCGGCCGCGATACGGTCCGGTTTTTGCGCGGCGGCCCGTTCCGCGGGCCGGATCCGCTCCGGTTTTTGCGCGGCGGCCGCGATACGGTCCGGTTTTTGCGCGGCGGCCCGTTCCGCGGGCCGGATCCGCTCCGTTTTTTGCGCGGTGGCTCCGATCCGGTCCGGTTTTTGCGCGGCGGCCTGCTCCGCGGGCCGGTTCCGCTCCGTTTTTTGCGCGGCGGCCCCGATACGGTCCGGTTTTTGCGCGGCGGCCCGTTCCGCGGGCCGGAACCGCTCCGGTTTTTGCACGTCGGCCCCGAGCCGGTCCGGTTTTTGCACGGCGGCCCGTTCCGCGGGCCGGATCCGCTCCAGTTTTTGCGCGGCGGCCGCAGTCCGGTCCAGTTTTTGCGCGGTGGCCACGAGCCGGTCCGGTTTTTGCGCCGCGGCCCGTTATGCGGGCCGGTTCCGCTCCGGTTTTTGCGCGGCGTCCCCGATCCGCTCCGGTTTTTGCGCCGCGGCCCGTTCCGCGGGCCGGATCCACTCCGGTTTTTGCGCGGCGGCCCCGATCCTGTCCGGTTTTTGCGCGGCGGCCCATTCCGCGGGGTGGCTCCGATCCGGTTTTTGCGCGGCGGCCCCGAGCCGGTCCGGTTTTTGCGCGGTGGCCCCGAGCCGGTCCGGTTTTTGCGTGGCAGCTCGTTCCGCGGGCCGGATCCGCTCCGGTTTTTGCACGGCGGCCCCGATCCGCTCCGGTTTTTGCGCAGCGGCCCGTTCCGCGGGCCGGATCCGCTCCGGTTTTTGCGCGGCGGCCCCGATCCTCTCTGGTTTTTGCGCGGCGGCCCGTTCCGCGGGCCCGATCCGCTCCGGTTTTTGCGCGGCGGCCCCCATCCGCTCCGGTTTTTGCGCGGCAGCCCGTTCCGCGGGCCGGAGCCGGTCCGGTTTTTGCGCGGCGGCCCCGATCTGCTCTGGTTTTTGCGCGGCGGCCCGTTCCGCGGGCCGGATCCGCTCCGGTGTTTGCGCGGCGGCCCCGATCCGCTCCGGTTTTTGCGCGGCGGCCCGTTCCGCGGGCCGGATCCACTCCGGTTTTTGCGCGGCGGCCCCGATCCGGTCCGGTTTTTGTGCGGCAGCCCGTTCCGCGGGCCGGATCCGCTCCGGTTTTTGCGCAGTTGCCCCGAGCCGGTCCGGTTTTTGCGCCGCGGCTCGTTATGTGGGCCGGATCCGGTCCAGTTTTTGCGCGGTGGCTCCGATCCGGTCCGGTTTTTGCGCCGCGGCCCGTTCCGCGGGCCGGATCCGGTCCGGTTTTTGCGCGGCGGCCGCGATCCGCTCCGGTTTTTGCGCGGCGGCCCGTTCCGCGGGCCGGTTCCGCTCCGGTTTTTGCGCGGTGGCTCCGAACCGGTCCGGTTTTTGCGCGGCGGCCCGTTCCGCGGGCCGCATCCGGTCCGGTTTTTGCGCGGCGGCCGCGATACGGTCCGGTTTTTGAGCGGCGGCCCGTTCCGCGGGCCGCATCCGGTCCGGTTTTTGCGCGGTGGCCACGAGCCGGTCCGGTTTTTGCGCGGCAGCCCGTTCCGCGGGCCGGTTCCGCTCCGTTTTTTGCGCGGCGTCCCCGATCCGGTCCGGTTTTTTGCGCGGCGGCCCGTTCCGCGGGCCGGATCCACTCCGTTTTTTGCGCGGCGGCCCCGATCCGCTCCGGTTTTTGCGCGGCGGCCCGTTCCGCGGGCCGCATCCGCTCCGGCTTTTGCGCAGCGGCCCCGATCCGCTCCGGTTTTTGCTCGGTGGCCCCGATCCGGTCCGGTTTTTGCGCGGCGGCCCGTTCCGCGGGCCGCATCCGGTCCGGTTTTTGCGCGGTGGCCCCGATCCGGTCCGGTTTTTGCGCGGCGGCCCGTTCCGCGGGCCGCATCCGCTCCGGTTTTTGCGCGGCGGCCCCGATCCGATCTGGTTTTTGCACCGCGGCCCGTTCCGTCGGCCGCATCCGGTCCGGTTTTTGCGCGGCGGCCCCGATCCTGTCCGGTTTTTGCGCGGCGGCCCGTTCCGCGGGCCGCATCCGGTCCGTTTTTTGCGCGGCGTCCCCGATCCGGTCCGGTTTTTGCGCGGCGGCCCGTTCCGCGGGCCGGATCAGCTCCGGTTTTTGCGCGGCGGCCCCGATCCGCTCCGGTTTTTGCGCGGCGGCCCGTTCCGCGGGCCGGATCCGGTCCGGTTTTTGCATGGCGGCCCCGATCCGGTCCCGTTTTTGCGCGGCGGCCCGTTCCGCGGGCTGGATCCGGTCCGGTTTTTGCGCGGCGGCCCCGATCCGCTCTGGTTTTTGCGCGGCGGCCCGTTCCGCAGGCCGGATCCACTCCGGTTTTTGCGCGGCGGCCCCGATCTGCTCTGTTTTTTGCGCGGCGGCCCGTTCCGCGGGCTGGATCCGCTCCGGTTTTTGCGCGGTGGCCCCGATCCGCTCCGGTTTTTGCGCGGCGGCCCGTTCCGCGGGCCAGAACCGCTCCGGTTTTTGCGCGTCGGCCCCGAGCCGGTCCGGTTTTCGCGCGGTGGCCCGTTCCGCGGGCCGCATCCGGTCCGGTTTTTGCGCGGCGGCCCCGATCCGGTCCGGTTTTTGCGCGGCGGCCCGTTCCGCGGGCCGCATCCGGTCCGGTTTTTGCGCGGCGGCCCCGATACGGTCCGCTTTTTGTGCGGCGGCCCGTTCCGCGGGCCGAATCCGCTCCGGTTTTTGCGCGGCGGCCCCGATCCGGTCCGGTTTTTGTGCGGCAGCCCGTTCCGCGGGCCGGAGCCGGTCCGGTTTTTGCGCGGCGGCCCCGATCCGGTCCGGTTTTTCCGCGGCGGCCCGTTCTGCGGGCCGGATCCGCTCCCGTTTTTGCGCGGCGGCCGCGATACGGTCTGGTTTTTGCGCGGCGGCCCGTTCCGCGGGCTGGATCCGCTCCGGTATTTGCGCGGTGGCCCCGATCCGCTCCGGTTTTTGCGCGGCGGCCCCTTCCGCGGGCTGGATCCGCTCCGGTATTTGCGTGGTGGCCCCGATCCGGTCCGGTTTTTGCGCGGCGGCCCGTTCCGCGGGCCGGAACCGCTCCGGTTTTTGCGCGGCGGCCCCGAGCCGGTCCGGTTTTTGCGCGGCGGCCCGTTCCGCGGGACGGAACCGCTCCGGTTTTTGCGCGGCGGCCCGGATCCGGTCCAGTTTTTGCGCGGCGGCCCGTTCCGCGGGCCGCATCCGCTCCGGTTTTTGCGCGGCGGCCCCGATCCGGTCCGGTTTTTGCGTGGCGGCCCCGATACGGTCCGGTTTTTGCGCGGCGGCCCGTTCCGCGGGCCCCATCTGGTCCGGTTTTTGCACGGCGGCCCCGATCCGGTACGGTTTTTGCGCGGCGTCCCGTTCCGCGGGCCGGATCCGCTCCAGTTTTTGCGCGGCGGCCGCAGTCCGGTCCGGTTTTTGCGCGGTGGCCCCGATCCGGTCCGGTTTTTGCGCCGCGGCCCGTTCCGCGGGCCGCTTCCGCTCCGGTTTTTGCGCGGCGTCCACGATCCGCTCCGGTTTTTGCGCCGCGGCCCGTTCCGCGGGCCGGATCCGGTCCGGTTTTTGCGCGGCGGCCCCGATCCGCTCCGGTTTTTGCGCGGTGGCCCCGAGCCGGTCCGGTTTTTGCGCGGTGGCCCCGATCCGGTCCGGTTTTTGCGCGGCGGCCCGTTCCGCGGGCCGCATCCGCTCAGGTTTTTGCGCGGCGGCCCGTTCCGCGGGCCGGATCCAGTCCGGTTTTTGCGCGGCGGCCCGTTCCGCGGGCCGGATCCAGTCCGGTTTTTGCGCGGCAGCCCCGATCCTGTCCGGTTTTTGCGCGGCGGCCCGTTCCGCGGGCTGGATCCGCTCCGGTTTTTGCGCGGCGGCCCCGAGCCGGTCTGGTTTTTGCGCGGCGGCCCGTTCCGTGGGCCGCATCCGGTCCGTTTTTTGCGCGGTGGCTCCGATCAGGTGCGGTTTTTGCGCGGCGGCCGCGATACGGTCCGGTTTTTGCGCGGCGGCCCGTTCCGCGGGCCGGATCCGCTCCGGTTTTTGTGCGGCGGCCGCGATACGGTCCGGTTTTTGCGCGGCGGCCCGTTCCGCGGGCCGGATCCGCTCCGTTTTTTGCGCGGTGGCTCCGATCCGGTCCGGTTTTTGCGCGGCGGCCTGCTCCGCGGGCCGGTTCCGCTCCGTTTTTTGCGCGGCGGCCCCGATACGGTCCGGTTTTTGCGCGGCGGCCCGTTCCGCGGGCCGGAACCGCTCCGGTTTTTGCACGTCGGCCCCGAGCCGGTCCGGTTTTTGCACGGCGGCCCGTTCCGCGGGCCGGATCCGCTCCAGTTTTTGCGCGGCGGCCGCAGTCCGGTCCAGTTTTTGCGCGGTGGCCACGAGCCGGTCCGGTTTTTGCGCCGCGGCCCGTTATGCGGGCCGGTTCCGCTCCGGTTTTTGCGCGGCGTCCCCGATCCGCTCCGGTTTTTGCGCCGCGGCCCGTTCCGCGGGCCGGATCCACTCCGGTTTTTGCGCGGCGGCCCCGATCCTGTCCGGTTTTTGCGCGGCGGCCCATTCCGCGGGGTGGCTCCGATCCGGTTTTTGCGCGGCGGCCCCGAGCCGGTCCGGTTTTTGCGCGGTGGCCCCGAGCCGGTCCGGTTTTTGCGTGGCAGCTCGTTCCGCGGGCCGGATCCGCTCCGGTTTTTGCACGGCGGCCCCGATCCGCTCCGGTTTTTGCGCAGCGGCCCGTTCCGCGGGCCGGATCCGCTCCGGTTTTTGCGCGGCGGCCCCGATCCTCTCTGGTTTTTGCGCGGCGGCCCGTTCCGCGGGCCCGATCCGCTCCGGTTTTTGCGCGGCGGCCCCCATCCGCTCCGGTTTTTGCGCGGCAGCCCGTTCCGCGGGCCGGAGCCGCTCCGGTTTTTGCGCGGCGGCCCCGATCTGCTCTGGTTTTTGCGCGGCGGCCCGTTCCGCGGGCCGGATCCGCTCCGGTGTTTGCGCGGCGGCCCCGATCCGCTCCGGTTTTTGCGCGGCGGCCCGTTCCGCGGGCCGGATCCACTCCGGTTTTTGCGCGGCGGCCCCGATCCGGTCCGGTTTTTGTGCGGCAGCCCGTTCCGCGGGCCGGATCCGCTCCGGTTTTTGCGCAGTTGCCCCGAGCCGGTCCGGTTTTTGCGCCGCGGCCCGTTATGTGGGCCGGATCCGGTCCGGTTTTTGCGCGGTGGCTCCGATCCGGTCCGGTTTTTGCGCCGCGGCCCGTTCCGCGGGCCGGATCCGGTCCGGTTTTTGCGCGGCGGCCCCGATCCGCTCCGGTTTTTGCGCGGCGGCCCGTTCCGCGGGCCGGTTCCGCTCCGGTTTTTGCGCGGTGGCTCCGAACCGGTCCGGTTTTTGCGCGGCGGCCCGTTCCGCGGGCCGCATCCGGTCCGGTTTTTGCGCGGCGGCCGCGATACGGTCCGGTTTTTGAGCGGCGGCCCGTTCCGCGGGCCGCATCCGGTCCGGTTTTTGCGCGGTGGCCACGAGCCGGTCCGGTTTTTGCGCCGCGGCCCGTTATGCGGGCCGGAGCCGCTCCGGTTTTTTGCGCGGCGTCCCCGATCCGGTCCGGTTTTTGCGCGGCGGCCCGTTCCGCGGGCCGGATCCACTCCGTTTTTTGCGCGGCGGCCCCGATCCGCTCCGGTTTTTGCGCGGCGGCCCGTTCCGCGGGCCGCATCCGCTCCGGCTTTTGCGCAGCGGCCCCGATCCGGTCCGGTTTTTGCGCGGTGGCCCCGATCCGGTCCGGTTTTTGCGCGGCGGCCCGTTCCGCGGGCCGCATCCGGTCCGGTTTTTGCGCGGTGGCCCCGATCCGGTCCGGTTTTTTGCGCGGCGGCCCGTTCCGCGGGCCGCATCCGCTCCGGTTTTTGCGCGGCGGCCCCGATCCGATCTGGTTTTTGCACCGCGGCCCGTTCCGTCGGCCGCATCCGGTCCGGTTTTTGCGCGGCGGCCCCGATCCACTCCGGTTTTTGCGCGGCGGCCCGTTCCGCGGGCCGCATCCGGTCCGTTTTTTGCGCGGCGTCCCCGATCCGGTCCGGTTTTTGCGCGGCGGCCCGTTCCGCGGGCCGGATCAGCTCCGGTTTTTGCGCGGCGGCCCCGATCCGCTCCGGTTTTTGCGCGGCGGCCCGTTCCGCGGGCCGGATCCGGTCCGGTTTTTGCATGGCGGCCCCGATCCGGTCCCGTTTTTGCGCGGCGGCCCGTTCCGCGGGCTGGATCCGGTCCGGTTTTTGCGCGGCGGCCCCGATCCGCTCTGGTTTTTGCGCGGCGGCCCGTTCCGCCGGCCAGATCCGCTCCGGTTTTTGCGCGGCGGCTCCGATCCGGTCCGGGTTTTGCGCGGCGGCCCGTTCCGCGGGCCGGATCTGGTCCGGTTTTTGCGCGGCGGCCCCGATCCGCTCTGGTTTTTGCGCGGCGGCCCGTTCCGCGGGCTGGATCCGCTCCGGTATTTGCGCGGTGGCCCCGATCCGGTCCGGTTTTTGCGCGGCGGCCCGTTCCGCGGGCCGGATCCGCTCCGGTTTTTGCGCGGCGGCCCGTTCCGCGGGCCGGATCCGCTCCAGTTTTTGCGCGGCGGCCGCAGTCCGGTCCGGTTTTTGCGCGATGGCCCCGACCCGGTCCGGTTTTTGCGCCGCGGCCCGTTATGTGGGCCGGATCCACTCCGGTTTTTGCGCGGCGGCCCCGATCCTGTCCGGTTTTTGCGCGGCGGCCCGTTCCGCGGGCCGCATCCGGTCCGGTTTGTGCGCGGCGGCCCCGATCCGCTCCGGTTTTTGCGCGGTGGCCCCGAGCCGGTCCGGTTTTTGCGCGGTGGCCCCGATCCGGTCCGGTTTTTGCGCGGCGGCCCGTTCCGCGGGCCGGATCCGCTCCGGTTTTTGCGCGGCGGCCAGTTCCGCGGGCCGGATCCGGTCCGGTTTTTGCGCGGCAGCCCCGATCCGCTCCGGTTTTTGCGCGGCGGCCCGTTCCGCGGGCCGGATCCGGTCCGGTTTTTGCGCGGCGGCCCCGAGCCGGTCTGGTTTTTGCGCGGCGGCCCGTTCCGTGGGCCGCATCCGGTCCGGTTTTTGCGCGGCGGCCCCGATACGGTCCGGTTTTTGTGCGGCGGCCCGTTCCGCGGGCCGGATCCGGTCCTGTTTTTGCGCGGCGGCCCCGAGCCTGTCTGGTTTTTGCGCGGCGGCCCGTTCTGTGGGCCGGATCCGCTCCGGTTTTTGCGCGGCGGCCCCGAGCCGATCTGGTTTTTGCACCGCGGCCCGTTCCGTGGGCCGCATCCGGTCCGGTTTTTGCGCGGCGGCCCGTTCCGCGCGCCGCATCCGGTCCGGTTTTTGCGCGGCGGCCCCGATCCGCTCCGGTTTTTGCGCGGCGGCCCGATCCGCTCCGGTTTTTGCGCGGCGGCCCCGATCCGGTCCGGTTTTTGTGCGGCAGCCCGTTCCGCGGGCCGGATCCGGTCCGGTTTTTGCATGGCGGCCCCGATCCGGTCCGGTTTTTGCGCGGCGGCCCGTTCCGCGGGCTGGATCCGCTCCGGTTTTTGCGCGGCGGCCGCGATCCGCTCCGGTTTTTGCGCGGCGGCCCGTTCCAGAGCCGGTTCGGCTCCGGTTTTTGCACGGCGGCCCCGAGCCGGTCCGGTTTTTTGCGCGGCGGCCCATTCCGCCGGCCGGATCCGGTCCGGTTTTTGCATGGCGGCCCCGATCCTGTCCGGTTTTTGTGCGGCGGCCCGTTCCGCGGGCTGGATCCGGTCCGGTTTTTGCGCGGCGGCCCCGATCCGCTCCGGTTTTTGCGCGGTGGCCCCGATCCTGTTCGGTTTTTGCGCGGCGGCCCGTTCCGCGGGCCGGATCCGGTCCGGTTTTTGCGCGGTGGCCACGAGCCGGTCCGGTTTTTGCGCCGCGGCCCGTTATGCGGGCCGGTTCCGCTCCGGTATTTGCGCGGTGGCCCCGATCCGCTCCGGTTTTTGCGCGGCGGCCCCTTCCGCGGGCTGGATCCGCTCCGGTATTTGCGTGGTGGCCCCGATCCGGTCCGGTTTTTGCGCGGCGGCCCGTTCCGCGGGCCACATCCGCTCCGGTTTTTGCGCGGCGGCCCCGAGCCGGTCCGGTTTTTGCGCGGCGGCCCGTTCCGCGGGACGGAACCGCTCCGGTTTTTGCGCGGCGGCCCCGATCCTGTCCAGTTTTTGCGCGGCGGCCCGTTCCGCGGGCCGCATCCGCTCCGGTTTTTGCGCGGCGGCCCCGATCCGGTCCGGTTTTTGCGTGGCGGCCCGTTCCGCGGGCCGCATCCGCTCCGGTTTTTGCGTGGCGGCCCCGATACGGTCCGGTTTTTGCGCGGCGGCCCGTTCCGCGGGCCCCATCCGGTCCGGTTTTTGCACGGCGGCCCCGATCCGGTCCGGTTTTTGCGCGGCGGCCCGTTCCGCGGGCCGGATCCGCTCCACTTTTTGCGCGGCGGCCGCAGTCCGGTCCGGTTTTTGCACGGTGGCCCCGATCCGGTCCGGTTTTTGCGCCGCGGCCCGTTCCGCGGGCCGCTTCCGCTCCGGTTTTTGCGCGGCGTCCACGATCCGCTCCGGTTTTTGCGCCGCGGCCTGTTCCGCGGGCCGGATCCACTCCGTTTTTTGCGCGGCGGCCCCGATCCTGTCCGGTTTTTGCGCGGCGGCCCATTCCGCGGGCCGGATCCGGTCCGGTTTTTGCGCGGCGGCCCCGATCCGCTCCGGTTTTTGCGCGGTGGCCCCGAGCCGGTCCGGTTTTTGCGCGGTGGCCCCAATCCGGTCCGGTTTTTGCGCGGCGGCCCGTTCCGCGGGCCGCATCCTCTCCGGTTTTTCCGCGGCCGCCCGTTCCGCGGGCCGGATCCAGTCCGGTTTTTGCGCGGCGGCCCATTCCGCGGGCCGGAGCCGGTCCGGTTTTTGCACGGCGGCACCGATCCGGTCCGGTTTTTGCGCGGCGGCCCGTTCCGTGGGCCGGATCCGCTCCAGTTTTTGCGCGGCGGTCCCGATACGGTCCGTTTTTTGCGCGGCGGCCCGTTCCGTGCGCCGCATCCGGTCCGGTTTTTGCGCGGCGGCCCCGATCCGGTCCGGTTTTTGCGCCGCGGGCCGTTCCGCGGGCCGCATCCGCTCCGGTTTTTGCGCGGCGGCCCCGATCCGCTCCGGTTTTTGTGCGGCAGCCCGTTCCGCGGGCCGGATCCGGTCCGGTTTTTGCACGGCGGCCTCCATCCGCTCCGGTTTTTGAGCGGCGGCCCGTTCCGCGGGCTGGATCCGGTCCGGTTTTTGCGCGGCGGCCCCGATCCGCTCCGGTTTTTGCGCGGCGGCCCGTTCCGCGGGCCCCGATCCGCTCCGGTTTTTGCGCGGCGGCCCCTATCCGCTCCGGTTTTTGCGCGGCGGCCCGTTCCGCGGGCCGGATCCGCTCCGGTTTTTGCGCGGTGGCCCCGATCCGCTCCGGTTTTTGCGCGGCGGCCCGTTCCGCGGGCCGGATCCGCTCCGGTTTTTGCGCGGTGGCTCCGATCCGCTCCGGTTTTTGCGCGGCGGCCCGTTCCGCGGGCTGGATCCGCTCCGGTTTTTGCGCGGCGGCCCCGATCCGCTCCGGTTTTTGCGCGGCAGCCCGTTCCGCGGGCCGCATCCGGTCCGGTTTTTGCACGGCGGCCCCGATCCGCTCCGGTTTTTGCGCGGCGGCCCGTTCCGCAGGCCGGATCCACTCCGGTTTTTGCGCGGCGGCCCCGATCTGCTCTGTTTTTTGCGCGGCGGCCCGTTCCGCGGGCTGGATCCGCTCCGGTTTTTGCGCAGTGGCCCCGATACGGTCCGGTTTTTGCGCGGCGGCCCGTTCCGCGGGCCAGAACCGCTCCGGTTTTTGCGCGTCGGCCCCGAGCCGGTCCGGTTTTTGCGCGGCGGCCCGTTCCGCGGGCCGCATCCGGTCCGGTTTTTGCGCGGCGGCCCCGATCCGGTCCGGTTTTTGCGCGGCGGCCCGTTCCGCGGGCCGCATCCGGTCCGGTTTTTGCGCGGCGGCCCCGATACGGTCCGGTTTTTGTGCGGCGGCCCGTTCCGCGGGCCGAATCCGCTCCGGTTTTTGCGCGGCGGCCCCGATCCGGTCCGGTTTTTGTGCGGCAGCCCGTTCCGCGGGCCGGAGCCTGTCCGGTTTTTGCGCGGCGGCCCCGATCCTGCCCGGTTTTTGCGCGGCGGCCCGTTCCGCGGGCCGGATCCGCTCCCGTTTTTGCGCGGCGGCCGCGATACGGTCCGGTTTTTGCGCGGCGGCCCGTTCCGCGGGCTGGATCCGCTCCGGTATTTGCGCGTCGGCCCTGATCCGCTCCGGTTTTTGCGCGGCGGCCCCTTCCGCGGGCTGGATCCGCTCCGGTATTTGCGTGGTGGCCCCGATCCGGTCCGGTTTTTGCGCGGCGGCCCGTTCCGCGGGCCGGAACCGCTCCGGTTTTTGCGCGGCGGCCCCGAGCCGGTCCGGTTTTTGCGCGGCGGCCCGTTCCGCGGGACGGAACCGCTCCGGTTTTTGCGCGGCGCCCCGATCCTGTCCAGTTTTTGCGCGGCGGCCCGTTCCGCGGGCCGCATCCGCTCCGGTTTTTGCGCGGCGGCCCCGATCCGGTCCGGTTTTTGCGTGGCGGCCCCGATACGGTCCGGTTTTTGCGCGGCGGCCCGTTCCGCGGGCCCCATCCGGTCCGGTTTTTGCACGGCGGCCCCGATCCGGTCCGGTTTTTGCGCGGCGGCCCGTTCCGCGGGCCGGATCCGCTCCAGTTTTTGCGCGGCGGCCGCAGTCCGGTCCGGTTTTTGCGCGGTGGCCCCGATCCGGTCCGGTTTTTGCGCCGCGGCCCGTTCCGCGGGCCGCTTCCGCTCCGGTTTTTGCGCGGCGTCCACGATCCGCTCCGGTTTTTGCGCCGCGGCCCGTTCCGCGGGCCGGATCCACTCCGTTTTTTGCGCGGCGGCCCCGATCCTGTCCGGTTTTTGCGCGGCGGCCGTTCCGCGGGCCGGATCCGGTCCGGTTTTTGCGCGGCGGCCCCGATCCGCTCCGGTTTTTGCGCGGTGGCCCCGAGCCGGTCCGGTTTTTGCATGGCGGCCCCGATCCGGTCCGGTTTTTGCGCGGCGGCCCGTTCCGCGGGCTGGATCCGCTCCGGTTTTTGCGCGGCGGCCGCGATCCGCTCCGGTTTTTGCGCGGCGGCCCGTTCCAGAGCCGGTTCGGCTCCGGTTTTTGCACGGCGGCCCCGAGCCGGTCCGGTTTTTGCGCGGCGGCCCATTCCGCCGGCCGGATCCGGTCCGGTTTTTGCATGGCGGCCCCGATCCTGTCCGGTTTTTGTGCGGCGGCCCGTTCCGCGGGCTGGATCCGGTCCGGTTTTTGCGCGGCGGCCCCGATCCGCTCCGGTTTTTGCGCGGTGGCCCCGATCCTGTTCGGTTTTTGCGCGGCGGCCCGTTCCGCGGGCTGGATCCGGTCCGGTTTTTGCGCGGTGGCCACGAGCCGGTCCGGTTTTTGCGCCGCGGCCCGTTATGCGGGCCGGTTCCGCTCCGGTATTTGCGCGGTGGCCCCGATCCGCTCCGGTTTTTGCGCGGCGGCCCCTTCCGCGGGCTGGATCCGCTCCGGTATTTGCGTGGTGGCCCCGATCCGGTCCGGTTTTTGCGCGGCGGCCCGTTCCGCGGGCCACATCCGCTCCGGTTTTTGCGCGGCGGCCCCGAGCCGGTCCGGTTTTTGCGCGGCGGCCCGTTCCGCGGGACGGAACCGCTCCGGTTTTTGCGCGGCGGCCCCGATCCTGTCCAGTTTTTGCGCGGCGGCCCGTTCCGCGGGCCGCATCCGCTCCGTTTTTTGCGCGGCGGCCCCGATCCTGTCCGGTTTTTGCGCGGCGGCCCATTCCGCGGGCCGGATCCGGTCCGGTTTTTGCGCGGCGGCCCCGATCCGCTCCGGTTTTTGCGCGGTGGCCCCGAGCCGGTCCGGTTTTTGCGCGGTGGCCCCAATCCGCTCCGGTTTTTGCGCGGCGGCCCGTTCCGCGGGCCGCATCCTCTCCGGTTTTTCCGCGGCCGCCCGTTCCGCGGGCCGGATCCAGTCCGGTTTTTGCGCGGCGGCCCATTCCGCGGGCCGGAGCCGGTCCGGTTTTTGCACGGCGGCACCGATCCGGTCCGGTTTTTGCGCGGCGGCCCGTTCCGTGGGCCGGATCCGCTCCAGTTTTTGCGCGGCGGTCCCGATACGGTCCGTTTTTTGCGCGGCGGCCCGTTCCGTGCGCCGCATCCGGTCCGGTTTTTGCGCGGCGGCCCCGATCCGGTCCGGTTTTTGCGCCGCGGGCCGTTCCGCGGGCCGCATCCGCTCCGGTTTTTGCGCGGCGGCCCCGATCCGCTCCGGTTTTTGTGCGGCAGCCCGTTCCGCGGGCCGGATCCGGTCCGGTTTTTGCACGGCGGCCTCCATCCGCTCCGGTTTTTGCGCGGCGGCCCGTTCCGCGGGCCCCGATCCGCTCCGGTTTTTGCGCGGCGGCCCCTATCCGCTCCGGTTTTTGCGCGGCGGCCCGTTCCGCGGGCCGGATCCGCTCCGGTTTTTGCGCGGTGGCCCCGATCCGCTCCGGTTTTTGCGCGGCGGCCCGTTCCGCGGGCCGGATCCGCTCCGGTTTTTGCGCGGTGGCTCCGATCCGCTCCGGTTTTTGCGCGGCGGCCCGTTCCGCGGGCCGGATCCGCTCCGGTTTTTGCGCGGCGGCCCCGATCCGCTCCGGTTTTTGCGCGGCAGCCCGTTCCGCGGGCCGCATCCGGTCCGGTTTTTGCACGGCGGCCCCGATCCGCTCCGGTTTTTGCGCGGCGGCCCGTTCCGCAGGCCGGATCCACTCCGGTTTTTGCGCGGCGGCCCCGATCTGCTCTGTTTTTTGCGCGGCGGCCCGTTCCGCGGGCTGGATCCGCTCCGGTTTTTGCGCAGTGGCCCCGATACGGTCCGGTTTTTGCGCGGCGGCCCGTTCCGCGGGCCAGAACCGCTCCGGTTTTTGCGCGTCGGCCCCGAGCCGGTCCGGTTTTCGCGCGGCGGCCCGTTCCGCGGGCCGCATCCGGTCCGGTTTTTGCGCGGCGGCCCCGATCCTGTCCGGTTTTTGCGCGGCGGCCCGTTCCGCGGGCCGCATCCGGTCCGGTTTTTGCGCGGCGGCCCCGATACGGTCCGGTTTTTGTGCGGCGGCCCGTTCCGCGGGCCGAATCCGCTCCGGTTTTTGCGCGGCGGCCCCGATCCGGTCCGGTTTTTGTGCGGCAGCCCGTTCCGCGGGCCGGAGCCTGTCCGGTTTTTGCGCGGCGGCCCCGATCCTGCCCGGTTTTTGCGCGGCGGCCCGTTCCGCGGGCCGGATCCGCTCCCGTTTTTGCGCGGCGGCCGCGATACGGTCCGGTTTTTGCGCGGCGGCCCGTTCCGCGGGCTGGATCCGCTCCGGTATTTGCGCGTCGGCCCTGATCCGCTCCGGTTTTTGCGCGGCGGCCCCTTCCGCGGGCTGGATCCGCTCCGGTATTTGCGTGGTGGCCCCGATCCGGTCCGGTTTTTGCGCGGCGGCCCGTTCCGCGGGCCGGAACCGCTCCGGTTTTTGCGCGGCGGCCCCGAGCCGGTCCGGTTTTTGCGCGGCGGCCCGTTCCGCGGGACGGAACCGCTCCGGTTTTTGCGCGGCGCCCCGATCCTGTCCAGTTTTTGCGCGGCGGCCCGTTCCGCGGGCCGCATCCGCTCCGGTTTTTGCGCGGCGGCCCCGATCCGGTCCGGTTTTTGCGTGGCGGCCCCGATACGGTCCGGTTTTTGCGCGGCGGCCCGTTCCGCGGGCCCCATCCGGTCCGGTTTTTGCACGGCGGCCCCGATCCGGTCCGGTTTTTGCGCGGCGGCCCGTTCCGCGGGCCGGATCCGCTCCAGTTTTTGCGCGGCGGCCGCAGTCCGGTCCGATTTTTGCGCGGTGGCCCCGATCCGGTCCGGTTTTTGCGCCGCGGCCCGTTCCGCGGGCCGCTTCCGCTCCGGTTTTTGCGCGGCGTCCACGATCCGCTCCGGTTTTTGCGCCGCGGCCCGTTCCGCGGGCCGGATCCACTCCGTTTTTTGCGCGGCGGCCCCGATCCTGTCCGGTTTTTGCGCGGCGGCCGTTCCGCGGGCCGGATCCGGTCCGGTTTTTGCGCGGCGGCCCCGATCCGCTCCGGTTTTTGCGCGGTGGCCCCGAGCCGGTCCGGTTTTTGCGCGGTGGCCCCGATCCGGTCCGGTTTTTGCGCGGCGGCCCGTTCCGCGGGCCGCATCCGCTCCGGTTTTTGCGCGGCGGCCCGTTCCGCGGGCCGGATCCAGTCCGGTTTTTGCGCGGCGGCCCGTTCCGCGGGCCGGATCCAGTCCGGTTTTTCGCGGCAGCCCCGATCCTGTCCGGTTTTCGCGCGGCGGCCCGTTCCGCGGGCTGGATCCGCTCCGGTTTTTGCGCGGCGGCCCCGAGCCGGTCTGGTTTTTGCGCGGCGGCCCGTTCCGTGGGCCGCATCCGGTCCGGTTTTTGCGCGGTGGCACCGATTCGCTCCGGTTTTTGTCCGGCAGCCCGTTCCGCGTGCCGGATCCGGTCTGGTTTTTGCATGGCGGCCCCGATCCGGTCCGGTTTTTGCGCGGCGGTCCGTTCCGCGGGCTGGATCCGGTCCGGTTTTTGCGCGGCGGCCCCGATCCGCGCCGGTTTTTGCGCGGCGGCCCGTTCCGCGGGCCGGATCCGCTCCGGTTTTTGCGCGGCGGCCCCGTTCCGCGCCGGTTTTTGCGCGGCGGCCCGTTCCGCGGGCCGGATCCGCTCCGGTTTTTGCGCGGCGGCCCCGATCCGCTCCGGTTTTTGTGCGGCGGCCCGTTCCGCGGGCCGGATCCGCTCCGGTTTTTGCGCGGTGGCCCCGATACGGTCCGGTTTTTGCGCGGCGGCCTGTTCCACTGGCCGGATCCGCTCCGGTTTTTGCGCGGCGGCCCCGATCCGCTCTGGTTTTTGCGCGGCGGCCCGTTCCGCGGGCCGCATCCGCTCCACTTTTTGCGCGGCAGCCCCAATCCAGTCCGGTTTTTGCGCGGCGGCCCGTTCCGCGGGCCGGATCCGCTCCGGTTTTTGCACAGTTGCCCCGAGCCGGACTGGTTTTTGCGCCGCGGCCCGTTATGTGGGCCGGATCCGCTCCGGTTTTTGCGCGGCGGACCCGATCCGCTCCGGTTTTTGCGCGGCGGCCCGTTCCGCGGGCTGGATCCGGTCCGGTTTTTGCGCGGCGGCCCCGATCCGGTCCGGTTTTTGTGCGGCGGCCCGTTCCGCGGGCCGCATCCGGTCCGGTTTTTGCGCGGTGGCTCCGATCCGGTCCGGTTTTTGCGCGGTGGCCCGTTCCGTGGGCCGCATCCGCTCCGGTTTTTGCGCGGCGGCCCCGATACGGTCCGGTTTTTGCGCGGCAGCCCGTTCCGCGGGCCGGATCCGCTCCGGTTTTTGCACGGCGGCACCGATCCGCTCCGGTTTTTGCGCGGCGGCCCGTTCCGCGGGCCGGAGCCGGTCCGGTTTTTGCGCGGCGGCCGCAGTCCGGTCCGGTTTTTGCGCGGTGGCCCCGAGCCGGTCCGGTTTTTGCGCCGCGGCCCGTTATGCGGGCCGGTTCCGCTCCGGTTTTTGCACGGCGTCCCCGATCCGCTCCGGTTTTTGCGCCGCGGCCCGTTCCGCGGGCCGGATCCGGTCCGGTTTTTGCGCGGCGGCCCCGATCCTGTCCGGTTTTTGCGTGGCGGCCCGTTCCGCGGGCCGCATCCGGTCCGGTTTTTGCGCGGCGGCCCCGATCCTGTCCGGTTTTTGCGCCGCGGCCCGTTCCGCGGGCCGCATCCGCTCCGGTTTTTGCGCGGTGGCTCTGATCCGGTCCGGTTTTTGTGCGGCGGCCCGTTCCGCGGGCCGGATCCGCTCCCGTTTTTGCGCGGCGGCCCCGATCCTGTCCGGTTTTTGCGCGGCGGCCCGTTCCGCGGGCCGGATCCGCTCCGGTTTTTGCGCGGTGGCTCCGATCCGGTCCGGTTTTTGCCCGGCGGCCCGTTCCGTGGGCCGCATCCGCTCCGGTTTTTGCGCGGCGGCCCCGATACGGTCCGGTTTTTGCGCGGCAGCCCGTTCCGCGGGCCGGAGCCGGTCCCGTTTTTGCACGGCGGCACCGATCCGGTCCGGTTTTTGCGCGGCGGCCGCAGTCCGGTCCGGTTTTTGCGCGGTGGCCACAAGCCGGTCCGGTTTTTGCGCCGCGGCCCGTTATGCGGGCCGGTTCCGCTCCGGTTTTTGCGCGGCATCCACGATCCGCTCCGGTTTTTGCGCCGCGGCCCGTTCCGCGGGCCGGATCCGGTCCGGTTTTTGCGCGGCGGCCCCGATCCTGTCCGGTTTTTGCGCGGCGGCCCGTTCCGCCGGCCGCATCCGGTCCGGTTTTTGCGCGGCGGCCCCGATCCTGTCCGGTTTTTGCGCGGCGGCCCGTTCCGCAGGCCGCATCCGCTCCGGTTTTTGCGCGGCGGCCCCGATCCGGTCCGGTTTTTGCGCGGCGGCCCCGATACGGTCCGGTTTTTGCGCGGCGGCCCGTTCCGCGGGCCCCATCCGGTCCGGTTTTTGCACGGCGGCCCCGATCCGGTCCGGTTTTTGCGCGGCGGCCCGTTCCGCGGGCCGCATCCGCTCCAGTTTTTGAGCGGCGGTCGCAGTCTGGTCCGGTTTTTGCGCGGTGGCCCCGATCCGGTCCGGTTTTTGCGCCGCGGCCCGTTATGCGGGCCGGTTCCGCTCCGGTTTTTGCGCGGCCTCTCCGATCCGCTCCGGTTTTTGCGCGGCGGCCCGTTCCGCGGGTCGGATCCGGTCCGGTTTTTGCGCGGCGGCCCCGATCCTGTCCGGTTTTTGCGCGGCGGCCCGTTCCGCGGGCCGGATCCGGTCCGGTTTTTGCGCGGCGGCCCCGATCCGCTCCGGTTTTTGCGCGGTGGCCCCGAGCCGGTCCGGTTTTTGCGCGGTGGCTCCGATCCGGTCCGGTTTTTGCCCGGCGGCCCGTTCCGCGGGCTGGATCCGCTCCGGTTTTTGCGCGGCGGCCCGTTCCGCGGTCCGGATCCAGTCCGGTTTTTGCGCGGCGGCCCGTTCCGCGGGCCTGATCCAGTCCGGTTTTTGCGCGGCAGCCCCGATCCGGTCCGGTTTTTGCGCGGCGGCCCGTTCCGTGGGCCGGATCCGGTCCGGTTTTTGCGCGGCGGCCCCGAGCCGGTCTGGTTTTTGCGCGGCGGCCCGTTCCGTGGGCCGGAGCCGGTCCGGTTTTTGCGCGGTGGCCCCGATACGGTCCGGTTTTTGCGCGGCGGCCCGTTCCGCGGGCCGGATCCGCTCCGGTTTTTGCGCGGCGGCCCCGAGCCGATCTGGTTTTTGCACCGCGGCCCGTTCCGTGGGCCGCATCCGGTACGGTTTTTGCGCGGCGGCCCCGATACGGTCCGGTTTTTGCGCGGCGGCCCGTTCCGCGGGCCGCATCCGGTCCGGTTTTTGCGCGGCGGCCCCGATCCGCTCCGGTTTTTGCGCGGCGGCCCGTTCCGCTCCGGTTTTTGCGCGGCGGCCCCGATACGGTCCGGTTTTTGTGCGGCAGCCCGTTCCGCGGGCCGGATCCGGTCCGGTTTTTGCATGGCGGCCCCGATACGGTCCGGTTTTTGCGCGGCGGCCCGTTCCGCGGGCTGGATCCGCTCCGGTTTTTGCGCGGCGGCCCCGTTCCGCTCCGGTTTTTGTGCGGCGGCCCGTTCCGCGGGCCGGATCCGCTCCGGTTTTTGCGCGGCGGCCCTGAGCCCGTCCGGTTTTTGCGCGGCGGCCCGTTCCGCGGGCTGGATCCGCTCCGGTTTTTGCGCGTCGGCTCCGATCCGGTCCGGTTTTTGCGCGGCGGCCCGTTCCGCGGGCCGGATCCGCTCCGGTTTTTGCGCGGCGGCCCCGATACGGTCCGGTTTTTGCGCGGCGGCCTGTTCCACGGGCCGGATCCGCTCCGGTTTTTGCACAGCGGCCCCGATCCTGTCCGGTTTTTGCGCGGCGGCCCGTTCCGCGGGCCGCATCCGCTCCAGTTTTTGCGCGGCAGCCCCAATCCAGTCCGGTTTTTGCGCGGCGGCCCGTTCCGCGGGCCGGATCCGCTCCGGTTTTTGCACAGTTGCCCCGAGCCGGTCTGGTTTTTGCGCCGCGGCCCGTTATGTGGGCCGGATCCGCTCCGGTTTTTGCGCGGCGGACCCGATCCGGTCCGGTTTTTGCACGGCGGCCCGTTCCGCGGGCTGGATCCGGTCCGGTTTTTGCGCGGCGGCCCCGATCCGGTCCGGTTTTTGTGCGGCGGCCCGTTCCGCGGGCCGCATCCGGTCCGGTTTTTGCGCGGTGGCTCCGATCCGGTCCGGTTTTTGCCCGGCGGCCCGTTCCGTGGGCCGCATCCGCTCCGGTTTTTGCGCGGCGGCACCGATACGGTCCGGTTTTTGCGCGGCGGCCCCTTCCGCGGGCTGGATCCGCTCCGGTATTTGCGTGGTGGCCCCGATCCGGTCCGGTTTTTGCGCGGCGGCCCGTTCCGCGGGCCGGAACCGCTCCGGTTTTTGCGCGGCGGCCCCGAGCCGGTCCGGTTTTTGCGCGGCGGCCCGTTCCGCGGGACGGAACCGCTCCGGTTTTTGCGCGGCGCCCCGATCCTGTCCAGTTTTTGCGCGGCGGCCCGTTCCGCGGGCCGCATCCGCTCCGGTTTTTGCGCGGCGGCCCCGATCCGGTCCGGTTTTTGCGTGGCGGCCCCGATACGGTCCGGTTTTTGCGCGGCGGCCCGTTCCGCGGGCCCCATCCGGTCCGGTTTTTGCACGGCGGCCCCGATCCGGTCCGGTTTTTGCGCGGCGGCCCGTTCCGCGGGCCGGATCCGCTCCAGTTTTTGCGCGGCGGCCGCAGTCCGGTCCGGTTTTTGCGCGGTGGCCCCGATCCGGTCCGGTTTTTGCGCCGCGGCCCGTTCCGCGGGCCGCTTCCGCTCCGGTTTTTGCGCGGCGTCCACGATCCGCTCCGGTTTTTGCGCCGCGGCCCGTTCCGCGGGCCGGATCCGCTCCGGTTTTTGCGCGGCGGCCCCGATCCTGTCCGGTTTTTGCGCGGCGGCCGTTCCGCGGGCCGGATCCGGTCCGGTTTTTGCGCGGCGGCCCCGATCCGCTCCGGTTTTTGCGCGGTGGCCCCGAGCCGGTCCGGTTTTTGCGCGGTGGCCCCGATCCGGTCCGGTTTTTGCGCGGCGGCCCGTTCCGCGGGCCGCATCCGCTCCGGTTTTTGCGCGGCGGCCCGTTCCGCGGGCCGGATCCAGTCCGGTTTTTGCGCGGCGGCCCGTTCCGCGGGCCGGATCCAGTCCGGTTTTTCGCGGCAGCCCCGATCCTGTCCGGTTTTTGCGCGGCGGCCCGTTCCGCGGGCTGGATCCGCTCCGGTTTTTGCGCGGCGGCCCCGAGCCGGTCTGGTTTTTGCGCGGCGGCCCGTTCCGTGGGCCGCATCCGGTCCGGTTTTTGCGCGGTGGCCCCGATTCGCTCCGGTTTTTGTCCGGCAGCCCGTTCCGCGTGCCGGATCCGGTCTGGTTTTTGCATGGCGGCCCCGATCCGGTCCGGTTTTTGCGCGGCGGTCCGTTCCGCGGGCTGGATCCGGTCCGGTTTTTGCGCGGCGGCCCCGATCCGCGCCGGTTTTTGCGCGGCGGCCCGTTCCGCGGGCCGGATCCGCTCCGGTTTTTGCGCGGCGGCCCGTTCCGCGGGCCGGATCCGCTCCGGTTTTTGCGCGGCGGCCCCGATCCGCTCCGGTTTTTGTGCGGCGGCCCGTTCCGCGGGCCGGATCCGCTCCGGTTTTTGCGCGGTGGCCCCGATACGGTCCGGTTTTTGCGCGGCGGCCTGTTCCACTGGCCGGATCCGCTCCGGTTTTTGCGCGGCGGCCCCGATCCGCTCTGGTTTTTGCGCGGCGGCCCGTTCCGCGGGCCGCATCCGCTCCACTTTTTGCGCGGCAGCCCCAATCCAGTCCGGTTTTTGCGCGGCGGCCCGTTCCGCGGGCCGGAGCCGCTCCGGTTTTTGCACAGTTGCCCCGAGCCGGACTGGTTTTTGCGCCGCGGCCCGTTATGTGGGCCGGATCCGCTCCGGTTTTTGCGCGGTGGCTCCGATCCGCTCCGGTTTTTGCGCGGCGGCCCGTTCCGCGGGCTGGATCCGGTCCGGTTTTTGCGCGGCGG
The DNA here is from genome assembly GCF_963921805.1 of Phalacrocorax carbo. NCBI lineage: Eukaryota > Metazoa > Chordata > Aves > Suliformes > Phalacrocoracidae > Phalacrocorax > Phalacrocorax carbo. The sequence goes on from NW_026990488.1 coordinate 446,097, forward strand.
CCCCGATCCGGTCCGGTTTTTGTGCGGCGGCCCGTTCCGCGGGCCGCATCCGGTCCGGTTTTTGCGCGGTGGCTCCGATCCGGTCCGGTTTTTGCGCGGTGGCCCGTTCCGTGGGCCGCATCCGCTCCGGTTTTTGCGCGGCAGCCCCGATACGGTCCGGTTTTTGCGCGGCAGCCCGTTCCGCGGGCCGGATCCGCTCCGGTTTTTGCACGGCGGCACCGATCCGCTCCGGTTTTTGCGCGGCGGCCCGTTCCGCGGGCCGGAGCCGGTCCGGTTTTTGCGCGGCGGCCGCAGTCCGGTCCGGTTTTTGCGCGGTGGCCCCGAGCCGGTCCGGTTTTTGCGCCGCGGCCCGTTATGCGGGCCGGTTCCGCTCCGGTTTTTGCGCGGCGTCCCCGATCCGCTCCGGTTTTTGCGCCGCGGCCCGTTCCGCGGGCCGGATCCGGTCCGGTTTTTGCGCGGCGGCCCCGATCCTGTCCGGTTTTTGCGTGGCGGCCCGTTCCGCGGGCCGGATCCACTCCGGTTTTTGCGCGGCGGCCCCGATCCTGTCCGGTTTTTGCGCGGCGGCCCGTTCCGCGGGCCGCATCCGGTCCGGTTTTTGCGCGGTGGCTCTGATCCGGTCCGGTTTTTGTGCGGCGGCCCGTTCCGCGGGCCGGATCCGCTCCCGTTTTTGCGCGGCGGCCCCGATCCTGTCCGGTTTTTGCGCGGCGGCCCGTTCCGCGGGCCGGATCCGCTCCGGTTTTTGCGCGGTGGCTCCGATCCGGTCCGGTTTTTGCCCGGCGGCCCGTTCCGTGGGCCGCATCCGCTCCGGTTTTTGCGCGGCGGCCCCGATACGGTCCGGTTTTTGCGCGGCAGCCCGTTCCGCGGGCCGGAGCCGGTCCCGTTTTTGCACGGCGGCACCGATCCGGTCCGGTTTTTGCGCGGCGGCCGCAGTCCGGTCCGGTTTTTGCGCGGTGGCCACAAGCCGGTCCGGTTTTTGCGCCGCGGCCCGTTATGCGGGCCGGTTCCGATCCGGTTTTTGCGCGGCATCCACGATCCGCTCCGGTTTTTGCGCCGCGGCCCGTTCCGCGGGCCGGATCCGGTCCGGTTTTTGCGTGGCGGCCCCTATCCTGTCCGGTTTTTGCGCGGCGGCCCGTTCCGCCGGCCGCATCCGGTCCGGTTTTTGCGCGGCGGCCCCGATCCTGTCCGGTTTTTGCGCGGCGGCCCGTTCCGCAGGCCGCATCCGCTCCGGTTTTTGCGCGGCGGCCCCGATCCGGTCCGGTTTTTGCGCGGCGGCCCCGATACGGTCCGGTTTTTGCGCGGCGGCCCGTTCCGCGGGCCCCATCCGGTCCGGTTTTTGCACGGCGGCCCCGATCCGGTCCGGTTTTTGCGCGGCGGCCCGTTCCGCGGGCCGCATCCGCTCCAGTTTTTGAGCGGCGGTCGCAGTCTGGTCCGGTTTTTGCGCGGTGGCCCCGATCCGGTCCGGTTTTTGCGCCGCGGCCCGTTATGCGGGCCGGTTCCGCTCCGGTTTTTGCGCGGCCTCTCCGATCCGCTCCGGTTTTTGCGCGGCGGCCCGTTCCGCGGGCCGGATCCGGTCCGGTTTTTGCGCGGCGGCCCCGATCCTGTCCGGTTTTTGCGCGGCGGCCCGTTCCGCGGGCCGGATCCGGTCCGGTTTTTGCGCGGCGGCCCCGATCCGCTCCGGTTTTTGCGCGGTGGCCCCGAGCCGGTCCGGTTTTTGCGCGGTGGCTCCGATTCCGTCCGGTTTTTGCCCGGCGGCCCGTTCCGCGGGCCGGATCCGCTCCGGTTTTTGCGCGGCGGCCCGTTCCGCGGTCCGGATCCAGTCCGGTTTTTGCGCGGCGGCCCGTTCCGCGGGCCTGATCCAGTCCGGTTTTTGTGCGGCAGCCCCGATCCTGTCCGGTTTTTGCGCGGCGGCCCGTTCCGTGGGCCGGATCCGGTCCGGTTTTTGCGCGGCGGCCCCGAGCCGGTCTGGTTTTTGCGCGGCGGCCCCTTCCGTGGGCCGGATCCGCTCCAGTTTTTGCGCGGCGGTCCCGATACGGTCCGTTTTTTGCGCGGCGGCCCGTTCCGTGCGCCGCATCTGGTCCGGTTTTTGCGCGGCGGCCCCGATCCGGTCCGGTTTTTGCGCGGCGGCCCGTTCCGCGGGCCGCATCCGCTCCGGTTTTTGCGCGGCGGCCCCGATCCGGTCCGGTTTTTGTGCGGCAGCCCGTTCCGCGGGCCGGATCCGGTCCGGTTTTTGCACGGCGGCACCGATCCGGTCCGGTTTTTGCGCGGCGGCCCGTTCCGCGGGCTGGATCCGCTCCGGTTTTTGCGCGGTGGCCCCGATACGGTCCGGTTTTTGCACGGCGGCCCGTTCCGCGGGCCAGAACCGCTCCGGTTTTTGCGCGTCGGCCCCGAGCCGGTCCGGTTTTCGCGCGGTGGCCCGTTCCGCGGGCCGCATCCGGTCCGGTTTTTGCGCGGCGGCCCCGATCCGGTCCGGTTTTTGCGCGGCGGCCCGTTCCGCGGGCCGGATCCGGTCCGGTTTGTGCGCGGCGGCCCCGATCCGCTCCGGTTTTTGCGCGGTGGCCCCGAGCCGCTCCGGTTTTTGCGCGGTGGCTCCGATCCGGTCCGGTTTTTGCCCGGCGGCCCGTTCCGCGGGCCGGATCCGCTCCTGTTTTTGCGCGGCGGCCCGTTCCGCGGTCCGGATCCAGTCCGGTGTTTGCGCGGCGGCCCGTTCCGCGGGCCTGATCCAGTCCGGTTTTTGCGCGGCAGCCCCGATCCTGTCCGGTTTTTGCGCGGCGGCCCGTTCCGTGGGCCGGATCCGGTCCGGTTTTTGCGCGGCGGCCCCGAGCCGGTCTGGTTTTTGCGCGGCGGCCCGTTCCGTGGGCCGCATCCGGTCCGGTTTTTGCGCGGTGGGCCCGATCCGGTCCGGTTTTTGCGCGGCGGCCCGTTCCGCGGGCCGGATCCGCTCCGGTTTTTGCGCGGCGGCCCCGATACGGTCCGGTTTTTGCACCGCGGCCCGTTCCGTGGGCCGCATCCGCTCCGGTTTTTGCGCGGCGGCCTCGATACGGTCCGGTTTTTGCGCGGCACCCCGTTCCGCGGGCCGGAGCCGGTCCGGTTTTTGCACGGCGGCACCGATCCGGTCCGGTTTTTGCGCGGCGGCCCGTTCCGCGGGCCGGATCCGCTCCAGTTTTTGCGCGGCGGCCGCAGTCCGGTCCGGTTTTTGCGCGGTGGCCACGAGCCGGTCCGGTTTTTGCGCGGCGGCCCGTTCCGCGGGCCGGATCCGGTCCGGTTTTTGCGCGGCAGCCCCGAGCCGGTCTGGTTTTTGCGCGGCGGCCCCTTCCGTGGGCCGGATCCGCTCCAGTTTTTGCGCGGCGGTCCCGATACGGTCCGTTTTTTGCGCGGCGGCCCGTTCCGTGCGCCGCATCCGGTCCGGTTTTTGCGCGGCGGCCCCGATCCGGTCCGGTTTTTGCGCGGCGGCCCGTTCCGCAGGCCGCATCCGCTCCGGTTTTTGCGCGGCGGCCCCGATCCGCTCCGGTTTTTGTGCGGCAGCCCGTTCCGCGGGCCGGATCCGGTCCGGTTTTTGCACGGCGGCACCGATCCGGTCCGGTTTTTGCGCGGCGGCCCGTTCCGCGGGCTGGATCCGCTCCGGTTTTTGCGCGGTGGCCCCGATACGGTCCGGTTTTTGCGCGGCGGCCCGTTCCGCGGGCCAGAACCGCTCCGGTTTTTGCGCGTCGGCCCCGAGCCGGTCCGGTTTTCGCGCGGTGGCCCGTTCCGCGGGCCGCATCCGGTCCGGTTTTTGCGCGGCGGCCCCGATCCGGTCCGGTTTTTGCGCGGCGGCCCGTTCCGCGGGCCGGATCCGGTCCGGTTTGTGCGCGGCGGCCCCGATCCGCTCCGGTTTTTGCGCGGTGGCCCCGAGCCGCTCCGGTTTTTGCGCGGTGGCTCCGATCCGGTCCGGTTTTTGCCCGGCGGCCCGTTCCGCGGGCCGGATCCGCTCCTGTTTTTGCGCGGCGGCCCGTTCCGCGGTCCGGATCCAGTCCGGTGTTTGCGCGGCGGCCCGTTCCGCGGGCCTGATCCAGTCCGGTTTTTGCGCGGCAGCCCCGATCCTGTCCGGTTTTTGCGCGGCGGCCCGTTCCGTGGGCCGGATCCGGTCCGGTTTTTGCGCGGCGGCCCCGAGCCGGTCTGGTTTTTGCGCGGCGGCCCGTTCCGTGGGCCGGAGCCGGTCCGGTTTTTGCGCGGTGGCCCCGATACGGTCCGGTTTTTGCGCGGCGGCCCGTTCCGCGGGCCGGATCCGCTCCGGTTTTTGCGCGGCGGCCCCGAGCCGATCTGGTTTTTGCACCGCGGCCCGTTCCGTGGGCCGCATCCGCTCCGGTTTTTGCGCGGCGGCCCCGATACGGTCCGGTTTTTGCGCGGCGGCCCGTTCCGCGGGCCGCATCCGGTCCGGTTTTTGCGCGGCGGCCCCGATCCGCTCCGGTTTTTGCGCGGCGGCCCCATCCGCTCCGGTTTTTGCGCGGCGGCCCCGATACGGTCCGGTTTTTGTGCGGCAGCCCGTTCCGCGGGCCGGATCCGGTCCGGTTTTTGCATGGCGGCCCCGATCCGGTCCGGTTTTTGCGCGGCGGCCCGTTCCGCGGGCCGGATCCGCTCCGGTTTTTGCGCGGCGGCCCCGTTCCGCTCCGGTTTTTGCGCCGCGGCCCGTTCTGCGGGCCGGATCCGGTCCGGTTTTTGCGCGGCGGCCCTGAGCCCGTCCGGTTTTTGCGCGGCGGCCCGTTCCGCGGGCTGGATCCGCTCCGGTTTTTGCGCGGCGGCTCCGATCCGGTCCGGTTTTTGCGCGGCGGCCCGTTCCGCGGGCCGCATCCGCTCCGGTTTTTGCGCGGCGGCCCCGATACGGTCCGGTTTTTGCGCGGCGGCCCGTTCCGCGGGCCGGATCCGCTCCGGTTTTTGCGCGGCGGCCCCGATCCTGTCCAGTTTTTGCGCGGCGGCCCGTTCCGCGGGCCGCATCCGCTCCAGTTTTTGCGCGGCAGCCCCAATCCAGTCCGGTTTTTGCGCGGCGGCCCGTTCCGCGGGCCGGATCCGCTCCGGTTTTTGCACAGTTGCCCCGAGCCGGTCTGGTTTTTGCACCGCGGCCCGTTATGTGGGCCGGATCCGCTCCGGTTTTTGCGCGGCGGACCCGATCCGGTCCGGTTTTTGCACGGCGGCCCGTTCCGCGGGCTGGATCCGGTCCGGTTTTTGCGCGGCGGCCCCGATCCGGTCCGGTTTTTGTGCGGCGGCCCGTTCCGCGGGCCGCATCCGGTCCGGTTTTTGCGCGGTGGCTCCGATCCGGTCCGGTTTTTGCCCGGCGGCCCGTTCCGTGGGCCGCATCCGCTCCGGTTTTTGCGCGGCGGCCCCGATACGGTCCGGTTTTTGCGCGGCAGCCCGTTCCGCGGGCCGGAGCCGGTCCGGTTTTTGCACGGCGGCACCGATCCGGTCCGGTTTTTGCGCGGCGGCCCGTTCCGCGGGCCGGATCCGCTCCAGTTTTTGCGCGGCGGCCGCAGTCCGGTCCGGTTTTTGCGCGGTGGCCACGAGCCGGTCCGGTTTTTGCGCGGCGGCCCGTTCCGCGGGCCGGATCCGGTCCGGTTTTTGCGCGGCAGCCCCGAGCCGGTCTGGTTTTTGCGCGGCGGCCCCTTCCGTGGGCCGGATCCGCTCCAGTTTTTGCGCGGCGGTCCCGATACGGTCCGTTTTTTGCGCGGCGGCCCGTTCCGTGCGCCGCATCCGGTCTGGTTTTTGCGCGGCGGCCCCGATCCGGTCCGGTTTTTGCGCGGCGGCCCGTTCCGCGGGCCGCATCCGCTCCGGTTTTTGCGCGGCGGCCCCGATCCGCTCCGGTTTTTGCGCGGCAGCCCGTTCCGCGGGCCGGATCCGGTCCGCTTTTTGCGCGGCGGCCTCCATCCGCTCCGGTTTTTGCGCGGCGGCCCGTTCCGCGGGCTGGATCCGGTCCGGTTTTTGCGCGGCGGCCCCGAGCCGCTCCGGTTTTTGCGCGGCGGCCCGTTCCGCGGGCCGGAGCCGGTCCGGTTTTTGCACTGCGGCCCCGATCCGCTCCGGTTTTTGTGCGGCGGCCCGTTCCGCGGGCCGGATCCGCTCCGGTTTTTGCGCGGTGGCCCCGATCCGCTCCGGTTTTTGCGCGGCGGCCCGTTCCGCGGGCCGGATCCGCTCCGGTTTTTGCGCGGCGGCCCCGATCAGCTCCGGTTTTTGCGCGGCAGCCCGTTCCGCGGGCCGGAGCCGCTCCGGTTTTTGCACGGCTGCCCCGATCCGGTCCGGTTTTTGCGCGGCGGCCCGTTCCGCAGGCCGGATCCACTCCGGTTTTTGCGCGGCGGCCCCGATCTGCTCTGTTTTTTGCGCGGCGGCCCGTTCCGCGGGCTGGATCCGCTCCGGTTTTTGCGCGGCGGCCCCGATCTGCTCTGTTTTTTGCGCGGCGGCCCGTTCCGCGGGCCAGAACCGCTCCGGTTTTTGCGCGTCGGCCCCGAGCCGGTCCGGTTTTCGCGCGGTGGCCCGTTCCGCGGGCCGCATCCGGTCCGGTTTTTGCGCGGCGGCCCCGATCCTGTCCGGTTTTTGCGCGGCGGCCCGTTCCGCGGGCCGCATCCGGTCCGGTTTTTGCGCGGCGGCCCCGATACGGTCCGGTTTTTGCGCGGCGGCCCGTTCCGCGGGCCGAATCCGCTCCGGTTTTTGCGCGGCGGCCCCGATCAGGTCCGGTTTTTGTGCGGCAGCCCGTTCCGCTGGCCGGAGCCAGTCCGGTTTTTGCGCGGCGGCCCCGATCCGGTCCGGTTTTTCCGCGGCGGCCCGTTCCGCGGACCGGATCCGCTCCCGTTTTTGCGCGGCGGCCGCGATACGGTCCGGTTTTTGCGCGGCGGCCCGTTCCGCGGGCCGGAACCGCTCCGGTTTTTGCGCGGTGGCTCCGATCCGGTCCGGTTTTTGCCCGGCGGCCCGTTCCGTGGGCCGCATCCGCTCCGGTTTTTGCGCGGCGGCCCCGATCCGGTCCGGTTTTTGCGCGGCAGCCCGTTCCGCGGGCCGGAGCCGGTCCGGTTTTTGCGCGGCAGCCCGTTCCGCGGGCCGGAGCCGGTCCGGTTTTTGCACGGCGGCCCCGATCTGCTCCGGTTTTTGCGCGGCGGCCCGTTCCGCGGGCCGCATCCGCTCCGGTTTTTGCACGGCGGTCCGGAGCCGGTCCGGTTTTTGCGCAGCGGCCCGTTCCGCGGGCCGGAGCCGGTCCGGTTTTTGCACGGCGGCCCCGATCCGGTCTGGTTTTTGCGCGGCGGCCCGTTCCGCAGGCCGGATCCACTCCGGTTTTTGCGGGGCGGCCCCGATCTGCTCTGTTTTTTGCGCGGCGGCCCGTTCCGTGGGCCGGATCCGCTCCGGTTTTTGCGCGGTGGCCCCGATCCGGTCCGGTTTTTGCGCGGCGGCCCGTTCCGCGGGCCGGAACCGCTCCGGTTTTTGCGCGTCGGCCCCGAGCCGGTCCGGTTTTTGCGCGGCGGCCCGTTCCGCGGGCCGCATCCGCTCCGGTTTTTGCGCGGTGGCCCCGATCCGGTCCGGTTTTTGCGCGGCGGCCCGTTCCGCGGGCCGCATCCACTCCGGTTTTTGCGCGGCGGCCCCGATGCGCTTGGTTTTTGCGCGGCGGCCCCGATCCGGTCCGGTTTTTGCGCGGCGGCCAGTTCCGCGGGCCCCATCCGGTCCGGTCTTTGCGCGGTGGCCCCGATCCTGCCCGGTTTTTGCGCGGCGGCCCGTTCCGCGGGCCGGATCCGCTCCGGTTTTTGCGCGGCGGCCCCAATCCGCTCCGGTTTTTGCGCGGCGGCCCGTTCCGCGGGCCGCATCCGCTCCGGTTTTTGCGCGGCAGCTCCGATCCGGTCTGGTTTTTGCGCGGCGGCCCGTTCCGCGGGCCGAATCCGCTCCGGTTTTTGCGCGGCGGCCCCGATCCGGTCCGGTTTTTGCGCGGCGGCCCGTTCCGCGGGCCGAATCCGCTCCGGTTTTTGCGCGGCGGCTCCGATCCGGTCCGGTTTTTGTGCGGCAGCCCGTTCCGCGGGCCGGATCCAGTCCGGTTTTTGCGCGGCGGCCCCGATCCGGTCCGGTTTTTGCACGGCGGCCCGTTCCGCGGGCCGCATCCGCTCCAGTTTTTGCGCGGCAGCCCCAATCCAGTCCGGTTTTTGCGCGGCGGCCCGTTCCGCGGGCCGGATCCGCTCCGGTTTTTGCGCGGCGGCCCCGAGCCGGTCCGGTTTTTGCGCCGCGGCCCGTTATGTGGGCCGGATCCGCTCCGGTTTTTGCGCGGCGGCCCCGATCCTGTCCGGTTTTTGCGTGGCGGCCCGTTCCGCGGGCTGGATCCGCTCCGGTTTTTGCGCGGCGGCCCCGATGCGCTCCGGTTTTTGTGCGGCGGCCCGTTCCGCGGGCCGCATCCGTTCCGGTTTTTGCGCGGTGGCTCCGATCCGGTCCGGTTTTTGCCCGGCGGCCCGTTCCGCGGGCCGGATCCGCTCCCGTTTTTGCGCGGCGGCCGCGATACGGTCCGGTTTTTGCGCGGCGGCCCGTTCCGCGGGCCGGATCCGCTCCGGTTTTTGCGCGGTGGCTCCGATCCGGTCCGGTTTTTGCCCGGCGGCCCGTTCCGTGGGCCGCATCCGCTCCGGTTTTTGCTCGGCGGCCCCGATACGGTCCGGTTTTTGCGCGGCAGCCCGTTCCGCGGGCCGGAGCCGGTCCGGTTTTTGCGCGGCAGCCCGTTCCGCGGGCCGGATCCGGTCCGGTTTTTGCACGGCGGCACCGATCCGCTCCGGTTTTTGCGCGGCGGCCCGTTCCGCGGGCTGGATCCGCTCCGGTTTTTGCGCGGCGGCCCCTATCCGCTCTGGTTTTTGCGCGGCGGCCCGTTCCGCGGGCCGGATCCGCTCCGGTTTTTGCGCGGCGGCCCCGATCCGCTCCGGTTTTTGTGCGGCAGCCCGTTCCGCGGGCTGGATCCGGTCCGGTTTTTGCACGGCGGCCCCCATCCGCTCCGGTTTTTGCGCGGCGGCCCGTTCCGCGGGCCGGAGCCGGTCCGGTTTTTGCGCTGCGGCCCCGATGCGCTCCGGTTTTTGTGCGGCGGCCCGTTCCGCGGGCCGGATCCGCTCCGGTTTTTGCGCGGCGGCCCCGAGCCGGTCCGGTTTTTGCGCGGCGGCCCGTTCCGCGGGCCGGATCCGCTCCGGTTTTTGCGCGGCGGCCCCGATCCGCTCCGGTTTTTGCGCGGCAGCCCGTTCCGCGGGCCGGAGCCGGTCCGGTTTTTGCACGGCGGCCCCGATCCGGTCCGGTTTTTGCGCGGCGGCCCGTTCCGCAGGCCGGATCCACTCCGGTTTTTGCGCGGCGGCCCCGATCTGCTCTGTTTTTTGCGCGGCGGCCGTTCCGCGGGCTGGATCCGCTCCGGTTTTTGCGCGGTGGCCCCGATCCGCTCCGGTTTTTGCGCGGCGGCCCGTTCCGCGTGCCGGAACCGCTCCGGTTTTTGCGTGTCGGCCCCGATCCGGTCCGGTTTTCGCGCGGCGGCCCGTTCCGCGGGCCGCATCCGCTCCGGTTTTTGCGCGGCGGCCCCGATCCGGTCTGGTTTTTGCGCGGCGGCCCGTTCCGCGGGCCGCATCCGGTCCGGTTTTTGCACGGCGGCCCCGATCCGGTCCGGTTTTTGCGCGGCGGCCCGTTCCGCAGGCCGGATCCACTCCGGTTTTTGCGGGGCGGCCCCGATCTGCTCTGTTTTTTGCGCGGCGGCCCGTTCCGCGGGCTGGATCCGCTCCGGTTTTTGCGCGGTGGCCCCGATCCGCTCCGGTTTTTGCGCCGCGGCCCGTTCCGTGGGCCGGATCCGGTCCGGTTTTTGCGCGGCGGCCCCGATCCTGTCCGGTTTTTGCGCGGCGGCCCGTTCCGCGGGCCGGATCCAGTCCGGTTTTTGCGCGGCAGCCCCGATCATGTCCGGTTTTTGCCCGGCGGCCCGTTCCGCGGGCTGGATCCGGTCCGGTTTTTGCGCGGCAGCCCCGAGCCGGTCTGGTTTTTGCGCGGCGGCCCGTTCCGCGGGCCGGATCCGCTCCAGTTTTTGCGCGGCGGCCCCGATACGGTCCGTTTTTTGCGCGGCGGCCTGTTCCGTGCGCCGCATCCGGTCCGGTTTTTGCGCGGCGGCCCCGATCCGGTCCGGTTTTTGCGCGGCGGCCCGTTCCGCGGGCCGCATCCGCTCCGGTTTTTGCGCTGCGGCCCCGATCCGCTCCGGTTTTTGTGCGGCAGCCCGTTCCGCGGGCCGGATCCGGTCCGGTTTTTGCACGGCGGCCCCCATCCGCTCCGGTTTTTGCGCCGCGGCCCGTTCCGCGGGCTGGATCCGCTCCGGTTTTTGCGCGGCGGCCCCGAGCCGCTCCGGTTTTTGCGCGGCAGCCCGTTCCGCGGGCCGCATCCGCTCCGGTTTTTGCGCGGCGGCCCCGAGCCGGTCCGGTTTTTGCGCGGCGGCCCGTTCCGCGGGCCGGAGCCGGTCCGGTTTTTGCACTGCGGCCCCGATCCGCTCCGGTTTTTGTGCGGCGGCCCGTTCCGCGGGCCGGATCCGCTCCGGTTTTTGCGCGGCGGCCCCGATCCGGTCCGGTTTTTGCGCGGCAGCCCGTTCCGCGGGCCGGATCCGCTCCGGTTTTTGCGCGGCGGCCCCGATCCGCTCCGCTTCTTGCGCGGCAGCCCGTTCCGCGGGCCGGAGCCGGTCCGGTTTTTGCACGGCGGCCCCGATCCGCTCCGGTTTTTGCGCGGCGGCCCGTTCCGCAGGCCGGATCCACTCCGGTTTTTGCGCGGTGGCCCCGATCTGCTCTGTTTTTTGCGCGGCGGCCCGTTCCGCGGGCTGGATCCGGTCCCGTTTTTGCGCGGTGGCCCCGATCCGGTCCGGTGTTTGCGCTGCGGCCCGTTCCGCGGGCCGCATCCGGTCCGGTTTTTGCGCGGTGGCTCCCATCCGGTCCGGTTTTCGCGCGGTGGCCCGTTCCGCGGGCCGCATCCGGTCCGGTTTTTGCGCGGCGGCCCCGATCCGCGCCGGTTTTTGCGCGGCGGCCCGTTCCGCGGGCCGAATCCGCTCCGGTTTTTGCGCGGCGGCCCCGATCCGGTCCGGTTTTTGTGCGGCAGCCCGTTCCGCGGGCCGGAGCCGCTCCGGTTTTTGCGCGGCGGCCCCGATCCGGTCCGGTTTTTGCGCGGCGGCCCGTTCCGCGGGCCGGATCCGCTCCCGTTTTTGCGCGGCGGCCGCGATACGGTCCGGTTTTTGCGCGGCGGCCCGTTCCGCGGGCCGGATCCGCTCCGGTTTTTGCGCGGTGGCTCCGATCCGGTCCGGTTTTTGCCCGGCGGCCCGTTCCGTGGGCCGCATCCGCTCCGGTTTTTGCGCGGCGGCCCCGATACGGTCCAGTTTTTGCGCGGCAGCCCGTTCCGCGGGCCGGAGCCGGTCCGGTTTTTGCGCGGCAGCCCGTTCCGCGGGCCGGAGCCGGTCCGGTTTTTGCACGGCGGCCCCGATCCGCTCCGGTTTTTGCGCCGCGGCCCGTTCCGCGGGCCGGATCCGCTCCGGTTTTTGCGCGGCGGCCCCGATCCTGTCCGGTTTTTGCGCGGCGGCCCGTTCCGCGGGCCGGATCCGCTCCGGTTTTTGCGCGGCAGCCCCGATCATGTCCGGTTTTTGCCCGGCGGCCCGTTCCGCGGGCCGGATCCGGTCCGGTTTTTGCGCGGCAGCCCCGAGCCGGTCTGGTTTTTGCGCGGCGGCCCGTTCCGTGGGCCGGATCCGCTCCAGTTTTTGCGCGGCGGCCCCGATACGGTCCGTTTTTTGCGCGGCGGCCCGTTCCGTGCGCCGCATCCGGTCCGGTTTTTGCGCTGCGGCCCCGATCCGCTCCGGTTTTTGTGCGGCAGCCCGTTCCGCGGGCCGGATCCGGTCCGGTTTTTGCACGGCGGCCCTCATCCGCTCCGGTTTTTGCGCCGCGGCCCGTTCCGCGGGCTGGATCCGGTCCGGTTTTTGCGCGGCCGCCCCGATCCGCTCCGGTTTTTGCGCGGCGGCCCGTTCCGCGGGCCGCATCCGCTCCGGTTTTTGCGCGGCGGCGCCGATCCGGTCCGGTTTTTGCGCGGCGGCCCGTTCCGCGGGCCGCATCCGGTCCGGTTTTTGCACGGCGGCCCCGATCCGCTCCGGTTTTTGCGCGGCGGCCCGTTCCGCAGGCCGGATCCACTCCGGTTTTTGCGGGGCGGCCCCGATCTGCTCTGTTTTTTGCGCGGCGGCCCGTTCCGCGGGCTGGATCCGCTCCGGTTTTTGCGCGGTGGCCCCGATCCGCTCCGGTTTTTGCGCCGCGGCCCGTTCCGTGGGCCGGATCCGGTCCGGTTTTTGCGCGGCGGCCCCGATCCTGTCCGGTTTTTGCGCGGCGGCCCGTTCCGCGGGCCGGATCCAGTCCGGTTTTTGCGCGGCAGCCCCGATCATGTCCGGTTTTTGCCCGGCGGCCCGTTCCGCGGGCCGGATCCGGTCCGGTTTTTGCGCGGCAGCCCCGAGCCGGTCTGGTTTTTGCGCGGCGGCCCGTTCCGCGGGCCGGATCCGCTCCAGTTTTTGCGCGGCGGCCCCGATACGGTCCGTTTTTTGCGCGGCGGCCTGTTCCGTGCGCCGCATCCGGTCCGGTTTTTGCGCGGCGGCCCCGATCCGGTCCGGTTTTTGCGCGGCGGCCCGTTCCGCGGGCCGCATCCGCTCCGGTTTTTGCGCGGCGGCCACGATCCGCTCCGGTTTTTGTGCGGCAGCCCGTTCCGCGGGCCGGATCCGGTCCGGTTTTTGCACGGCGGCCCCCATCCGCTCCGGTTTTTGCGCCGCGGCCCGTTCCACGGGCTGGATCCGCTCCGGTTTTTGCGCGGCGGCCCCGAGCCGCTCCGGTTTTTGCGCGGCAGCCCGTTCCGCGGGCCGCATCCGCTCCGGTTTTTGCGCGGCGGCCCCGAGCCGGTCCGGTTTTTGCGCGGCGGCCCGTTCTGCGGGCCGGAGCCGGTCCGGTTTTTGCACTGCGGCCCCGATCCGCTCCGGTTTTTGTGCGGCGGCCCGTTCCGTGGGCCGGATCCGCTCCGGTTTTTGCGCGGCGGCCCCGATCCGCTCCGGTTTTTGCGCGGCGGCCCGTTCTGCGGGCCGGATCCGCTCCGGTTTTTGCGCGGCGGCCCCGATCCGCTCCGCTTCTTGCGCGGCAGCCCGTTCCGCGGGCCGGAGCCGGTCCGGTTTTTGCACGGCGGCCCCGATCCGCTCCGGTTTTTGCGCGGCGGCCCGTTCCGCAGGCCGGATCCACTCCGGTTTTTGCGCGGTGGCCCCGATCTGCTCTGTTTTTTGCGCGGCGGCCCGTTCCGCGGGCTGGATCCGGTCCGGTTTTTGCGCGGTCGCCCCGATCCGGTCCGGTTTTTGCGCGGCGGCCCGTTCCGCGGGCCGCATCCGGTCCGGTTTTGGCGCGGCGGCCCCGATCCGGTCCGGTTTTTGCGCGGCGGCCCGTTCCGCGGGCCGGATCCGCTCCCGTTTTTGCGCGGCGGCCGCGATCCGCTCCGGTTTTTGCGCGGCGGCCCGTTCCACGGGCTGGATCCGCTCCGGTTTTTGCGCGGTGGCTCCAATCCGGTCCGGTTTTTGCCCGGCGGCCCGTTCCGTGGGCCGCATCCGCTCCGGTTTTTGCGCGGCGGCCCCGATACGGTCCAGTTTTTGCGCGGCAGCCCGTTCCGCGGGCCAGAGCCGGTCCGGTTTTTGCACGGCGGCCCCGATCCGCTCCGGTTTTTGCGCCGCGGCCCGTTCCGCGGGCCGGATCCGGTCCGGTTTTTGCGCGGCGGCCCCGATCCTGTCCGGTTTTTGCGCGGCGGCCCGTTCCGCGGGCCGGATCCGCTCCGGTTTTTGCGCGGCAGCCCCGATCATGTCCGGTTTTTGCCCGGCGGCCCGTTCCGCGGGCCGGATCCGGTCCGGTTTTTGCGCGGCAGCCCCGAGCCGGTCTGGTTTTTGCGCGGCGGCCCGTTCCGTGGGCCGGATCCGCTCCAGTTTTTGCGCGGCGGCCCCGATACGGTCCGTTTTTTGCGCGGCGGCCCGTTCCGTGCGCCGCATCCGGTCCGGTTTTTGCGCTGCGGCCCCGATCCGCTCCGGTTTTTGTGCGGCAGCCCGTTCCGCGGGCCGGATCCGGTCCGGTTTTTGCACGGCGGCCCTCATCCGCTCCGGTTTTTGCGCCGCGGCCCGTTCCGCGGGCTGGATCCGGTCCGGTTTTTGCGCGGCGGCCCCGAGCCGCTCCGGTTTTTGCGCGGCGGCCCGTTCCGCGGGCCGCATCCGCTCCGGTTTTTGCGCGGCGGCCCCGAGCCGGTCCGGTTTTTGCGCGGCGGCCCGTTTCGCGGGCCGGAGCCGGTCCGGTTTTTGCACTGCGGCCCTGATCCGCTCCGGTTTTTGTGCGGCGACCCGTTCCGCGGGCCGGATCCGCTCCGGTTTTTGCGCGGCGGCCCTGATCCGCTCCGGTTTTTGCGCGGCGGCCCGTTCCGCGGGCCGGATCCGCTCCGGTTTTTGCGCGGCGGCCCCGATCCGCTCCGCTTCTTGCGCGGCAGCCCGTTCCGCGGGCCGGAGCCGGTCCGGTTTTTGCGCGGCGGCCCCGATCCGCTCCGGTTTTTGCGCGGCGGCCCGTTCCGCAGGCCGGATCCACTCCGTTTTTTGCGCGGCGTCCCCGATCTGCTCTGTTTTTTGCGCGGCGGCCCGTTCCGCGGGCTGGATCCGCTCCGGTTTTTGCGCGGTGGCCCCGATCCGGTCCGGTTTTTGCGCGGCGGCCCGTTCCGCGGGCCCGAACCGCTCCGGTTTTTGCACGTCGGCCCCGAGCCGGTCCGGTTTTCGCGCGGTGGCCCGTTCCGCGGGCCGGATCCGGTCCGGTTTTTGCGCGGCGGCCCCGATCCGCGCCGGTTTTTGCGCGGCGGCCCGTTCCGCGGGCCGAATCCGCTCCGGTTTTTGCGCGGCGGCCCCGATCCGGTCCGGTTTTTGTGCGGCAGCCCGTTCCGCGGGCCGGAGCCGCTCCGGTTTTTGCGCGGCGGCCCCGGTCCTGTCCGGTTTTTGCGCGGCGGCCCGTTCCGCGGACCGGATCCGCTCCCGTTTTTGCGCGGCGGCCGCGATACGGTCCGGTTTTTGCGCGGCGGCCCGTTCCGCGGGCCGGATCCGCTCCGGTTTTTGCGCGGTGGCTCCGATCCGGTCCGGTTTTTGCCCGGCGGCCCGTTCCGCGGGCCGCATCCGGTCCGGTTTTTGCGCGGCGGCCCCGATACGGTCCGGTTTTTGCGCGGCAGCCCGTTCCGCGGGCCGGATCCGGTCCGGTTTTTGCACGGCGGCCCTCATCCGCTCCGGTTTTTGCGCCGCGGCCCGTTCCGCGGGCTGGATCCGGTCCGGTTTTTGCGTGGCGGCCCCGATCTGGTCCGGTTTTTGCGCGGCGGCCCGTTCCGCGGGCCGCATCCGCTCCGGTTTTTGCGCGGCGGCCCCGAGCCGGTCCGGTTTTTGCGCGGCGGCCCGTTCCGCGGGCCGGAGCCGGTCCGGTTTTTGCACTGCGGCCCCGATCCGCTCCGGTTTTTGTGCGGCGGCCCGTTCCGCGGGCCGCATCCGCTCCGGTTTTTGCGCGGTGGCCCCGATCCTGCCCGGTTTTTGCGTGGCGGCCCGTTCCGCGGGCCGGATCCGATCCCGTTTTTGCGCGGCGGCCGCGATACGGTCCGGTTTTTGCGCGGCGGCCCGTTCCGCGGGCCGGAACCGCTCCGGTTTTTGCGCGGTGGCTCCGATCCGGTCCGGTTTTTGCGCGGCGGCCCGTTCCGTGGGCCGGATCCGCTCCGGTTTTTGCGCGGCGGCCCCGATACGGTCCGGTTTTTGCGCGGCAGCCCGTTCCGCGGGCCGGAGCCGGTCCGGTTTTTGCGCGGCAGCCCGTTCCGCGGGCCGGAGCCGGTCCGGTTTTTGCACGGCGGCCCCGATCCGCTCCGGTTTTTGCGCGGCGGCCCGTTCCGCGGGCCGGATCCGCTCCGGTTTTTGCGCAGCGGCCCCTATCCGCTCCGGTTTTTGCGCGGCGGCCCGTTCCGCGGGCCGCATCCGCTCCGGTTTTTGCGCGGCGGCCCCGATCCGGTCCGGTTTTTGCGCGGCGGCCCGTTCCGCGGGCCGGAGCCGGTCCGGTTTTTGCACGGCGGCCCCGATCCGCTCCGGTTTTTGCGCGGCGGCCCGTTCCGCAGGCCGGATCCACTCCGGTTTTTGCGCGGCGGCCCCGATCTGCTCTGTTTTTTGCGCGGCGGCCCGTTCCGCGGGCCGCATACGCTCCGGTTTTTGCGCGGTGGCCCCGATCCGGTCCGGTTTTTGCGCGGCGGCCCGTTCCGCGGGCCGGAACCGCTCCGGTTTTTGCGCGTCGGCCCCGATGCGCTCCGGTTTT
Organism: Phalacrocorax carbo; assembly: GCF_963921805.1. Classification (NCBI taxonomy): domain Eukaryota; kingdom Metazoa; phylum Chordata; class Aves; order Suliformes; family Phalacrocoracidae; genus Phalacrocorax; species Phalacrocorax carbo. The sequence goes on from NW_026990488.1 coordinate 462,422, forward strand.
TGCGCGGCGGCCCGTTCCGCGGGCCGCATCCGCTCCGGTTTTTGCGCGGTGGCCCCGATCCGGTCCGGTTTTTGCGCGGCGGCCCGTTCCGCGGGCCGCATCCATTCCGGTTTTTGCGCGGCGGCCCCGATGCGCTCCGGTTTTTGCGCGGCGGCCCCGATCCGGTCCGGTTTTTGCGCGGCGGCCGGTTCCGCGGGCCCCATCCGGTCCGGTTTTTGCGCGGTGGCCCCGATCCTGCCCGGTTTTTGCGCGGCGGCCCGTTCCGCGGGCCGGATCCGCTCCGGTTTTTGCGCGGCGGCCCCAATCCGCTCCGGTTTTTGCGCGGCGGCCCGTTCCGCGGGCCGCATCCGCTCCGGTTTTTGCGCGGCAGCTCCGATCCGGTCTGGTTTTTGCGCGGCGGCCCGTTCCGCGGGCCGAATCCGCTCCGGTTTTTGCGCGGCGGCCCCGATCCGGTCCGGTTTTTGCGCGGCAGCCCGTTCCGCGGGCCGAATCCGCTCCGGTTTTTGCGCGGCGGCTCCGATCCGGTCCGGTTTTTGTGCGGCAGCCCGTTCCGCGGGCCGGAGCCGGTCCGGTTTTTGCGCGGCGGCCCCGATCCGGTCCGGTTTTTGCGCGGCGGCCCGTTCCGCGGGCCGCATCCGCTCCGGTTTTTGCGCGGCGGCCCCGAGCCGGTCCGGTTTTTGCGCCGCGGCCCGTTATGTGGGCCGGATCCGCTCCGGTTTTTGCGCGGCGGCCCCGATCCGCTCCGGTTTTTGCGTGGCGGCCCGTTCCGCGGGCTGGATCCGCTCCGGTTTTTGCGCGGCGGCCCCGATGCGCTCCGGTTTTTGTGCGGCGGCCCGTTCCGCGGGCCGCATCCGGTCCGGTTTTTGCGCGGTGGCTCCGATCCGGTCCGGTTTTTGCCCGGCGGCCCGTTCCGCGGGCCGGATCCGCTCCCGTTTTTGCGCGGCGGCCGCGATACGGTCCGGTTTTTGTGCGGCAGCCCGTTCCGCGGGCCGGAGCCGCTCCGGTTTTTGCGCGGCGGCCCCGATCCGCTCCGGTTTTTGCGCGGCGGCCCGTTCCGCGGGCCGGATCCGCTTCCGTTTTTGCGCGGCGGCCGCGATACGGTCCGGTTTTTGCGCGGCGGCCCGTTCCGCGGGCCGGATCCGCTCCGGTTTTTGCGCGGTGGCTCCGATCCGGTCCGGTTTTTGCCCGGCGGCCCGTTCCGTGGGCCGCATCCGCTCCGGTTTTTGCGCGGCGGCCCCGATACGGTCCGGTTTTTGCGCGGCAGCCCGTTCCGCGGGCCGGAGCCGGTCCGGTTTTTGCGCGGCAGCCCGTTCCGCGGGCCGGAGCCGGTCCGGTTTTTGCACGGCGGCCCCGATCCGCTCCGGTTTTTGCGCGGCGGCCCGTTCCGCGGGCCGGATCCGCTCCGGTTTTTGCGCGGCGGCCCCTATCCGCTCCGGTTTTTGCGCGGCGGCCCCGATCCGGTCCGGTTTTTGCGCGGCGGCCCGTTCCGCGGGCCGGATCTGGTCCGGTTTTTGCACGGCGGCCCCGATCCGCTCCGGTTTTTGCGCGGCGGCCCGTTCCGCAGGCCGGATCCACTCCGGTTTTTGCGCGGCGGCCCCGATCTGCTCTGTTTTTTGCGCGGCGGCCCGTTCCGCGGGCTGGATCCTCTCCGGTTTTTGCGCGGTGGCCCCGATCCGGTCCGGTTTTTGCGCGGCGGCCCGTTCCGCGGGCCAGAACCGCTCCGGTATTTGCGCGGTGGCCCCGATCCGCTCCGGTTTTTGCGCGGCGGCCCCTTCCGCGGGCTGGATCCGCTCCGGTATTTGCGTGGTGGCCCCATCCGGTCCGGTTTTTGCGCGGCGGCCCCGATCCGCTCCGGTTTTTGCGCGGCGGCCCCGATCCGGTCCGGTTTTTGCGCGGCGGCCCGTTCCGCGGGCCGGATCCGCTCCCGTTTTTGCGCGGCGGCCGCGATACGGTCCGGTTTTTGCACGGCGGCCCGTTCCGCGGGCCGGATCCGCTCCGGTTTTTGCGCGGTGGCTCCGATCCGGTCCGGTTTTTGCCCGGCGGCCCGTTCCGCGGGCCGGATCCGCTCTGGTTTTTGCGCGGCGGCCCCTATCCGCTCCGGTTTTTGCGCGGCGGCCCGTTCCGCGGGCCGGATCCGCTCCAGTTTTTGCGCGGCGGCCCCGATCCGGTCCGGTTTTTGCGCGGCGGCCCGTTCCGCGGGCCGGAGCCGGTCCGGTTTTTGCACGGCGGCCCCGATCCGCTCCGGTTTTTGCGCGGCGGCCCGTTCCGCAGGCCGGATCCACTCCGGTTTTTGCGCGGCTGCCCCGATCTGCTCTGTTTTTTGCGCGGCGGCCCGTTCCGCGGGCTGGATCCGCTCCGGTTTTTGCGCGGTGGCCCCGATCCGGTCCGGTTTTTGCGCGGCGGCCCGTTCCGCGGGCCGGAACCTCTCCGGTTTTTGCGCGGCGGCCCCGATCCGCTCCGGTTTTTGCGCCGCGGCCCGTTCCGCGGGCCGCATCCGCTCCGGTTTTTGCGCGGTGGCCCCGATCCGGTCCGGTTTTTGCGCGGCGGCCCCCATCCGGTCCGGTTTTTGCGCGGCGGCCCGTTCCGCGGGCCCCATCCGGTCCGGTTTTTGCGCGGTGGCCCCGATCCTGCCCGGTTTTTGCGCGGCGGCCCGTTCCGCGGGCCGGATCCACTCCGGTTTTTGCGCGGCGGCCCCAATCCGCTCCGGTTTTGGCGCGGCGGCCTTTTCCGCGGGCCGGATCCGCTCCGGTTTTTGCGCGGCAGCTCCGATCCTGTCCAGTTTTTGCGTGGCGGCCCGTTCCGCGGGCCGCATCCGGTCCAGTTTTTGCGCGGCGGCCCCGATCCGGTCCGGTTTTTGCGCGGCGGCCCGTTCCGCAGGCCGGATCCACTCCGGTTTTTGCGCGGCTGCCCCGATCTGCTCTGTTTTTTGCGCGGCGGCCCGTTCCGCGGGCTGGATCCGCTCCGGTTTTTGCGCGGTGGCCCCGATCCGGTCCGGTTTTTGCGCGGCGGCCCGTTCCGCGGGCCGGAACCTCTCCGGTTTTTGCGCGGCGGCCCCGATCCGCTCCGGTTTTTGCGCGGCGGCCCGTTCCGCGGGCCGCATCCGCTCCGGTTTTTGCGCGGTGGCCCCGATCCGGTCCGGTTTTTGCGCGGCGGCCCGTTCCGCGGGCCGCATCCACTCCGGTTTTTGCGCGGCGGGCCCGATCCGCTCCGGTTTTTGCGCGGTGGCCCCCATCCGGTCCGGTTTTTGCGCGGCGGCCCGTTCCGCGGGCCCCATCCGGTCCGGTTTTTGCGCGGTGGCCCCGATCCTGCCCGGTTTTTGCGCGGCGGCCCGTTCCGCGGGCCGGATCCACTCCGGTTTTTGCGCGGCGGCCCCTATCCGCTCCGGTTTTTGCGCGGCGGCCTTTTCCGCGGGCCGGATCCGCTCCGGTTTTTGCGCGGCAGCTCCGATCCTGTCCGGTTTTTGCGTGGCGGCCCGTTCCGCGGGCCGCATCCGGTCCGGTTTTTGCGCGGCGGCCCCGATCCGGTCCGGTTTTTGCGCGGCGGCCCGTTCCGCGGGCCGCATCCGCTCCGGTTTTTGCGCGGCGGCTCCGATCCGGTCCGGTTTTTGTGCGGTAGCCCGTTCCGCGGGCCGGATCCGCTCCGGTTTTTGCGCGGCGGCCCCGATCCGGTCCGGTTTTTGCGCGGCGGCCCGTTCCGCGGGCCGCATCCGCTCCAGTTTTTGCGCGGCGGCCCCAATCCAGTCCGGTTTTTGCGCGGCGGCCCGTTCCGCGGGCCGGATCCGGTCCGGTTTTTGCTCGGCGGCCCCGAGCCGGTCCGGTTTTTGCGCCGCGGCCCGTTATGTGGGCCGGATCCGCTCCGGTTTTTGCGCGGCGGCCCCGATCCGCTCCGGTTTTTGCGTGGCGGCCCGTTCCGCGGGCTGGATCCGCTCCGGTTTTTGCGCGGCGGCCCCGATGCGCTCCGGTTTTTGTGCGGCGGCCCGTTCCGCGGGCCGCATCCGATCCGGTTTTTGCGCGGTTGCTTTGATCCGGTCCGGTTTTTGCCCGGCGGCCCGTTCCGCGGGCCGGATCCGCTCCCGTTTTTGCGCGGCGGCCGCGATACGGTCCGGTTTTTGCGCGGCGGCCCGTTCCGCGGGCCGGATCCGCTCCGGTTTTTGCGCGGTGGCTCCGATCCGGTCCGGTTTTTGCCCGGCGGCCCGTTCCATGGGCCGGATCCGCTCCGGTTTTTGCGCGGCGGCCCCGATACGGTCCGGTTTTTGCGCGGCAGCCCGTTCCGCGGGCCTGAGCCGGTCCGGTTTTTGCGCGGCAGCCCGTTCCGCGGTCTGGATCCGCTCCGGTTTTTGCGCGGCGGCCCCGATCCGCTCTGGTTTTTGCGCGGCGGCCCGTTCCGCGGGCTGGATCCGCTCCGGTTTTTGCGCGGCGGCCCCTATCCGCTCTGGTTTTTGCGCGGCGGCCCGTTCCGCGGGCCGGATCCGCTCCGGTTTTTGCGCGGCGGCCCCGATCCGCTCCGGTTTTTGCGCGGCAGCCCGTTCCGCGGGCCGGAGCCGGTCCGGTTTTTGCACGGCGGCCCCGATCCGCTCCGGTTTTTGCGCGGCGGCCCGTTCCGCAGGCCGGATCCACTCCGGTTTTTGCGCGGCGGCCCCGATCTGCTCTGTTTTTTGCGCGGCGGCCCGTTCCGCGGGCTGGATCCGCTCCGGTTTTTGCGCGGTGGCCCCGATCCGGTCCGGTTTTTGCGCGGCGGCCCGTTCCACGGGCCGGAACCGCTCCGGTTTTTGCGCGGCGGCCCCAATCCGCTCCGGTTTTTGCGCGGCGGCCCGTTCCGCGGGCCGGATCCGGTCCGGTTTTTGCGCGGCGGCCCCGATCCGCTCCGGTTTTTGCGCGGCGGCCCGTTCCGCGGGCTGGATCCGCTCCCGTTTTTACGCGGCGGGCCCGATGCGCTCCGGTTTTTGTGCGGCGGCCCGTTCCGCGGGCCGCATCCGGTCCGGTTTTTGCGCGGTGGCTCCGATCCGGTCCGGTTTTTGTCCGGCGGCCCGTTCTGCGGGCCGGATCCGCTCCCGTTTTTGCGCGGCGGCCGCGATACGGTCCGGTTTTTGCGCGGCGGCCCGTTCCGCGGGCCGGATCCGCTCCGGTTTTTGCGCGGTGGCTCCGATCCGGTCCGGTTTTTGCCCGGCGGCCCGTTCCGTGGGCCGCATCTGCTCCGGTTTTTGCGCGGCAACCCCGATCCGCTCCGGTTTTTGCGCGGCAGCCCGTTCCGCGGGCCGGAGTCGGTCCGGTTTTTGCGTGGCAGCCCGTTCCGCGGGCCGCATCCGGTCCGGTTTTTGCACGGCGGCCCCGATCCGCTCCGGTTTTTGCGCGGCGGCCCGTTCCGCGGGCCGGATCCACTCCGGTTTTTGCGCGGCGGCCCCGATCCGGTCCGGTTTTTGCGCGGCGGCCCGTTCCGCGGGCCGGATCCGCTCCGGTTTTTGCGCGGCGGCCACGATCCGCTCCGGTTTTTGCGCGGCGGCCCGTTCCGCGGGCCGCATCCGCTCCCGTTTTTGCGCGGCGGCCCCGATCCGGTCCGGTTTTTGCGCGGCGGCCCGTTCCGCGGGCCGGAGCCGGTCCGGTTTTTGCACGGCGGCCCCGATCCGCTCCGGTTTTTGCGCGGCGGCCCGTTCCGCGGGCCGGATCCGCTCCGGTTTTTGCGCGGCGGCCCCGATCCGCTCCGGTTTTTGCGCGGCAGCCCGTTCCGCGGGCCGGAGTCGGTCCGGTTTTTGCGTGGCAGCCCGTTCCGCGGGCCGCATCCGGTCCGGTTTTTGCACGGCGGCCCCTATCCGCTCCGGTTTTTGCGCGGCGGCCCGTTCCGCGGGCCGGATCCACTCCGGTTTTTGCGCGGCGGCCCCGATCCGGTCCGGTTTTTGCGCGGCGGCCCGTTCCGCGGGCCGGATCCGCTCCGGTTTTTGCGCGGCGGCCACGATCCGCTCCGGTTTTTGCGCGGCGGCCCGTTCCGCGGGCCGGATCCGCTCCAGTTTTTGCGCGGCGGCCCCGATCCGGTCCGGTTTTTGCGCGGCGGCCCGTTCCGCGGGCCGGAGCCGGTCCGGTTTTTGCACGGCGGCCCCGATCCGCTCCGGTTTTTGCGCGGCGGCCCGTTCCGCGGGCCGGATCCGCTCCGGTTTTTGCGCGGCGGCCCCGATCTGCTCTGTTTTTTGCGCGGCGGCCCGTTCCGCGGGCTGGATCCGCTCCGGTTTTTGCGCGGTGGCCCCGATCCGGTCCGGTTTTTGCGCGGCGGCCCGTTCCGCGGGCCGGAACCTCTCCGGTTTTTGCGCGTCGGCCCCGATCCGCTCCGGTTTTTGCGCGGCGGCCCGTTCCGCGGGCCGCATCCGCTCCGGTTTTTGCGCGGTGGCCCCGATCCGGTCCGGTTTTTGCGCGGCGGCCCGTTCCGCGGGCCGCATCCACTCCGGTTTTTGCGCGGCGGCCCCGATCCGCTCCGGTTTTTGCGCGGTGGCCCCGATCCGGTCCGGTTTTTGCGCGGCGGCCCGTTCCGCGGGCCCCATCCGGTCCGGTTTTTGCGCGGTGGCCCTGATCCTGCCCGGTTTTTGCGCGGCGGCCCGTTCCGCGGGCCGGATCCACTCCGGTTTTTGCGCGGCGGCCCCAATCCGCTCCGGTTTTTGCGCGGCGGCCCGTTCCGCGGGCCGGAGCCGGTCCGGTTTTTGCGCGGCAGCTCCGATCCTGTCCGGTTTTTGCGTGGCGGCCCGTTCCGCGGGCCGCATCCGGTCCGGTTTTTGCGCGGCGGCCCCGATCCGGTCCGGTTTTTGCGCAGCGGCCCGTTCCGCGGGCCGAATCCGCTCCGGTTTTTGCGCGGCGGCTCCGATCCGGTCCGGTTTTTGTGCGGTAGCCCGTTCCGCGGGCCGGAGCCGGTCCGGTTTTTGCGCGGCGGCCCCGATCCGGTCCGGTTTTTGCACGGCGTCCCGTTCCGCGGGCCGCATCCGCTCCAGTTTTTGCGCGGCAGCCCCTATCCAGTCCGGTTTTTGCGCGGCGGCCTGTTCCGCGGGCCGGATCCGGTCCGGTTTTTGCGCGGCGGCCCCGAGCCGGTCCGGATTTTGCGCCGCGGCCCGTTATGTGGGCCGGATCCGCTCCGGTTTTTGCGCGGCGGCCCCGATCCGCTCCGGTTTTTGCGTGGCGGCCCGTTCCGCGGGCTGGATCCGCTCCGGTTTTTGCGCGGCGGCCCCGATGCGCTCCGGTTTTTGTGCGGCGGCCCGTTCCGCGGGCCGCATCCGGTCCGGTTTTTGCGCGGTGGCTCCGATCCGGTCCGGTTTTTGCCCGGCGGCCCGTTCCGCGGGCCGGATCCGCTCCCGTTTTTGCGCAGCGGCCGCGATACGGTCCGGTTTTTGCGCGGCGGCCCGTTCCGCGGGCCCCATCCGGTCCGGTTTTTGCGCGGTGGCTCCGATCCGGTCCGGTTTTTGCCCGGCGGCCCGTTCCATGGGCCGGATCCGCTCCGGTTTTTGCGCGGCGGCCCCGATACGGTCCGGTTTTTGCGCGGCAGCCCGTTCCGCGGGCCTGAGCCGGTCCGGTTTTTGCGCGGCAGCCCGTTCCGCGGGCCGGAGCCGGTCCGGTTTTTGCACGGCGGCCCCGATCCGCTCCGGTTTTTGCGCGGCGGCCCGTTCCGCGGGCTGGATCCGCTCCGGTTTTTGCGCGGCGGCCCCTATCCGCTCCGGTTTTTGCGCGGCGGCCCGTTCCGCGGGCCGGATCCGCTCCGGTTTTTGCGCGGCGGCTCCGATCCGGTCCGGTTTTTGCGCGGCAGCCCGTTCCGCGGGCCGGAGCCTGTCCGGTTTTTGCACGGCGGCCCCGATCCGCTCCGGTTTTTGCGCGGCGGCCCGTTCCGCAGGCCGGATCCACTCCGGTTTTTGCGCGGCGGCCCCGATCTGCTCTGTTTTTTGCGCGGCGGCCCGTTCCGCGGGCTGGATCCGCTCCGGTTTTTGCGCGGTGGCCCCGATCCGGTCCGGTTTTTGCGCGTCGGCCCCGAGCCTGTCCGGTTTTTGCGCGGCGGCCCGTTCCGCGGGCCGGATCCGCTCCGGTTTTTGCGCGGCGGCCCCGATACGGTCCGGTTTTTGTGCGGCGGCCCGTTCCGCGGGCCGCATCCGGTCCGGTTTTTGCGCGGTGGCTCTGATCCGGTCCGGTTTTTGCCCGGCGGCCCGTTCCGCGGGCTGGATCCGCTCCCGTTTTTGCGCGGCGGCCGCGATACGGTCCGGTTTTTGCGCGGCGGCCCGTTCCGCGGGCCGGATCCGCTCCGGTTTTTGCGCGGTGGCTCCGATCCGGTCCGGTTTTTGCCCGGCGGCCCGTTCCGTGGGCCGCATCTGCTCTGGTTTTTGCGCGGCGGCCCCGATCCGCTCCGGTTTTTGCGCGGCAGCCCGTTCCGCGGGCCGGAGTCGGTCCGGTTTTTGCGTGGCAGCCCGTTCCGCGGGCCGGAGCCGGTCCGGTTTTTGCACGGCGGCCCCGATCCGCTCCGGTTTTTGCGCGGCGGCCCGTTCCGTGCCCGGATCCGCTCCGGTTTTTGCGCGGCGGCCCCTATCCGCTCTGGTTTTTGCGCGGCGGCCCGTTCCGCGGGCCGGATCCGCTCCGGTTTTTGCGCGGCGGCCCCGATCCGCTCCGGTTTTTGCGCGGCAGCCCGTTCCGCGGGCCGGAGCCGGTCCGGTTTTTGCACGGCGGCCCCGATCCGCTCCGGTTTTTGCGCGGCGGCCCGTTCCGCAGGCCGGATCCACTCCGGTTTTTGCGCGGCGGCCCCGATCTGCTCTGTTTTTTGCGCGGCGGCCCGTTCCGCGGGCTGGATCCGCTCCGGTTTTTGCGCGGTGGCCCCGATCCGGTCCGGTTTTTGCGCGTCGGCCCCGAGCCTGTCCGGTTTTTGCGCGGCGGCCCGTTCCGCGGGCCGGATCCGGTCCGGTTTTTGCGCGGCGGCCCCGATACGGTCCGGTTTTTGCGCGGCGGCCCGTTCTGCGGGCTGGATCCGCTCCGGTTTTTGCGCGGCGGGCCCGATGCGCTCCGGTTTTTGTGCGGCGGCCCGTTCCGCGGGCCGCATCCGGTCCGGTTTTTGCGCGGTGGCTCTGATCCGGTCCGGTTTTTGCCCGGCGGCCCGTTCCGCGGGCTGGATCCGCTCCCGTTTTTGCGCGGCGGCCGCGATACGGTCCGGTTTTTGCGCGGCGGCCCGTTCCGCGGGCCGGATCCGCTCCGATTTTTGCGCGGTGGCTCCGATCCGGTCCGGTTTTTGCCCGGCGGCCCGTTCCGTGGGCCGCATCTGCTCTGGTTTTTGCGCGGCGGCCCCGATCCGCTCCGGTTTTTGCGCGGCAGCCCGTTCCGCGGGCCGGAGTCGGTCCGGTTTTTGCGTGGCAGCCCGTTCCGCGGGCTGGAGCCGGTCCGGTTTTTGCACGGCGGCCCCGATCCGCTCCGGTTTTTGCGCGGCGGCCCGTTCCGCGAGCCGGATCCGCTCCGGTTTTTGCGCGGCGGCCCCTATCCGCTCCGGTTTTTGCGCGGCGGCCCGTTCCGCGGGCCGGATCCGCTCCGGTTTTTGCGCGGCGGCCCCGATCCGGTCCGGTTTTTGCGCGGCAGCCCGTTCCGCGGGCCGGAGCCGGTCCGGTTTTTGCACGGCGGCCCCGATCCACTCCGGTTTTTGCGCGGCAGCCCGTTCCGCGGGCCGGAGCCGGTCCGGTTTTTGCACGGCGGCCCCGATCCGCTCCGGTTTTTGCGCGGCGGCCCGTTCCGCGGGCCGGATCCACTCCGGTTTTTGCGCGGCGGCCCCGATCCGGTCCGGTTTTTGCGCGGCGGCCCGTTCCGCGGGCCGCATCCGCTCCGGTTTTTGCGCGGTGGCCCCGATCCGGTCCGGTTTTTGCGCGGCGGCCCGTTCCGCGGGCCGGATCCGCTCCGGTTTTTGCGCGGCGTCCCGTTCCGCGGGCCGGATCCGCTCCGGTTTTTGCGCGGCGGCCCCGATCCGGTCCGGTTTTTGCGCGGCGGCCCGTTCCGCGGGCCGGATCCGGTCCGGTTTTTGCGCGGCGGCCCCGATCCGGTCCGGTTTTTGCGCGGTGGCCCGGAGCCGGTCCGGTTTTTGCGCGGCGGCCCGTTCCGCGGGCCGCATCCGCTCCGGTTTTTGCGCGGTGGCCCCGATCCGGTCCGGTTTTTTGCGCGGCGGCCCGTTCCGCGGGCCGCATCCACTCCGGTTTTTGCGCGGCGGCCCCGATCCACTCCGGCTTTTGCGCGGCGGCCCCGATCCGGTCCGGTTTTTGCGCGGCGGCCCGTTCCGCGGGCCCCATCCGGTCCAGTTTTTGCGCTGTGGCCCCGATCCTGCCCGGTTTTTGCGCGGCGGCCCGTTCCGCGGGCCGGATCCGCTCCGGTTTTTGCGCGGCGTCCCCGATCCGCTCCGGTTTTTGCGCCGCGGCCCGTTCCGCGGGCCGGATCCGCTCCGGTTTTTGCGCGGCGGCCCCGATCCGGTCCGGCTTTTGCGCGGCGGCCCCGAGCCGGTCTGGTTTTTGCGCGGCGGTCCGTTCCGCGGGCCGCATCCGCTCCGGTTTTTGCGCGGCGGCCCCGATCCGGTCCGGTTTTTGCGCGGCGGCCCGTTCCGTGGGCCGCATCCGCTCCGGTTTTTGCGCGGCGGCCCCGATCCGCTCCGGTTTTTGCGCGGCGGCCCCGAGCCGGTCCAGTTTTTGCGCGGCGGCCCGTTCCGCGGGCCGGAGCCGGTCCGGTTTTTGCGCGGCGGCCCCGATCCGCTCCGGTTTTTGCGCGGCGGCCCGTTCCGCGGGCCGGATCCGCTCCGGTTTTTGCGCGGTGGCTCCGATCCGGTCCGGTTTTTGCCCGGCGGCCCGTTCCGTGGGCCGCATCCGCTCCGGTTTTTGCGCGGCGGCCCCGATACGGTCCGGTTTTTGCGCAGCAGCCCGTTCCACGGGCCGGAGCCGGTCCGGTTTTTGCACGGCGGCCCCGATCCGCTCCGGTTTTTGCGCGGCGGCCCGTTCCGCGGGCCGGATCCGCTCCGGTTTTTGCGCGGCGGCCCCTATCCGGTCCGGTTTTTGCGCGGCGGCCCGTTCCGCGGGCCGGATCCGCTCCAGTTTTTGCGCGGCGGCCCCGATCCGGTCCGGTTTTTGCGCGGCGGCCTGTTCCGCGGGCCGGAGCCGGTCCGGTTTTTGCACGGCGGCCCCGATCCGCTCCGGTTTTTGCGCGGCGGCCCGTTCCGCAGGCCGGATCCACTCCGGTTTTTGCGCGGCGGCCCCGATCTGCTCTGTTTTTTGCGCGGCGGCCCGTTCCGCGGGCTGGATCCGCTCCGGTTTTTGCGCGGTGGCCCCGATCCGGTCCGGTTTTTGCGCGTCGGCCCGTTCCGCGGGCCGGAACCGCTCCGGTTTTTGCGCGTCGGCCCCGAGCCGGTCCGGTTTTTGCGCGGCGGCCCGTTCCGCGGGCCGCATCCGCTCCGGTTTTTGCGCGGTGGCCCCGATCCGGTCCGGTTTTTGCGCGGCGGCCCGTTCCGCGGGCCGCATCCACTCCGGTTTTTGCGCGGCGGCCCCGATCCGGTCCGGTTTTTGCGCGGTGGCCCCGATCCGGTCCGGTTTTTGCGCGGCGGCCCGTTCCGCGGGCCCCATCCGGTCCGGTTTTTGCGCGGTGGCCCCGATCCTGCCCGGTTTTTGCGCGGCGGCCCGTTCCGCGGGCCGGATCCGCTCCGGTTTTTGCGCGGCGGCCCCAATCCGCTCCGGTTTTTGCGCGGCGGCCCGTTCCGCGGGCCGCATCCGCTCCGGTTTTTGCGCGGCAGCTCCGATCCGGTCCGGTTTTTGCGCGGCGGCCCGTTCCGCGGGCCGCATCCGGTCCGGTTTTTGCGCGGCGGCCCCGAGCCGGTCCGGTTTTTGCACGGCGGCCCGTTCCGCGGGCCGCATCCGCTCTGGTTTTTGCACGGCGGCTCCGATCCGGTCCGGTTTTTGCGCGGCGGCCCGTTCCGCGGGCCGGATCCGCTCCGGTTTTTGCGCGGCGGCCCCGATCCGCTCCGGTTTTTGCGCCGCGGCCCGTTATGTGGGCCGGATCCGCTCCGGTTTTTGCGCGGCGGCCCCGATCCGCTCCGGTTTTTGCGTGGCGGCCCGTTCCGCGGGCTGGATCCGCTCCGGTTTTTGCGCGGCGGCCCCGATCCGGTCCGGTTTTTGTGCGGCGGCCCGTTCCGCGGGCCGCATCCGGTCCGGTTTTTGCGCGGTGGCTCCGATCCGGTCCAGTTTTTGCCCGGCGGCCCGTTCCGCGGGCCGGATCCGCTCCCGTTTTTGCGCGGCGGCCGCGATACGGTCCGGTTTTTGCGCGGCGGCCCGTTCCGCGGGCCCCATCCGGTCCGGTTTTTGCGCGGTGGCTCCGATCCGGTCCGGTTTTTGCCTGGCGGCCCGTTCCATGGGCCGGATCCACTCCGGTTTTTGCGCGGCGGCCCCGATACGGTCTGGTTTTTGCGCGGCAGCCCGTTCCGCGGGCCGGAGCCGGTCCGGTTTTTGCACGGCGGCCCCGATCCGCTCCGGTTTTTGCGCGGCGGCCCGTTCCGCGGGCTGGATCCGCTCCAGTTTTTGCGCGGCGGCCCCTATCCGCTCTGGTTTTTGCGCGGCGGCCCGTTCCGCGGGCCGGATCCGCTCCGGTTTTTGTGCGGCGGCCCCGATCCGCTCCGGTGTTTGCGCGGCAGCCCGTTCCGCGGGCCGGATCCACTCCGGTTTTTGCACGGCGGCCCCGATCCGCTCCGGTTTTTGCGCGGCGGCCCGTTCCGCAGGCCGGATCCACTCCGTTTTTTGCGCGGCGGCCCCGATCTGCTCTGTTTTTTGCGCGGCGGCCCGTTCCGCGGGCTGGATCCGCTCCGGTTTTTGCGCGGTGGCCCCGATCCGGTCCGGTTTTTGCGCGGCGGCCCGTTCCGCCGGCCAGATCCGCTCCGGTTTTTGCGCGTCGGCCCCAATCCGGTCCGGTTTTTGCGCGGCGGCCCGTTCCGCGGGCCGCATCCGCTCCGGTTTTTGCGCGGCGGCCCCGATCCGCTCCGGTTTTTGCGCGGCGGCCCGTTCCGCGGGCTGGATCCGCTCCGGTTTTTGCGCGGCGGCCGCGATACGGTCCGGTTTTTGTGCGGCGGCCCGTTCCGCGGGCCGGAGCCGGTCCGGTTTTTGCGCGGTGGCTCCGATCCGGTCCGGTTTTTGCCCGGCGGCCCGTTCCGCGGGCCGGATCCGCTCCCGTTTTTGCGCGGCGGCCCCCATCCGGTCCGGTTTTTGCGCGGCGGCCCGTTCCGCGGGCCGGAGCCGGTCCGGTTTTTGCGCGGTGGCTCCGATCCGGTCCGGTTTTTGCCCGGCGGCCCGTTCCGTGGGCCGCATCTGCTCCGGTTTTTGCGCGGCGGCCCCGATCCGCTCCGGTTTTTGCGCGGCAGCCCGTTCCGCGGGCCGGAGTCGGTCCGGTTTTTGCGCGGCGGCCCCTATCCGCTCCGGTTTTTGCGCGGCGGCCCCGATCCGCTCCGGTTTTTGCGCGGCGGCCCGTTCCGCGGGCCGGATCTGGTCCGGTTTTTGCACGGCGGCCCCGATCCGCTCCGGTTTTTGCGCGGCGGCCCGTTCCGCAGGCCGGATCCACTCCGGTTTTTGCGCGGCGGCCCCGATCTGCTCTGTTTTTTGCGCGGCGGCCCGTTCCGCGGGCTGGATCCGCTCCGGTTTTTGCGCGGTGGCCCCGATCCGGTCCGGTTTTTGCGCGGCGGCCCGTTCCGCGGGCCGGAACCGCTCCGGTTTTTGCGCGTCGGCCCCGATCCGCTCCGGTTTTTGCGCGGCGGCCCGTTCCGTGGGCCGCATCCGCTCCGGTTTTTGCGCGGTGGCCCCGATCCGGTCCGGTTTTTGCGCGGCGGCCCGTTCCGCGGGCCGCATCCACTCCGGTTTTTGCGCGTCGGCCCCGATCCGGTCCGGTTTTTGCGCGGCGGCCCCGATCCGGTCCGGTTTTTGCGCGGCGGCCCGTTCCGCGGGCCCCATCCGGTCCGGTTTTTGCGCGGTGGCCCCGATCCTGCCCGGTTTTTGCGTGGCGGCCCGTTCCGCGGGCCGGATCCGGTCCGGTTTTTGCGCGGCGGCCCCGATCCGCTCCGGTTTTTGCGCGGCGGCCCGTTCCGCGGGCCGGATCCGCTCCGGTTTTTGCGCGGCAGCTCCGATCCGGTCCGGTTTTTGCGCGGCGGCCCGTTCCGCGGGCCGCATCCGGTCCGGTTTTTGCGCGGCGGCCCCCATCCGCTCCGGTTTTTGCACGGCGGCCCGTTCCGCGGGCCGAATCCGCTCCGGTTTTTGCGCGGCGTCTTTGATCCGGTCCGGTTTTTGTGCGGCGGCCCCGATCCGGTCCGGTTTTTGCACGGCGGCCCGTTCCGCGGGCCGCATCCGCTCCAGTTTTTGCGCGGCAGCCCCAATCCAGTCCGGTTTTTGCGCGGCGGCCCGTTCCGCGGGCCGGATCCGCTCCGGTTTTTGCGCAGCGGCCCCAAGCCGGTCCGGTTTTTGCGCGGCGGCCCGTTCCGCGGGTTGGATCCGGTCCGGTTTTTGCGCGGCGGCCCCGATCCGCTCCGGTTTTTGCGTGGCGGCCCGTTCCGCGGGCTGGATCCGCTCCGGTTTTTGCGCGGCGGCCCCGATGCGCTCCGGTTTTTGTGCGGCGGCCCGTTCCGCGGGCCGCATCCGGTCCGGTTTTTGCGCGGTGGCTCCGATCCGGTCCGGTTTTTGCGCGGCGGCCCGTTCCGCGGGCCGCATCCGCTCCCGTTTTTGCGCGGCGGCCGCGATACGGTCCGGTTTTTGCGCGGCAGCCCGTTCCGCGGGCCCCATCCGGTCCGGTTTTTGCGCGGTGGCTCCGATCCGGTCCGGTTTTTGCCCGGCGGCCCGTTCCGTGGGCCGCATCCGCTCCGGTTTTTGCGCGGCGGCCCCGATACGGTCCGGTTTTTGCGCGGCAGCCCGTTCCGCGGGCCGGAGCCGGTCCGGTTTTTGCGCGGCAGCCCGTTCCGCGGGCCGGATCCGCTCCGGTTTTTGCGCGGCGGCCCCGATCCGCTCCGGTTTTTGCGCGGCGGCCCGTTCCGCGGGCTGGATCCGCTCCGGTTTTTGCGCGGCGGCCCCGATCCGCTCTGGTTTTTGCGCGGCGGCCCGTTCCGCGGGCCGGATCCGCTCCGGTTTTTGCGCGGCGGCCCGATCCGCTCCGGTTTTTGTGCGGCAGCCCGTTCCGCGGGCCGGATCCGGTCCGGTTTTTGCACGGCGGCCCCCATCCGCTCCGGTTTTTGCGCGGCGGCCCGTTCCGCGGGCTGGATCCGGTCCGGTTTTTGCGCGGCGGCCCCGAGCCGCTCCGGTTTTTGCGCGGCGGCCCGTTCCGCGGGCCGAATCCGCTCCGGTTTTTGCGCGGCGGCCCCGAGCCGGTCCGGTTTTTGCGCGGCGGCCCCGATCCGGTCCGGTTTTTGCGCGGCGGCCCGTTCCGCGGGCCGGATCCGCTCCGGTTTTTGCGCGGTGGCTCCGATCCGGTCCGGTTTTTGCCCGGCGGCCCTTTCCGTGGGCCGCATCCGCTCCGGTTTTTGCACGGCGGCCCCGATCCGCTCCGGTTTTTGCGCGGCGGCCCGTTCCGCGGGCCGGATCCGCTCCGGTTTTTGCGCGGCGGCCCCTATCCGCTCCGGTTTTTGCGCGGCGGCCCGTTCCGCGGGCCGGATCCGCTCCAGTTTTTGCACGGCGGCCCCGATCCGCTCCGGTTTTTGCGCGGCGGCCCGTTCCGCGGGCCGGAGCCGGTCCGGTTTTTGCACGGCGGCCCCGAGCCGCTCCGGTTTTTGCGCGGCGGCCCGTTCCGCAGGCCGGATCCACTCCGGTTTTTGCGCGGCTGCCCCGATCTGCTCTGTTTTTTGCGCGGCGGCCCGTTCCGCGGGCTGGATCCGCTCCGGTTTTTGCGCGGTGGCCCCGATCCGGTCCGGTTTTTGCGCGGCGGCCCGTTCCGCGGGCCGGAACCTCTCCGGTTTTTGCGCGGCGGCCCCGATCCGGTCCGGTTTTTGCGCGGCGGCCCGTTCCGCGGGCCGCATCCGCTCCGGTTTTTGCGCGGTGGCCCCGATCCGGTCCGGTTTTTGCGCGGCGGCCCGTTCCGCGGGCCGCATCCACTCCGGTTTTTGCGCGGTGGCCCCGATCCGGTCCGGTTTTTGCGCGGTGGCCCCCATCCGGTCCGGTTTTTGCGCGGCGGCCCGTTCCGCGGGCCCCATCCGGTCCGGTTTTTGCGTGGTGGCCCCGATCCTGCCCGGTTTTTGCGCGGCGTCCCGTTCCGCGGGCCGGATCCACTCCGGTTTTTGCGCGGCGGCCCCAATCCGCTCCGGTTTTTGCGCGGCGGCCTTTTCCGCGGGCCGGATCCGCTCCGGTTTTTGCGCGGCAGCTCCGATCCTGTCCGGTTTTTGCGTGGCGGCCCGTTCCGCGGGCCGCATCCGGTCCGGTTTTTGCGCGGCGGCCCCGATCCGGTCCGGTTTTTGCGCGGCGGCCCGTTCCGCGGGCCGAATCCGCTCCGGTTTTTGCGCGGCGGCTCCGATCCGGTCCGGTTTTTGTGCGGTAGCCCGTTCCGCGGGCCGGAGCCGGTCCGGTTTTTGCGCGGCGGCCCCGATCCTGTCCGGTTTTTGCGCGGCGGCCCGTTCCGCGGGCCGCATCCGCTCCAGTTTTTGCGCGGCAGCCCCAATCCAGTCCGGTTTTTGCGCGGCGGCCCGTTCCGCGGGCCGGATCCGGTCCGGTTTTTGCGCGGCGGCCCCGAGCCGGTCCGGTTTTTGCGCCGCGGCCCGTTATGTGGGCCGGATCCGCTCCGGTTTTTGCGCGGCGGCCCCGATCCGCTCCGGTTTTTGCGTGGTGGCCCGTTCCGCGGGCTGGATCCGCTCCGGTTTTTGCGCGGCGGCCCCGATGCGCTCCGGTTTTTGTGCGGCGGCCCGTTCCGCGGGCCGCATCCGATCCGGTTTTTGCGCGGTGGCTCCGATCCGGTCCGGTTTTTGCGCGGCGGCCCGTTCCGCGGGCCGGATCCGCTCCCGTTTTTGCGCGGCGGCCGCGATACGGTCCGGTTTTTGCGCGGCGGCCCGTTTCGCGGGCCGGATCCGCTCCGGTTTTTGCGCGGTGGCTCCGATCCGGTCCGGTTTTTGCCCGGCGGCCCGTTCCATGGGCCGGATCCGCTCCGGTTTTTGCGCGGCGGCCCCGATACGGTCCGGTTTTTGCGCGGCAGCCCGTTCCGCGGGCCTGAGCCGGTCCGGTTTTTGCGCGGCAGCCCGTTCCGCGGGCCGGAGCCGGTCCGGTTTTTGCACGGCGGCCCCGATCCGCTCTGGTTTTTGCGCGGCGGCCCGTTCCGCGGGCTGGATCCGCTCCGGTTTTTGCGCGGCGGCCCCGATCCGGTCCGGTTTTTGCGCGGCGGCCCGTTCCGCGGGCCGGATCCGCTCCAGGTTTTGCGCGGCGGCCCCGATCCGCTCCGGTTTTTGCGCGGCAGCCCGTTCCGCGGGCCGGAGCCGGTCCGGTTTTTGCACGGCGGCCCCGATCCGCTCCGGTTTTTGCGCGGCGGCCCGTTCCGCAGGCCGGATCCACTCCGGTTTTTGCGCGGCGGCCCCGATCTGCTCTGTTTTTTGCGCGGCGGCCCGTTCCGCGGGCTGGATCCGCTCCGGTTTTTGCGCGGTGGCCCCGATCCGGTCCGGTTTTTGCGCGGCGGCCCGTTCCACGGGCCGGAACCGCTCCGGTTTTTGCGCGGCGGCCCCAATCCGCTCCGGTTTTTGCGCGGCGGCCCGTTCCGCGGGCCGGATCCGGTCCGGTTTTTGCGCGGCGGCCCCGATCCGCTCCGGTTTTTGCGCGGCGGCCCGTTCCGCGGGCTGGATCCGCTCCCGTTTTTACGCGGCGGGCCCGATGCGCTCCGGTTTTTGTGCGGCGGCCCGTTCCGCGGGCAGCATCCGGTCCGGTTTTTGCGCGGTGGCTCCGATCCGGTCCGGTTTTTGCGCGGCGGCCCGTTCCGCGGGCCGGATCCGCTCCCGTTTTTGCGCGGCGGCCGCGATACGGTCCGGTTTTTGCGCGGCGGCCCGTTCCGCGGGCCGGATCCGGTCCGGTTTTTGCGCGGTGGCTCCGATCCGGTCCGGTTTTTGCCCGGCGGCCCGTTCCGTGGGCCGCATCTGCTCCGGTTTTTGCGCGGCGGCCCCGATCCGCTCCGGTTTTTGCGCGGCAGCCCGTTCCGCGGGCCGGAGTCGGTCCGGTTTTTGCGTGGCAGCCCGTTCCGCGGGCCGGAGCCGGTCCGGTTTTTGCACGGCGGCCCCGATCCGCTCCGGTTTTTGCGCGGCGGCCCGTTCCGCGGGCCGGATCCGCTCCGGTTTTTGCGCGGCGGCCCCAATCCAGTCCGGTTTTTGCGCGGCGGCCCGTTCCGCGGGCCGGAGCCGGGCCGGTTTTTGCACGGCGGCCCCGATCCGCTCCGGTTTTTGCGCGGCGGCCCGTTCCGCGGGCCGGATCCGCTCCGGTTTTTGCGCGGCGGCCCCGATCTGCTCTGTTTTTTGCGCGGCGGCCCGTTCCGCGGGCTGGATCCGCTCCGGTTTTTGCGCGGTGGCCCCGATCCGGTCCGGTTTTTGCGTGGCGGCCCGTTCCGCGGGCCGGAACCTCTCCGGTTTTTGCGCGGTGGCCCCGATCCGCTCCGGTTTTTGCGCGGCGGCCCGTTCCGCGGGCCGCATCCGCTCCGGTTTTTGCGCGGTGGCCCCGATCCGGTCCGGTTTTTGCGCGGCGGCCCGTTCCGCGGGCCGCATCCACTCCGGTTTTTGCGCGGCGGCCCCGATCCGGTCCGGTTTTTGCGCGGTGGCCCCGATCCGGTCCGGTTTTTGCGCGGCGGCCCGTTCCGCGGGCCCCATCCGGTCCGGTTTTTGCGCGGTGGCCCCGATCCTGCCCGGTTTTTGCGCGGCGGCCCGTTCCGCGGGCCGGATCCACTCCGGTTTTTGCGCGGCGGCCCCAATCCGCTCCGGTTTTTGCGCGGCGGCCCGTTCCGCGGGCCGGAGCCGGTCCGGTTTTTGCGCGGCAGCTCCGATCCTGTCCGGTTTTTGCGTGGCGGCCCGTTCCGTGGGCCGCATCCGGTCCGGTTTTTGTGCGGCGGCCCCGATCCGGTCCGGTTTTTGCGCGGCGGCCCGTTCCGCGGGCCGAATCCGCTCCGGTTTTTGCGCGGCGGCTCCGATCCGGTCCGGTTTTTGTGCGGTAGACCGTTCCGCGGGCCGGAGCCGGTCCGGTTTTTGCGCGGCGGACCCGATCCGGTCCGGTTTTTGCACGGCGTCCCGTTCCGCGGGCCGCCTCCGCTCCAGTTTTTGCGCGGCAGCCCCAATCCAGTCCGGTTTTTGCGCGGCGGCCCGTTCCGCGGGCCGGATCCGGTCCGTTTTTGCGCGGCGGCCCCGAGCCGGTCCGGATTTTGCGCCGCGGCCCGTTATGTGGGCCGGATCCGCTCCGGTTTTTGCGCGGCGGCCCCGATCCGCTCCGGTTTTTGCGTGGCGGCCCGTTCCGCGGGCTGGATCCGCTCCGGTTTTTGCGCGGCGGCCCCGATGCGCTCCGGTTTTTGTGCGGCGGCCCGTTCCGCGGGCCGGATCCGCTCCGGTTTTTGCGCGGTGGCTCCGATCCGGTCCGGTTTTTGCGCGGCGGCCCGTTCCGCGGGCCGTATCCCCTCCCATTTTTGCGCGGCGGCCACGATACGGTCCGGTTTTTGCGCGGCGGCCCGTTCCGCGGGCCCCATCCGGTCCGGTTTTTGCGCGGTGGCTCCGATACGGTCCGGTTTTTGCCCGGCGGCCCGTTCCATGGGCCGGATCCGCTCCGGTTTTTGCGCGGCGGCCCCGATACGGTCCGGTTTTTGCGCGGCAGCCCGTTCCGCGGGCCTGAGCCGGTCCGGTTTTTGCGCGGCAGCCCGTTCCGCGGGCCGGAGCCGGTCCGGTTTTTGCACGGCGGCCCCGATCCGCTCCGGTTTTTGCGCGGCGGCCCGTTCCGCGGGCTGGATCCGCTCCGGTTTTTGCGCGGCGGCCCCTATCCGCTCTGGTTTTTGCGCGGCGGCCCGTTCCGCGGGCCGGATCCGCTCCGGTTTTTGCGCGGCGGCCCCGATCCGCTCCGGTTTTTGCGCGGCAGCCCGTTCCGCGGGCCGGAGCCGGTCCGGTTTTTGCACGGCGGCCCCGATCCGCTCCGGTTTTTGCGCGGCGGCCCGTTCCGCAGGCCGGATCCACTCCGGTTTTTGCGCGGCGGCCCCGATCTGCTCTGTTTTTTGCGCGGCGGCCCGTTCCGCGGGCTGGATCCGCTCCGGTTTTTGCGCGGTGGCCCCGATCCGGTCCGGTTTTTGCGCGTCGGCCCCGAGCCTGTCCGGTTTTTGCGCGGCGGCCCGTTCCGCGGGCTGGATCCGCTCCGGTATTTGCGCGGCGGGCCCGATGCACTCCGGTTTTTGTGCGGCGGCCCGTTCCGCGGGCCGCATCCGGTCCGGTTTTTGCGCGGTGGCTCTGATCCGGTCCGGTTTTTGCGCGGCGGCCCGTTCCGCGGGCTGGATCCGCTCCCGTTTTTGCGCGGCGGCCGCGATACGGTCCGGTTTTTGCGCGGCGGCCCGTTCCGCGGGCCGGATCCGCTCCGGTTTTTGCGCGGCGGCTCCGATCCGGTCCGGTTTTTGCCCGGCGGCCCGTTCCGTGGGCCGCATCTGCTCTGGTTTTTGCGCGGCGGCCCCGATCCGCTCCGGTTTTTGCGCGGCAGCCCGTTCCGCGGGCCGGAGTCGGTCCGGTTTTTGCGTGGCAGCCCGTTCCGCGGGCCGGAGCCGGTCCGGTTTTTGCACGGCGGCCCCGATCCGCTCCGGTTTTTGCGCGGCGGCCCGTTCCGCGGGCCGCATCCGCTCCGGTTTTTGCGCGGCGGCCCCTATCCGCTCCGGTTTTTGCGCGGCGGCCCGTTCCGCGGGCCGGATCCGCTCCGGTTTTTGCGCGGCGGCCCCGATCCGGTCCGGTTTTTGCGCGGCAGCCCGTTCCGCGGGCCGGAGCCGGTCCGGTTTTTGCACGGCGGCCCCGATCCGCTCCGGTTTTTGCGCGGCAGCCCGTTCCGCGGGCCGGAGCCGGTCCGGTTTTTGCACGGCGGCCCCGATCCGCTCCGGTTTTTGCGCGGCGGCCCGTTCCGCAGGCCGGATCCACTCCGGTTTTTGCGCGGCGGCCCCGATCCGGTCCGGTTTTTGCGCGGCGGCCCGTTCCGCGGGCCGCATCCGCTCCGGTTTTTGCGCGGTGGCCCCGATCCGGTCCGGTTTTTGCGCGGCGGCCCGTTCCGCGGGCCGGATCCGCTCCGGTTTTTGCGCGGCGTCCCGTTCCGCGGGCCGGATCCGCTCCGGTTTTTGCGCGGCGGGCCCGGTCCGCTCCGGTTTTTGCGCCGCGGCCCGTTCCGCGGGCCGGATCCGCTCCGGTTTTTGCGCGGCGGCCCCGATCCGGTCCGGTTTTTGCGCGGTGGCCCCGAGCCGGTCCGGTTTTTGCGCGGCGGCCCGTTCCGCGGGCCGCATCCGCTCCGGTTTTTGCGCGGTGGCCCCGATCCGGTCCGGTTTTTGCGCGGCGGCCCGTTCCGCGGGCCGCATCCACTCCGGTTTTTGCGCGGCGGCCGCAGTCCGGTCCGGTTTTTGCGCGGTGGCCACGAGCCGGTCCGGTTTTTGCGCGGCGGCCCGTTCCGCGGGCCGGATCCGGTCCGGTTTTTGCGCGGCAGCCCCGAGCCGGTCTGGTTTTTGCGCGGCGGCCCGTTCCGCGGGCCGGATCCGCTCCGGTTTTTGCGCGGCGTCCCCGATCCGCTCCGGTTTTTGCGCCGCGGCCCGTTCCGCGGGCCGGATCCGCTCCGGTTTTTGCGCGGCGGCCCCGATCCGGTCCGGCTTTTGCGCGGCGGCCCGTTCCGCGGGCCGGATCCGCTCCGGTTTTTGCGCGGCGGCCCCGATCCGCTCCGGTTTTTGCGCGGCGGCCCGTTCCGTGGGCCGGATCCGCTCCGGTTTTTGCGCGGTGACCCCGATCCGGTCCGGTTTTTGCGCGGCGGCCCGTTCCGCGGGCCGGAACCACTCCGGTTTTTGCGCGGCGGCCCCGAGCCGGTCTGGTTTTTGCGCGGCGGTCCGTTCCGCGGGCCGCATCCGCTCCGGTTTTTGCGCGGCGGCCCCGATCCGGTCCGGTTTTTGCGCGGCGGCCAGTTCCGTGGGCCGCATCCGCTCCGGTTTTTGCGCGGCGGCCCCGATCCGCTCCGGTTTTTGCGCGGCGGCCCCGAGCCGGTCCAGTTTTTGCGCGGCGGCCCGTTCCGCGGGCCGGAGCCGGTCCGGTTTTTGCGCGGCGGCCCCGATCCGCTCCGGTTTTTGCGCGGCGGCCCGTTCCGCGGGCCGGATCCGCTCCGGTTTTTGCGCGGTGGCTCCGATCCGGTCCGGTTTTTGCCCGGCGGCCCGTTCCGTGGGCCGCATCCGCTCCGGTTTTTGCGCGGCGGCCCCGATACGGTCCGGTTTTTGCGCGGCAGCCCGTTCCGCGGGCCGGAGCCGGTCCGGTTTTTGCACGGCGGCCCCGATCCGCTCCGGTTTTTGCGCGGCGGCCCGTTCCGCGGGCCGGATCCGCTCCGGTTTTTGCGCGGCGGCCCCTATCCGGTCCGGTTTTTGCGCGGCGGCCCGTTCCGCGGGCCGGATCCGCTCCAGTTTTTGCGCGGCGGCCCCGATCCGGTCCGGTTTTTGCGCGGCGGCCTGTTCCGCGGGCCGGAGCCGGTCCGGTTTTTGCACGGCGGCCCCGATCCGCTCCGGTTTTTGCCCGGCGGCCCGTTCCGCAGGCCGGATCCACTCCGGTTTTTGCGCGGCGGCCCCGATCTGCTCTGTTTTTTGCGCGGCGGCCCGTTCCGCGGGCTGGATCCCCTCCGGTTTTTGCGCGGTGGCCCCGATCCGGTCCGGTTTTTGCGCGGCGGCCCGTTCCGCGGGCCGGATCCGCTCCGGTTTTTGCGCGTCGGCCCCGAGCCGGTCCGGTTTTTGCGCGGCGGCCCGTTCCGCGGGCCGCATCCGCTCCGGTTTTTGCGCGGTGGCCCCGATCCGGTCCGGTTTTTGCGCGGCGGCCCGTTCCGCGGGCCGCATCCACTCCGGTTTTTGCGCGGCGGCCCCGATCCGGTCCGGTTTTTGCGCGGTGGCCCCAATCCGGTCCGGTTTTTGCGCGGCGGCCCGTTCCGCGGGCCGGATCCGCTCCGGTTTTTGCGCGGCGGCCCCAATCCGCTCCGGTTTTTGCGCGGCGGCCCGTTCCGCGGGCCGCATCCGCTCCGGTTTTTGCGCGGCAGCTCCGATCCGGTCCGGTTTTTGCGCGGCGGCCCGTTCCGCGGGCCGCATCCGGTCCGGTTTTTGCGCGGCGGCGCCGATCCGGTCCGGTTTTTGCGCGGCGGCCCGTTCCGCGGGCCGAATCCGCTCTGGTTTTTGCACGGCGGCTCCGATCCGGTCCGGTTTTTGTGCGGCAGCCCGTTCCGCGGGCCGGAGCCGGTCCGGTTTTTGCGCGGCGGCCCCGATCCGGTCCGGTTTTTGCACGGTGGCCCGTTCCGCGGGCCGCATCCGCTCCAGTTTTTGCGCGGCAGCCCCAATCCAGTCCGGTTTTTGCGCGGCGGCCCGTTCCGCGGGCCGGATCCGCGCCGGTTTTTGCGCGGCGGCCCCGATCCGCTCCGGTTTTTGCGCCGCGGCCCGTTATGTGGGCCGGATCCGCTCCGGTTTTTGCGCGGCGGCCCCGATCCGCTCCGGTTTTTGCGTGGCGGCCCGTTCCGCGGGCTGGATCCGCTCCGGTTTTTGCGCGGCGGCCCCGATCCGGTCCGGTTTTTGTGCGGCGGCCCGTTCCGCGGGCCGCATCCGGTCCGGTTTTTGCGCGGTGGCTCCGATCCGGTCCGGTTTTTGCCCGGCGGCCCGTTCCGCGGGCCGGATCCGCTCCCGTTTTTGCGCGGCGGCCGCGATACGGTCCGGTTTTTGCGCGGCGGCCCGTTCCGCGGGCCCCATCCGGTCCGGTTTTTGCGCGGTGGCTCCGATCCGGTCCGGTTTTTGCCTGGCGGCCCGTTCCATGGGCCGGATCCGCTCCGGTTTTTGCGCGGCGGCCCCGATACGGTCCGGTTTTTGCGCGGCAGCCCGTTCCGCGGGCCGGAGCCGGTCCGGTTTTTGCACGGCGGCCCAGATCCGCTCCGGTTTTTGCGCGGCGGCCCGTTCCGCGGGCCGGATCTGCTCCGGTTTTTGCGCGGCGGCCCCGATCCGCTCCGGTTTTTGCGCGGCGGCCCGTTCCGCGGGCCGGAACCGCTCCGGTTTTTGCGCGGCGGCCCCGATCCGGTCCGGTTTTTGCGCGGCGGCCCGTTCCGCGGGCCGCATCCGCTCCGGTTTTTGCGCGGCGGCCCCGATCCGCTCCGGTTTTTGCGCGGCGGCCCGTTCCGCGGGCTGGATCCGCTCCGGTTTTTGCGCGGCGGCCCCGATGCGCTCCGGTTTTTGTGCGGCGGCCCGTTCCGCGGGCCGCATCCGGTCCGGTTTTTGCGCGGTGGCTCCGATCCGGTCCGGTTTTTGCCCGGCGGCCCGTTCCGCGGGCCGGATCCGCTCCCGTTTTTGCGCGGCGGCCGCGATACGGTCCGGTTTTTGCGCGGCGGCCCGTTCCGCGGGCCGGAGCCGGTCCGGTTTTTGCGCGGTGGCTCCGATCCGGTCCGGTTTTTGCCCGGCGGCCCGTTCCGTGCGCCGCATCTGCTCCGGTTTTTGCGCGGCGGCCCCGATCCGCTCCGGTTTTTGCGCGGCAGCCCGTTCCGCGGGCCGGAGTCGGTCCGGTTTTTGCGTGGCAGCCCGTTCCGCGGGCCGGAGCCGGTCCGGTTTTTGCACGGCGGCCCCGATCCGCTCCGGTTTTTGCGCGGCGGCCCGTTCCGCGGGCCGGATCCACTCCGGTTTTTGCGCGGCGGCCCCTATCCGGTCCGGTTTTTGCGCGGCAGCCCGTTCCGCGGGCCGGAGCCGGTCCGGTTTTTGCACGGCGGCCCCGATCCGGTCTGGTTTTTGCGCGGCGGCCCGTTCCGCAGGCCGGATCCACTCCGGTTTTTGCGCGGCGGCCCCGATCTGCTCTGTTTTTTGCGCGGCGGCCCGTTCCGCGGGCTGGATCCGCTCCGGTTTTTGCGCGTCGGCCCCGATCCGCTCCGGTTTTTGCGCGGTGGCCCCGATCCGCGGGCCGGATCCGGTCCGGTTTTTGCGCGGCGGCCCCGATCCGGTCCGGTTTTTGCGCGGTGGCCCCGAGCCGGTCCGGTTTTTGCGCGGCGGCCCGTTCCGCGGGCCGCATCCGCTCCGGTTTTTGCGCGGTGGCCCCGATCCGGTCCGGTTTTTGCGCGGCGGCCCGTTCCGCGGGCCGGATCCGCTCCGGTTTTTGCGCGGCGTCCCGTTCCGCGGGCCGGATCCGCTCCGGTTTTTGCGCGGCGGCCCAGATCCGCTCCGGTTTTTGCGCCGCGGCCCGTTCCGCGGGCCGGATCCGGTCCGGTTTTTGCGCGGCGGCCCCGATCCGGTCCGGTTTTTGCGCGGTGGCCCCGAGCCGGTCCGGTTTTTGCGCGGCGGCCCGTTCCGCGGGCCGCATCCGCTCCGGTTTTTGCGCGGTGGCCCCGATCCGGTCCGGTTTTTGCGCGGCGGCCCGTTCCGCGGGCCGCATCCACTCCGGTTTTTGCGCGGCGGCCCCGATCCACTCCGGCTTTTGCGCGGCGGCCCCGATCCGGTCCGGTTTTTGCGCGGCGGCCCGTTCCGCGGGCCCCATCCGGTCCGGTTTTTGCGCGGTGGCCCCGATCCTGCCCGGTTTTTGCGCGGCGGCCCGTTCCGCGGGCCGGATCCGCTCCGGTTTTTGCGCGGCGTCCCCGATCCGCTCCGGTTTTTGCGCCGCGGCCCGTTCCGCGGGCCGGATCCGCTCCGGTTTTTGCGCGGCGGCCCGTTCCGCGGGCCGGATCCGCTCCGGTTTTTGCGCGGCGGCCCCGATCCGGTCCGGTTTTTGCGCGGCGGCCCGTTCCGCGGGCTGGATCCGCTCCGGTTTTTGCGCGGTGACCCCGATCCGGTCCGGTTTTTGCGCGGCGGTCCGTTCCGCGGGCCGGAACCGCTCCGGTTTTTGCGCGGCGGCCCCGATCCGGTCCGGTTTTTGCGCGGCGGCCCGTTCCGCGGGCCGCATCCGCTCCGGTTTTTGCGCGGCGGCCCCGATCCGCTCCGGTTTTTGCGCGGCGGCCCCGAGCCGGTCCGGTTTTTGCGCGGCGGCCCGTTCCGCGGGCCGGAGCCGGTCCGGTTTTTGCGCGGCGGCCCCGATCCGCTCCGGTTTTTGCGCGGCGGCCCGTTCCGCGGGCCGGATCCGCTCCGGTTTTTGCGCGGTGGCCCCGATCCGCTCTGGTTTTTGCGCGGCGGCCCGTTCCGCGGGCCGGATCCGCTCCAGTTTTTGCGCGGCGGCCCCGATCCGGTCCGGTTTTTGCGCGGCAGCCCGTTCCGCGGGCCGGAGCCGCTCCGGTTTTTGCACGGCGGCCCCGATCCGCTCCGGTTTTTGCGCGGCGGCCCGTTCCGCGGGCCGCATCCGGTCCGGTTTTTGCGCGGCGGCCCGTTCCGGTCCGGTTTTTGCGCGGCAGCCCGTTCCGCGGGCCGGAGCCGGTCCGGTTTTTGCGCGGCGGCCCCGATCCGGTCCGGTTTTTGCGCGGCGGCCCGTTCCGCGGGCCGCATCCGCTCCGGTTTTTGCGCGGCGGCCCCGATCCGCTCCGGTTTTTGCGCGGCGGCCCCGAGCCGGTCCGGTTTTTGCGCGGCGGCCCGTTCCGCGGGCCGGATCCGCTCCGGTTTTTGCGCGGCGGCCCCGATCCTGTCCGGTTTTTGCGCGGCGGCCCGTTCCGCGGGCCGGATCCGCTCCGGTTTTTGCGCGGCGGCCCCGATCCGGTCCGGTTTTTGCGCGGCGGCCCGTTCCGCGGGCTGGATCCGCTCCGGTTTTTGCGCGGTGACCCCGATCCGGTCCGGTTTTTGCGCGGCGGTCCGTTCCGCGGGCCGGAACCGCTCCGGTTTTTGCGCGGCGGCCCCGATCCGGTCCGGTTTTTGCGCGGCGGCCCGTTCCGCGGGCCGCATCCGCTCCGGTTTTTGCGCGGCGGCCCCGATCCGCTCCGGTTTTTGCGCGGCGGCCCCGAGCCGATCCGGTTTTTGCGCGGCGGCCCGTTCCGCGGGCCGCATCCGCTCCGGTTTTTGCGCGGTGGCCCCGATCCGGTCCGGTTTTTGCGCGGCGGCCCGTTCCGCGGGCCGGATCCGCTCCGGTTTTTGCGCGGTGGCCCCGATCCGCTCTGGTTTTTGCGCGGCGGCCCGTTCCGCGGGCCGGATCCGCTCCAGTTTTTGCGCGGCGGCCCCGATCCGGTCCGGTTTTTGCGCGGCAGCCCGTTCCGCGGGCCGGAGCCGGTCCGGTTTTTGCACGGCGGCCCCGATCCGCTCCGGTTTTTGCGCGGCGGCCCGTTCCGCGGGCCGCATCCGGTCCGGTTTTTGCGCGGCGGCCCGTTCCGGTCCGGTTTTTGCGCGGCAGCCCGTTCCGCGGGCCGGAGCCGGTCCGGTTTTTGCGCGGCGGCCCCGATCCGGTCCGGTTTTTGCGCGGCGGCCCGTTCCGCGGGCCGCATCCGCTCCGGTTTTTGCGCGGCGGCCCCGATCCGCTCCGGTTTTTGCGCGGCGGCCCCGAGCCGGTCCGGTTTTTGCGCGGCGGCCCGTTCCGCGGGCCGGAGCCGGTCCGGTTTTTGCGCGGCGGCCCCGATCCGCTCCGGTTTTTGCGCGGCGGCCCGTTCCGCGGGCCGGATCCGCTCCGGTTTTTGCGCGGTGGCCCCGATCCGCTCTGGTTTTTGCGCGGCGGCCCGTTCCGCGGGCCGGATCCGCTCCAGTTTTTGCGCGGCGGCCCCGATCCGGTCCGGTTTTTGCGCGGCAGCCCGTTCCGCGGGCCGGAGCCGCTCCGGTTTTTGCACGGCGGCCCCGATCCGCTCCGGTTTTTGCGCGGCGGCCCGTTCCGCGGGCCGCATCCGGTCCGGTTTTTGCGCGGCGGCCCGTTCCGGTCCGGTTTTTGCGCGGCAGCCCGTTCCGCGGGCCGGAGCCGGTCCGGTTTTTGCACGGCGGCCCCGATCCGCTCCGGTTTTTGCGCGGCGGCCCGTTCCGCGGGCCGCATCCGCTCCGGTTTTTGCACGGCGGCCCCGATCCGCTCCGGTTTTTGCGCGGCGGCCCGTTCCGCGAGCCGGATCCGGTCCGGTTTTTGCGTGGCGGCCCGTTCCGCGGGCCGGATCCGCTCCGGTTTTTGCGCGGCGGCCCCGATCCGCTCTGGTTTTTGCGCGGCGGCCCGTTCCGCGGGCTGGATCCGCTCCGGTATTTGCGCAGTAGCCCCGATCCGGTCCGGTTTTTGCGCGGCGGCCCGTTCCGCGGGCCGGAACCGCTCCGGTTTTTGCGCGTCGGCCCCGAGCCGGTCCGGTTCTTGCGCGGCGGCCCGTTCCGCGGGCCGCATCCGCTCCGGTTTTTGCGCGGCGGCCCCGATCCGCTCCGGTTTTTGCGCGGCGGCCCCGATCCGGTCCGGTTTTTGCGCGGCGGCCCGTTCCGCGGGCCGGATCCGCTCCGGTTTTTGCGCGGTGGCTCCGATCCGCTCCGGTTTTTGCCCGGCGGCCCGTTCCGTGGGCCGCATCCGCTCCGGTTTTTGCGCGGCGTCCCCGATACGGTCCGGTTTTTGCGCGGCGGCCCGTTCCGCGGGCTGGAGCCGGTCCGGTTTTTGCACGGCGGCCCCGATCCGCTCCGGTTTTTGCGCGGCGGCCCGTTCGGCGGGCCGGATCCGCTCCAGTTTTTGCGCGGCGGCCGCAGTCCGGTCCGGTTTTTGCGCGGTGGCCACGAGCCGGTCCGGTTTTTGTGCCGCGGCCCGTTATGCGGGCCGGTTCCGCTCCGGTTTTTGCGCGGCGTCCCCGATCCGCTCCGGTTTTTGCGCCGCGGCCCGTTCCGCGGGCCGCATCCGCTCCGGTTTTTGCGCGGCGTCCCCGATCCTGTCCGGTTTTTGCGCGGCGGCCCGTTCCGCGGGCCGGATCTGGTCCGGTTTTTGCGCGGCGGCCCCGATCCGCTCCGGTTTTTGCGCGGTGGCCCCGAGCCGGTCTGGTTTTTGCGCGGCGGCCCGTTCCGCGGGCCGAATCCGCTCCGGTTTTTGCGCGGCGGCTCCGATCCGGTCCGGTTTTTGCGCGGCGGCCCCGATCCGGTCCGGTTTTTGCGCGGCGGCCCGTTCCGCGGGCCGGATCCGCTCCGGTTTTTGCGCGGCAGCTCCGATCCGGTCCGGTTTTTGCGCGGCGGCCCGTTCCGTGGGCCGCATCTGGTCCGGTTTTTGCGCGGCGGCCCCGACCCGGTCCGGTTTTTGCGCGGCGGCCCGTTCCGCGGGCCGAATCCGCTCCGGTTTTTGCGCGGCGGCCCCGATCCGGTCCGGTTTTTGTGCGGCAGCCCATTCCGCGGGCCGGAGCCGGTCCGGTTTTTGCGCGGCGGCCCCGATCCGTTCCGGTTTTTGCGCGGCGGCCCGTTCCGCGGGCCGCATCCGCTCCAGTTTTTGCGCGGCAGCCCCAATCCAGTCCGGTTTTTGCGCGGCGGCCCGTTCCGCGGGCCGGATCCGCTCCGGTTTTTGCACAGTTGCCCCGAGCCGGTCCGGTTTTTGCGCCGCGGCCCGTTCCGCGGGCCGGATCCGCTCCGGTTTTTGCGCGGCGTCCCCTATCCGCTCCGGTTTTTGCGCGGCGGCCCGTTCCGCGGGCCGCATCCGCTCCGGTTTTTGCGCGGCGGCCCCGATGCGCTCCGGTTTTTGTGCGGCGGCCCGTTCCGCGGGCCGCATCCGGTCCGGTTTTTGCGCGGTGGCTCCGATCCGGTCCGGTTTTTGCCCGGCGGCCCGTTCCGCGGGCCGCATCCGCTCCCGTTTTTGCGCGGCGGCCGCGATACTGTCCGGTTTTTGCGCGGCGGCCCGTTCCGCGGGCCGGATCCGCTCCGGTTTTTGCGCGGTGGCTCCGATCCGGTCCGGTTTTTGCCCGGCGGCCCGTTCCGTGGGCCGCATCCGCTCCGGTTTTTGCGCGGCGTCCCCGATCCGGTCCGGTTTTTGCGCGGCAGCCCGTTCCGCGGGCCGGAGCCGGTCCGGTTTTTGCACGGCGGCCGCAGTCCGGTCCCGTTTTTGCGCGGTGGCCCCGATCCGGTCCGGTTTTTGCCCGGCGGCCCGTTCCGCGGGCCGCATCCGCTCCGGTTTTTGCGCGGCGGCCCCGATACGGTCCGGTTTTTGCGCGGCAGCCCGTTCCGCGGGCCGGATCCGCTCCGGTTTTTGCGCGGCGGCCCCGATCCGATCCGGTTTTTGCGCGGCAGCCCGTTCCGCGGGCCGGATCCGCTCCGGTTTTTGCGCGGCGGCCCCGATCCGGTCCGGTTTTTGCGCGGCGGCCCGTTCCGCGGGCCGGATCCGCTCCGGTTTTTGCGCGGCGGCCCCGATCCGGTCCGGTTTTTGCGCGGTGGCCCCGAGCCGGTCCGGTTTTTGCGCGGCGGCCCGTTCCGTGGGCCGCATCCGCTCCGGTTTTTGCGCGGTGGCCCCAATCCGGTCCGGTTTTTGCGCGGCGGCCCGTTCCGCGGGCCGGATCCGCTCCGGTTTTTGCGCGGCGTCCCGTTCCGCGGGCCGGATCCGCTCCGGTTTTTGCGCGGCGGCCCCCATCCGGTCCGGTTTTTGTGCGGCAGCCCATTCCGCGGGCCGGAGCCGGTCCGGTTTTTGCGCGGCGGCCCCGATCCGGTCCGGTTTTTGCGCGGCGGCCCGTTCCGCGGGCCGCATCCGCTCCAGTTTTTGCGCGGCAGCCCCAATCCAGTCCGGTTTTTGCGCGGCGGCCCGTTCCGCGGGCCGGATCCGCTCCGGTTTTTGCACAGTTGCCACGAGCCGGTCCGGTTTTTGCGCCGCGGCCCGTTCCGCGGGCCGCATCCGCTCCGGTTTTTGCGCGGCGGCTCCGATCCGCTCCGGTTTTTGCGCGGCGGCCCGTTCCGCGGGCCGCATCCGCTCCGGTTTTTGCGCGGCGGCCCCGATGCGCTCCGCTTTTTGTGCGGCGGCCCGTTCCGCGGGCCGGATCCGCTCCGGTTTTTGCGCGGTGGCTCCGATCCGGTCCGGTTTTTGCCCGGCGGCCCGTTCCGCGGGCCGCATCCGCTCCCGTTTTTGCGCGGCGGCCGCGATACGGTCCGGTTTTTGCGCGGCGGCCCGTTCCGCGGGCCGGATCCGCTCCGGTTTTTGCGCGGTGGCCCCGATCCGGTCCGGTTTTTGCCCGGCGGCCCGTTCCGTGGGCCGCATCCGCTCCGGTTTTTGCGCGGCGTCCCCGATACGGTCCGGTTTTTGCGCGGCAGCCCGTTCCGCGGGCCGGAGCCGGTCCGGTTTTTGCACGGCGGCCCCGATCCGGTCCGGTTTTTGCGCGGCGGCCCGTTCCGCGGGCCGGATCCGCTCCAGTTTTTGCGCGGCGGCCGCAGTCCGGTCCGGTTTTTGCGCGGTGGCCCCGAGCCAGTCCGGTTTTTGACCGGCGACCCGTTCCGTGGGCCGCATCCGCTCCGGTTTTTGCGCGGCGGCCCCGATACGGTCCGGTTTTTGCGCGGCAGCCCGTTCCGCGGGCCGGATCCGCTCCGGTTTTTGCGCGGCGGCCCTGATCCGGTCCGGTTTTTGCGCGGCAGCCCGTTCCGCGGGCCGGATCCGCTCCGGTTTTTGCGCGGCGGCCCCGATCCGGTCCGGTTTTTGCGCGGCGGCCCGTTCCGCGGGCCGGATCCGCTCCGGTTTTTGCGCGGCAGCCCCGATCCGGTCCGGTTTTTGCGCGGTGGCCCCGAGCCGGTCCGGTTTTTGCGCGGCGGCCCAGAGCCGGTCCGGTTTTTGCGCGGCGGCCCGTTCCGCGGGCCGCATCCGCTCCGGTTTTTGCGCGGTGGGCCCGATCCGGTCCGGTTTTTGCGCGGCGGCCCGTTCCGCGGGCCGGATCCGCTCCGGTTTTTGCGCGGCGTCCCGTTCCGCGGGCCGGATCCGCTCCGGTTTTTGCGCGGCGGCCCCGATCCGGTCCGGTTTTTGTGCGGCAACCCATTCCGCGGGCCGGAGCCGGTCTGGTTTTTGCGCGGCGGCCCCGATCCGGTCCGGTTTTTGCGCGGCGGCCCGTTCCGCGGGCCGCATCCGCTCCAGTTTTTGCGCGGCAGCCCCAATCCAGTCCGGTTTTTGCGCGGCGGCCCGTTCCGCGGGCCGGATCCGCTCCGGTTTTTGCGCGGCGGCCCCGATCCGCTCCGGTTTTTGCGCGGTGGCCCCGAGCCGGTCCGGTTTTTGCGCGGCGGCCCGTTCCGCGGGCCGGATCCGCTCCGGTTTTTGCGCGGCGTCCCGTTCCGCGGGCCGGATCCGCTCCGGTTTTTGCGCGGCGGCCCCCATCCGGTCCGGTTTTTGTGCGGCAGCCCATTCCGCGGGCCGGAGCCGGTCCGGTTTTTGCGCGGCGGCCCCGATCCGGTCCGGTTTTTGCGCGGCGGCCCGTTCCGCGGGCCGCATCCGCTCCAGTTTTTGCGCGGCAGCCCCAATCCAGTCCGGTTTTTGCGCGGCGGCCCGTTCCGCGGGCCGGATCCGCTCCGGTTTTTGCACAGTTGCCCCGAGCCGGTCCGGTTTTTGCGCCGCGGCCCGTTATGTGGGCCGGATCCGCTCCGGTTTTTGCGCGGCGGCCCCGATCCGCTCCGGTTTTTGCGCGGCGGCCCGTTCCGCGGGCCGCATCCGCTCCGGTTTTTGCGCGGCGGCCCCGATGCGCTCCGGTTTTTGTGCGGCGGCCCGTTCCGCGACCCGGATCCGCTCCGGTTTTTGCGCGGTGGCTCCGATCCGGTCCGGTTTTTGCCCGGCGGCCCGTTCCGCGGGCCGCATCCGCTCCCGTTTTTGCGCGGCGGCCGCGATACGGTCCGGTTTTTGCGCGGCGGCCCGTTCCGCGGGCCGGATCCGCTCCGGTTTTTGCGCGGTGGACCCGATCCGGTCCGGTTTTTGCCCGGCGGCCCGTTCCGTGGGCCGCATCCGCTCCGGTTTTTGCGCGGCGTCCCCGATACGGTCCGGTTTTTGCGCGGCAGCCCGTTCCGCGGGCCGGAGCCGGTCCGGTTTTTGCACGGCGGCCCCGATCCGGTCCGGTTTTTGCGCGGCGGCCCGTTCCGCGGGCCGGATCCGCTCCAGTTTTTGCGCGGCGGCCGCAGTCCGGTCCGGTTTTTGCGCGGTGGCCCCGAGGCAGTCCGGTTTTTGACCGGCGACCCGTTCCGTGGCCCGCATCCGCTCCGGTTTTTGCGCGGCGGCCCCGATACGGTCCGGTTTTTGCGCGGCAGCCCGTTCCGCGGGCCGGATCCGCTCCGGTTTTTGCGCGGCGGCCCCGATCCGGTCCGGTTTTTGCGCGGCAGCCCGTTCCGCGGGCCGGATCCGCTCCGGTTTTTGCGCGGCGGCCCCGAACCGGTCCGGTTTTTGCGCGGCGGCCCGTTCCGCAGGCCGGATCCGCTCCGGTTTTTGCGCGGCAGCCCCGATCCGGTCCGGTTTTTGCGCGGTGGCCCCGAGCCGGTCCGGTTTTTGCGCGGCGGCCCGTTCCGCGGGCCGCATCCGCTCCGGTTTTTGCGCGGTGGCCCCGATCCGGTCCGGTTTTTGCGCGGCGGCCCGTTCCGCGGGCCGGATCCGCTCCGGTTTTTGCGCGGCGTCCCGTTCCGCGGGCCGGATCCGCTCCGGTTTTTGCGCGGCGGCCCCGATCCGGTCCGGTTTTTGTGCGGCAACCCATTCCGCGGGCCGGAGCCGGTCTGGTTTTTGCGCGGCGGCCCCGATCCGGTCCGGTTTTTGCGCGGCGGCCCGTTCCGCGGGCCGCATCCGCTCCAGTTTTTGCGCGGCAGCCCCAATCCAGTCCGGGTTTTGCGCGGCGGCCCGTTCCGCGGGCCGGATCCGCTCCGGTTTTTGCGCGGCGGCCCCGATCCGGTCCGGTTTTTGCGCGGTGGCCCCGAGCCGGTCCGGTTTTTGCGCGGCGGCCCGTTCCGCGGGCCGCATCCGCTCCGGTTTTTGCGCGGTGGCCCCGATCCGGTCCGGTTTTTGCGCGGCGGCCCGTTCCGCGGGCCGGATCCGCTCCGGTTTTTGCGCGGCGGCCCCGATCCGCTCCGGTTTTTGTGCG
Organism: Phalacrocorax carbo; assembly: GCF_963921805.1. Classification (NCBI taxonomy): domain Eukaryota; kingdom Metazoa; phylum Chordata; class Aves; order Suliformes; family Phalacrocoracidae; genus Phalacrocorax; species Phalacrocorax carbo. The sequence continues at coordinate 496,449 of NW_026990488.1, forward strand.
GCAGCCCATTCCGCGGCCCGGATCCGCTCCGGTTTTTGCGCGGCGGCCCCGATCCGGTCCGGTTTTTGCGCGGCGGCCCGTTCCGCGGGCCGCATCCGCTCCAGTTTTTGCGCGGCAGCCCCAATCCAGTCCGGTTTTTGCGCGGCGGCCCGTTCCGCGGGCCGGATCCGCTCCGGTTTTTGCACAGTTGCCCCGAGCCGGTCCGGTTTTTGCGCCGCGGCCCGTTATGTGGGCCGGATCCGCTCCGGTTTTTGCGCGGCGGCCCCGATCCGCTCCGGTTTTTGCGCGGCGGCCCGTTCCGCGGGCCGCATCCACTCCGGTTTTTGCGCGGCGGCCCCGATCCGGTCCGGTTTTTGCGCGGTGGCCCCAATCCGGTCCGGTTTTTGCGCGGCGGCCCGTTCCGCGGGCCGGATCCGCTCCGGTTTTTGCGCGGCGGCCCCAATCCGCTCCGGTTTTTGCGCGGCGGCCCGTTCCGCGGGCCGCATCCGCTCCGGTTTTTGCGCGGCAGCTCCGATCCGGTCCGGTTTTTGCGCGGCGGCCCGTTCCGCGGGCCGCATCCGGTCCGGTTTTTGCGCGGCGGCGCCGATCCGGTCCGGTTTTTGCGCGGCGGCCCGTTCCGCGGGCCGAATCCGCTCTGGTTTTTGCACGGCGGCTCCGATCCGGTCCGGTTTTTGTGCGGCAGCCCGTTCCGCGGGCCGGAGCCGGTCCGGTTTTTGCGCGGCGGCCCCGATCCGGTCCGGTTTTTGCACGGTGGCCCGTTCCGCGGGCCGCATCCGCTCCAGTTTTTGCGCGGCAGCCCCAATCCAGTCCGGTTTTTGCGCGGCGGCCCGTTCCGCGGGCCGGATCCGCGCCGGTTTTTGCGCGGCGGCCCCGATCCGCTCCGGTTTTTGCGCCGCGGCCCGTTATGTGGGCCGGATCCGCTCCGGTTTTTGCGCGGCGGCCCCGATCCGCTCCGGTTTTTGCGTGGCGGCCCGTTCCGCGGGCTGGATCCGCTCCGGTTTTTGCGCGGCGGCCCCGATCCGGTCCGGTTTTTGTGCGGCGGCCCGTTCCGCGGGCCGCATCCGGTCCGGTTTTTGCGCGGTGGCTCCGATCCGGTCCGGTTTTTGCCCGGCGGCCCGTTCCGCGGGCCGGATCCGCTCCCGTTTTTGCGCGGCGGCCGCGATACGGTCCGGTTTTTGCGCGGCGGCCCGTTCCGCGGGCCCCATCCGGTCCGGTTTTTGCGCGGTGGCTCCGATCCGGTCCGGTTTTTGCCTGGCGGCCCGTTCCATGGGCCGGATCCGCTCCGGTTTTTGCGCGGCGGCCCCGATACGGTCCGGTTTTTGCGCGGCAGCCCGTTCCGCGGGCCGGAGCCGGTCCGGTTTTTGCACGGCGGCCCAGATCCGCTCCGGTTTTTGCGCGGCGGCCCGTTCCGCGGGCCGGATCTGCTCCGGTTTTTGCGCGGCGGCCCCGATCCGCTCCGGTTTTTGCGCGGCGGCCCGTTCCGCGGGCCGGAACCGCTCCGGTTTTTGCGCGGCGGCCCCGATCCGGTCCGGTTTTTGCGCGGCGGCCCGTTCCGCGGGCCGCATCCGCTCCGGTTTTTGCGCGGCGGCCCCGATCCGCTCCGGTTTTTGCGCGGCGGCCCGTTCCGCGGGCTGGATCCGCTCCGGTTTTTGCGCGGCGGCCCCGATGCGCTCCGGTTTTTGTGCGGCGGCCCGTTCCGCGGGCCGCATCCGGTCCGGTTTTTGCGCGGTGGCTCCGATCCGGTCCGGTTTTTGCCCGGCGGCCCGTTCCGCGGGCCGGATCCGCTCCCGTTTTTGCGCGGCGGCCGCGATACGGTCCGGTTTTTGCGCGGCGGCCCGTTCCGCGGGCCGGAGCCGGTCCGGTTTTTGCGCGGTGGCTCCGATCCGGTCCGGTTTTTGCCCGGCGGCCCGTTCCGTGCGCCGCATCTGCTCCGGTTTTTGCGCGGCGGCCCCGATCCGCTCCGGTTTTTGCGCGGCAGCCCGTTCCGCGGGCCGGAGTCGGTCCGGTTTTTGCGTGGCAGCCCGTTCCGCGGGCCGGAGCCGGTCCGGTTTTTGCACGGCGGCCCCGATCCGCTCCGGTTTTTGCGCGGCGGCCCGTTCCGCGGGCCGGATCCACTCCGGTTTTTGCGCGGCGGCCCCTATCCGGTCCGGTTTTTGCGCGGCAGCCCGTTCCGCGGGCCGGAGCCGGTCCGGTTTTTGCACGGCGGCCCCGATCCGGTCTGGTTTTTGCGCGGCGGCCCGTTCCGCAGGCCGGATCCACTCCGGTTTTTGCGCGGCGGCCCCGATCTGCTCTGTTTTTTGCGCGGCGGCCCGTTCCGCGGGCTGGATCCGCTCCGGTTTTTGCGCGTCGGCCCCGATCCGCTCCGGTTTTTGCGCGGTGGCCCCGATCCGCGGGCCGGATCCGGTCCGGTTTTTGCGCGGCGGCCCCGATCCGGTCCGGTTTTTGCGCGGTGGCCCCGAGCCGGTCCGGTTTTTGCGCGGCGGCCCGTTCCGCGGGCCGCATCCGCTCCGGTTTTTGCGCGGTGGCCCCGATCCGGTCCGGTTTTTGCGCGGCGGCCCGTTCCGCGGGCCGGATCCGCTCCGGTTTTTGCGCGGCGTCCCGTTCCGCGGGCCGGATCCGCTCCGGTTTTTGCGCGGCGGCCCAGATCCGCTCCGGTTTTTGCGCCGCGGCCCGTTCCGCGGGCCGGATCCGGTCCGGTTTTTGCGCGGCGGCCCCGATCCGGTCCGGTTTTTGCGCGGTGGCCCCGAGCCGGTCCGGTTTTTGCGCGGCGGCCCGTTCCGCGGGCCGCATCCGCTCCGGTTTTTGCGCGGTGGCCCCGATCCGGTCCGGTTTTTGCGCGGCGGCCCGTTCCGCGGGCCGCATCCACTCCGGTTTTTGCGCGGCGGCCCCGATCCACTCCGGCTTTTGCGCGGCGGCCCCGATCCGGTCCGGTTTTTGCGCGGCGGCCCGTTCCGCGGGCCCCATCCGGTCCGGTTTTTGCGCGGTGGCCCCGATCCTGCCCGGTTTTTGCGCGGCGGCCCGTTCCGCGGGCCGGATCCGCTCCGGTTTTTGCGCGGCGTCCCCGATCCGCTCCGGTTTTTGCGCCGCGGCCCGTTCCGCGGGCCGGATCCGCTCCGGTTTTTGCGCGGCGGCCCGTTCCGCGGGCCGGATCCGCTCCGGTTTTTGCGCGGCGGCCCCGATCCGGTCCGGTTTTTGCGCGGCGGCCCGTTCCGCGGGCTGGATCCGCTCCGGTTTTTGCGCGGTGACCCCGATCCGGTCCGGTTTTTGCGCGGCGGTCCGTTCCGCGGGCCGGAACCGCTCCGGTTTTTGCGCGGCGGCCCCGATCCGGTCCGGTTTTTGCGCGGCGGCCCGTTCCGCGGGCCGCATCCGCTCCGGTTTTTGCGCGGCGGCCCCGATCCGCTCCGGTTTTTGCGCGGCGGCCCCGAGCCGGTCCGGTTTTTGCGCGGCGGCCCGTTCCGCGGGCCGGAGCCGGTCCGGTTTTTGCGCGGCGGCCCCGATCCGCTCCGGTTTTTGCGCGGCGGCCCGTTCCGCGGGCCGGATCCGCTCCGGTTTTTGCGCGGTGGCCCCGATCCGCTCTGGTTTTTGCGCGGCGGCCCGTTCCGCGGGCCGGATCCGCTCCAGTTTTTGCGCGGCGGCCCCGATCCGGTCCGGTTTTTGCGCGGCAGCCCGTTCCGCGGGCCGGAGCCGCTCCGGTTTTTGCACGGCGGCCCCGATCCGCTCCGGTTTTTGCGCGGCGGCCCGTTCCGCGGGCCGCATCCGGTCCGGTTTTTGCGCGGCGGCCCGTTCCGGTCCGGTTTTTGCGCGGCAGCCCGTTCCGCGGGCCGGAGCCGGTCCGGTTTTTGCGCGGCGGCCCCGATCCGGTCCGGTTTTTGCGCGGCGGCCCGTTCCGCGGGCCGCATCCGCTCCGGTTTTTGCGCGGCGGCCCCGATCCGCTCCGGTTTTTGCGCGGCGGCCCCGAGCCGGTCCGGTTTTTGCGCGGCGGCCCGTTCCGCGGGCCGGATCCGCTCCGGTTTTTGCGCGGCGGCCCCGATCCTGTCCGGTTTTTGCGCGGCGGCCCGTTCCGCGGGCCGGATCCGCTCCGGTTTTTGCGCGGCGGCCCCGATCCGGTCCGGTTTTTGCGCGGCGGCCCGTTCCGCGGGCTGGATCCGCTCCGGTTTTTGCGCGGTGACCCCGATCCGGTCCGGTTTTTGCGCGGCGGTCCGTTCCGCGGGCCGGAACCGCTCCGGTTTTTGCGCGGCGGCCCCGATCCGGTCCGGTTTTTGCGCGGCGGCCCGTTCCGCGGGCCGCATCCGCTCCGGTTTTTGCGCGGCGGCCCCGATCCGCTCCGGTTTTTGCGCGGCGGCCCCGAGCCGATCCGGTTTTTGCGCGGCGGCCCGTTCCGCGGGCCGCATCCGCTCCGGTTTTTGCGCGGTGGCCCCGATCCGGTCCGGTTTTTGCGCGGCGGCCCGTTCCGCGGGCCGGATCCGCTCCGGTTTTTGCGCGGTGGCCCCGATCCGCTCTGGTTTTTGCGCGGCGGCCCGTTCCGCGGGCCGGATCCGCTCCAGTTTTTGCGCGGCGGCCCCGATCCGGTCCGGTTTTTGCGCGGCAGCCCGTTCCGCGGGCCGGAGCCGGTCCGGTTTTTGCACGGCGGCCCCGATCCGCTCCGGTTTTTGCGCGGCGGCCCGTTCCGCGGGCCGCATCCGGTCCGGTTTTTGCGCGGCGGCCCGTTCCGGTCCGGTTTTTGCGCGGCAGCCCGTTCCGCGGGCCGGAGCCGGTCCGGTTTTTGCGCGGCGGCCCCGATCCGGTCCGGTTTTTGCGCGGCGGCCCGTTCCGCGGGCCGCATCCGCTCCGGTTTTTGCGCGGCGGCCCCGATCCGCTCCGGTTTTTGCGCGGCGGCCCCGAGCCGGTCCGGTTTTTGCGCGGCGGCCCGTTCCGCGGGCCGGAGCCGGTCCGGTTTTTGCGCGGCGGCCCCGATCCGCTCCGGTTTTTGCGCGGCGGCCCGTTCCGCGGGCCGGATCCGCTCCGGTTTTTGCGCGGTGGCCCCGATCCGCTCTGGTTTTTGCGCGGCGGCCCGTTCCGCGGGCCGGATCCGCTCCAGTTTTTGCGCGGCGGCCCCGATCCGGTCCGGTTTTTGCGCGGCAGCCCGTTCCGCGGGCCGGAGCCGCTCCGGTTTTTGCACGGCGGCCCCGATCCGCTCCGGTTTTTGCGCGGCGGCCCGTTCCGCGGGCCGCATCCGGTCCGGTTTTTGCGCGGCGGCCCGTTCCGGTCCGGTTTTTGCGCGGCAGCCCGTTCCGCGGGCCGGAGCCGGTCCGGTTTTTGCACGGCGGCCCCGATCCGCTCCGGTTTTTGCGCGGCGGCCCGTTCCGCGGGCCGCATCCGCTCCGGTTTTTGCACGGCGGCCCCGATCCGCTCCGGTTTTTGCGCGGCGGCCCGTTCCGCGAGCCGGATCCGGTCCGGTTTTTGCGTGGCGGCCCGTTCCGCGGGCCGGATCCGCTCCGGTTTTTGCGCGGCGGCCCCGATCCGCTCTGGTTTTTGCGCGGCGGCCCGTTCCGCGGGCTGGATCCGCTCCGGTATTTGCGCAGTAGCCCCGATCCGGTCCGGTTTTTGCGCGGCGGCCCGTTCCGCGGGCCGGAACCGCTCCGGTTTTTGCGCGTCGGCCCCGAGCCGGTCCGGTTCTTGCGCGGCGGCCCGTTCCGCGGGCCGCATCCGCTCCGGTTTTTGCGCGGCGGCCCCGATCCGCTCCGGTTTTTGCGCGGCGGCCCCGATCCGGTCCGGTTTTTGCGCGGCGGCCCGTTCCGCGGGCCGGATCCGCTCCGGTTTTTGCGCGGTGGCTCCGATCCGCTCCGGTTTTTGCCCGGCGGCCCGTTCCGTGGGCCGCATCCGCTCCGGTTTTTGCGCGGCGTCCCCGATACGGTCCGGTTTTTGCGCGGCGGCCCGTTCCGCGGGCTGGAGCCGGTCCGGTTTTTGCACGGCGGCCCCGATCCGCTCCGGTTTTTGCGCGGCGGCCCGTTCGGCGGGCCGGATCCGCTCCAGTTTTTGCGCGGCGGCCGCAGTCCGGTCCGGTTTTTGCGCGGTGGCCACGAGCCGGTCCGGTTTTTGTGCCGCGGCCCGTTATGCGGGCCGGTTCCGCTCCGGTTTTTGCGCGGCGTCCCCGATCCGCTCCGGTTTTTGCGCCGCGGCCCGTTCCGCGGGCCGCATCCGCTCCGGTTTTTGCGCGGCGTCCCCGATCCTGTCCGGTTTTTGCGCGGCGGCCCGTTCCGCGGGCCGGATCTGGTCCGGTTTTTGCGCGGCGGCCCCGATCCGCTCCGGTTTTTGCGCGGTGGCCCCGAGCCGGTCTGGTTTTTGCGCGGCGGCCCGTTCCGCGGGCCGAATCCGCTCCGGTTTTTGCGCGGCGGCTCCGATCCGGTCCGGTTTTTGCGCGGCGGCCCCGATCCGGTCCGGTTTTTGCGCGGCGGCCCGTTCCGCGGGCCGGATCCGCTCCGGTTTTTGCGCGGCAGCTCCGATCCGGTCCGGTTTTTGCGCGGCGGCCCGTTCCGTGGGCCGCATCTGGTCCGGTTTTTGCGCGGCGGCCCCGACCCGGTCCGGTTTTTGCGCGGCGGCCCGTTCCGCGGGCCGAATCCGCTCCGGTTTTTGCGCGGCGGCCCCGATCCGGTCCGGTTTTTGTGCGGCAGCCCATTCCGCGGGCCGGAGCCGGTCCGGTTTTTGCGCGGCGGCCCCGATCCGTTCCGGTTTTTGCGCGGCGGCCCGTTCCGCGGGCCGCATCCGCTCCAGTTTTTGCGCGGCAGCCCCAATCCAGTCCGGTTTTTGCGCGGCGGCCCGTTCCGCGGGCCGGATCCGCTCCGGTTTTTGCACAGTTGCCCCGAGCCGGTCCGGTTTTTGCGCCGCGGCCCGTTCCGCGGGCCGGATCCGCTCCGGTTTTTGCGCGGCGTCCCCTATCCGCTCCGGTTTTTGCGCGGCGGCCCGTTCCGCGGGCCGCATCCGCTCCGGTTTTTGCGCGGCGGCCCCGATGCGCTCCGGTTTTTGTGCGGCGGCCCGTTCCGCGGGCCGCATCCGGTCCGGTTTTTGCGCGGTGGCTCCGATCCGGTCCGGTTTTTGCCCGGCGGCCCGTTCCGCGGGCCGCATCCGCTCCCGTTTTTGCGCGGCGGCCGCGATACTGTCCGGTTTTTGCGCGGCGGCCCGTTCCGCGGGCCGGATCCGCTCCGGTTTTTGCGCGGTGGCTCCGATCCGGTCCGGTTTTTGCCCGGCGGCCCGTTCCGTGGGCCGCATCCGCTCCGGTTTTTGCGCGGCGTCCCCGATCCGGTCCGGTTTTTGCGCGGCAGCCCGTTCCGCGGGCCGGAGCCGGTCCGGTTTTTGCACGGCGGCCGCAGTCCGGTCCCGTTTTTGCGCGGTGGCCCCGATCCGGTCCGGTTTTTGCCCGGCGGCCCGTTCCGCGGGCCGCATCCGCTCCGGTTTTTGCGCGGCGGCCCCGATACGGTCCGGTTTTTGCGCGGCAGCCCGTTCCGCGGGCCGGATCCGCTCCGGTTTTTGCGCGGCGGCCCCGATCCGATCCGGTTTTTGCGCGGCAGCCCGTTCCGCGGGCCGGATCCGCTCCGGTTTTTGCGCGGCGGCCCCGATCCGGTCCGGTTTTTGCGCGGCGGCCCGTTCCGCGGGCCGGATCCGCTCCGGTTTTTGCGCGGCGGCCCCGATCCGGTCCGGTTTTTGCGCGGTGGCCCCGAGCCGGTCCGGTTTTTGCGCGGCGGCCCGTTCCGTGGGCCGCATCCGCTCCGGTTTTTGCGCGGTGGCCCCAATCCGGTCCGGTTTTTGCGCGGCGGCCCGTTCCGCGGGCCGGATCCGCTCCGGTTTTTGCGCGGCGTCCCGTTCCGCGGGCCGGATCCGCTCCGGTTTTTGCGCGGCGGCCCCCATCCGGTCCGGTTTTTGTGCGGCAGCCCATTCCGCGGGCCGGAGCCGGTCCGGTTTTTGCGCGGCGGCCCCGATCCGGTCCGGTTTTTGCGCGGCGGCCCGTTCCGCGGGCCGCATCCGCTCCAGTTTTTGCGCGGCAGCCCCAATCCAGTCCGGTTTTTGCGCGGCGGCCCGTTCCGCGGGCCGGATCCGCTCCGGTTTTTGCACAGTTGCCACGAGCCGGTCCGGTTTTTGCGCCGCGGCCCGTTCCGCGGGCCGCATCCGCTCCGGTTTTTGCGCGGCGGCTCCGATCCGCTCCGGTTTTTGCGCGGCGGCCCGTTCCGCGGGCCGCATCCGCTCCGGTTTTTGCGCGGCGGCCCCGATGCGCTCCGCTTTTTGTGCGGCGGCCCGTTCCGCGGGCCGGATCCGCTCCGGTTTTTGCGCGGTGGCTCCGATCCGGTCCGGTTTTTGCCCGGCGGCCCGTTCCGCGGGCCGCATCCGCTCCCGTTTTTGCGCGGCGGCCGCGATACGGTCCGGTTTTTGCGCGGCGGCCCGTTCCGCGGGCCGGATCCGCTCCGGTTTTTGCGCGGTGGCCCCGATCCGGTCCGGTTTTTGCCCGGCGGCCCGTTCCGTGGGCCGCATCCGCTCCGGTTTTTGCGCGGCGTCCCCGATACGGTCCGGTTTTTGCGCGGCAGCCCGTTCCGCGGGCCGGAGCCGGTCCGGTTTTTGCACGGCGGCCCCGATCCGGTCCGGTTTTTGCGCGGCGGCCCGTTCCGCGGGCCGGATCCGCTCCAGTTTTTGCGCGGCGGCCGCAGTCCGGTCCGGTTTTTGCGCGGTGGCCCCGAGCCAGTCCGGTTTTTGACCGGCGACCCGTTCCGTGGGCCGCATCCGCTCCGGTTTTTGCGCGGCGGCCCCGATACGGTCCGGTTTTTGCGCGGCAGCCCGTTCCGCGGGCCGGATCCGCTCCGGTTTTTGCGCGGCGGCCCTGATCCGGTCCGGTTTTTGCGCGGCAGCCCGTTCCGCGGGCCGGATCCGCTCCGGTTTTTGCGCGGCGGCCCCGATCCGGTCCGGTTTTTGCGCGGCGGCCCGTTCCGCGGGCCGGATCCGCTCCGGTTTTTGCGCGGCAGCCCCGATCCGGTCCGGTTTTTGCGCGGTGGCCCCGAGCCGGTCCGGTTTTTGCGCGGCGGCCCAGAGCCGGTCCGGTTTTTGCGCGGCGGCCCGTTCCGCGGGCCGCATCCGCTCCGGTTTTTGCGCGGTGGGCCCGATCCGGTCCGGTTTTTGCGCGGCGGCCCGTTCCGCGGGCCGGATCCGCTCCGGTTTTTGCGCGGCGTCCCGTTCCGCGGGCCGGATCCGCTCCGGTTTTTGCGCGGCGGCCCCGATCCGGTCCGGTTTTTGTGCGGCAACCCATTCCGCGGGCCGGAGCCGGTCTGGTTTTTGCGCGGCGGCCCCGATCCGGTCCGGTTTTTGCGCGGCGGCCCGTTCCGCGGGCCGCATCCGCTCCAGTTTTTGCGCGGCAGCCCCAATCCAGTCCGGTTTTTGCGCGGCGGCCCGTTCCGCGGGCCGGATCCGCTCCGGTTTTTGCGCGGCGGCCCCGATCCGCTCCGGTTTTTGCGCGGTGGCCCCGAGCCGGTCCGGTTTTTGCGCGGCGGCCCGTTCCGCGGGCCGGATCCGCTCCGGTTTTTGCGCGGCGTCCCGTTCCGCGGGCCGGATCCGCTCCGGTTTTTGCGCGGCGGCCCCCATCCGGTCCGGTTTTTGTGCGGCAGCCCATTCCGCGGGCCGGAGCCGGTCCGGTTTTTGCGCGGCGGCCCCGATCCGGTCCGGTTTTTGCGCGGCGGCCCGTTCCGCGGGCCGCATCCGCTCCAGTTTTTGCGCGGCAGCCCCAATCCAGTCCGGTTTTTGCGCGGCGGCCCGTTCCGCGGGCCGGATCCGCTCCGGTTTTTGCACAGTTGCCCCGAGCCGGTCCGGTTTTTGCGCCGCGGCCCGTTATGTGGGCCGGATCCGCTCCGGTTTTTGCGCGGCGGCCCCGATCCGCTCCGGTTTTTGCGCGGCGGCCCGTTCCGCGGGCCGCATCCGCTCCGGTTTTTGCGCGGCGGCCCCGATGCGCTCCGGTTTTTGTGCGGCGGCCCGTTCCGCGACCCGGATCCGCTCCGGTTTTTGCGCGGTGGCTCCGATCCGGTCCGGTTTTTGCCCGGCGGCCCGTTCCGCGGGCCGCATCCGCTCCCGTTTTTGCGCGGCGGCCGCGATACGGTCCGGTTTTTGCGCGGCGGCCCGTTCCGCGGGCCGGATCCGCTCCGGTTTTTGCGCGGTGGACCCGATCCGGTCCGGTTTTTGCCCGGCGGCCCGTTCCGTGGGCCGCATCCGCTCCGGTTTTTGCGCGGCGTCCCCGATACGGTCCGGTTTTTGCGCGGCAGCCCGTTCCGCGGGCCGGAGCCGGTCCGGTTTTTGCACGGCGGCCCCGATCCGGTCCGGTTTTTGCGCGGCGGCCCGTTCCGCGGGCCGGATCCGCTCCAGTTTTTGCGCGGCGGCCGCAGTCCGGTCCGGTTTTTGCGCGGTGGCCCCGAGGCAGTCCGGTTTTTGACCGGCGACCCGTTCCGTGGCCCGCATCCGCTCCGGTTTTTGCGCGGCGGCCCCGATACGGTCCGGTTTTTGCGCGGCAGCCCGTTCCGCGGGCCGGATCCGCTCCGGTTTTTGCGCGGCGGCCCCGATCCGGTCCGGTTTTTGCGCGGCAGCCCGTTCCGCGGGCCGGATCCGCTCCGGTTTTTGCGCGGCGGCCCCGAACCGGTCCGGTTTTTGCGCGGCGGCCCGTTCCGCGGGCCGGATCCGCTCCGGTTTTTGCGCGGCAGCCCCGATCCGGTCCGGTTTTTGCGCGGTGGCCCCGAGCCGGTCCGGTTTTTGCGCGGCGGCCCGTTCCGCGGGCCGCATCCGCTCCGGTTTTTGCGCGGTGGCCCCGATCCGGTCCGGTTTTTGCGCGGCGGCCCGTTCCGCGGGCCGGATCCGCTCCGGTTTTTGCGCGGCGTCCCGTTCCGCGGGCCGGATCCGCTCCGGTTTTTGCGCGGCGGCCCCGATCCGGTCCGGTTTTTGTGCGGCAACCCATTCCGCGGGCCGGAGCCGGTCTGGTTTTTGCGCGGCGGCCCCGATCCGGTCCGGTTTTTGCGCGGCGGCCCGTTCCGCGGGCCGCATCCGCTCCAGTTTTTGCGCGGCAGCCCCAATCCAGTCCGGGTTTTGCGCGGCGGCCCGTTCCGCGGGCCGGATCCGCTCCGGTTTTTGCGCGGCGGCCCCGATCCGGTCCGGTTTTTGCGCGGTGGCCCCGAGCCGGTCCGGTTTTTGCGCGGCGGCCCGTTCCGCGGGCCGCATCCGCTCCGGTTTTTGCGCGGTGGCCCCGATCCGGTCCGGTTTTTGCGCGGCGGCCCGTTCCGCGGGCCGGATCCGCTCCGGTTTTTGCGCGGCGGCCCCGATCCGCTCCGGTTTTTGTGCGGCAGCCCATTCCGCGGCCCGGATCCGCTCCGGTTTTTGCGCGGCGGCCCCGATCCGGTCCGGTTTTTGCGCGGCGGCCCGTTCCGCGGGCCGCATCCGCTCCAGTTTTTGCGCGGCAGCCCCAATCCAGTCCGGTTTTTGCGCGGCGGCCCGTTCCGCGGGCCGGATCCGCTCCGGTTTTTGCACAGTTGCCCCGAGCCGGTCCGGTTTTTGCGCCGCGGCCCGTTATGTGGGCCGGATCCGCTCCGGTTTTTGCGCGGCGGCCCCGATCCGCTCCGGTTTTTGCGCGGCGGCCCGTTCCGCGGGCCGCATCCGCTCCGGTTTTTGCGCGGCGGCCCCGATGCGCTCCGGTTTTTGTGCGGCGGCCCGTTCCGCGACCCGGATCCGCTCCGGTTTTTGCGCGGTGGCTCCGATCCGGTCCGGTTTTTGCCCGGCGGCCCGTTCCGCGGGCCGCATCCGCTCCCGTTTTTGCGCGGCGGCCGCGATACGGTCCGGTTTTTGCGCGGCGGCCCGTTCCGCGGGCCGGATCCGCTCCGGTTTTTGCGCGGTGGCCCCGATCCGGTCCGGTTTTTGCCCGGCGGCCCGTTCCGTGGGCCGCATCCGCTCCGGTTTTTGCGCGGCGTCCCCGATACGGTCCGGTTTTTGCGCGGCAGCCCGTTCCGCGGGCCGGAGCCGGTCCGGTTTTTGCACGGCGGCCCCGATCCGGTCCGGTTTTTGCGCGGCGGCCCGTTCCGCGGGCCGGATCCGCTCCAGTTTTTGCGCGGCGGCCGCAGTCCGGTCCGGTTTTTGCGCGGTGGCCCCGAGGCAGTCCGGTTTTTGACCGGCGACCCGTTCCGTGGGCCGCATCCGCTCCGGTTTTTGCGCGGCGGCCCCGATACGGTCCGGTTTTTGCGCGGCAGCCCGTTCCGCGGGCCGGATCCGCTCCGGTTTTTGCGCGGCGGCCCTGATCCGGTCCGGTTTTTGCGCGGCAGCCCGTTCCGCGGGCCGGATCCGCTCCGGTTTTTGCGCGGCGGCCCCGATCCGCTCCGCTTTTTGCGCCCCGGCCCGTTCCGCGGGCCGGATCCGCTCCGGTTTTTGCGCGGCAGCCCCGATCCGGTCCGGTTTTTGCGCGGTGGCCCCGAGCTGGTCCGGTTTTTGCGCGGCGGCCCGTTCCGCGGGCCGCATCCGCTCCGGTTTTTGCGCGGTGGCCCCGATCCGGTCCGGTTTTTGCGCGGCGGCCCGTTCCGCGGGCCGGATCCGCTCCGGTTTTTGCGCGGCGTCCCGTTCCGCGGGCCGCATCCGCTCCGGTTTTTGCGCGGCGGCCCCGATCCGGTCCGGTTTTTGTGCGGCAACCCATTCCGCGGGCCGGAGCCGGTCTGGTTTTTGCGCGGCGGCCCCGATCCGGTCCGGTTTTTGCGCGGCGGCCCGTTCCGCGGGCCGCATCCGCTCCAGTTTTTGCGCGGCAGCCCCAATCCAGTCCGGTTTTTGCGCGGCGGCCCGTTCCGCGGGCCGGATCCGCTCCGGTTTTTGCGCGGCGGCCCCGATCCGGTCCGGTTTTTGCGCGGTGGCCCCGAGCCGGTCCGGTTTTTGCGCGGCGGCCCGTTCCGCGGGCCGCATCCGCTCCGGTTTTTGCGCGGTGGCCCCGATCCGGTCCGGTTTTTGCGCGGCGGCCCGTTCCGCGGGCCGGATCCGCTCCGGTTTTTGCGCGGCGTCCCGTTCCGCGGGCCGGATCCGCTCCGGTTTTTGCGCGGCGGCCCCGATCCGGTCCGGTTTTTGTGCGGCAGCCCATTCCGCGGGCCGGATCCGCTCCGGTTTTTGCGCGGCGGCCCTGATCCGGTCCGGTTTTTGCGCGGTGGCCCCGAGCCGGTCCGGTTTTTGCGCGGCGGCCCGTTCCGCGGGCCGCATCCGCTCCGGTTTTTGCGCGGTGGCCCCGATCCGGTCCGGTTTTTGCGCGGCGGCCCGTTCCGCGGGCCGGATCCGCTCCGGTTTTTGCGCGGCGTCCCGTTCCGCGGGCCGGATCCGCTCCGGTTTTTGCGCGGCGGCCCCGATCCGGTCCGGTTTTTGCGCGGTGGCCCCGAGCCGGTCCGGTTTTTGCGCGGCGGCCCCGATCCGCTCCGGTTTTTGCGCGGCGGCCCGTTCCGCGGGCCGCATCCGCTCCAGTTTTTGCGCGGCAGCCCCAATCCAGTCCGGTTTTTGCGCGGCGGCCCGTTCCGCGGGCCGGATCCGCTCCGGTTTTTGCACAGTTGCCCCGAGCCGGTCCGGTTTTTGCGCCGCGGCCCGTTATGTGGGCCGGATCCGCTCCGGTTTTTGCGCGGCGGCCCCGATCCGCTCCGGTTTTTGCGCGGAGGCCCGTTCCGCGGGCCGCATCCGCTCCGGTTTTTGCGCGGCGGCCCCGATGCGCTCCGGTTTTTGTGCGGCGGCCCGTTCCACGGGCCGGATCCGCTCCGGTTTTTGCGCGGTGGCTCCGATCCGGTCCGGTTTTTGCCCGGCGGCCCGTTCCGCGGGCCGCATCCACTCCCGTTTTTGCGCGGCGGCCGCGATACGGTCCGGTTTTTGCGCGGCGGCCCGTTCCGCGGGCCGGATCCGCTCCGGTTTTTGCGCGGTGGACCCGATCCGGTCCGGTTTTTGCCCGGCGGCCCGTTCCGTGGGCCGCATCCGCTCCGGTTTTTGCGCGGCGTCCCCGATACGGTCCGGTTTTTGCGCGGCAGCCCGTTCCGCGGGCCGGAGCCGGTCCGGTTTTTGCACGGCGGCCCCGATCCGGTCCGGTTTTTGCGCGGCGGCCCGTTCCGCGGGCCGGATCCGCTCCAGTTTTTGCGCGGCGGCCGCAGTCCGGTCCGGTTTTTGCGCGGTGGCCCCGAGGCAGTCCGGTTTTTGACCGGCGACCCGTTCCGTGGGCCGCATCCGCTCCGGTTTTTGCGCGGCGGCCCCGATACGGTCCGGTTTTTGCGCGGCAGCCCGTTCCGCGGGCCGGATCCGCTCCGGTTTTTGCGCGGCGGCCCCGATCCGGTCCGGTTTTTGCGCGGCAGCCCGTTCCGCGGGCCGGATCCGCTCCGGTTTTTGCGCGGCGGCCCCGATCCGGTCCGGTTTTTGCGCGGCGGCCCGTTCCGCGGGCCGGATCCGCTCCGGTTTTTGCGCGGCAGCCCCGATCCGGTCCGGTTTTTGCGCGGTGGCCCCGAGCCGGTCCGGTTTTTGCGCGGCGGCCCGTTCCGCGGGCCGCATCCGCTCCGGTTTTTGCGCGGTGGCCCCGATCCGGTCCGGTTTTTGCGCGGCGGCCCGTTCCGCGGGCCGGATCCGCTCCGGTTTTTGCGCGGCGTCCCGTTCCGCGGGCCGGATCCGCTCCGGTTTTTGCGCGGCGGCCCCGATACGGTCCGGTTTTTGCGCGGCAACCCATTCCGCGGGCCGGAGCCGGTCTGTTTTTTGCGCGGCGGCCCCGATCCGGTCCGGTTTTTGCGCGGCGGCCCGTTCCGCGGGCCGCATCCGCTCCAGTTTTTGCACGGCAGCCCCAATCCAGTCCGGTTTTTGCGTGGCGGCCCGTTCCGCGGGCCGGATCCGCTCCGGTTTTTGCGCGGCGGCCCCGATCCGCTCCGGTTTTTGCGCGGCGGCCCGTTCCGCGGGCCGGATCCGCTCCGGTTTTTGCGCGGCAGCCCCGATCCGGTCCGGTTTTTGCGCGGTGGCCCCGAGCTGGTCCGGTTTTTGCGCGGCGGCCCGTTCCGCGGGCCGCATCCGCTCCGGTTTTTGCGCGGTGGCCCCGATCCGGTCCGGTTTTTGCGCGGCGGCCCGTTCCGCGGGCCGGATCCGCTCCGGTTTTTGCGCGGCGTCCCGTTCCGCGGGCCGCATCCGCTCCGGTTTTTGCGCGGCGGCCCCGATCCGGTCCGGTTTTTGTGCGGCAACCCATTCCGCGGGCCGGAGCCGGTCTGGTTTTTGCGCGGCGGCCCCGATCCGCTCCGGTTTTTGCGCGGCGGCCCGTTCCGCGGGCCACATCCGCTCCAGTTTTTGCGCGGCAGCCCCAATCCAGTCCGGTTTTTGCGCGGCGGCCCGTTCCGCGGGCCGGATCCGCTCCGGTTTTTGCGCGGCGGCCCCGATCCGGTCCGGTTTTTGCGCGGTGGCCCCGAGCCGGTCCGGTTTTTGCGCGGCGGCCCGTTCCGCGGGCCGCTTCCGCTCCGGTTTTTGCGCGGTGGCCCCGATCCGGTCCGGTTTTTGCGCGGCGGCCCGTTCCGCGGGCCGGATCCGCTCCGGTTTTTGCGCGGCGTCCCGTTCCGCGGGCCGGATCCGCTCCGGTTTTTGCGCGGCGGCCCCGATCCGGTCCGGTTTTTGTGCGGCAGCCCATTCCGCGGGCCGGATCCGCTCCGGTTTTTGCGCGGCGGCCCTGATCCTGTCTGGTTTTTGCGCGGTGGCCCCGAGCCGGTCCGGTTTTTGCGCGGCGTCCCGTTCCGCGGGCCGCATCCGCTCCGGTTTTTGCGCGGTGGCCCCGATCCGGTCCGGTTTTTGCGCGGCGGCCCGTTCCGCGGCCGGATCCGCTCCGGTTTTTGCGCGGCGTCCCGTTCCGCGGGCCGGATCCGCTCCGGTTTTTGCGCGGCGGCCCCGATCCGCTCCGGTTTTTGCGCCGCGGCCCTTTCCGCCGGCCGGATCCGCTCCGGTTTTTGCGCGGCGGCCCCGATCCGGTCCGGTTTTTGCGCGGTGGCCCCGAGCCGGTCCGGTTTTTGCGCGGCGGCCCCGATCCGCTCCGTTTTTTGCGCGGCGGCCCGTTCCGCGGGCCGCATCCGCTCCAGTTTTTGCGCGGCAGCCCCAATCCAGTCCGGTTTTTGCGCGGCGGCCCGTTCCGCGGGCCGGATCCGCTCCGGTTTTTGCACAGTTGCCCCGAGCCGGTCCGGTTTTTGCGCCGCGGCCCGTTATGTGGGCCGGATCCGCTCCGGTTTTTGCGCGGCGGCCCCGATCCGCTCCGGTTTTTGCGCGGCGGCCCGTTCCGCGGGCCGCATCCGCTCCGGTTTTTGCGCGGCGGCCCCGATGCGCTCCGGTTTTTGTGCGGCGGCCCGTTCCACGGGCCGGATCCGCTCCGGTTTTTGCGCGGTGGCTCCGATCCGCTCCGGTTTTTGCCCGGCGGCCCGTTCCACGGGCCGCATCCGCTCCCGTTTTTGCGCGGCGGCCGCGATACGGTCCGGTTTTTGCGCGGCGGCCCGTTCCGCGGGCCGGATCCGCTCCGGTTTTTGCGCGGTGGACCCGATCCGGTCCGGTTTTTGCCCGGCGGCCTGTTCCGTGGGCCGCATCCGCTCCGGTTTTTGCGCGGCGTCCCCGATACGGTCCGGTTTTTGCGCGGCAGCCCGTTCCGCGGGCCGGAGCCGGTCCGGTTTTTGCACGGCGGCCCCGATCCGGTCCGGTTTTTGCGCGGCGGCCCGTTCCGCGGGCCGGATCCGCTCCAGTTTTTGCGCGGCGGCCGCAGTCCGGTCCGGTTTTTGCGCGGTGGCCCCGAGGCAGTCCGGTTTTTGACCGGCGACCCGTTCCGTGGGCCGCATCCGCTCCGGTTTTTGCGCGGCGGCCCCGATACGGTCCGGTTTTTGCGCGGCAGCCCGTTCCGCGGGCCGGATCCGCTCCGGTTTTTGCGCGGCGGCCCCGATCCGGTCCGGTTTTTGCGCGGCAGCCCGTTCCGCGGGCCGGATCCGCTCCGGTTTTTGCGCGGCGGCCCCGATCCGGTCCGGTTTTTGCGCGGCGGCCCGTTCCGCGGGCCGGATCCGCTCCGGTTTTTGCGCGGCAGCCCCGATCCGGTCCGGTTTTTGCGCGGTGGCCCCGAGCCGGTCCGGTTTTTGCGCGGCGGCCCGTTCCGCGGGCCGCATCCGCTCCGGTTTTTGCGCGGTGGCCCCGATCCGGTCCGGTTTTTGCGCGGCGGCCCGTTCCGCGGGCCGGATCCGCTCCGGTTTTTGCGCGGCGTCCCGTTCCGCGGGCCGGATCCGCTCCGGTTTTTGCGCGGCGGCCCCGATACGGTCCGGTTTTTGCGCGGCAACCCATTCCGCGGGCCGGAGCCGGTCTGGTTTTTGCGCGGCGGCCCCGATCCGGTCCGGTTTTTGCGCGGCGGCCCGTTCCGCGGGCCGCATCCGCTCCAGTTTTTGCGCGGCAGCCCCAATCCAGTCCGGTTTTTGCGCGGCGGCCCGTTCCGCGGGCCGGATCCGCTCCGGTTTTTGCGCTGCGACCCGTTCCGCGGGCCGGATCCGCTCCGGTTTTTGCGCGGCGGCCCCCATCCGGTCCGGTTTTTGTGCGGCAGCCCATTCCGCGGGCCGGAGCCGGTCCGGTTTTTGCGCGGCGGCCCCGATCCGGTCCGGTTTTTGCGCGGCGGCCCGTTCCGCGGGCCGCATCCGCTCCAGTTTTTGCGCGGCAGCCCCAATCCAGTCCGGTTTTTGCGCGGCGGCCCGTTCCGCGGGCCGGATCCGCTCCGGTTTTTGCACAGTTGCCCCGAGCCGGTCCGGTTTTTGCGCCGCGGCCCGTTATGTGGGCCGGATCCGATCCGGTTTTTGCGCGGCGGCCCCGATCCGCTCCGGTTTTTGCGCGGCGGCCCGTTCCGCGGGCCGCATCCGCTCCGGTTTTTGCGCGGCGGCCCTGATGCGCTCCGGTTTTTGTGCGGCGGCCCGTTCCGCGGGCCGGATCCGCTCCGGTTTTTGCGCGGTGGCTCCGATCCGGTCCGGTTTTTGCCCGGCGGCCCGTTCCGCGGGCCGCATCCGCTCCCGTTTTTGCGCGGCGGCCGCGATACGGTCCGGTTTTTGCGCGGCGGCCCGTTCCGCGGGCTGGATCCGCTCCGGTTTTTGCGCGGTGGACCCGATCCGGTCCGGTTTTTGCCCGGCGGCCCGTTCCGTGGGCCGCATCCGCTCCGGTTTTTGCGCGGCGTCCCCGATACGGTCCGGTTTTTGCGCGGCAGCCCGTTCCGCGGGCCGGAGCCGGTCCGGTTTTTGCACGGCGGCCCCGATCCGGTCCGGTTTTTGCGCGGCGGCCCGTTCCGCGGGCCGGATCCACTCCAGTTTTTGCGCGGCGGCCGCAGTCCGGTCCGGTTTTTGCGCGGTGGCCCCGAGGCAGTCCGGTTTTTGACCGGCGACCCGTTCCGTGGGCCGCATCCGCTCCGGTTTTTGCGCGGCGGCCCCGATACGGTCCGGTTTTTGCGCGGCAGCCCGTTCCGCGGGCCGGATCCGCTCCGGTTTTTGCGCGGCGGCCCCGATCCAGTCCGGTTTTTGCGCGGCGGCCCGTTCCGCGGGCCGCATCCGCTCCGGTTTTTGCGCGGCGGCCCCGATCCGGTCCGGTTTTTGCGCGGCAGCCCCAATCCAGTCCGGTTTTTGCGCGGCGGCCGGTTCCGCGGGCCGGATCCGCTCCGGTTTTTGCACAGTTGCCCCGAGCCGGTCCGGTTTTTGCGCCGCGGCCCGTTATGTGGGCCGGATCCGCTCCGGTTTTTGCGCGGCGGCCCCGATCCGCTCCGGTTTTTGCGCGGCGGCCCGTTCCGCGGGCCGCATCCGCTCCGGTTTTTGCGCGGCGGCCCCGATGCGCTCCGGTTTTTGTGCGGCGGCCCGTTCCGCGGGCCGGATCCGCTCCGGTTTTTGCGCGGTGGCTCCGATCCGGTCCGGTTTTTGCCCGGCGGCCCGTTCCGCAGGCCGCATCCGCTCCCGTTTTTGCGCGGCGGCCGCGATACGGTCCGGTTTTTGCGCCGCGGCCCGTTCCGCGGGCCGGATCCGCTCCGGTTTTTGCGCGGTGGCCCCGATCCGGTCCGGTTTTTGCCCGGCGGCCCGTTCCGTGGGCCGCATCCGCTCCGGTTTTTGCGCGGCGTCCCCGATACGGTCCGGTTTTTGCGCGGCAGCCCGTTCCGCGGGCCGGAGCCGGTCCGGTTTTTGCACGGCGGCCCCGATCCGGTCCGGTTTTTGCGCGGCGGCCCGTTCCGCGGGCCGGATCCGCTCCAGTTTTTGCGCGGCGGCCGCAGTCCGGTCCGGTTTTTGCGCGGTGGCCCCGAGCCAGTCCGGTTTTTGACCGGCGACCCGTTCCGTGGGCCGCATCCGCTCCGGTTTTTGCGCGGCGGCCCCGATACGGTCCGGTTTTTGCGCGGCAGCCCGTTCCGCGGGCCGCATCCGCTCCAGTTTTTGCGCGGCAGCCCCAATCCAGTCCGGTTTTTGCGCGGCGTCCCGTTCCGCGGGCCGGATCCGCTCCGGTTTTTGCACAGTTGCCCCGAGCCGGTCCGGTTTTTGCGCCGCGGCCCGTTATGTGGGCCGGATCCGCTCCGGTTTTTGCGCGGCGGCCCCGATCCGCTCCGGTTTTTGCGCGGCGGCCCGTTCCGCGGGCCGCATCCGCTCCCGTTTTTGCGCGGCGGCCCCGATGCGCTCCGGTTTTTGTGCGGCGGCCCGTTCCACGGGCCGGATCCGCTCCGGTTTTTGCGCGGTGGCTCCGATCCGGTCCGGTTTTTGCCCGGCGGCCCGTTCCGCGGGCCGCATCCGCTCCCGTTTTTGCGCGGCGGCCGCGATACGGTCCGGTTTTTGCGCGGCGGCCCGTTCCGCGGGCCGGATCCGCTCCGGTTTTTGTGCGGTGGCTCCGATCCGGTCCGGTTTTTGCCCGGCGGCCCGTTCCGTGGGCCGCATCCGCTCCGGTTTTTGCGCGGCGTCCCCGATACGGTCCGGTTTTTGCGAGGCAGCCCGTTCCGCGGGCCGGAGCCGGTCCGGTTTTTGCACGGCGGCCCCGATCAGGTCCGGTTTTTGCGCGGCGGCCCGTTCTGCGGGCCGGATCCGCTCCAGTTTTTGCGCGGCGGCCCCGAGCCGGTCCGGTTTTTGCGCGGTGGCCACGAGCCGGTCCGGTTTTTGCGCCGCGGCCCGTTATGCGGGCCGGTTCCGCTCCGGTTTTTGCGCGGCGTCCCCGATCCGCTCCGGTTTTTGCGCCGCGGCCCGTTCCGCCGGCCGCATCCGCTCCGGTTTTTGCGCGGCGTCCCCGATCCGGTCCGGTTTTTGCGCGGCGGCCCGTTCCGCGGGCCGGATCTGGTCCGGTTTTTGCGCGGCGGCCCCGATCCGGTCCGGTTTTTGCGCGGTGGCCCCGAGCCGGTCCGGTTTTTGCGCGGCGGCCCGTTCCGCGGGCCGCATCCGCTCCGGTTTTTGCGCGGCGTCCCCGATCCGCTCCGGTTTTTGCGCGGCGGCCCCGATCCGCTCCGGTTTTTGCGCGGCGGCCCGTTCCGCGGGCCGCATCCGCTCCGGTTTTTGCGCGGCGGCCCCGATGCGCTCCGGTTTTTGTGCGGCGGCCCGTTCCGCGGGCCGCATCCGGTCCGGTTTTTGCGCGGTGGCTCCGATCCGGTCCGGTTTTTGCCCGGCGGCCCGTTCCGCGGGCCGCATCCGCTCCCGTTTTTGCGCGGCGGCCGCGATACGGTCCGGTTTTTGCGCGGCGGCCCGTTCCGCGGGCCGGATCCGCTCCGGTTTTTGCGCGGTGGCTCCGATCCGGTCTGGTTTTTGCCCGGCGGCCCGTTCCGTGGGCCGCATCCGCTCCGGTTTTTGCGCGGCGTCCCCGATACGGTCCGGTTTTTGCGCGGCAGCCCGTTCCGCGGGCCGGAGCCGGTCCGGTTTTTGCACGGCGGCCCCGATCCGGTCCGGTTTTTGCGCAGCGGCCCGTTCTGCGGGCCGGATCCGCTCCAGTTTTTGCGCGGCGGCCCCGAGCCGGTCCGGTTTTTGCGCGGTGGCCACGAGCCGGTCCGGTTTTTGCGCCGCGGCCCGTTATGCGGGCCGGTTCCGCTCCGGTTTTTGCGCGGCGTCCCCGATCCGCTCCGGTTTTTGCGCCGCGGCCCGTTCCGCCGGCCGCATCCGCTCCGGTTTTTGCGCGGCGTCCCCGATCCTGTCCGGTTTTTGCGCGGCGGCCCGTTCCGCGGGCCGGATCTGGTCCGGTTTTTGCGCGGCGGCCCCGATCCGGTCCGGTTTTTGCGCGGTGGCCCCGAGCCGGTCCGGTTTTTGCGCGGCGGCCCGTTCCGCGGTCCGCATCCGCTCCGGTTTTTGCGCGGCGTCCCCGATCCGCTCCGGTTTTTGCGCGGCGGCCCGTTCCGCGGGCCGGATCCGCTCCGGTTTTTGCGCGGCAGCTCCGATCCGGTCCGGTTTTTGCGCGGCGGCCCGTTCCGCGGGCCGCATCCGGTCCGGTTTTTGCGCGGCGGCCCCGATCCGGTCCGGTTTTTGCGCGGCGGCCCGTTCCGCGGGCCGAATCCGCTCCGGTTTTTGCGCGGCGGCCCCGATCCGGTTCGGTTTTTGTGCGGCAGCCCATTCCGCGGGCCGGAGCCGGTCCGGTTTTTGCGCGGCGGCCCCGATCCGGTCCGGTTTTTGCGCGGCGGCCCGTTCCGCGGGCCGCATCCGCTCCAGTTTTTGCGCGGCAGCCCCAATCCAGTCCGGTTTTTGCGCGGCGGCCCGTTCCGCGGGCCGGATCCGCTCCGGTTTTTGCACAGTTGCCCCGAGCCGGTCCGGTTTTTGCGCCGCGGCCCGTTATGTGGGCCGGATCCGCTCCGGTTTTTGCGCGGCGGCCCCGATCCGCTCCGGTTTTTGCGCGGCGGCCCGTTCCGCGGGCCGCATCCGCTCCGGTTTTTGCGCGGCGGCCCCGATGCGCTCCGGTTTTTGTGCGGCGGCCCGTTCCGCGGGCCGCATCCGGTCCGGTTTTTGCGCGGTGGCTCCAATCCTGTCCGGTTTTTGCCCGGCGGCCCGTTCCGCGGGCCGCATCCGCTCCCGTTTTTGCGCGGCGGCCGCGATACGGTCCGGTTTTTGCGCGGCGGCCCGTTCCGCGGGCCGGATCCGCTCCGGTTTTTGCGCGGTGGCTCCGATCCGGTCCGGTTTTTGCCCGGCGGCCCGTTCCGTGGGCCGCATCCGCTCCGGTTTTTGCGCGGCGTCCCCGATACGGTCCGGTTTTTGCGCAGCAGCCCGTTCCGCGGGCCGGAGCCGGTCCGGTTTTTGCGCGGCAGCCCGTTCCGCGGGCCGGAGCCTGTCCGGTTTTTGCACGGCGGCCCCGATCTGCTCCGGTTTTTGCGCGGCGGCCCGTTCCGCGGTCCGGATCCGCTCCGGTTTTTGCGCGGCGGCCCCGATCCGCTCCGGTTTTTGCGCGGCGGCCCGTTCCGCGGGCCGCATCCGCTCCAGTTTTTGCGCAGCGGCCCCGATCCGGTCCGGTTTTTGCACGGCGGCCCGTTCCGCGGGCCGGAGCCGGTCCGGTTTTTGCACGGCGGCCCCGATCCGCTCCGGTTTTTGCGCGGCGGCCCGTTCCGCAGGCCGGATCCACTCCGGTTTTTGCGCGGCGGCCCCGATCTGCTCTGTTTTTTGCGCGGCGGCCCGTTCCGCGGGCTGGATCCGCTCCGGTTTTTGCGCGTCGGCCCCGAGCCGGTCCGGTTTTTGCGCAGCGGCCCGTTCCGCGGGCCGCATCCGCTCCGGTTTTTGCGCGGTGGCCCCGATCCGGTCCGGTTTTTGCGCGGCGGCCCGTTCCGCGGGCCGCATCCACTCCGGTTTTTGCGCGGCGGCCCCGATCCGGTCCGGTTTTTGCGCGGCGGCCCGTTCCGCGGGCCGGATCCGCTCCGGTTTTTGCGCGGCAGCCCCGATCCGGTCCGGTTTTTGCGCGGTGGCCCCGAGCCGGTCCGGTTTTTGCGCGGCGGCCCGTTCCGCGGGCCGCATCCGCTCCGGTTTTTGCGCGGTGGCCCCGATCCGGTCCGGTTTTTGCGCGGCGGCCCGTTCCGCGGGCCGGATCCGCTCCGGTTTTTGCGCGGCGTCCCGTTCCGCGGGCCGGATCCGCTCCGGTTTTTGCGCGGCGGCCCCGATCCGGTCCGGTTTTTGTGCGGCAACCCATTCCGCGGGCCGGAGCCGGTCTGGTTTTTGCGCGGCGGCCCCGATCCGGTCCGGTTTTTGCGCGGCGGCCCGTTCCGCGGGCCGCATCCGCTCCGGTTTTTGCGCGGCGGCCCCGATCCGGTCCGGTTTTTGCGCGGTGGCCCCGAGCCGGTCCGGTTTTTGCGCGGCGGCCCGTTCCGCGGGCCGCATCCGCTCCGGTTTTTGCGCGGTGGCCCCGATCCGGTCCGGTTTTTGCGCGGCGGCCCGTTCCGCGGGCCGGATCCGCTCCGGTTTTTGCGCGGCGGCCCCGATCCGCTCCGGTTTTTGTGCGGCAGCCCATTCCGCGGGCCGGATCCGCTCCGGATTTTGCGCGGCGGCCCCGATCCGGTCCGGTTTTTGCGCGGCGGCCCGTTCCGCGGGCCGGATCCGCTCCAGTTTTTGCGCGGCAGCCCCAATCCAGTCCGGTTTTTGCGCGGCGGCCGGTTCCGCGGGCCGGATCCGCTCCGGTTTTTGCACAGTTGCCCCGAGCCGGTCCGGTTTTTGCGCCGCGGCCCGTTATGTGGGCCGGATCCGCTCCGGTTTTTGCGCGGCGGCCCCGATCCGCTCCGGTTTTTGCGCGGCGGCCCGTTCCGCGGGCCGCATCCGCTCCGGTTTTTGCGCGGCGGCCCCGATGCGCTCCGGTTTTTGTGCGGCGGCCCGTTCCGCGGGCCGGATCCGCTCCGGTTTTTGCGCGGTGGCTCCGATCCGGTCCGGTTTTTGCCCGGCGGCCCGTTCCGCAGGCCGCATCCGCTCCCGTTTTTGCGCGGCGGCCGCGATACGGTCCGGTTTTTGCGCCGCGGCCCGTTCCGCGGGCCGGATCCGCTCCGGTTTTTGCGCGGTGGCCCCGATCCGGTCCGGTTTTTGCCCGGCGGCCCGTTCCGTGGGCCGCATCCGCTCCGGTTTTTGCGCGGCGTCCCCGATACGGTCCGGTTTTTGCGCGGCAGCCCGTTCCGCGGGCCGGAGCCGGTCCGGTTTTTGCACGGCGGCCCCGATCCGGTCCGGTTTTTGCGCGGCGGCCCGTTCCGCGGGCCGGATCCGCTCCAGTTTTTGCGCGGCGGCCGCAGTCCGGTCCGGTTTTTGCGCGGTGGCCCCGAGCCAGTCCGGTTTTTGACCGGCGACCCGTTCCGTGGGCCGCATCCGCTCCGGTTTTTGCGCGGCGGCCCCGATACGGTCCGGTTTTTGCGCGGCAGCCCGTTCCGCGGGCCGCATCCGCTCCAGTTTTTGCGCGGCAGCCCCAATCCAGTCCGGTTTTTGCGCGGCGTCCCGTTCCGCGGGCCGGATCCGCTCCGGTTTTTGCACAGTTGCCCCGAGCCGGTCCGGTTTTTGCGCCGCGGCCCGTTATGTGGGCCGGATCCGCTCCGGTTTTTGCGCGGCGGCCCCGATCCGCTCCGGTTTTTGCGCGGCGGCCCGTTCCGCGGGCCGCATCCGCTCCCGTTTTTGCGCGGCGGCCCCGATGCGCTCCGGTTTTTGTGCGGCGGCCCGTTCCACGGGCCGGATCCGCTCCGGTTTTTGCGCGGTGGCTCCGATCCGGTCCGGTTTTTGCCCGGCGGCCCGTTCCGCGGGCCGCATCCGCTCCCGTTTTTGCGCGGCGGCCGCGATACGGTCCGGTTTTTGCGCGGCGGCCCGTTCCGCGGGCCGGATCCGCTCCGGTTTTTGTGCGGTGGCTCCGATCCGGTCCGGTTTTTGCCCGGCGGCCCGTTCCGTGGGCCGCATCCGCTCCGGTTTTTGCGCGGCGTCCCCGATACGGTCCGGTTTTTGCGAGGCAGCCCGTTCCGCGGGCCGGAGCCGGTCCGGTTTTTGCACGGCGGCCCCGATCAGGTCCGGTTTTTGCGCGGCGGCCCGTTCTGCGGGCCGGATCCGCTCCAGTTTTTGCGCGGCGGCCCCGAGCCGGTCCGGTTTTTGCGCGGTGGCCACGAGCCGGTCCGGTTTTTGCGCCGCGGCCCGTTATGCGGGCCGGTTCCGCTCCGGTTTTTGCGCGGCGTCCCCGATCCGCTCCGGTTTTTGCGCCGCGGCCCGTTCCGCCGGCCGCATCCGCTCCGGTTTTTGCGCGGCGTCCCCGATCCGGTCCGGTTTTTGCGCGGCGGCCCGTTCCGCGGGCCGGATCTGGTCCGGTTTTTGCGCGGCGGCCCCGATCCGGTCCGGTTTTTGCGCGGTGGCCCCGAGCCGGTCCGGTTTTTGCGCGGCGGCCCGTTCCGCGGGCCGCATCCGCTCCGGTTTTTGCGCGGCGTCCCCGATCCGCTCCGGTTTTTGCGCGGCGGCCCCGATCCGCTCCGGTTTTTGCGCGGCGGCCCGTTCCGCGGGCCGCATCCGCTCCGGTTTTTGCGCGGCGGCCCCGATGCGCTCCGGTTTTTGTGCGGCGGCCCGTTCCGCGGGCCGCATCCGGTCCGGTTTTTGCGCGGTGGCTCCGATCCGGTCCGGTTTTTGCCCGGCGGCCCGTTCCGCGGGCCGCATCCGCTCCCGTTTTTGCGCGGCGGCCGCGATACGGTCCGGTTTTTGCGCGGCGGCCCGTTCCGCGGGCCGGATCCGCTCCGGTTTTTGCGCGGTGGCTCCGATCCGGTCTGGTTTTTGCCCGGCGGCCCGTTCCGTGGGCCGCATCCGCTCCGGTTTTTGCGCGGCGTCCCCGATACGGTCCGGTTTTTGCGCGGCAGCCCGTTCCGCGGGCCGGAGCCGGTCCGGTTTTTGCACGGCGGCCCCGATCCGGTCCGGTTTTTGCGCAGCGGCCCGTTCTGCGGGCCGGATCCGCTCCAGTTTTTGCGCGGCGGCCCCGAGCCGGTCCGGTTTTTGCGCGGTGGCCACGAGCCGGTCCGGTTTTTGCGCCGCGGCCCGTTATGCGGGCCGGTTCCGCTCCGGTTTTTGCGCGGCGTCCCCGATCCGCTCCGGTTTTTGCGCCGCGGCCCGTTCCGCCGGCCGCATCCGCTCCGGTTTTTGCGCGGCGTCCCCGATCCTGTCCGGTTTTTGCGCGGCGGCCCGTTCCGCGGGCCGGATCTGGTCCGGTTTTTGCGCGGCGGCCCCGATCCGGTCCGGTTTTTGCGCGGTGGCCCCGAGCCGGTCCGGTTTTTGCGCGGCGGCCCGTTCCGCGGTCCGCATCCGCTCCGGTTTTTGCGCGGCGTCCCCGATCCGCTCCGGTTTTTGCGCGGCGGCCCGTTCCGCGGGCCGGATCCGCTCCGGTTTTTGCGCGGCAGCTCCGATCCGGTCCGGTTTTTGCGCGGCGGCCCGTTCCGCGGGCCGCATCCGGTCCGGTTTTTGCGCGGCGGCCCCGATCCGGTCCGGTTTTTGCGCGGCGGCCCGTTCCGCGGGCCGAATCCGCTCCGGTTTTTGCGCGGCGGCCCCGATCCGGTTCGGTTTTTGTGCGGCAGCCCATTCCGCGGGCCGGAGCCGGTCCGGTTTTTGCGCGGCGGCCCCGATCCGGTCCGGTTTTTGCGCGGCGGCCCGTTCCGCGGGCCGCATCCGCTCCAGTTTTTGCGCGGCAGCCCCAATCCAGTCCGGTTTTTGCGCGGCGGCCCGTTCCGCGGGCCGGATCCGCTCCGGTTTTTGCACAGTTGCCCCGAGCCGGTCCGGTTTTTGCGCCGCGGCCCGTTATGTGGGCCGGATCCGCTCCGGTTTTTGCGCGGCGGCCCCGATCCGCTCCGGTTTTTGCGCGGCGGCCCGTTCCGCGGGCCGCATCCGCTCCGGTTTTTGCGCGGCGGCCCCGATGCGCTCCGGTTTTTGTGCGGCGGCCCGTTCCGCGGGCCGCATCCGGTCCGGTTTTTGCGCGGTGGCTCCAATCCTGTCCGGTTTTTGCCCGGCGGCCCGTTCCGCGGGCCGCATCCGCTCCCGTTTTTGCGCGGCGGCCGCGATACGGTCCGGTTTTTGCGCGGCGGCCCGTTCCGCGGGCCGGATCCGCTCCGGTTTTTGCGCGGTGGCTCCGATCCGGTCCGGTTTTTGCCCGGCGGCCCGTTCCGTGGGCCGCATCCGCTCCGGTTTTTGCGCGGCGTCCCCGATACGGTCCGGTTTTTGCGCAGCAGCCCGTTCCGCGGGCCGGAGCCGGTCCGGTTTTTGCGCGGCAGCCCGTTCCGCGGGCCGGAGCCTGTCCGGTTTTTGCACGGCGGCCCCGATCTGCTCCGGTTTTTGCGCGGCGGCCCGTTCCGCGGTCCGGATCCGCTCCGGTTTTTGCGCGGCGGCCCCGATCCGCTCCGGTTTTTGCGCGGCGGCCCGTTCCGCGGGCCGCATCCGCTCCAGTTTTTGCGCAGCGGCCCCGATCCGGTCCGGTTTTTGCACGGCGGCCCGTTCCGCGGGCCGGAGCCGGTCCGGTTTTTGCACGGCGGCCCCGATCCGCTCCGGTTTTTGCGCGGCGGCCCGTTCCGCAGGCCGGATCCACTCCGGTTTTTGCGCGGCGGCCCCGATCTGCTCTGTTTTTTGCGCGGCGGCCCGTTCCGCGGGCTGGATCCGCTCCGGTTTTTGCGCGTCGGCCCCGAGCCGGTCCGGTTTTTGCGCAGCGGCCCGTTCCGCGGGCCGCATCCGCTCCGGTTTTTGCGCGGTGGCCCCGATCCGGTCCGGTTTTTGCGCGGCGGCCCGTTCCGCGGGCCGCATCCACTCCGGTTTTTGCGCGGCGGCCCCGATCCGGTCCGGTTTTTGCGCGGTGGCCCCGATCCGGTCCGGTTTTTGCGCGGCGGCCCTTTCCGCGGGCCGGATCCGCTCCGGTTTTTGCGCGGCGGCCCCAATCCTCTCCGGTTTTTGCGTGGCGGCCCGTTCCGCGGGCCGCATCCGGTCCGGTCTTTGCGCGGCAGCTCCGATCCGGTCCGGTTTTTGCGCGGCGGCCCGTTCCGCGGGCCGCATCCGGTCCGGTTTTTGCGCGGCGGCCCCGATCCGGTCCGGTTTTTGCGCGGCGGCCCGTTCCGCGGGCCGAATCCGCTCCGGTTTTTGCGCGGCGGCTCCGATCCGGTCCGGTTTTTGTGCGGCAGCCCGTTCCGCGGGCCGGAGCCAGTCCGGTTTTTGCGCGGCGGCTCCGATCCGCTCCGGTTTTTGCACGGCGGCCCGTTCCGCGGGCCGCATCCGCTCCAGTTTTTGCGCGGCAGCCCCAATCCAGTCCGGTTTTTGCGCGGCGGCCCGTTCCGCGGGCCGGATCCGCTCCGGTTTTTCCGCGTCGGCCCCGATCCGGTCCGGTTTTTGCGCAGCAGCCCGTTCCGCGGGCCGGAACCGCTCCGGTTTTTGCGCGGCGGCCCCGATCCGCTCCGGTTTTTGCGTGGCGGCCCGTTCCGCGGCCTGGATCCGCTCCGGTTTTTGCGCGGCGGCCCCGATGCGCTCCGGTTTTTGTGCGGCGGCCCGTTCCGCGGGCCGCATCCGGTCCGGTTTTTGCGCGGTGGCTCCGATCCGGTCCGGTTTTTGCCCGGCGGCCCGTTCCGCGGGCCGGATCCGCTCCCGTTTTTGCGCGGCGGCCGCGATACGGTCCGGTTTTTGCGCGGCGGCCCGTTCCGCGGGCCCCATCCGGTCCGGTTTTTGCGCGGTGGCTCCGATCCGGTCCGGTTTTTGCCTGGCGGCCCGTTCCATGGGCCGGATCCGCTCCGGTTTTTGCGCGGCGGCCCCGATACAGTCCGGTTTTTGCGCGGCAGCCCGTTCCACGGGCCGGAGCCGGTCCGGTTTTTGCGCGGCAGCCCGTTCCGCGGGCCGGAGCCGGTCCGGTTTTTGCACGGCGGCCCCGATCCGCTCCGGTTTTTGCGCGGCGGCCCGTTCCACGGGCTGGATCCGCTCCGGTTTTTTCGCGGCGGCCCCTATCCGCTCCGGTTATGCGCGGCGGCCCGTTCCGCGGGCCGGATCCGCTCCGGTTTTTGCGCGGCGGCCCCGATCTGCTCCGGTTTTTGCGCGGCAGCCCGTTCCGCGGGCCGGAGCCGGTCCGGTTTTTGCACGGCGGCCCCGATCCGCTCCGGTTTTTGCGCGGCGGCCCGTTCCGCAGGCCGGATCCACTCCGGTTTTTGCGCGGCGGCCCCGATCTGCTCTGTTTTTTGCGCGGCGGCCCTTTCCGCGGGCCGGATCCGCTCCGGTTTTTGCGCGGTGGCCCCGATACGGTCCGGTTTTTGCGCGGCGGCCCGTTCCGCGGGCCGGAACCGCTCCGGTTTTTGCGCGTCGGCCCCGAGCCGGTCCGGTTTTTGCGCGGCGGCCCGTTCCGCAGGCCGCATCCGCTCCGGTTTTTGCGCGGCGGCCCCGATCCGCTCCGGTTTTTGCGCGGCGGCCCGTTCCGCGGGCTGGATCCGCTCCGGTTTTTGCGCGGCGGCCCCGATGCGCTCCGATTTTGTGCGGCGGCCCGTTCCGCGGGCCGCATCCGCTCCGGTTTTTGCGCGGTGGCTCCGATCCGGTCCGGTTTTTGCCCGGCGGCCCGTTCCGCGGGCCGGATCCGCTCCCGTTTTTGCGCGGCGGCCGCGATACGGTCCGGTTTTTGCGCGGCGGCCCGTTCCGCGGGCCGGATCCGCTCCGGTTTTTGCGCGGTGGCTCCGATCCGGTCCGGTTTTTGCACGGCGGCCCGTTCCGTGGGCCGCATCTGCTCCGGTTTTTGCGCGGCGGCCACGATCCGCTCTGGTTTTTGCGCGGCAGCCCGTTCCGCGGGCCGGAGTCGGTCCGGTTTTTGCGCGGCAGCCCGTTCCGCGGGCCGGAGCCGGTCCGGTTTTTGCACGGCGGCCCCGATCCGCTCCGGTTTTTGCGCGGCGGCCCGTTCCGCGGGCCGCATCCGCTCCGGTTTTTGCGCGGCGGCCCCGATCCTGTCCGGTTTTTGCGCGGCGGCCCGTTCCGCGGGCCGGATCCGCTCCGGTTTTTGCGCGGCGGCCCCGATCCGCTCCGGTTTTTGCGCGGCAGCCCGTTCCGCGGGCTGGATCCGCTCCGGTTTTTGCGCGGTGGCCCCGATCCGGTCCGGTTTTTGCGCGGCGGCCCCGATCCGGTCCGGTTTTTGCGCGGCGGCCCGTTCCGCGGGCCCCATCCGGTCCGGTTTTTGCGCGGTGGCCCCGATCCTGCCCGGTTTTTGCGCGGCGGCCCGTTCCGCGGGCCGCATCCGCTCCGGTTTTTGCGCGGTGGCCCCGATCCGGTCCGGTTTTTGCGCGGCAGCCCGTTCCGCGGGCCGGATCCAGTCCGGTTTTTGCGCGGCGGCCCCGATCCGCTCCGGTTTTTGCGTGGCGGCCCGTTCCGCGGGCTGGATCCGCTCCGGTTTTTGCGCGGCGGCCCCGATGCGCTCCGGTTTTTGTGCGGCGGCCCGTTCCGCGGGCCGCATCCGCTCCGGTTTTTGCGCGGTGGCTCCGATCCGGTCCGGTTTTTGCCCGGCGGCCCGTTCCGCGGGCCGGATCCGCTCCCGTTTTTGCGCGGCGGCCCCGATCCGGTCAGGTTTTTGCACGGCGGCCCGTTCCGCGGGCCCAATCCGGTCCGGTTTTTGCACGGCGGCCCCGATCCGCTCCGGTTTTTGCGCGGCGGCCCGTTCCGCGGGCCGCATCCGCTCCGGTTTTTGCGCGGCGGCCCCGATCCTGTCCGGTTTTTGCGCGGCGGCCCGTTCCGCGGGCCGGATCCGCTCCGGTTTTTGCGCGGCGGCCCCGATCCGCTCCGGTTTTTGCGCGGCAGCCCGTTCCGCGGGCCGGATCCGCTCCAGTTTTTGCGCGGCGGCCCCGATCCGCTCCGGTTTTTGCGCCCCGGCCCGTTCCGCGGGCCGGATCCGGTCCGGTTTTTGCGCGGCGGACCCGATCCGGTCCGGTTTTTGCGCGGTGGCCCCGAGCCGGTCCGGTTTTTGCGCGGCGGCCCGTTCCGCGGGCCGCATCCGCTCCGGTTTTTGCGCGGTGGCCCCGATCCGCTCCGGTTTTTGCGCGGCGGCCCGTTCCGCGGGCCGCATCCACTCCGGTTTTTGCGCGGCGGCCCCGATCCACTCCGGTTTTTGCGCGGCGGCCCCGATCCGCTCCGGTTTTTGCGCGGCGGCCCGTTCCGCGGGCCGGATCCGCTCCGGTTTTTGCGCGGTGGCTCCGATCCGGTCCGGTTTTTGCGCGGTGGCCCGTTCCGCGGGCGGATCCGCTCCGGTTTTTGCGCGGCGGCCCCGATCCGGTCCGGTTTTTGCGCGGCAGCCCGTTCCGCGGGCCGGAGCCGGTCCGGTTTTTGCACGGCGGCCCCGATCCGCTCCGGTTTTTGCGCGGCGGCCCGTTCCGCGGGCCGCATCCTCTCCGGTTTTTGCGCGGCAGCCCGTTCCGGTCCGGTTTTTGCGCGGCGGCCCGTTCCGCGAGCCGGATCCGGTCCGGTTTTTGCGCGGCGGCCCGTTCCGCGGGCCGGATCCGCTCCGGTTTTTGCGCGGCGGCCCCGATCCGCTTGGTTTTTGCGCGGCGGCCCGTTCCGCGGGCTGGATCCGCTCCGGTATTTTCGCAGTAGCCCCGATACGGTCCGGTTTTTGCGCGGCGGCCCGTTCCGCGGGCCGGAACCGCTCCGGTTTTTGCGCGGCGGCCCCGATCCGGTCCGGTTTTTGCGTGGCGGCCCGTTCCGCGGGCCGCATCCGCTCCGGTTTTTGCGCGGCGGCCCCGATCCGCTCCGGTTTTTGCGCGGCGGCCCCGATCCGGTCCGGTTTTTGCGCGGCGGCCCGTTCCGCGGGCCGGATCCGCTCCGGTTTTTGCGCGGCAGCTCCGATCCGGTCCGGTTTTTGCGCGGCGGCCCGTTCCGCGGGCCGCATCCGCTCCGGTTTTTGCGCGGCGGCCCCGATCCTGTCTGGTTTTTGCGCCGCGGCCCTTTCCGCGGGCCGAATCCGCTCCGGTTTTTGCGCGGCGGCCCCGATCCGGTCCGGTTTTTGTGCGGCAGCCCATTCCGCGGGCCGGAGCCGGTCCGGTTTTTGCGCGGCGGCCCCGATCCGGTCCGGTTTTTGCGCGGCGGCCCGTTCCGCGGGCCGGATCCGCTCCCGTTTTTGCGCGGCGGCCGCGATACGGTCCGGTTTTTGCGCGGCGGCCCGTTCCGCGGGCCCCATCCGGTCCGGTTTTTGCGCGGTGGCTCCGATCCGGTCCGGTTTTTGCCTGGCGGCCCGTTCCATGGGCCGGATCCGCTCCGGTTTTTGCGCGGCGGCCCCGATACAGTCCGGTTTTTGCGCGGCAGCCCGTTCCACGGGCCGGAGCCGGTCCGGTTTTTGCGCGGCAGCCCGTTCCGCGCGCCGGAGCCGGTCCGGTTTTTGCACGGCGGCCCCGATCCGCTCCGGTTTTTGCGCGGCGGCCCGTTCCACGGGCTGGATCCGCTCCGGTTTTTTCGCGGCGGCCCCTATCCGCTCTGGTTTTTGCGCGGCGGCCCGTTCCGCGGGCCGGATCCGCTCCGGTTTTTGCGCGGCGGCCCCGATCTGCTCCGGTTTTTGCGCGGCAGCCCGTTCCGCGGGCCGGAGCCGGTCCGGTTTTTGCACGGCGGCCCCGATCCGCTCCGGTTTTTGCGCGGCGGCCCGTTCCGCAGGCCGGATCCACTCCGGTTTTTGCGCGGCGGCCCCGATCTGCTCTGTTTTTTGCGCGGCGGCCCGTTCCGCGGGCCGGATCCGCTCCGGTTTTTGCGCGGTGGCCCCGATACGGTCCGGTTTTTGCGCGGCGGCCCGTTCCGCGGGCCGGAACCGCTCCGGTTTTTGCGCGTCGGCCCCGAGCCGGTCCGGTTTTTGCGCGGCGGCCCGTTCCGCGGGCCGCATCCGCTCCGGTTTTTGCGCGGCGGCCCCGATCCGCTCCGGTTTTTGCGCGGCGGCCCGTTCCGCGGGCTGGATCCGCTCCGGTTTTTGCGCGGCGGCCCCGATGCGCTCCGATTTTGTGCGGCGGCCCGTTCCGCGGGCCGCATCCGCTCCGGTTTTTGCGCGGTGGCTCCGATCCGGTCCCGTTTTTGCCCGGCGGCCCGTTCCGCGGGCCGGATCCGCTCCCGTTTTTGCGCGGCGGCCGCGATACGGTCTGGTTTTTGCGCGGCGGCCCGTTCCGCGGGCCGGATCCGCTCCGGTTTTTGCGCGGTGGCTCCGATCCGGTCCGGTTTTTGCGCGGCGGCCCGTTCCGTGGGCCGCATCTGCTCCGGTTTTTGCGCGGCGGCCCCGATCCGCTCCGGTTTTTGCGCGGCAGCCCGTTCCGCGGGCCGGAGTCGGTCCGGTTTTTGCGCGGCAGCCCGTTCCGCGGGCCGGAGCCGGTCCGGTTTTTGCACGGCGGCCCCGATCCGCTCCGGTTTTTGCGCGGCGGCCCGTTCCGCGGGCCGCATCCGCTCCGGTTTTTGCGCGGCGGCCCCGATCCGCTCCGGTTTTTGCGCGGCAGCCCGTTCCGCGGGCCGGATCCGCTCCAGTTTTTGCGCGGCGGCCCCGATCCGCTCCGGTTTTTGCGCCCCGGCCCGTTCCGCGGGCCGGATCCGGTCCGGTTTTTGCGCGGCGGACCCGATCCGGTCCGGTTTTTGCGCGGTGGCCCCGAGCCGGTCCGGTTTTTGCGCGACGGCCCGTTCCGCGGGCCGCATCCGCTCCGGTTTTTGCGCGGTGGCCCCGATCCGCTCCGGTTTTTGCGCGGCGGCCCGTTCCGCGGGCCGCATCCACTCCGGTTTTTGCGCGGCGGCCCCGATCCACTCCGGTTTTTGCGCGGCGGCCCCGATCCGCTCCGGTTTTTGCGCGGCGGCCCGTTCCGCGGGCCGGATCCGCTCCGGTTTTTGCGCGGTGGCCCCGATCCGCTCCGGTTTTTGCGTGGCGGCCCGTTCCGCGGGCCGGATCCGCTCCGGTTTTTGCGCGGCGGCCCCGATCCGGTCCGGTTTTTGCGCGGCAGCCCGTTCCGCGGGCCGGAGCCGGTCCGGTTTTTGCACGGCGGCCCCGATCCGCTCCGGTTTTTGCGCGGCGGCCCGTTCCGCGGGCCGCATCCTCTCCGGTTTTTGCGCGGCAGCCCGTTCCGGTCCGGTTTTTGCGCGGCGGCCCGTTCCGCGAGCCGGATCCGGTCCGGTTTTTGCGCGGCGGCCCGTTCCGCGGGCCGGATCCGCTCCGGTTTTTGCGCGGCGGCCCCGATCCGCTCTGGTTTTTGCGCGGCGGCCCGTTCCGCGGGCTGGATCCGCTCCGGTATTTTCGCAGTAGCCCCGATACGGTCCGGTTTTTGCGCGGCGGCCCGTTCCGCGGGCCGGAACCGCTCCGGTTTTTGCGCGGCGGCCCCGATCCGGTCCGGTTTTTGCGCGGCGGCCCGTTCCGCGGGCCGCATCCGCTCCGGTTTTTGCGCGGCGGCCCCGATCCGCTCCGGTTTTTGCGCGGCGGCCCCGATCCGGTCCGGTTTTTGCGCGGCGGCCCGTTCCGCGGGCCGGATCCGCTCCGGTTTTTGCGCGGCAGCTCCGATCCGGTCCGGTTTTTGCGCGGCGGCCCGTTCCGCGGGCCGCATCCGCTCCGGTTTTTGCGCGGCGGCCCCGATCCGCGCCGGTTTTTGCGCGGCGGCCCGTTCCGCGGGCCGAATCCGCTCCGGTTTTTGCGCGGCGGCCCCGATCCGGTCCGGTTTTTGTGCGGCAGCCCATTCCGCGGGCCGGAGCCGGTCCGGTTTTTGCGCGGCGGCCCCGATCCGCTCCGGTTTTTGCGCGGCGGCCCGTTCCGCGGGCCGCATCCGCTCCAGTTTTTGCGCGGCAGCCCCAATCCAGTCCGGTTTTTGCGCGGCGGCCCGTTCCGCGGGCCGCATCCGCTCCGGTTTTTGCACAGTTGCCCCGAGCCGGTCCGGTTTTTGCGCCGCGGCCCGTTATGTGGGCCGGATCCGCTCCGGTTTTTGCGCGGCGGCCCCGATCCGCTCCGGTTTTTGCGCGGCGGCCCGTTCCGCGGGCCGCATCCGCTCCGGTTATTGCGCGGCGGCCCCGATGCGCTCCGGTTTTTGTGCGGCGGCCCGTTCCGCGGGCCGCATCCGGTCCGGTTTTTGCGCGGCGGCTCCGATCCGGTCCGGCTTTTGCCCGGCGGCCCGTTCTGCGGGCCTCATCCGCTCCGGTTTTTGCGCGGCGGCCGCGATACGGTCCGGTTTTTGCGCGGCGGCCCGTTCCGCGGGCCGGATCCGCTCCGGTTTTTGCGCGGTGGCTCCGATCCGGTCCGGTTTTTGCACGGCGGCCCGTTCCGTGGGCCGCATCCGCTCCGGTTTTTGCGCGGCGTCCCCGATACGGTCCGGTTTTTGCGCGGCAGCCCGTTCCGCGGGCCGGAGCCGGTCCGGTTTTTGCACGGCGGCCCCGATCCGGTCCGGTTTTTGCGCGGCGGCCCGTTCCGCGGGCCGGATCCGCTCCAGTTTTTGCGCGGCGGCCGCAGTCCGGTCCGGTTTTTGCGCGGTTGCCACGAGCCTGTCCGGTTTTTGCGCCGCGGCCCGTTATGCGGGCTGGTTCTGCTCCGGTTTTTGCGCGGCGGCCCCGATCCGCTCCGGTTTTTGCGCCGCGGCCCGTTCCGCGGGCCGGATCCTCTCCGGTTTTTGCGCGGCGGCCCCGATCCGGTCCGGTTTTTGCGCGGCGGCCCGTTCCGCGGGCCGGATCCGCTCCGGTTTTTGCGCGGCGGCCCCGATCTGCTCTGGTTTTTGCGCGGCGGCCCGTTCCGCGGGCTGGATCCGCTCCGGTTTTTGCGCGGTGGCTCCGATCCGGTCCGGTTTTTGCGCGGCGGCCCGTTCCGCGGGCCGCATCCGCTCCGGTTTTTGCGCGGCGGGCCCGAGCCGGTCCGGTTTTTGCGCGGCGGCCCGTTCCGCGGGCCGCATCCGCTCCGGTTTTTGCGCGGCGGCCC
This sequence comes from Phalacrocorax carbo, assembly GCF_963921805.1. Classification (NCBI taxonomy): domain Eukaryota; kingdom Metazoa; phylum Chordata; class Aves; order Suliformes; family Phalacrocoracidae; genus Phalacrocorax; species Phalacrocorax carbo. The sequence goes on from NW_026990488.1 coordinate 532,242, forward strand.
CGAGCCGGTCTGGTTTTTGCGCGGCGGCCCGTTCCGCGGGCCCCATCCGGTCCGGTTTTTGCGCGGCAGCCCGTTCCGCGGGCCGGAGCCGGTCCGGTTTTTGCACGGCGGCCCCGATCCGCTCCGGTTTTTGTGCCGCGGCCCGTTCCGCGGGCCGGATCCGCTCCGGTTTTTGCGCGGCGGCCCCTATCCGCTCTGGTTTTTGCGCGGCGGCCCGTTCCGCGGGCCGGATCCGCTCCGGTTTTTGCGCGGCGGCCCCGATCCGCTCCGGTTTTTGCGCGGCAGCCCGTTCCGCGGGCCGGAGCCGGTCCTGTTTTTGCACGGCGGCCCCGATCCGCTCCGGTTTTTGCGCGGCGGCCCGTTCCGCAGGCCGGATCCACTCCGGTTTTTGCGCGGCGGCCCCGATCTGCTCTCTTTTTTGCGCGGCGGCCCGTTCCGCGGGCCGGATCCGCTCCGGTTTTTGCGCGGCGGCCCCGATCCGGTCCGGTTTTTGCGCGGCGGCCCGTTCCGCGGGCCGGAGCCGGTCCGGTTTTTGCACGGCGGCCCCGATCCGCTCCGGTTTTTGCGCGGCAGCCCGTTCCGCGGGCCGGAGCCGGTCCGGTTTTTGCACGGCGGCCCCGATCCGCTCCGGTTTTTGCGCGGCGGCCCGTTCCGCAGGCCGGATCCACTCCGGTTTTTGCGCGGCGGCCCCGATCTGCTCTGTTTTTTGCGCGGCGGCCCATTCCGCGGGCCCGATCCGCTCCGGTTTTTGCGCGGTGGCCCCGATCCGGTCCGGTTTTTGCGCGGCGGCCCCGATCCGGTCCGGTTTTTGCGCGGCGGCCCGTTCCGCGGGCCGGATCCGCTCCGGTTTTTGCGCGGTGGCCCCGATCCTGCCCGGTTTTTGCGCGGCGGCCCGTTCCGCGGGCTGGATCCGCTCCGGTTTTTGCGCGGCGGTCCGATCCGGTCCCGTTTTTGCGCGGCAGCCCGTTCCGCGGGCCGGATACGCTCCGGTTTTTGCGCGGCGGCCCCGAGCCGGTCCGGTTTTTGCGCGGCGGCCCGTTCCGCGGGCTGGATCCGGTCCGGTTTTTGCGCGGCGGCCCCGATGCGCTCCGATTTTGTGCGGCGGCCCGTTCCGCGGGCCGCATCCGGTCCGGTTTTTGCGCGGTGGCTCCGATCCAGTCCGGTTTTTGCCCGGCGGCCCGTTCCGCGGGCCGTATCCGCTCCCGTTTTTGCGCGGCGGCCGCGATACGGTCCGGTTTTTGCGCGGCGGCCCGTTCCGCGGGCCGGATCTGCTCCGGTTTTTGCGCGGCGGCCCCGATCCGCTCCGGTTTTTGCGCGGCAGCCCGTTCCGCGGGCCGGAGTCGGTCCGGTTTTTGCGCGGCAGCCCGTTCCGCGGGCCGGAGCCGGTCCGGTTTTTGCACGGCGGCCCCGATCCGCTCCGGTTTTTGCGCGGCGGCCCGTTCCGCGTGCCGGATCCGCTCCGGTTTTTGCGCGGCGGCCCCGATACGGTCCGGTTTTTGCGCGGCGGCCCGTTCCGCGGGCCGGAGCCGGTCCGGTTTTTGCACGGCGGCCCCGATCCGCTCCGGTTTTTGCGCGGCAGCCCGTTCCGCGGGCCGGAGCCGGTCCGGTTTTTGCGCGGCGGCCCCGATCCGGTCCGGTTTTTGCGCGGCGGCCCGTTCCGCAGGCCGGATCCACTCCGGTTTTTGCGCGGCGGCCCCGATCTGCTCTGTTTTTTGCGCGGCGGCCCGTTCCGCGGGCTGGATCCGCTCCGGTTTTTGCGCGGTGGCACCGATCCGGTCCGGTTTTTGCGCGGCGGCCCCAATCCGGTCCGGTTTTTGCGCGGCGGCCCGTTCCGCGGGCCCCATCCGGTCCGGTTTTTGCGCGGTGGCCCCGATCCTGCCCGGTTTTTGCGCGGCGGCCCGTTCCGCGGGCTGGATCCGCTCCGGTTTTTGCGCGGCGGCCCCGATCCGGTCCGGTTTTTGCGCGGCAGCCCGTTCCGCGGGCCGGATCCGCTCCGGTTTTTGCGCGGCGGCCCCGATCCGGTCCGGTTTTTGCGCGGCGGCCCGTTCCGCGGGCCGGATCCACTCCGGTTTTTGCGCGGCGGCCCCGATGCGCTCCGGTTTTTGCGCGGCGTCCCGTTCCGCGGGCCGGATCCGCTCCGGTTTTTGCGCGGCGGCCCCGATCCGCTCCGGTTTTTGCGCCCCGGCCCGTTCCGCGGGCCGGATCCGCTCCGGTTTTTGCGCGGCGGCCCCGATCCGCTCCGGTTTTTGCGCGGTGGCCCCGAGCCGGTCCGGTTTTTGCGCGGCGGCCCGTTCCGCGGGCCGCATCCGCTCCGGTTTTTGCGCGGTGGCTCCGATCCGGTCCGGTTTTTGCGCGGCGGCCCGTTCCGCGGGCCGCATCCACTCCGGTTTTTGCGCGGCGGCCCCGATCCACTCCGGTTTTTGCGCGGCGGCCCCGATCCGGTCCGGTTTTTGCGCGGCGGCCCGTTCCGCGGGCCCCATCCGGTCCGGTTTTTGCGCGGTGGCCCCGATCCTGCCCGGTTTTTGCGCGGAGGCCCGTTCCGCGGGCCGCATCCGCTCCCGTTTTTGCGCGGCGGCCGCGATACGGTCCGGTTTTTGCGCGGCGGCCCGTTCCGCGGGCTGGATCCGCTCCGGTTTTTGCGCGGCGGCCCCGATCCGGTCCGGTTTTTGCGCGGTGGCCCCGAGCCGTTCCGGTTTTTGCGCGGCGGCCCGTTCCGCGGGCCGGATCCGCTCCGGTTTTTGCGCGGTGGCCCCGATCCGGTCCGGTTTTTGCGCGGCAGCCCCGATCCGGTCCGGTTTTTGCGCGGCGGCCCTTTCCGCGGGCCGGTTCCGCTCCGGTTTTTGCGCGGCGGCCCCGAGCCGGTCTGGTTTTTGCGCCGCGGCCCGTTCCGTAAGCCGCATCCGCTCCGGTTTTTGCGCGGCGGCCCCGATACGGTCCGGTTTTTGCGCGGCGGCCCGTTCCGCGCGCTGCATCCGGTCCAGTTTTTGCGCGGCGGCCCCGATCCGCTCCGGTTTTTGCGCGGCGGCCCGTTCCGCGGGCCGGATCCGGTCCGGTTTTTGCGCGGCAGCCCCGATCCGCTCCGGTTTTTGTGCGGCAGCCCGTTCCGCGGGCTGGATCCGCTCCGGTTTTTGCGCGGCGGCCCCGATCCGCTCCGGATTTTGCGCGGCGGCCCGTTCCGCGGGCCGGATCCGCTCCGGTTTTTGCGCGGCAGCCCCGATACGGTCCGGTTTTTGCGCGGCGGCCCGTTCTGCGGGCCGGATCCGCTCCGGTTTTTGCGCGGCGGCCCCGATCCGCTCCGGTTTTTGCGCGGCGGCCCGTTCCGCGGGCCGCATCCGCTCCGGTTTTTGCGCGGTGGCCCCGAACCTGTCCGGTTTTTGCGCGGCGGCCCGTTCCGCGGGCCGGATCCGGTCCGGTTTTTGCGCGGCAGCCCCGAGCCGGTCTGGTTTTTGCGCCGCGGCCCGTTCCGTAAGCCGCATCCGCTCCGGTTTTTGCGCGGCGGCCCCGATCCGGTCCGGTTTTTGCGCGGCGGCCCGTTCCGCGCGCCGCATCCGGTCCAGTTTTTGCGCGGCGGCACCGATCCGCTCCGGTTTTTGCGCGGCGGCCCGTTCCGCGGGCCGGATCCGGTCCGGTTTTTGCGCGGCGGCCCCGATCCGCTCCGGTTTTTGTGCGGCAGCCCGTTCCGCGGGCTGGATCCGCTCCGGTTTTTGCGCGGCGGCCCCGATCCGCTCCGGATTTTGCGCGGCGGCCCGTTCCGCGGGCCGGATCCGCTCCGGTTTTTGCGCGGCAGCCCCGATACGGTCCGGTTTTTGCGCGGCGGCCCGTTCCGCGGGCCGGATCCGCTCCGGTTTTTGCGCGGCGGCCCCGATCCGCTCCGGTTTTTGCGCGGCGGCCCGTTCCGCGGGTCGCATCCGCTCCGGTTTTTGCGCGGTGGCCCCGATCCACTCTGGTTTTTGCGCGGCGGCCCGTTCCGCGGGCCGGATCCGGTCCGGTTTTTGCGCGGCGGCCCCGATACGGTCCAGTTTTTGCGCGGCGGCCCGTTCCGCGGGACGGAACCGGTCCGGTTTTTGCGCGGTGGCCCCGATCCTGTCCGGTTTTTGCGCGGTGGCCCGTTCCGCGGGCCGGATCCGGTCCGGTTTTTGCGCGGCGGCCCCGATCCGGTCCGGTTTTTGCGCGGCGGCCCGTTCCGCGGGCCGGAGCCGGTCCGGTTTTTGCACGGCGGCCCCGATCCGCTCCGGTTTTTGCGCGGCGGCCCGTTCCGCGGGCCGGATCCGCTCCGGTTTTTGCGCGGCGGCCCCGATCCGGTCCGGTTTTGCGCGGCGGCCCGTTCCGCGGGCCCCATCCGGTCCGGTTTTTGCGCGGTGGCCCCGATCCGGTCCGGTTTTTGCGCGGCGGCCCGTTCCGCGGGCCGCATCCGCTCCGGTTTTTGCGCAGCGGCCCCGATCCGCTCCGGTTTTTGTGCGGCGGCCCGTTCCGCGGGCCGCATCCGCTCCGGTTTTTGCGCGGCGGCCCCGATCCGGTCCGGTTTTTGCGCGGCGGCCCCGATCCGCTCCGGTTTTTGCGCGGCGGCCCGTTCCGCGGGCCGGATCCGCTCCGGTTTTTGCGCGGCGGCCCCGATCCGCTCCGGTTTTTGCGCGGCGGCCCGTTCCGCGGGCCGGATCCGCTCCGGTTTTTGCGCAGCGGCCCCGATCCGGTCCGGTTTTTGCGCGGCAGCCCGTTCCGCGGGCCGGATCCGCTCCGGTTTTTGCGCGGCGGCCCCGATCCGCGCCGGTTTTTGCGCGGCGGCCCGTTCCGCGGGCCGCATCCGCTACGGTTTTTGCGCGGCGGCCCCGAGCCGGTCCGGTTTTTGCGCGGCGGTCCGTTCCGCGGGCCGGATCCGGTCCGATTTTTGCGCGGCGGCCCCGATCCGGTCAGGTTTTTGCGCGGCGGTCCGTTCCGCGGGCCGCATCCGCTCCGGTTTTTGCGCGGTGGCCCCGATCCTGTCCGGTTTTTGCGCGGCGGCCCGTTCCGCGGTCCGGATCCGGTCCGGTTTTTGCGCGGCGGCCCCGATACGGTCCGGTTTTTGCGCGGCGGCCCCGATCCGCTCCGGTTTTTGCGCGGCGGCCCGTTCCGCGGGCCGCATCCGCTCCGGTTTTGCGCGGTGGCCCCGATCCTGTCCGGTTTTTGCGCGGCGGCCCGTTCCGCGGGCCGGATCCGGTCCGGTTTTTGCGCGTCGGCCCCGATACGGTCCGGTTTTTGCGCGGCGGCCCGTTCCGCGGGCCGCATCCGCTCCGGTTTTTGCGCGGCGGCCCCGATCCGGTCCGGTTTTTGCGCGGCGGCCCGTTCCGCGGGCCGCATCCGGTCCGGTTTTTGCGCGGTGGCCCCGATCCTGTCCGGTTTTTGCGCGGCGGCCCGTTCCGCGGGCCGGATCCGGTCCGGTTTTTGCGCGGCAGCCCCGATCCGGTCCGGTTTTTGCGCGGCAGCCCGTTCCGCGGGGCCGGAGCCGCTCCGGTTTTTGCATGGCGGCCCCGATCCGGTCCGGTTTTTGCGCGGCGGCCCGTTCCGCGGGCCGCATCCGGTCCGGTTTTTTGCGCGGCAGCTCCGATACGGTCCGGTTTTTGTGCGGCGGCCCGTTCCGCGGGCCGCATCCGCTCCAGTTTTTGCGCGGCAGCCCCAATCCAGTCCGGTTTTTGCGCGGCGGCCCGTTCCGCGGTCCGGATCCGCTCCGGTTTTTGCACAGTTGCCCCGAGCCGGTCCGGTTTTTGCGCCGCGGTCCGTTATGTGGGCCGGATCCGCTCCGGTTTTTGCGCGGCGTCCCCGATACGGTCCGGTTTTTGCGCGGCAGCCCGTTCCGCGGGCCGGAGCCGGTCCGGTTTTTGCACGGTGGCCCCGATCCGCTCCGGTTTTTGCGCGGCGGCCCGTTCCGCGGGCCGGATCCGCTCCAGTTTTTGCGCGGCGGCCGCAGTCCGGTCCGGTTTTTGCGCGGTGGCCACGAGCCGGTCCGGTTTTTGCGCCGCGGACCGTTATGCGGGCTGGTTCCGCTCCGGTTTTTGCGCGGCGGCCCCGATCCGCTCCGGTTTTTGTGCCGCGGCCCGTTCCGCGGGCTGGATCCGCTCCGGTTTTTGCGCGGCGGCCCCTATCCGCTCTGGTTTTTGCGCGGCGGCCCGTTCCGCGGGCCGGATCCGCTCCGGTTTTTGCGCGGCGGCCCCGATCCGCTCCGGTTTTTGCGCGGCAGCCCGTTCCGCGGGCCGGAGCCGGTCCGGTTTTTGCACGGCGGCCCCGATCCGCTCCGGTTTTTGCGCGGCGGCCCGTTCCGCAGGCCGGATCCGCTCCGGTTTTTGCGCGGCGGCCCCGATCTGCTCTCTTTTTTGCGCGGCGGCCCGTTCCGCGGGCCGGATCCGCTCCGGTTTTTGCGCGGTGGCCCCGATCCGGTCCGGTTTTTGCGCGGCGGCCCGTTCCGCGGGCCGGAACCGCTCCGGTTTTTGCGCGTCGGCCCCGAGCCGGTCCGGTTTTTGCGCGGCGGCCCGTTCCGCGGGCCGGATCCGCTCCGGTTTTTGCGCGGCGGCCCCGATCCGCTCCGGTTTTTGCGCGGCGGCCCGTTCCGCGGGCCGGAGTCGGTCCGGTTTTTGCGCGGCAGCCCGTTCCGCGGGCCGGAGCCGTTCCGGTTTTTGCACGGCGGCCCCGATCCGCTCCGGTTTTTGCGCGGCGGCCCGTTCCGCGGGCCGGATCCGCTCCGGTTTTTGCGCGGCGGCCCCGATCCGGTCCGGTTTTTGCGCGGCGGCCCGTTCCGCGGGCCGGAGCCGGTCCGGTTTTTGCACGGCGGCCCCGATCCGCTCCGGTTTTTGCGCGGCAGCCCGTTCCGCGGGCCGGAGCCGGTCCGGTTTTTGCACGGCGGCCCCGATCCGCTCCGGTTTTTGCGCGGCGGCCCGTTCCGCAGGCCGGATCCACTCCGGTTTTTGCGCGGCGGCCCCGATCTGCTCTGTTTTTTGCGCGGCGGCCCGTTCCGCGGGCCCGATCCGCTCCGGTTTTTGCGCGGTGGCCCCGATCCGGTCCGGTTTTTGCGCGGCGGCCCCGATCCGGTCCGGTTTTTGCGCGGCGGCCCGTTCCGCGGGCTGGATCCGCTCCGGTTTTTGCGCGGTGGCCCCGATCCTGCCCGGTTTTTGCGCGGCGGCCCGTTCCGCGGGCTGGATCCGCTCCGGTTTTTGCGCGGCGGTCCGATCCGGTCCGGTTTTTGCGCGGCAGCCCGTTCCGCGGGCCGGATCCGGTCCGGTTTTTGCGCGGCGGCCCCGAGCCGGTCCGGTTTTTGCGCGGCGGCCCGTTCCGCGGGCTGGATCCGCTCCGGTTTTTGCGCGGCGGCCCCGATGCGCTCCGATTTTGTGCGGCGGCCCGTTCCGCGGGCCGCATCCGGTCCGGTTTTTGCGCGGTGGCTCCGATCCAGTCCGGTTTTTGCCCGGCGGCCCGTTCCGCGGGCCGTATCCGCTCCCGTTTTTGCGCGGCGGCCGCGATACGGTCCGGTTTTTGCGCGGCGGCCCGTTCCGCGGGCCGGATCTGCTCCGGTTTTTGCGCGGCGGCCCCGATCCGCTCCGGTTTTTGCGCGGCAGCCCGTTCCGCGGGCCGGAGTCGGTCCGGTTTTTGCGCGGCAGCCCGTTCCGCGGGCCGGAGCCGGTCCGGTTTTTGCACGGCGGCCCCGATCCGCTCCGGTTTTTGCGCGGCGGCCCGTTCCGCGTGCCGGATCCGCTCCGGTTTTTGCGCGGCGGCCCCGATACGGTCCGGTTTTTGCGCGGCGGCCCGTTCCGCGGGCCGGAGCCGGTCCGGTTTTTGCACTGCGGCCCCGATCCGCTCCGGTTTTTGCGCGGCAGCCCGTTCCGCGGGCCGGAGCCGGTCCGGTTTTTGCGCGGCGGCCCCGATCCGCTCCGGTTTTTGCGCGGCGGCCCGTTCCGCAGGCCGGATCCACTCCGGTTTTTGCGCGGCGGCCCCGATCTGCTCTGTTTTTTGCGCGGCGGCCCGTTCCGCGGGCTGGATCCGCTCCGGTTTTTGCGCGGTGGCACCGATCCGGTCCGGTTTTTGCGCGGCGGCCCCAATCCGGTCCGGTTTTTGCGCGGCGGCCCGTTCCGCGGGCCCCATCCGGTCCGGTTTTTGCGCGGTGGCCCCGATCCTGCCCGGTTTTTGCGCGGCGGCCCGTTCCGCGGGCTGGATCCGCTCCGGTTTTTGCGCGGCGGCCCCGATCCGGTCCGGTTTTTGCGCGGCAGCCCGTTCCGCGGGCCGGATCCGCTCCGGTTTTTGCGCGGCGGCCCCGATCCGGTCCGGTTTTTGCGCGGCGGCCCGTTCCGCGGGCCGGATCCACTCCGGTTTTTGCGCGGCGGCCCCGATGCGCTCCGGTTTTTGCGCGGCGTCCCGTTCCGCGGGCCGGATCCGCTCCGGTTTTTGCGCGGCGGCCCCGATCCGCTCCGGTTTTTGCGCCCCGGCCCGTTCCGCGGGCCGGATCCGCTCCGGTTTTTGCGCGGCGGCCCCGATCCGCTCCGGTTTTTGCGCGGTGGCCCCGAGCCGCTCCGGTTTTTGCGCGGCGGCCCGTTCCGCGGGCCGCATCCGCTCCGGTTTTTGCGCGGTGGCTCCGATCCGGTCCGGTTTTTGCGCGGCGGCCCGTTCCGCGGGCCGCATCCACTCCGGTTTTTGCGCGGCGGCCCCGATCCACTCCGGTTTTTGCGCGGCGGCCCCGATCCGGTCCGGTTTTTGCGCGGCGGCCCGTTCCGCGGGCCCCATCCGGTCCGGTTTTTGCGCGGTGGCCCCGATCCTGCCCGGTTTTTGCGCGGAGGCCCGTTCCGCGGGCCGCATCCGCTCCCGTTTTTGCGCGGCGGCCGCGATACCGTCCGGTTTTTGCGCGGCGGCCCGTTCCGCGGGCTGGATCCGCTCCGGTTTTTGCGCGGCGGCCCCGATCCGGTCCGGTTTTTGCGCGGTGGCCCCGAGCCGGTCTGGTTTTTGCGCGGCGGCCCATTCCGCGGGCCGGATCCGCTCCGGTTTTTGCGCGGTGGCCCCGATCCGGTCCGGTTTTTGCGCGGCAGCCCCGATCCGGTCCGGTTTTTGCGCGGCGGCCCTTTCCGCGGGCCGGTTCCGCTCCGGTTTTTGCGCGGCGGCCCCGAGCCGGTCTGGTTTTTGCGCCGCGGCCCGTTCCGTAAGCCGCATCCGCTCCGGTTTTTGCGCGGCGGCCCCGATACGGTCCGGTTTTTGCGCGGCGGCCCGTTCCGCGCGCTGCATCCGGTCCAGTTTTTGCGCGGCGGCACCGATCCGCTCCGGTTTTTGCGCGGCGGCCCGTTCCGCGGGCCGGATCCGGTCCGGTTTTTGCGCGGCGGCCCCGATCCGCTCCGGTTTTTGTGCGGCAGCCCGTTCCGCGGGCTGGATCCGCTCCGGTTTTTGCGCGGCGGCCCCGATCCGCTCCGGATTTTGCGCGGCGGCCCGTTCCGCGGGCCGGATCCGCTCCGGTTTTTGCGCGGCAGCCCCGATACGGTCCGGTTTTTGCGCGGCGGCCCGTTCTGCGGGCCGGATCCGCTCCGGTTTTTGCGCGGCGGCCCCGATCCGCTCCGGTTTTTGCGCGGCGGCCCGTTCCGCGGGCCGGATCCGGTCCGGTTTTTGCGCGGCGGCCCCGAGCCGGTCTGGTTTTTGCGCCGCGGCCCGTTCCGTAAGCCGCATCCGCTCCGGTTTTTGCGCGGCGGCCCCGATCCGGTCCGGTTTTTGCGCGGCGGCCCGTTCCGCGCGCCGCATCCGGTCCAGTTTTTGCGCGGCGGCACCGATCCGCTCCGGTTTTTGCGCGGCGGCCCGTTCCGCGGGCCGGATCCGGTCCGGTTTTTGCGCGGCGGCCCCGATCCGCTCCGGTTTTTGTGCGGCAGCCCGTTCCGCGGGCTGGATCCGCTCCGGTTTTTGCGCGGCGGCCCCGATCCGGTCCGGATTTTGCGCGGCGGCCCGTTCCGCGGGCCGGATCCGCTCCGGTTTTTGCGCGGCAGCCCCGATACGGTCCGGTTTTTGCGCGGCGGCCCGTTCCGCGGGCCGGATCCGCTCCGGTTTTTGCGCGGCGGCCCCGATCCGCTCCGGTTTTTGCGCGGCGGCCCGTTCCGCGGGCCGCATCCGCTCCGGTTTTTGCGCGGTGGCCCCGATCCACTCTGGTTTTTGCGCGGCGGCCCGTTCCGCGGGCCGGATCCGGTCCGGTTTTTGCGCGGCGGCCCCGATACGGTCCAGTTTTTGCGCGGCGGCCCGTTCCGCGGGACGGAACCGGTCCGGTTTTTGCGCGGTGGCCCCGATCCTGTCCGGTTTTTGCGCGGCGGCCCGTTCCGCGGGCCGGATCCGGTCCGGTTTTTGCGCGGCGGCCCCGATCCGGTCCGGTTTTTGCGCGGCGGCCCGTTCCGCGGGCCGGAGCCGGTCCGGTTTTTGCACGGCGGCCCCGATCCGCTCCGGTTTTTGCGCGGTGGCCCGTTCCGCGGGCCGGATCCGCTCCGGTTTTTGCGCGGCGGCCCCGATCCGGTCCGGTTTTGCGCGGCGGCCCGTTCCGCGGGCCCCATCCGGTCCGGTTTTTGCGCGGTGGCCCCGATCCGGTCCGGTTTTTGCGCGGCGGCCCGTTCCGCGGGCCGCATCCGCTCCGGTTTTTGCGCAGCGGCCCCGATCCGCTCCGGTTTTTGTGCGGCGGCCCGTTCCGCGGGCCGCATCCGCTCCGGTTTTTGCGCGGCGGCCCCGATCCGGTCCGGTTTTTGCGCGGCGGCCCCGATCCGCTCCGGTTTTTGCGCGGCGGCCCGTTCCGCGGGCCGGATCCGCTCCGGTTTTTGCGCGGCGGCCCGTTCCGCGGGCCGGATCCGCTCCGGTTTTTGCGCAGCGGCCCCGATCCGCTCCGGTTTTTGCGCGGCAGCCCGTTCCGCGGGCCGGATCCGCTCCGGTTTTTGCGCGGCGGCCCCGATCTGCTCCGGTTTTTGCGCGGCGGCCCGTTCCGCGGGCTGGATCCGCTCCGGTTTTTGCGCGGTGGCCCCGATCCGGTCCGGTTTTTGCGCGGCGGCCCGTTCCGCGGGCCGGATCCGCTCCGGTTTTTGCGCGGCGGCCCCGATCCGCGCCGGTTTTTGCGCGGCGGCCCGTTCCGCGGGCCGCATCCGCTACGGTTTTTGCGCGGCGGCCCCGAGCCGGTCCGGTTTTTGCGCGGCGGTCCGTTCCGCGGGCCGGATCCGGTCCGATTTTTGCGCGGCGGCCCCGAGCCGCTCCGGTTTTTGCGCGGCGGCCCGTTCCGCGGGCCGCATCCGCTCCGGTTTTTGCGCGGTGGCCCCGATCCTGTCCGGTTTTTGCGCGGCGGCCCGTTCCGCGGTCCGGATCCGCTCCGGTTTTTGCGCGGCGGCCCCGATACGGTCCGGTTTTTGCGCGGCGGCCCCGATCCGCTCCGGTTTTTGCGCGGCGGCCCGTTCCGCGGGCCGCATCCGCTCCGGTTTTGCGCGGTGGCCCCGATCCTGTCCGGTTTTTGCGCGGCGGCCCGTTCCGCGGGCCGCATCCGCTCCGGTTTTTGCGCGGCGGCCCCGATCCGGTCCGGTTTTTGCGCGGCGGCCCGTTCCGCGGGCCGCATCCGGTCCGGTTTTTGCGCGGTGGCCCCGATCCTGTCCGGTTTTTGTGCGGCGGCCCGTTCCGCGGGCCGGATCCGGTCCGGTTTTTGCGCGGCGGCCCCGATCCGGTCCGGTTTTTGCGCGGCAGCCCGTTCCGCGGGGCCGGAGCCGCTCCGGTTTTTGCATGGCGGCCCCGATCCGGTCCGGTTTTTGCGCGGCGGCCCGTTCCGCGGGCCGCATCCGGTCCGGTTTTTGCGCGGCAGCTCCGATCCGGTCCGGTTTTTGCGCGGCGGCCCGTTCCGCGGGCCGCATCCGCTCCGGTTTTTGCGCGGCGGCCCCGATACGGTCCGGTTTTTGTGCGGCGGCCCGTTCCGCGGGCCGCATCCGCTCCAGTTTTTGCGCGGCAGCCCCAATCCAGTCCGGTTTTTGCGCGGCGGCCCGTTCCGCGGTCCGGATCCGCTCCGGTTTTTGCACAGTTGCCCCGAGCCGGTCCGGTTTTTGCGCCGCGGTCCGTTATGTGGGCCGGATCCGCTCCGGTTTTTGCGCGGCGTCCCCGATACGGTCCGGTTTTTGCGCGGCAGCCCGTTCCGCGGGCCGGAGCCGGTCCGGTTTTTGCACGGTGGCCCCGATCCGCTCCGGTTTTTGCGCGGCGGCCCGTTCCGCGGGCCGGATCCGCTCCAGTTTTTGCGCGGCGGCCGCAGTCCGGTCCGGTTTTTGCGCGGTGGCCACGAGCCGGTCCGGTTTTTGCGCCGCGGACCGTTATGCGGGCTGGTTCCGCTCCGGTTTTTGCGCGGCGGCCCCGATCCGCTCCGGTTTTTGTGCCGCGGCCCGTTCCGCGGGCTGGATCCGCTCCGGTTTTTGCGCGGCGGCCCCTATCCGCTCTGGTTTTTGCGCGGCGGCCCGTTCCGCGGGCCGCATCCGCTCCGGTTTTTGCGCGGCGGCCCCGATCCGCTCCGGTTTTTGCGCGGCAGCCCGTTCCGCGGGCCGGAGCCGGTCCGGTTTTTGCACGGCGGCCCCGATCCGCTCCGGTTTTTGCGCGGCGGCCCGTTCCGCAGGCCGGATCCGCTCCGGTTTTTGCGCGGCGGCCCCGATCTGCTCTCTTTTTTGCGCGGCGGCCCGTTCCGCGGGCCGGATCCGCTCCGGTTTTTGCGCGGTGGCCCCGATCCGGTCCGGTTTTTGCGCGGCGGCCCGTTCCGCGGGCCGGAACCGCTCCGGTTTTTGCGCGTCGGCCCCGAGCCGGTCCGGTTTTTGCGCGGCGGCCCGTTCCGCGGGCCGGATCCGCTCCGGTTTTTGCGCGGCGGCCCCGATCCGCTCCGGTTTTTGCGCGGCGGCCCGTTCCGCGGGCCGGAGTCGGTCCGGTTTTTGCGCGGTGGGTCCGATCCAGTCCGGTTTTTGCCCGGCGGCCCATTCCGCGGGCCGGATCCGCTCCGGTTTTTGCGCGGCGGCCGCGATACGGTCCGGTTTTTGCGCGGCGGCCCGTTCCGCGGGCCGGATCCGCTCCCGTTTTTGCGCGGTGGCTCCGATCCGGTCCGGTTTTTGCCCGGCGGCCCGTTCCGTGGGCCGCATCTGCTCCGGTTTTTGCGCGGCGGCCCCGATCCGCTCCGGTTTTTGCGCGGCAGCCCGTTCCGCGGGCCGGAGTCGGTCCGGTTTTTGCGCGGCAGCCCGTTCCGCGGGCCGGAGCCGGTCCGGTTTTTGCACGGCGGCCCCGATCCGCTCCGGTTTTTGCGCGGCGGCCCGTTCCGCGTGCCGGATCCGCTCCGGTTTTTGCGCGGCGGCCCCGATACGGTCCGGTTTTTGCGCGGCGGCCTGTTCCGCGGGCCGGAGCCGGTCCGGTTTTTGCACGGCGGCCCCGATCCGCTCCGGTTTTTGCGCGTCAGCCCGTTCCGCGGGCCGGAGCCGGTCCGGTTTTTGCGCGGCGGCCCCGATCCGGTCCGGTTTTTGCGCGGCGGCCCGTTCCGCAGGCCGGATCCACTCCGGTTTTTGCGCGGCGGCCCCGATCTGCTCTGTTTTTTGCGCGGCGGCCCGTTCCGCGGGCTGGATCCGGTCCGGTTTTTGCGCGGTGGCACCGATCCGGTCCGGTTTTTGCGCGGCGGCCCCAATCCGGTCCGGTTTTTGCGCGGCGGCCCGTTCCGCGGGCCCCATCCGGTCCGGTTTTTGCGCGGTGGCCCCGATCCTGCCCGGTTTTTGCGCGGCGGCCCGTTCCGCGGGCTGGATCCGGTCCGGTTTTTGCGCGGCGGCCCCGATCCTCTCCGGTTTTTGCGCGGCAGCCCGTTCCGCGGGCCGGATCCGCTCCGGTTTTTGCGCGGCGGCCCCGATCCGGTCCGGTTTTTGCGCGGCGGCCCGTTCCGCGGGCCGGATCCACTCCGGTTTTTGCGCGGCGGCCCCGATGCGCTCCGGTTTTTGCGCGGCGTCCCGTTCCGCGGGCCGGATCCGCTCCGGTTTTTGCGCGGCGGCCCCGATCCGCTCCGGTTTTTGCGCCCCGGCCCGTTCCGCGGGCCGGATCCGCTCCGGTTTTTGCGCGGCGGCCCCGATCCGCTCCGGTTTTTGCGGGGTGGCCCCGAGCCGGTCCGGTTTTTTGCGCGGCGGCCCGTTCCGCGGGCCGCATCCGCTCCGGTTTTTGCGCGGTGGCTCCGATCCGGTCCGGTTTTTGCGCGGCGGCCCGTTCCGCGGGCCGCATCCACTCCGGTTTTTGCGCGGCGGCCCCGATCCACTCCGGTTTTTGCGCGGCGGCCCCGATCCGGTCCGGTTTTTGCGCGGCGGCCCGTTCCGCGGGCCGGATCCGGTCCGGTTTTTGCGCGGTGGCCCCGATCCTGCCCGGTTTTTGCGCGGAGGCCCGTTCCGCGGGCCGCATCCGCTCCGGTTTTTGCGCGGCGTCCCCGATCCGCTCCGGTTTTTGCGCCGCGGCCCGTTCCGCGGGCTGGATCCGCTCCGGTTTTTGCGCGGCGGCCCCGATCCGGTCCGGTTTTTGCGCGGCGGCCCGTTCCGCGGGCCGGATCCGGTCCGGTTTTTGCGCGGCGGCCCCGATCCGGTCCGGTTTTTGCGCGGCGGCCCGTTCCGCGGGCTGGATCCGCTCCGGTTTTTGCGCGGTGACCCCGATCCGGTCCGGTTTTTGCGCGGCAGCCCGTTCCGCGGGCCGGAACCGCTCCGGTTTTTGCGCGGCGGCCCCGAGCCGGTCTGGTTTTTGCGCGGCGGTCCGTTCCGCATCCGCTCCGGTTTTTGCGCGGCGGCCCCGATCCGGTCCGGTTTTTGCGCGGCGGCCCGTTCCGCGGGCCGCATCCGCTCCGGTTTTTGCGCGGCGGCCCCGATCCGCTCCGGTTTTTGCCCGGCGGACCGTTCCGCGGGCCGCATCCGCTCCGGTTTTTGCACGGCGGCCCCGATACGGTCCGGTTTTTGCGCGGCGGCCCGTTCCGCGGGCCGGATCTGCTCCGGTTTTTGCGCGGTGGCTCCGATCCGGTCTGGTTTTTGCGCGGCGGCCCGTTCCGTGGGCCGGATCCGCTCCGGTTTTTGCGCGGCGGCCCCGATCCGGTCCGGTTTTTGCGCGGCGGCCCGTTATGCGGGCCGGTTCCGCTCCGGTTTTTGCGCGGCGGCCCCGATCCGGTCCGGTTTTTGCGCGGCGGCCCGTTCCGCGGGCCCCGATCCGCTCCGGTTTTTGCGCGGCGGCCCCGATCCTGTCCGGTTTTTGCGCGGCGGCCCGTTCCGCGGGCTGGATCCGCTCCGGTTTTTGCGCGGCGGCCCCGATCCGGTCCGGTTTTTGCGCGGTGGCCCCGAGCCGTTCCGGTTTTTGCGCGGCGGCCCGTTCCGCGGGCCGGATCCGCTCCGGTTTTTGCGCGGTGGCCCCGATCCGGTCCGGTTTTTGCGCGGCAGCCCCGATCCGGTCCGGTTTTTGCGCGGCGGCCCTTTCCGCGGGCCGGTTCCCCTCCGGTTTTTGCGCGGCGGCCCCGAGCCGGTCTGGTTTTTGCGCCGCGGCCCGTTCCGTAAGCCGCATCCGCTCCGGTTTTTGCGCGGCGGCCCCGATCCGGTCCGGTTTTTGCGCGGCGGCCCGTTCCGCGCGCTGCATCCGGTCCAGTTTTTGCGCGGCGGCACCGATCCGCTCCGGTTTTTGCGCGGCGGCCCGTTCCGCGGGCCGGATCCGCTCCGGTTTTTGCGCGGCGGCCCCGATCCGCTCCGGTTTTTGTGCGGCAGCCCGTTCCGCGGGCTGGATCCGCTCCGGTTTTTGCGCGGCGGCCCCGATCCGCTCCGGATTTTGCGCGGCGGCCCGTTCCGCGGGCCGGATCCGCTCCGGTTTTTGCGCGGCAGCCCCGATACGGTCCGGTTTTTGCGCGGCGGCCCGTTCCGCGGGCCGGATCCGCTCCGGTTTTTGCGCGGCGGCCCCGATCCGCTCCGGTTTTTGCGCGGCGGCCCGTTCCGCGGGCCGCATCCGCTCCGGTTTTTGCGCGGTGGCCCCGAACCTGTCCGGTTTTTGCGCGGCGGCCCGTTCCGCGGGCCGGATCCGGTCCGGTTTTTGCGCGGCGGCCCCGATCCGCTCCGGTTTTTGCGCGGCGGCCCGTTCCGCGCGCCGCATCCGGTCCAGTTTTTGCGCGGCGGCACCGATCCGCTCCGGTTTTTGCGCGGCGGCCCGTTCCGCGGGCCGGATCCGGTCCGGTTTTTGCGCGGCGGCCCCGATCCGCTCCGGTTTTTGTGCGGCAGCCCGTTCCGCGGGCTGGATCCGCTCCGGTTTTTGCGCGGCGGCCCCGATCCGCTCCGGTTTTTGCGCGGCGGCCCGTTCCGCGGGCCGGATCCGCTCCGGTTTTTGCGCGGCAGCCCCGATACGGTCCGGTTTTTGCGCGGCGGCCCGTTCCGCGGGCCGGATCCGCTCCGGTTTTTGCGCGGCGGCCCCGATCCGCTCCGGTTTTTGCGCGGCGGCCCGTTCCGCGGGCCGCATCCGCTCCGGTTTTTGCGCGGTGGCCCCGATCCACTCTGGTTTTTGCGCGGCGGCCCGTTCCGCGGGCCGGATCCGGTCCGGTTTTTGCGCGGCGGCCCCGATACGGTCCAGTTTTTGCGCGGCGGCCCGTTCCGCGGGACGGAACCGGTCCGGTTTTTGCGCGGTGGCCCCGATCCTGTCCGGTTTTTGCGCGGCGGCCCGTTCCGCGGGCCGGATCCGGTCCGGTTTTTGCGCGGCGGCCCCGATCCGGTCCGGTTTTTGCGCGGCAGCCCATTCCGCGGGCCGGAGCCGGTCCGGTTTTTGCACGGCGGCCCCGATCCGCTCCGGTTTTTGCGCGGCGGCCCGTTCCGCGGGCCGGATCCGCTCCGGTTTTTGCGCGGCAGCCCCGATCCGGTCCGGTTTTGCGCGGCGGCCCGTTCCGCGGGCCCCATCCGGTCCGGTTTTTGCGCGGTGGCCCCGATACGGTCCGGTTTTTGCGCGGCGGCCCGTTCCGCGGGCCGGATCCGCTCCGGTTTTTGCGCGGCGGCCCCGATCTGCTCTGTTTTTTGCGCGGCGGCCCGTTCCGCGGGCTGGATCCGGTCCGGTTTTTGCGCGGTGGCACCGATCCGGTCCGGTTTTTGCGCGGCGGCCCCAATCCGGTCCGGTTTTTGCGCGGCGGCCCGTTCCGCGGGCCCCATCCGGTCCGGTTTTTGCGCGGTGGCCCCGATCCTGCCCGGTTTTTGCGCGGCGGCCCGTTCCGCGGGCTGGATCCGCTCCGGTTTTTGCGCGGCGGCCCCGATCCTCTCCGGTTTTTGCGCGGCAGCCCGTTCCGCGGGCCGGATCCGCTCCGGTTTTTGCGCGGCGGCCCCGATCCGGTCCGGTTTTTGCGCGGCGGCCCGTTCCGCGGGCCGGATCCACTCCGGTTTTTGCGCGGCGGCCCCGATGCGCTCCGGTTTTTGCGCGGCGTCCCGTTCCGCGGGCCGGATCCGCTCCGGTTTTTGCGCGGCGGCCCCGATCCGCTCCGGTTTTTGCGCCCCGGCCCGTTCCGCGGGCCGGATCCGCTCCGGTTTTTGCGCGGCGGCCCCGATCCGCTCCGGTTTTTGCGGGGTGGCCCCGAGCCGGTCCGGTTTTTGCGCGGCGGCCCGTTCCGCGGGCCGCATCCGCTCCGGTTTTTGCGCGGTGGCTCCGATCCGGTCCGGTTTTTGCGCGGCGGCCCGTTCCGCGGGCCGCATCCACTCCGGTTTTTGCGCGGCGGCCCCGATCCACTCCGGTTTTTGCGCGGCGGCCCCGATCCGGTCCGGTTTTTGCGCGGCGGCCCGTTCCGCGGGCCGGATCCGGTCCGGTTTTTGCGCGGTGGCCCCGATCCTGCCCGGTTTTTGCGCGGAGGCCCGTTCCGCGGGCCGCATCCGCTCCGGTTTTTGCGCGGCGTCCCCGATCCGCTCCGGTTTTTGCGCCGCGGCCCGTTCCGCGGGCTGGATCCGCTCCGGTTTTTGCGCGGCGGCCCCGATCCGGTCCGGTTTTTGCGCGGCGGCCCGTTCCGCGGGCCGGATCCGGTCCGGTTTTTGCGCGGCGGCCCCGATCCGGTCCGGTTTTTTGCGCGGCGGCCCGTTCCGCGGGCTGGATCCGCTCCGGTTTTTGCGCGGTGACCCCGATCCGGTCCGGTTTTTGCGCGGCAGCCCGTTCCGCGGGCCGGAACCGCTCCGGTTTTTGCGCGGCGGCCCCGAGCCGGTCCGGTTTTTGCGCGGCGGCCCGTTCCGCGGGCCGGATCCGCTCCGGTTTTTGCGCGGCGGCCCCGATCTGCTCTGTTTTTTGCGCGGCGGCCCGTTCCGCGGGCTGGATCCGGTCCGGTTTTTTGCGCGGTGGCACCGATCCGGTCCGGTTTTTGCGCGGCGGCCCCAATCCGGTCCGGTTTTTGCGCGGCGGCCCGTTCCGCGGGCCCCATCCGGTCCGGTTTTTGCGCGGTGGCCCCGATCCTGCCCGGTTTTTGCGCGGCGGCCCGTTCCGCGGGCTGGATCCGCTCCGGTTTTTGCGCGGCGGCCCCGATCCTCTCCGGTTTTTGCGCGGCAGCCCGTTCCGCGGGCCGGATCCGCTCCGGTTTTTGCGCGGCGGCCCCGATCCGGTCCGGTTTTTGCGCGGCGGCCCGTTCCGCGGGCCGGATCCACTCCGGTTTTTGCGCGGCGGCCCCGATGCGCTCCGGTTTTTGCGCGGCGTCCCGTTCCGCGGGCCGGATCCGCTCCGGTTTTTGCGCGGCGGCCCCGATCCGCTCCGGTTTTTGCGCCCCGGCCCGTTCCGCGGGCCGGATCCGCTCCGGTTTTTGCGCGGCGGCCCCGATCCGCTCCGGTTTTTGCGGGGTGGCCCCGAGCCGGTCCGGTTTTTGCGCGGCGGCCCGTTCCGCGGGCCGCATCCGCTCCGGTTTTTGCGCGGTGGCTCCGATCCGGTCCGGTTTTTGCGCGGCGGCCCGTTCCGCGGGCCGCATCCACTCCGGTTTTTGCGCGGCGGCCCCGATCCACTCCGGTTTTTGCGCGGCGGCCCCGATCCGGTCCGGTTTTTGCGCGGCGGCCCGTTCCGCGGGCCGGATCCGGTCCGGTTTTTGCGCGGTGGCCCCGATCCTGCCCGGTTTTTGCGCGGAGGCCCGTTCCGCGGGCCGCATCCGCTCCCGTTTTTGCGCGGCGTCCCCGATCCGCTCCGGTTTTTGCGCCGCGGCCCGTTCCGCGCGCTGGATCCGCTCCGGTTTTTGCGCGGCGGCCCCGATCCGGTCCGGTTTTTGCGCGGCGGCCCGTTCCGCGGGCCGGATCCGGTCCGGTTTTTGCGCGGCGGCCCCGATCCGGTCCGGTTTTTGCGCGGCGGCCCGTTCCGCGGGCTGGATCCGCTCCGGTTTTTGCGCGGTGACCCCGATCCGGTCCGGTTTTTTGCGCGGCAGCCCGTTCCGCGGGCCGGAACCGCTCCGGTTTTTTGCGCGGCGGCCCCGAGCCGGTCTGGTTTTTGCGCGGCGGTCCGTTCCGCATCCGCTCCGGTTTTTGCGCGGCGGCCCCGATCCGGTCCGGTTTTTGCGCGGCGGCCCGTTCCGCGGGCCGCATCCGCTCCGGTTTTTGCGCGGCGGCCCCGATCCGCTCCGGTTTTTGCCCGGCGGCCCGTTCCGCGGGCCGCATCCGCTCCGGTTTTTGCACGGCGGCCCCGATACGGTCCGGTTTTTGCGCGGCGGCCCGTTCCGCGGGCCGGATCTGCTCCGGTTTTTGCGCGGTGGCTCCGATCCGGTCTGGTTTTTGCGCGGCGGCCCGTTCCGTGGGCCGGATCCGCTCCGGTTTTTGCGCGGCGGCCCCGATCCGGTCCGGTTTTTGCGCGGCGGCCCGTTATGCGGGCCGGTTCCGCTCCGGTTTTTGCGCGGCGGCCCCGATCCGGTCCGGTTTTTGCGCGGCGGCCCGTTCCGCGGGCCCCGATCCGCTCCGGTTTTTGCGCGGCGGCCCCGATCCTGTCCGGTTTTTGCGCGGCGGCCCGTTCCGCGGGCTGGATCCGCTCCGGTTTTTGCGCGGCGGCCCCGATCCGGTCCGGTTTTTGCGCGGTGGCCCCGAGCCGTTCCGGTTTTTGCGCGGCGGCCCGTTCCGCGGGCCGGATCCGCTCCGGTTTTTGCGCGGTGGCCCCGATCCGGTCCGGTTTTTGCGCGGCAGCCCCGATCCGGTCCGGTTTTTGCGCGGCGGCCCTTTCCGCGGGCCGGTTCCCCTCCGGTTTTTGCGCGGCGGCCCCGAGCCGGTCTGGTTTTTGCGCCGCGGCCCGTTCCGTAAGCCGCATCCGCTCCGGTTTTTGCGCGGCGGCCCCGATCCGGTCCGGTTTTTGCGCGGCGGCCCGTTCCGCGCGCTGCATCCGGTCCAGTTTTTGCGCGGCGGCACCGATCCGCTCCGGTTTTTGCGCGGCGGCCCGTTCCGCGGGCCGGATCCGCTCCGGTTTTTGCGCGGCGGCCCCGATCCGCTCCGGTTTTTGTGCGGCAGCCCGTTCCGCGGGCTGGATCCGCTCCGGTTTTTGCGCGGCGGCCCCGATCCGCTCCGGATTTTGCGCGGCGGCCCGTTCCGCGGGCCGGATCCGCTCCGGTTTTTGCGCGGCAGCCCCGATACGGTCCGGTTTTTTGCGCGGCGGCCCCGTTCCGCGGGCCGGATCCGCTCCGGTTTTTGCGCGGCGGCCCCGATCCGCTCCGGTTTTTGCGCGGCGGCCCGTTCCGCGGGCCGCATCCGCTCCGGTTTTTGCGCGGTGGCCCCGAACCTGTCCGGTTTTGCGCGGCGGCCCGTTCCGCGGGCCGGATCCGGTCCGGTTTTTGCGCGGCGGCCCCGATCCGCTCCGGTTTTTGCGCGGCGGCCCGTTCCGCGCGCCGCAATCCGGTCCAGTTTTTGCGCGGCGGCACCGATCCGCTCCGGTTTTTGCGCGGCGGCCCGTTCCGCGGGCCGGATCCGGTCCGGTTTTTTGCGCGGCGGCCCCGATCCGCTCCGGTTTTTGTGCGGCAGCCCGTTCCGCGGGCTGGATCCGCTCCGGTTTTTGCGCGGCGGCCCCGATCCGCTCCGGTTTTTGCGCGGCGGGCCCGTTCCGCGGGCCGGATCCGCTCCGGTTTTTGCGCGGCAGCCCCGATACGGTCCGGTTTTTGCGCGGCGGCCCGTTCCGCGGGCCGGATCCGCTCCGGTTTTTGCGCGGCGGCCCGATCCGCTCCGGTTTTGCGCGGCGGCCCGTTCCGCGGGCCGCATCCGCTCCGGTTTTTGCGCGGTGGCCCGACCACTCTGGTTTTGCGCGGCGTCCACACCTGTTGCGCGGCCGTCGGGCCGGATCCGGTCCGGTTTTTGCGCTGGCGGCCCCGATACGGTCCAGTTTTTGCGCGGCGGCCCGTTCCGCGGGACGGAACCGGTCCGGTTTTTGCGCGGTGGCCCCGATCCTGTCCGGTTTTTGCGCGGCGGCCCGTTCCGCGGCCGGATCCGGTCCGGTTTTTGCGCGGCGGCCCCGATCCGGTCCGGTTTTTGCGCGGCAGCCCATTCCGCGGGCCGGAGCCGGTCCGGTTTTTGCACGGCGGCCCCGATCCGCTCCGGTTTTTGCGCGGCGGCCCGTTCCGCGGGCCGCATCCACTCCGTTTTTGCGCGGCGGCCCCGATCCACTCCGGTTTTTGCGCGGCGGCCCCGATCGGTCCGGTTTTTGCGCGGCGGCCCGTTCCGCGGGCCGATCCGGTCCGGTTTTTGCGCGGTGGCCCCGATCCTGCCCGGTTTTTGCGCGGAGGCCCGTTCCGCGGGCCGCATCCGCTCCGGTTTTTGCGCGGCGTCCCCGATCCGCTCCGGTTTTTGCGCCGCGGGCCCGTTCCGCGGGCTGGATCCGCTCCGGTTTTTGCGCGGCGGCCCCGAGCCGGTCCGGTTTTTTGCGCGGCGGCCCATTCCGTGGGCCGGATCCGCTCCGGTTTTTGCGCGGCGGCCCGATCCGGTCCGGTTTTTGCGCGGCGGCCCGTTATGCGGGCCGGTTCCGCTCCGGTTTTTGCGCGGCGGCCCCGATCCGGTCCGGTTTTTGCGCGGCGGCCCGTTCCGCGGGGCCCCGATCCGCTCCGGTTTTTGCGCGGCGGCCCCGATCCTGTCCGGTTTTTGCGCGGCGGCCCGTTCCGCGGGCTGGATCCGCTCCGGTTTTGCGCGGCGGCCCGATCCGGTCCGGTTTTTGCGCGGTGGCCCCGAGCCGTTCCGGTTTTTGCGCGGCGGCCCGTTCCGCGGGCCGGATCCGCTCCGGTTTTTGCGCGGTGGCCCCGATCCGGTCCGGTTTTTGCGCGGCAGCCCCGATCCGGTCCGGTTTTTGCGCGGCGGCCCTTTCCGCGGGCCGGTTCCCCTCCGGTTTTTGCGCGGCGGCCCCGAGCCGGTCTGGTTTTTTCCGCCGCGGCCCGTTCCGTAAGCCGCATCCGCTCCGGTTTTTGCGCGGCGGCCCCGATCCGGTCCGGTTTTTGCGCGGCGGCCCGTTCCGCGCGCTGCATCCGGTCCAGTTTTTGCGCGGCGGCACCGATCCGCTCCGGTTTTTGGCCCCGTTCCGCGGGCCGGATCCGCTCCGGTTTTTGCGCGGCGGCCCCGATCCGCTCCGGTT
Source organism: Phalacrocorax carbo (assembly GCF_963921805.1). Taxonomy (NCBI): domain Eukaryota; kingdom Metazoa; phylum Chordata; class Aves; order Suliformes; family Phalacrocoracidae; genus Phalacrocorax; species Phalacrocorax carbo. Next base: position 554,760 of record NW_026990488.1, read on the forward strand.
TTTGTGCGGCAGCCCGTTCCGCGGGCTGGATCCGCTCCGGTTTTTGCGCGGGCGGCCCCGATCCGCTCCGGTTTTTGCGCGGCGGCCCGTTCCGCGGGCCGGATCCGCTCCGGTTTTTGCGCGGCAGCCCCGATACGGTCCGGTTTTTGCGCGGCGGCCCGTTCCGCGGGCCGGATCCGCTCCGGTTTTTGCGCGGCGGCCCCGATCCGCTCCGGTTTTTGCGCGGCGGCCCGTTCCGCGGGCTGGATCCGCTCCGGTTTTTGCGCGGCGGCCCCGATCCGCTCCGGATTTTGCGCGGCGGCCCGTTCCGCGGGCCGGATCCGGTCCGGTTTTTGCGCGGCGGCCCCGATCCGCTCCGGTTTTTGCGCGGCGGCCCGTTCCGCGCGCCGCATCCGGTCCAGTTTTTGCGCGGCGGCACCGATCCGGTCCGGTTTTTGCGCGGCGGCCCGTTCCGCGGGCCGGATCCGCTCCGGTTTTTGCGCGGCGGCCCCGATCCGCTCCGGTTTTTGTGCGGCAGCCCGTTCCGCGGGCTGGATCCGCTCCGGTTTTTGCGCGGCGGCCCCGATCCGCTCCGGTTTTTGCGCGGCGGCCCGTTCCGCGGGCCGGATCCGCTCCGGTTTTTTGCGCGGCAGCCCCGATACGGTCCGGTTTTTGCGCGGCGGCCCGTTCCGCGGGCCGGATCCGCTCCGGTTTTTGCGCGGCGGCCCCGATCCGCTCCGGTTTTTGCGCGGCGGCCCGTTCCGCGGGCCGCATCCGCTCCGGTTTTTGCGCGGTGGCCCCGATCCACTCTGGTTTTTGCGCGGCGGCCCGTTCCGCGGGCCGGATCCGGTCCGGTTTTTGCGCGGCGGCCCCGATACGGTCCCAGTTTTTGCGCGGCGGCCCGTTCCGCGGGACGGAACCGGTCCGGTTTTTGCGCGGTGGCCCCGATCCTGTCCGGTTTTTGCGCGGCGGCCCGTTCCGCGGGCCGGATCCGGTCCGGTTTTTGCGCGGCGGCCCCGATCCGGTCCGGTTTTTGCGCGGCAGCCCATTCCGCGGGCCGGAGCCGGTCCGGTTTTTGCACGGCGGCCCCGATCCGCTCCGGTTTTTGCGCGGCGGCCCGTTCCGCGGGCCGGATCCGCTCCGGTTTTTGCGCGGCAGCCCCGATCCGGTCCGGTTTTGCGCGGCGGCCCGTTCCGCGGGCCCCATCCGGTCCCGGTTTTTGCGCGGTGGCCCCGATACGGTCCGGTTTTTGCGCGGCGGCCCGTTCCGCGGGCCGGATCCGCTCCGGTTTTTGCGCAGCGGCCCCGATCCGCTCCGGTTTTTGTGCGGCGGCCCGTTCCGCGGGCCGCATCCGCTCCGGTTTTTGCGCGGCGGCCCCGATCCGGTCCGGTTTTTGCGCGGCGGCCCCGATCCGCTCCGGTTTTTGCGCGGCGGCCCGTTCCGCGGGCCGGATCCGCTCCGGTTTTTGCGCGGCGGCCCCGATCCGCTCCGGTTTTTGCGCGGCGGCCCGTTCCGCGGGCCGGATCCGCTCCGGTTTTTGCGCAGCGGCCCCGATCCGGTCCGGTTTTTGCGCGGCGGCCCGTTATGCGGGCCGGATCCGCTCCGGTTTTTGCGCGGCGGCCCCGATCCGGTCCGGTTTTTGCGCGGCGGCCCGTTCCGCGGGCCCCGATCCGCTCCGGTTTTTGCGCGGCGGCCCCGATCCTGTCCGGTTTTTGCGCGGCGGCCCGTTCCGCGGGCTGGATCCGCTCCGGTTTTTGCGCGGCGGCCCCGATCCGGTCCGGTTTTTGCGCGGTGGCCCCGAGCCGTTCCGGTTTTTGCGCGGCGGCCCGTTCCGCGGGCCGGATCCGCTCCGGTTTTTGCGCGGTGGCCCCGATCCTGTCCGGTTTTTGCGCGGCAGCCCCGATCCGGTCCGGTTTTTGCGCGGCGGCCCTTTCCGCGGGCCGGTTCCGCTCCGGTTTTTGCGCGGCGGCCCCGATCCGCTCCGGTTTTTGCGCCGCGGCCCGTTCCGTAAGCCGCATCCGCTCCGGTTTTTGCGCGGCGGCCCCGATACGGTCTGGTTTTTGCGCGGCGGCCCGTTCCGCGCGCTGCTTCCGGTCCAGTTTTTGCGCGGCGGCACCGATCCGCTCCGGTTTTTGCGCGGCGGCCCGTTCCGCGGGCCGGATCCGGTCCGGTTTTTTGCGCGGCGGCCCCGATCCGCTCCGGTTTTTGTGCGGCAGCCCGTTCTGCGGGCTGGATCCGCTCCGGTTTTTGCGCGGCGGCCCCGATCCGCTCCGGATTTTGCGCGGCGGCCCGTTCCGCGGGCCGGATCCGCTCCGGTTTTTGCGCGGCAGCCCCGATACGGTCCGGTTTTTGCGCGGCGGCCCGTTCCGCGGGCCGGATCCGCTCCGGTTTTTGCGCGGCGGCCCCGATCCGCTCCGGTTTTTGCGCGGCGGCCCGTTCCGCGGGCCGCATCCGCTCCGGTTTTTGCGCGGTGGCCCCGAACCTGTCCGGTTTTTGCGCGGCGGCCCGTTCCGCGGGCCGGATCCGGTCCGGTTTTTGCGCGGCGGCCCCGAGCCGGTCAGGTTTTTGCGCCGCGGCCCGTTCCGTAAGCCGCATCCGCTCCGGTTTTTGCGCGGCGGCCCCGATCCGGTCCGGTTTTTGCGCGGCGGCCCGTTCCGCGCGCCGCATCCGGTCCAGTTTTTGCGCGGCGGCACCGATCCGCTCCGGTTTTTGCGCGGCGGCCCGTTCCGCGGGCCGGATCCGGTCCGGTTTTTGCGCGGCGGCCCCGATCCGCTCCGGTTTTTGTGCGGCAGCCCGTTCCGCGGGCTGGATCCGCTCCGGTTTTTGCGCGGCGGCCCCGATCCGCTCCGGATTTTGCGCGGCGGCCCGTTCCGCGGGCCGGATCCGCTCCGGTTTTTGCGCGGCAGCCCCGATACGGTCCGGTTTTTGCGCGGCGGCCCGTTCCGCGGGCCGGATCCGCTCCGGTTTTTGCGCGGCGGCCCCGATCCGCTCCGGTTTTTGCGCGGCAGCCCGTTCCGCGGGCTGGATCCGCTCCGGTATTTGCGCGGCGGCCCCGATCCACTCCGGTTTTTGCGCGGCGGCCCCGATCCGGTCCGGTTTTTGCGCGGCGGCCCGTTCCGCGGGCCGGATCCGGTCCGGTTTTTGCGCGGTGGCCCCGATCCTGCCCGGTTTTTGCGCGGAGGCCCGTTCCGCGGGCCGCATCCGCTCCGGTTTTTGCGCGGCGTCCCCGATCCGCTCCGGTTTTTGCGCCGCGGCCCGTTCCGCGGGCTGGATCCGCTCCGGTTTTTGCGCGGCGGCCCCGATCCGGTCCGGTTTTTGCGCGGCGGCCCGTTCCGCGGGCCGGATCCGGTCCGGTTTTTGCGCGGCGGCCCCGATCCGGTCCGGTTTTTGCGCGGCGGCCCGTTCCGCGGGCTGGATCCGCTCCGGTTTTTGCGCGGTGACCCCGATCCGGTCCGGTTTTTTGCGCGGCAGCCCGTTCCGCGGGCCGGAACCGCTCCGGTTTTTGCGCGGCGGCCCCGAGCCGGTCCGGTTTTTGCGCGGCGGCCCGTTCCGCGGGCCGGATCCGCTCCGGTTTTTGCGCGGCGGCCCCGATCTGCTCTGTTTTTTGCGCGGCGGCCCGTTCCGCGGGCTGGATCCGGTCCGGTTTTTGCGCGGTGGCACCGATCCGGTCCGGTTTTTGCGCGGCGGCCCCAATCCGGTCCGGTTTTTGCGCGGCGGCCCGTTCCGCGGGCCCCATCCGGTCCGGTTTTTGCGCGGTGGCCCCGATCCTGCCCGGTTTTTGCGCGGCGGCCCGTTCCGCGGGCTGGATCCGGTCCGGTTTTTGCGCGGCGGCCCCGATCCTCTCCGGTTTTTGCGCGGCAGCCCGTTCCGCGGGCCGGATCCGCTCCGGTTTTTGCGCGGCGGCCCCGATCCGGTCCGGTTTTTGCGCGGCGGCCCGTTCCGCGGGCCGGATCCACTCCGGTTTTTGCGCGGCGGCCCCGATGCGCTCCGGTTTTTGCGCGGCGTCCCGTTCCGCGGGCCGGATCCGCTCCGGTTTTTGCGCGGCGGCCCCGATCCGCTCCGGTTTTTGCGCCCCGGCCCGTTCTGCGGGCCGGATCCGCTCCGGTTTTTGCGCGGCGGCCCCGATCCGCTCCGGTTTTTGCGGGGTGGCCCCGAGCCGGTCCGGTTTTTTGCGCGGCGGCCCGTTCCGCGGGCCGCATCCGCTCCGGTTTTTGCGCGGTGGCTCCGATCCGGTCCGGTTTTTGCGCGGCGGCCCGTTCCGCGGGCCGCATCCACTCCGGTTTTTGCGCGGCGGCCCCGATCCACTCCGGTTTTTGCGCGGCGGCCCCGATCCGGTCCGGTTTTTGCGCGGCGGCCCGTTCCGCGGGCCGGATCCGGTCCGGTTTTTGCGCGGTGGCCCCGATCCTGCCGGGTTTTTGCGCGGAGGCCCGTTCCGCGGGCCGCATCCGCTCCGGTTTTTGCGCGGCGTCCCCGATCCGCTCCGGTTTTTGCGCCGCGGCCCGTTCCGCGGGCTGGATCCGCTCCGGTTTTTGCGCGGCGGCCCCGATCCGGTCCGGTTTTTGCGCGGCGGCCCGTTCCGCGGGCCGGATCCGGTCCGGTTTTTGCGCGGCGGCCCCGATCCGGTCCGGTTTTTGCGCGGCGGCCCGTTCCGCGGGCTGGATCCGCTCCGGTTTTTGCGCGGTGACCCCGATCCGGTCCGGTTTTTGCGCGGCAGCCCGTTCCGCGGGCCGGAACCGCTCCGGTTTTTGCGCGGCGGCCCCGAGCCGGTCTGGTTTTTGCGCGGCGGTCCGTTCCGCATCCGCTCCGGTTTTTGCGCGGCGGCCCCGATCCGGTCCGGTTTTTGCGCGGCGGCCCGTTCCGCGGGCCGCATCCGCTCCGGTTTTTGCGCGGCGGCCCCGATCCGCTCCGGTTTTTGCCCGGCGGCCCGTTCCGCGGGCCGCATCCGCTCCGGTTTTTGCACGGCGGCCCCGATACGGTCCGGTTTTTGCGCGGCGGCCCGTTCCGCGGGCCGGATCTGCTCCGGTTTTTGCGCGGTGGCTCCGATCCGGTCTGGTTTTTGCGCGGCGGCCCGTTCCGTGGGCCGGATCCGCTCCGGTTTTTGCGCGGCGGCCCCGATCCGGTCCGGTTTTTGCGCGGCGGCCCGTTATGCGGGCCGGTTCCGCTCCGGTTTTTGCGCGGCGGCCCCGATCCGGTCCGGTTTTTGCGCGGCGGCCCGTTCCGCGGGCCCCGATCCGCTCCGGTTTTTGCGCGGCGGCCCCGATCCTGTCCGGTTTTTGCGCGGCGGCCCGTTCCGCGGGCTGGATCCGCTCCGGTTTTTGCGCGGCGGCCCCGATCCGGTCCGGTTTTTGCGCGGTGCCCCGAGCCGTTCCGGTTTTTGCGCGGCGGCCCGTTCCGCGGGCCGGATCCGCTCCGGTTTTTGCGCGGTGGCCCCGATCCGGTCCGGTTTTTGCGCGGCAGCCCCGATCCGGTCCGGTTTTTGCGCGGCGGCCCTTTCCGCGGGCCGGTTCCCCTCCGGTTTTTGCGCGGCGGCCCCGAGCCGGTCTGGTTTTTGCGCCGCGGCCCGTTCCGTAAGCCGCATCCGCTCCGGTTTTTGCGCGGCGGCCCCGATCCGGTCCGGTTTTTGCGCGGCGGCCCGTTCCGCGCGCTGCATCCGGTCCAGTTTTTGCGCGGCGGCACCGATCCGCTCCGGTTTTTGCGCGGCGGCCCGTTCCACGGGCCGGATCCGCTCCGGTTTTTGCGCGGCGGCCCCGATCCGCTCCGGTTTTTGTGCGGCAGCCCGTTCCGCGGGCTGGATCCGCTCCGGTTTTTGCGCGGCGGCCCCGATCCGCTCCGGATTTTGCGCGGCGGCCCGTTCCGCGGGCCGGATCCGCTCCGGTTTTTGCGCGGCAGCCCCGATACGGTCCGGTTTTTGCGCGGCGGCCCGTTCCGCGGGCCGGATCCGCTCCGGTTTTTGCGCGGCGGCCCCGATCCGCTCCGGTTTTTGCGCGGCGGCCCGTTCCGCGGGCCGCATCCGCTCCGGTTTTTGCGCGGTGGCCCCGAACCTGTCCGGTTTTTGCGCGGCGGCCCGTTCCGCGGGCCGGATCCGGTCCGGTTTTTGCGCGGCGGCCCCGATCCGCTCCGGTTTTTGCGCGGCGGCCCGTTCCGCGCGCCGCATCCGGTCCAGTTTTTGCGCGGCGGCACCGATCCGCTCCGGTTTTTGCGCGGCGGCCCGTTCCGCGGGCCGGATCCGCTCCGGTTTTTGCGCGGCGGCCCCGATCCGCTCCGGTTTTTGTGCGGCAGCCCGTTCCGCGGGCTGGATCCGCTCCGGTTTTTGCGCGGCGGCCCCGATCCGCTCCGGTTTTTGCGCGGCGGCCCGTTCCGCGGGCCGGATCCGCTCCGGTTTTTGCGCGGCAGCCCCGATACGGTCCGGTTTTTGCGCGGCGGCCCGTTCCGCGGGCCGGATCCGCTCCGGTTTTTGCGCGGCGGCCCCGATCCGCTCCGGTTTTTGCGCGGCGGCCCGTTCCGCGGGCCGCATCCGCTCCGGTTTTTGCGCGGTGGCCCCGATCCACTCTGGTTTTTTGCGCGGCGGCCCGTTCCGCGGGCCGGATCCGGTCCGGTTTTTGCGCGGCGGCCCCGATACGGTCCAGTTTTTGCGCGGCGGCCCGTTCCGCGGGACGGAACCGGTCCGGTTTTTGCGCGGTGGCCCCGATCCGGTCCGGTTTTTGCGCGGCGGCCCGTTCCGCGGGCCGGATCCGGTCCGGTTTTTGCGCGGTGGCCCCGATCCTGCCCGGTTTTTGCGCGGAGGCCCGTTCCGCGGGCCGCATCCGCTCCGGTTTTTGCGCGGCGTCCCCGATCCGCTCCGGTTTTTGCGCCGCGGCCCGTTCCGCGGGCTGGATCCGCTCCGGTTTTTGCGCGGCGGCCCCGATCCGGTCCGGTTTTTGCGCGGCGGCCCGTTCCGCGGGCCGGATCCGGTCCGGTTTTTGCGCGGCGGCCCCGATCCGGTCCGGTTTTTGCGCGGCGGCCCGTTCCGCGGGCTGGATCCGCTCCGGTTTTTGCGCGGTGACCCCGATCCGGTCCGGTTTTTGCGCGGCAGCCCGTTCCGCGGGCCGGAACCGCTCCGGTTTTTGCGCGGCGGCCCCGAGCCGGTCTGGTTTTTGCGCGGCGGTCCGTTCCGCATCCGCTCCGGTTTTTGCGCGGCGGCCCCGATCCGGTCCGGTTTTTGCGCGGCGGCCCGTTCCGCGGGCCGCATCCGCTCCGGTTTTTGCGCGGCGGCCCCGATCCGCTCCGGTTTTTGCCCGGCGGCCCGTTCCGCGGGCCGCATCCGCTCCGGTTTTTGCACGGCGGCCCCGATACGGTCCGGTTTTTGCGCGGCGGCCCGTTCCGCGGGCCGGATCTGCTCCGGTTTTTGCGCGGTGGCTCCGATCCGGTCTGGTTTTTGCGCGGCGGCCCGTTCCGTGGGCCGGATCCGCTCCGGTTTTTGCGCGGCGGCCCCGATCCGGTCCGGTTTTTGCGCGGCGGCCCGTTATGCGGGCCGGTTCCGCTCCGGTTTTTGCGCGGCGGCCCCGATCCGGTCCGGTTTTTGCACGGCGGCCCGTTCCGCGGGCCCCGATCCGCTCCGGTTTTTGCGCGGCGGCCCCGATCCTGTCCGGTTTTTGCGCGGCGGCCCGTTCCGCGGGCTGGATCCGCTCCGGTTTTTGCGCGGCGGCCCCGATCCGGTCCGGTTTTTGCGCGGTGGCCCCGAGCCGTTCCGGTTTTTGCGCGGCGGCCCGTTCCGCGGGCCGGATCCGCTCCGGTTTTTGCGCGGTGGCCCCGATCCGGTCCGGTTTTTGCGCGGCAGCCCCGATCCGGTCCGGTTTTTTGCGCGGCGGCCCTTTCCGCGGGCCGGTTCCGCTCCGGTTTTTGCGCGGCGGCCCCGAGCCGGTCTGGTTTTTGCGCCGCGGCCCGTTCCGTAAGCCGCATCCGCTCCGGTTTTTGCGCGGCGGCCCCGATCCGGTCCGGTTTTTGCGCGGCGGCCCGTTCCGCGCGCTGCATCCGGTCCAGTTTTTGCGCGGCGGCACCGATCCGCTCCGGTTTTTGCGCGGCGGCCCGTTCCGCGGGCCGGATCCGCTCCGGTTTTTGCGCGGCGGCCCCGATCCGCTCCGGTTTTTGTGCGGCAGCCCGTTCCGCGGGCTGGATCCGCTCCGGTTTTTGCGCGGCGGCCCCGATCCGCTCCGGATTTTGCGCGGCGGCCCGTTCCGCGGGCCGGATCCGCTCCGGTTTTTGCGCGGCAGCCCCGATACGGTCCGGTTTTTGCGCGGCGGCCCGTTCCGCGGGCCGGATCCGCTCCGGTTTTTGCGCGGTGGCCCCGATCCGCTCCGGTTTTTGCGCGGCGGCCCGTTCCGCGGGCCGCATCCGCTCCGGTTTTTGCGCGGTGGCCCCGAACCTGTCCGGTTTTTGCGCGGCGGCCCGTTCCGCGGGCCGGATCCGGTCCGGTTTTTGCGCGGCGGCCCCGATCCGCTCCGGTTTTTGCGCGGCGGCCCGTTCCGCGCGCCGCATCCGGTCCAGTTTTTGCGCGGCGGCACCGATCCGCTCCGGTTTTTGCGCGGCGGCCCGTTCCGCGGGCCGGATCCGGTCCGGTTTTTGCGCGGCGGCCCCGATCCGCTCCGGTTTTTGCGCGGAGGCCCGTTCCGCGGGCCGGATCCGCTCCGGTTTTTGCGCAGCGGCCCCGATCCGGTCCGGTTTTTGCGCGGCGGCCCGTTATGCGGGCCGGTTCCGCTCCGGTTTTTGCGCGGCGGCCCCGATCCGGTCCGGTTTTTGCGCGGCGGCCCGTTCCGCGGGCCCCGATCCGCTCCGGTTTTTGCGCGGCGGCCCCGATCCTGTCCGGTTTTTGCGCGGCGGCCCGTTATGCGGGCCGGTTCCGCTCCGGTTTTTGCGCGGCGGCCCCGATCCGGTCCGGTTTTTGCGCGGCGGCCCGTTCCGCGGGCCCCGATCCGCTCCGGTTTTTGCGCGGCGGCCCCGATCCTGTCCGGTTTTTGCGCGGCGGCCCGTTCCGCGGGCTGGATCCGCTCCGGTTTTTGCGCGGCGGCCCCGATCCGGTCCGGTTTTTGCGCGGTGGCCCCGAGCCGTTCCGGTTTTTGCGCGGCGGCCCGTTCCGCGGGCCGGATCCGCTCCGGTTTTTGCGCGGTGGCCCCGATCCTGTCCGGTTTTTGCGCGGCAGCCCCGATCCGGTCCGGTTTTTGCGCGGCGGCCCTTTCCGCGGGCCGGTTCCGCTCCGGTTTTTGCGCGGCGGCCCCGATCCGCTCCGGTTTTTGCGCCGCGGCCCGTTCCGTAAGCCGCATCCGCTCCGGTTTTTGCGCGGCGGCCCCGATACGGTCTGGTTTTTGCGCGGCGGCCCGTTCCGCGCGCTGCTTCCGGTCCAGTTTTTGCGCGGCGGCACCGATCCGCTCCGGTTTTTGCGCGGCGGCCCGTTCCGCGGGCCGGATCCGGTCCGGTTTTTGCGCGGCGGCCCCGATCCGCTCCGGTTTTTGTGCGGCAGCCCGTTCTGCGGGCTGGATCCGCTCCGGTTTTTGCGCGGCGGCCCCGATCCGCTCCGGATTTTGCGCGGCGGCCCGTTCCGCGGGCCGGATCCGCTCCGGTTTTTGCGCGGCAGCCCCGATACGGTCCGGTTTTTGCGCGGCGGCCCGTTCCGCGGGCCGGATCCGCTCCGGTTTTTGCGCGGCGGCCCCGATCCGCTCCGGTTTTTGCGCGGCGGCCCGTTCCGCGGGCCGCATCCGCTCCGGTTTTTGCGCGGTGGCCCCGAACCTGTCCGGTTTTTGCGCGGCGGCCCGTTCCGCGGGCCGGATCCGGTCCGGTTTTTGCGCGGCGGCCCCGAGCCGGTCTGGTTTTTGCGCCGCGGCCCGTTCCGTAAGCCGCATCCGCTCCGGTTTTTGCGCGGCGGCCCCGATCCGGTCCGGTTTTTGCGCGGCGGCCCGTTCCGCGCGCCGCATCCGGTCCAGTTTTTGCGCGGCGGCACCGATCCGCTCCGGTTTTTGCGCGGCGGCCCGTTCCGCGGGCCGGATCCGGTCCGGTTTTTGCGCGGCGGCCCCGATCCGCTCCGGTTTTTGTGCGGCAGCCCGTTCCGCGGGCTGGATCCGCTCCGGTTTTTGCGCGGCGGCCCCGATCCGCTCCGGATTTTGCGCGGCGGCCCGTTCCGCGGGCCGGATCCGCTCCGGTTTTTGCGCGGCAGCCCCGATACGGTCCGGTTTTTGCGCGGCGGCCCGTTCCGCGGGCCGGATCCGCTCCGGTTTTTGCGCGGCGGCCCCGATCCGCTCCGGTTTTTGCGCGGCGGCCCGTTCCGCGGGCCGCATCCGCTCCGGTTTTTGCGCGGTGGCCCCGATCCACTCTGGTTTTTGCGCGGCGGCCCGTTCCGCGGGCCGGATCCGGTCCGGTTTTTGCGCGGCGGCCCCGATACGGTCCAGTTTTTGCGCGGCGGCCCGTTCCGCGGGACGGAACCGGTCCGGTTTTTGCGCGGTGGCCCCGATCCTGTCCGGTTTTTGCGCGGTGGCCCGTTCCGCGGGCCGGATCCGGTCCGGTTTTTGCGCGGCGGCCCCGATCCGCTCCGGTTTTTGCGCGGCAGCCCATTCCGCGGGCCGGAGCCGGTCCGGTTTTTGCACGGCGGCCCCGATCCGCTCCGGTTTTTGCGCGGCGGCCCGTTCCGCGGGCCCCATCCGGTCCGGTTTTTGCGCGGTGGCCCCGATCCGGTCCGGTTTTTGCGCGGCGGCCCGTTCCGCGGGCCGGATCCGCTCCGGTTTTTGCGCAGCGGCCCCGATCCGCTCCGGTTTTTGTGCGGCGGCCCGTTCCGCGGGCCGCATCCGCTCCGGTTTTTGCGCGGCGGCCCCGATCCGGTCCGGTTTTTGCGCGGCGGCCCCGATCCGCTCCGGTTTTTGCGCGGCGGCCCGTTCCGCGGGCCGGATCCGCTCCGGTTTTTGCGCGGCGGCCCCGATCCGCTCCGGTTTTTGCGCGGCGGCCCGTTCCGCGGGCCGGATCCGCTCCGGTTTTTGCGCAGCGGCCCCGATCCGGTCCGGTTTTTGCGCGGCAGCCCGTTCCGCGGGCCGGATCCGCTCCGGTTTTTGCGCGGCGGCCCCGATCTGCTCCGGTTTTTGCGCGGCGGCCCGTTCCGCGGGCTGGATCCGCTCCGGTTTTTGCGCGGTGGCCCCGATCCGGTCCGGTTTTTGCGCGGCGGCCCGTTCCGCGGGCCGGATCCGCTCCGGTTTTTGCGCGGCGGCCCCGATCCGCGCCGGTTTTTGCGCGGCGGCCCGTTCCGCGGGCCGCATCCGCTACGGTTTTTGCGCGGCGGCCCCGAGCCGGTCCGGTTTTTGCGCGGCGGTCCGTTCCGCGGGCCGGATCCGTTCCGATTTTTGCGCGGCGGCCCCGATCCGGTCAGGTTTTTGCGCGGCGGCCCGTTCCGCGGGCCGCATCCGCTCCGGTTTTTGCGCGGTGGCCCCGATCCTGTCCGGTTTTTGCCCGGCGGCCCATTCCGCGGGCCGGATCCGCTCCGGTTTTTGCGCGGCGGCCGCGATACGGTCCGGTTTTTGCGCGGCGGCCCGTTCCGCGGGCCGGATCCGCTCCGGTTTTTGCGCGGTGGCTCCGATCCGGTCCGGTTTTTGCCCGGCGGCCCGTTCCGTGGGCCGCATCTGCTCCAGTTTTTGCGCGGCGGCCCCGATCCGCTCCGGTTTTTGCGCGGCAGCCCGTTCCGCGGGCCGGAGTCGGTCCGGTTTTTGCGCGGTGGCCCGTTCCGCGGGCCGGATCCGGTCCGGTTTTTGCGCGGCGGCCCCGATCCGCTCCGGTTTTTGCGCGGCAGCCCATTCCGCGGGCCGGAGCCGGTCCGGTTTTTGCACGGCGGCCCCGATCCGCTCCGGTTTTTGCGCGGCGGCCCGTTCCGCGGGCCCCATCCGGTCCGGTTTTTGCGCGGTGGCCCCGATCCGGTCCGGTTTTTGCGCGGCGGCCCGTTCCGCGGGCCGGATCCGCTCCGGTTTTTGCGCAGCGGCCCCGATCCGCTCCGGTTTTTGTGCGGCGGCCCGTTCCGCGGGCCGCATCCGCTCCGGTTTTTGCGCGGCGGCCCCGATCCGGTCCGGTTTTTGCGCGGCGGCCCCGATCCGCTCCGGTTTTTGCGCGGCGGCCCGTTCCGCGGGCCGGATCCGCTCCGGTTTTTGCGCGGCGGCCCCGATCCGCTCCGGTTTTTGCGCGGCGGCCCGTTCCGCGGGCCGGATCCGCTCCGGTTTTTGCGCAGCGGCCCCGATCCGGTCCGGTTTTTGCGCGGCAGCCCGTTCCGCGGGCCGGATCCGCTCCGGTTTTTGCGCGGCGGCCCCGATCTGCTCCGGTTTTTGCGCGGCGGCCCGTTCCGCGGGCTGGATCCGCTCCGGTTTTTGCGCGGTGGCCCCGATCCGGTCCGGTTTTTGCGCGGCGGCCCGTTCCGCGGGCCGGATCCGCTCCGGTTTTTGCGCGGCGGCCCCGATCCGCGCCGGTTTTTGCGCGGCGGCCCGTTCCGCGGGCCGCATCCGCTACGGTTTTTGCGCGGCGGCCCCGAGCCGGTCCGGTTTTTGCGCGGCGGTCCGTTCCGCGGGCCGGATCCGTTCCGATTTTTGCGCGGCGGCCCCGATCCGGTCAGGTTTTTGCGCGGCGGCCCGTTCCGCGGGCCGCATCCGCTCCGGTTTTTGCGCGGTGGCCCCGATCCTGTCCGGTTTTTGCCCGGCGGCCCATTCCGCGGGCCGGATCCGCTCCGGTTTTTGCGCGGCGGCCGCGATACGGTCCGGTTTTTGCGCGGCGGCCCGTTCCGCGGGCCGGATCCGCTCCGGTTTTTGCGCGGTGGCTCCGATCCGGTCCGGTTTTTGCCCGGCGGCCCGTTCCGTGGGCCGCATCTGCTCCGGTTTTTGCGCGGCGGCCCCGATCCGCTCCGGTTTTTGCGCGGCAGCCCGTTCCGCGGGCCGGAGTCGGTCCGGTTTTTGCGCGGCAGCCCGTTCCGCGGGCCGGAGCCGGTCCGGTTTTTGCACGGCGGCCCCGATCCGCTCCGGTTTTTGCGCGGCGGCCCGTTCCGCGTGCCGGATCCGCTCCGGTTTTTGCGCGGCGGCCCCGATACGGTCCGGTTTTTGCGCGGCGGCCTGTTCCGCGGGCCGGAGCCGGTCCGGTTTTTGCACGGCGGCCCCGATCCGCTCCGGTTTTTGCGCGGCAGCCCGTTCCGCGGGCCGGAGCCGGTCCGGTTTTTGCGCGGCGGCCCCGATCCGGTCCGGTTTTTGCGCGGCGGCCCGTTCCGCAGGCCGGATCCACTCCGGTTTTTGCGCGGCGGCCCCGATCTGCTCTGTTTTTTGCGCGGCGGCCCGTTCCGCGGGCTGGATCCGCTCCGGTTTTTGCGCGGTGGCACCGATCCGGTCCGGTTTTTGCGCGGCGGCCCCAATCCGGTCCGGTTTTTGCGCGGCGGCCCGTTCCGCGGGCTGGATCCGCTCCGGTTTTTGCGCGGTGGCCCCCATCCTGCCCGGTTTTTGCGCGGCGGCCCGTTCCGCGGGCTGGATCCGCTCCGGTTTTTGCGCGGCGGCCCCGATCCTCTCCGGTTTTTGCGCGGCAGCCCGTTCCGCGGGCCGGATCCGCTCCGGTTTTTGCGCGGCGGCCCCGATCCGGTCCGGTTTTTGCGCGGCGGCCCGTTCCGCGGGCCGGATCCACTCCGGTTTTTGCGCGGCGGCCCCGATGCTCTCCGGTTTTTGCGCGGCGTCCCGTTCCGCGGGCCGGATCCGCTCCGGTTTTTGCGCGGCGGCCCCGATCCGCTCCGGTTTTTGCGCCCCGGCCCGTTCCGCGGGCCGGATCCGCTCCGGTTTTTGCGCGGCGGCCCCGATCCGCTCCGGTTTTTGCGCGGTGGCCCCGAGCCGGTCCGGTTTTTGCGCGGCGGCCCGTTCCGCGGGCCGCATCCGCTCCGGTTTTTGCGCGGTGGCTCCGATCCGGTCCGGTTTTTGCGCGGCGGCCCGTTCCGCGGGCCGCATCCACTCCGGTTTTTGCGCGGCGGCCCCGATCCACTCCGGTTTTTGCGCGGCGGCCCCGATCCGGTCCGGTTTTTGCGCGGCGGCCCGTTCCGCGGGCCCCATCCGGTCCGGTTTTTGCGCGGTGGCCCCGATCCGGTCCGGTTTTTGCGCGGAGGCCCGTTCCGCGGGCCGCATCCGCTCCGGTTTTTGCGCGGCGTCCCCGATCCGCTCCGGTTTTTGCGCCGCGGCCCGTTCCGCGGGCCGCATCCGCTCCGGTTTTTGCGCGGCGGCCCCGATCCGGTCCGGTTTTTGCGCGGCGGCCCGTTCCGCGGGCCGGATCCGGTCCGGTTTTTGCGCGGCGGCCCCGATCCGGTCCGGTTTTTGCGCGGCGGCCCGTTCCGCGGGCTGGATCCGCTCCGGTTTTTGCGCGGTGACCCCGATCCGGTCCGGTTTTTGCGCGGCAGCCCGTTCCGCGGGCCGGAACCGCTCCGGTTTTTGCGCGGCGGCCCCGAGCCGGTCTGGTTTTTGCCCGGCGGCCCGTTCCGCGGGCCGGATCTGCTCCGGTTTTTGCGCGGCGGCCCCGATACGGTCCGGTTTTTGCGCGGCGGCCTGTTCCGCGGGCCGGAGCCGGTCCGGTTTTTGCACGGCGGCCCCGATCCGCTCCGGTTTTTGCGCGGCAGCCCGTTCCGCGGGCCGGAGCCGGTCCGGTTTTTGCGCGGCGGCCCCGATCCGGTCCGGTTTTTGCGCGGCGGCCCGTTCCGCAGGCCGGATCCACTCCGGTTTTTGCGCGGCGGCCCCGATCTGCTCTGTTTTTTGCGCGGCGGCCCGTTCCGCGGGCTGGATCCGCTCCGGTTTTTGCGCGGTGGCACCGATCCGGTCCGGTTTTTGCGCGGCGGCCCCAATCCGGTCCGGTTTTTGCGCGGCGGCCCGTTCCGCGGGCTGGATCCGCTCCGGTTTTTGCGCGGTGGCCCCCATCCTGCCCGGTTTTTGCGCGGCGGCCCGTTCCGCGGGCTGGATCCGCTCCGGTTTTTGCGCGGCGGCCCCGATCCTCTCCGGTTTTTGCGCGGCAGCCCGTTCCGCGGGCCGGATCCGCTCCGGTTTTTGCGCGGCGGCCCCGATCCGGTCCGGTTTTTGCGCGGCGGCCCGTTCCGCGGGCCGGATCCACTCCGGTTTTTGCGCGGCGGCCCCGATGCTCTCCGGTTTTTGCGCGGCGTCCCGTTCCGCGGGCCGGATCCGCTCCGGTTTTTGCGCGGCGGCCCCGATCCGCTCCGGTTTTTGCGCCCCGGCCCGTTCCGCGGGCCGGATCCGCTCCGGTTTTTGCGCGGCGGCCCCGATCCGCTCCGGTTTTTGCGCGGTGGCCCCGAGCCGGTCCGGTTTTTGCGCGGCGGCCCGTTCCGCGGGCCGCATCCGCTCCGGTTTTTGCGCGGTGGCTCCGATCCGGTCCGGTTTTTGCGCGGCGGCCCGTTCCGCGGGCCGCATCCACTCCGGTTTTTGCGCGGCGGCCCCGATCCACTCCGGTTTTTGCGCGGCGGCCCCGATCCGGTCCGGTTTTTGCGCGGCGGCCCGTTCCGCGGGCCCCATCCGGTCCGGTTTTTGCGCGGTGGCCCCGATCCGGTCCGGTTTTTGCGCGGAGGCCCGTTCCGCGGGCCGCATCCGCTCCGGTTTTTGCGCGGCGTCCCCGATCCGCTCCGGTTTTTGCGCCGCGGCCCGTTCCGCGGGCCGCATCCGCTCCGGTTTTTGCGCGGCGGCCCCGATCCGCTCCGGTTTTTGCGCGGCGGCCCGTTCCGCGGGCCGGATCCGGTCCGGTTTTTGCGCGGCGGCCCCGATCCGGTCCGGTTTTTGCGCGGCGGCCCGTTCCGCGGGCTGGATCCGCTCCGGTTTTTGCGCGGTGACCCCGATCCGGTCCGGTTTTTGCGCGGCGGCCCGTTCCGCGGGCTGGATCCGCTCCGGTTTTTGCGCGGCGGCCCCGAGCCGGTCCGGTTTTTGCGCGGTGGCCCCGAGCCGTTCCGGTTTTTGCGCGGCGGCCCGTTCCGCGGGCCGGATCCGCTCCGGTTTTTGCGCGGTGGCCCCGATCCGGTCCGGTTTTTGCGCGGCAGCCCCGATCCGGTCCGGTTTTTGCGCGGCGGCCCTTTCCGCGGGCCGGTTCCGCTCCGGTTTTTGCGCGGCGGCCCCGAGCCGGTCTGGTTTTTGCGCCGCGGCCCGTTCCGTAAGCCGCATCCGCTCCGGTTTTTGCGCGGCGGCCCCGATACGGTCCGGTTTTTGCGCGGCGGCCCGTTCCGCGCGCTGCATCCGGTCCAGTTTTTGCGCGGCGGCACCGATCCGCTCCGGTTTTTGCGCGGCGGCCCGTTCCGCGGGCCGGATCCGGTCCGGTTTTTGCGCGGCGGCCCCGATCCGCTCCGGTTTTTGTGCGGCAGCCCGTTCCGCGGGCTGGATCCGCTCCGGTTTTTGCGCGGCGGCCCCGATCCGCTCCGGATTTTGCGCGGCGGCCCGTTCCGCGGGCCGGATCCGCTCCGGTTTTTGCGCGGCAGCCCCGATACGGTCCGGTTTTTGCGCGGCGGCCCGTTCCGCGGGCCGGATCCGCTCCGGTTTTTGCGCGGCGGCCCCGATCCGCTCCGGTTTTTGCGCGGCGGCCCGTTCCGCGGGCCGCATCCGCTCCGGTTTTTGCGCGGTGGCCCCGAACCTGTCCGGTTTTTGCGCGGCGGCCCGTTCCGCGGGCCGGATCCGGTCCGGTTTTTGCGCGGCGGCCCCGAGCCGGTCTGGTTTTTGCGCCGCGGCCCGTTCCGTAAGCCGCATCCGCTCCGGTTTTTGCGCGGCGGCCCCGATACGGTCCGGTTTTTGCGCGGCGGCCCGTTCCGCGCGCCGCATCCGGTCCAGTTTTTGCGCGGCGGCACCGATCCGCTCCGGTTTTTGCGCGGCGGCCCGTTCCGCGGGCCGGATCCGGTCCGGTTTTTGCGCGGCGGCCCCGATCCGCTCCGGTTTTTGTGCGGCAGCCCGTTCCGCGGGCTGGATCCGCTCCGGTTTTTGCGCGGCGGCCCCGATCCGGTCCGGATTTTGCGCGGCGGCCCGTTCCGCGGGCCGGATCCGCTCCGGTTTTTGCGCGGCAGCCCCGATCCGGTCCGGTTTTTGCGCGGCGGCCCGTTCCGCGGGCCGGATCCGCTCCGGTTTTTGCGCGGCGGCCCCGATACGGTCCAGTTTTTGAGCGGCGGCCCGTTCCGCGGGCCGCATCCGCTCCGGTTTTTGCGCGGTGGCCCCGATCCACTCTGGTTTTTGCGCGGCGGCCCGTTCCGCGGGCCGCATCCGCTCCGGTTTTTGCGCGGCGGCCCCGATACGGTCCAGTTTTTGCGCGGCGGCCCGTTCCGCGGGACGGAACCGGTCCGGTTTTTGCGCGGTGGCCCCGATCCTGTCCGGTTTTTGCGCGGTGGCCCGTTCCGCGGGCCGGATCCGGTCCGGTTTTTGCGCGGCGGCCCCGATCCGGTCCGTTTTTTGCGCGGCAGCCCATTCCGCGGGCCGGAGCCGGTCCGGTTTTTGCACGGCGGCCCCGATCCGGTCTGGTTTTTGCGTGGCGGCCCGTTCCGCGGGCCGGATCCGCTCCGGTTTTTGCGCGGCAGCCCCGATCCGGTCCGGTTTTGCGCGGCGGCCCGTTCCGCGGGCCCCATCCGGTCCGGTTTTTGCGCGGTGGCCCCGATCCGGTCCGGTTTTTGCGCGGCGGCCCGTTCCGCGGGCCGGATCCGCTCCGGTTTTTGCGCAGCGGCCCCGATCCGCTCCGGTTTTTGTGCGGCGGCCCGTTCCGCGGGCCGCATCCGCTCCGGTTTTTGCGCGGCGGCCCCGATCCGGTCCGGTTTTTGCGCGGCGGCCCCGATCCGCTCCGGTTTTTGCGCGGCGGCCCGTTCCGCGGGCCGGATCCGCTCCGGTTTTTGCGCGGCGGCCCCGATCCGCTCCGGTTTTTGCGCGGCGGCCCGTTCCGCGGGCCGGATCCGCTCCGGTTTTTTGCGCAGCGGCCCCGATCCGGTCCGGTTTTTGCGCGGCAGCCCGTTCCGCGGGCCGGATCCGCTCCGGTTTTTGCGCGGCGGCCCCGATCTGCTCCGGTTTTTGCGCGGCGGCCCGTTCCGCGGGCTGGATCCGCTCCGGTTTTTGCGCGGTGGCCCCGATCCGGTCCGGTTTTTGCGCGGCGGCCCGTTCCGCGGGCCGGATCCGCTCCGGTTTTTGCGCGGCGGCCCCGATCCTGTCCGATTTTTGCGCGGCGGCCCGTTCCGCGGGCCGCATCCGCTACGGTTTTTGCGCGGCGGCCCCGAGCCGGTCCGGTTTTTGCGCGGCGGTCCGTTCCGCGGGCCGGATCCGTTCCGATTTTTGCGCGGCGGCCCCGATCCGCTCCGGTTTTTGCGCGGCAGCCCGTTCCGCGGGCCGGAGTCGGTCCGGTTTTTGCGCGGCAGCCCGTTCCGCGGGCCGGAGCCGGTCCGGTTTTTGCACGGCGGCCCCGATCCGCTCCGGTTTTTGCGCGGCGGCCCGTTCCGCGTGCCGGATCCGCTCCGGTTTTTGCGCGGCGGCCCCGATACGGTCCGGTTTTTGCGCGGCGGCCTGTTCCGCGGGCCGGAGCCGGTCCGGTTTTTGCACGGCGGCCCCGATCCGCTCCGGTTTTTGCGCGGCAGCCCGTTCCGCGGGCCGGAGCCGGTCCGGTTTTTGCGCGGCGGCCCCGATCCGGTCCGGTTTTTGCGCGGCGGCCCGTTCCGCAGGCCGGATCCACTCCGGTTTTTGCGCGGCGGCCCCGATCTGCTCTGTTTTTTGCGCGGCGGCCCGTTCCGCGGGCTGGATCCGCTCCGGTTTTTGCGCGGTGGCACCGATCCGGTCCGGTTTTTGCGCGGCGGCCCCAATCCGGTCCGGTTTTTGCGCGGCGGCCCGTTCCGCGGGCTGGATCCGCTCCGGTTTTTGCGCGGTGGCCCCGATCCTGCCCGGTTTTTGCGCGGCGGCCCGTTCCGCGGGCTGGATCCGCTCCGGTTTTTGCGCGGCGGCCCCGATCCTCTCCGGTTTTTGCGCGGCAGCCCGTTCCGCGGGCCGGATCCGCTCCGGTTTTTGCGCGGCGGCCCCGATCCGGTCCGGTTTTTGCGCGGCGGCCCGTTCCGCGGGCCGGATCCACTCCGGTTTTTGCGCGGCGGCCCCGATGCTCTCCGGTTTTTGCGCGGCGTCCCGTTCCGCGGGCCGGATCCGCTCCGGTTTTTGCGCGGCGGCCCCGATCCGCTCCGGTTTTTGCGCCCCGGCCCGTTCCGCGGGCCGGATCCGCTCCGGTTTTTGCGCGGCGGCCCCGATACGGTCCGGTTTTTGCGCGGTGGCCCCGAGCCGGTCCGGTTTTTGCGCGGCGGCCCGTTCCGCGGGCCGCATCCGCTCCGGTTTTTGCGCGGTGGCTCCGATCCGGTCCGGTTTTTGCGCGGCGGCCCGTTCCGCGGGCCGCATCCACTCCGGTTTTTGCGCGGCGGCCCCGATCCACTCCGGTTTTTGCGCGGCGGCCCCGATCCGGTCCGGTTTTTGCGCGGCGGCCCGTTCCGCGGGCCCCATCCGGTCCGGTTTTTGCGCGGTGGCCCCGATCCTGCCCGGTTTTTGCGCGGAGGCCCGTTCCGCGGGCCGCATCCGCTCCGGTTTTTGCGCGGCGGCCCCGATCCGCTCCGGTTTTTGCGCCGCGGCCCGTTCCGCGGGCCGCATCCGCTCCGGTTTTTGCGCGGCGGCCCCGATCCGGTCCGGTTTTTGCGCGGCGGCCCGTTCCGCGGGCCGGATCCGGTCCGGTTTTTGCGCGGCGGCCCCGATCCGGTCCGGTTTTTGCGCGGCGGCCCGTTCCGCGGGCCGGATCCGCTCCGGTTTTTGCGTGTGACCCCGATCCGGTCCGGTTTTTGCGCGGCAGCCCGTTCCGCGGGCCGGAACCGCTCCGGTTTTTGCGCGGCGGCCCCGAGCCGGTCTGGTTTTTGCGCGGCGGTCCGTTCCGCATCCGCTCCGGTTTTTGCGCGGCGGCCCCGATCCGGTCCGGTTTTTGCGCGGCG
Source organism: Phalacrocorax carbo (assembly GCF_963921805.1). Classification (NCBI taxonomy): domain Eukaryota; kingdom Metazoa; phylum Chordata; class Aves; order Suliformes; family Phalacrocoracidae; genus Phalacrocorax; species Phalacrocorax carbo. Next base: position 574,705 of record NW_026990488.1, read on the forward strand.
GCCCGTTCCGCGGGCCGCATCCGCTCCGGTTTTTGCGCGGCGGCCCCGATCCGCTCCGGTTTTTGCCCGGCGGCCCGTTCCGCGGGCCGGATCTGCTCCGGTTTTTGCGCGGTGGCTCCGATCCGGTCTGGTTTTTGCGCGGCGGCCCGTTCCGCGGGCCGGATCTGCTCCGGTTTTTGCGCGGTGGCTCCGATCCGGTCTGGTTTTTGCGCGGCGGCCCGTTCCGTGGGCCGGATCCGCTCCGGTTTTTGCGCGGCGGCCCCGATCCGGTCCGGTTTTTGCGCGGCGGCCCGTTATGCGGGCCGGTTCTGCTCCGGTTTTTGCGCGGCGGCCCCGATCCGGTCCGGTTTTTGCGCGGCGGCCCGTTCCGCGGGCCCCGATCCGCTCCGGTTTTTGCGCGGCGGCCCCGATCCTGTCCGGTTTTTGCGCGGCGGCCCGTTCCGCGGGCTGGATCCGCTCCGGTTTTTGCGCGGCGGCCCCGATACGGTCCGGTTTTTGCGCGGCGGCCCGTTCCGCGGGCCGGATCCGCTCCGGTTTTTGCGCGGCGGCCCCGATCCGCTCCGGTTTTTGCGCGGCGGCCCGTTCCGCGGGCCGGATCCACTCCGGTTTTTGCGCGGCGGCCCCGATGCTCTCCGGTTTTTGCGCGGCGGTCCGTTCCGCATCCGCTCCGGTTTTTGCGCGGCGGCCCCGATCCGGTCCGGTTTTTGCGCGGCGGCCCGTTCCGCGGGCCGCATCCGCTCCGGTTTTTGCGCGGCGGCCCCGATCCGCTCCGGTTTTTGCGCGGTGGCCCCGAGCCGGTCCGGTTTTTGCGCGGCGGCCCGTTCCGCGGGCCGCATCCGCTCCGGTTTTTGCGCGGTGGCTCCGATCCGGTCCGGTTTTTGCGCGGCGGCCCGTTCCGCGGGCCGCATCCACTCCGGTTTTTGCGCGGCGGCCCCGATCCACTCCGGTTTTTGCGCGGCGGCCCCGATCCGGTCCGGTTTTTGCGCGGCGGCCCGTTCCGCGGGCCCCATCCGCTCCGGTTTTTGCGCGGTGGCCCCGATCCTGCCCGGTTTTTGCGCGGAGGCCCGTTCCGCGGGCCGCATCCGCTCCGGTTTTTGCGCGGCGTCCCCGATCCGCTCCGGTTTTTGCGCCGCGGCCCGTTCCGCGGGCCGCATCCGCTCCGGTTTTTGCGCGGCGGCCCCGATCCGGTCCGGTTTTTGCGCGGCGGCCCGTTCCGCGGGCCGGATCCGGTCCGGTTTTTGCGCGGCGGCCCCGATCCGGTCAGGTTTTTGCGCGGCGGCCCGTTCCGCGGGCTGGATCCGCTCCGGTTTTTGCGCGGTGACCCCGATCCGGTCCGGTTTTTGCGCGGCAGCCCGTTCCGCGGGCCGGAACCGCTCCGGTTTTTGCGCGGCGGCCCCGAGCCGGTCTGGTTTTTGCGCGGCGGTCCGTTCCGCATCCGCTCCGGTTTTTGCGCGGCGGCCCCGATCCGGTCCGGTTTTTGCGCGGCGGCCCGTTCCGCGGGCCGCATCCGCTCCGGTTTTTGCGCGGCGGCCCCGATCCGCTCCGGTTTTTGCCCGGCGGCCCGTTCCGCGGGCCGGATCTGCTCCGGTTTTTGCGCGGTGGCTCCGATCCGGTCTGGTTTTTGCGCGGCGGCCCGTTCCGCGGGCCGGATCTGCTCCGGTTTTTGCGCGGTGGCTCCGATCCGGTCTGGTTTTTGCGCGGCGGCCCGTTCCGTGGGCCGGATCCGCTCCGGTTTTTGCGCGGCGGCCCCGATCCGGTCCGGTTTTTGCGCGGCGGCCCGTTATGCGGGCCGGTTCCGCTCCGGTTTTTGCGCGGCGGCCCCGATCCGGTCCGGTTTTTGCGCGGCGGCCCGTTCCGCGGGCCCCGATCCGCTCCGGTTTTTGCGCGGCGGCCCCGATCCTGTCCGGTTTTTGCGCGGCGGCCCGTTCCGCGGGCTGGATCCGCTCCGGTTTTTGCGCGGCGGCCCCGATCCGGTCCGGTTTTTGCGCGGCGTCCCCGATCCGCTCCGGTTTTTGCGCGGCGGCCCGTTCCGCGGGCCGGATCCGCTCCGGTTTTTGCGCGGTGGCCCCGATCCGGTCCGGTTTTTGCGCGGCAGCCCCGATCCGGTCCGGTTTTTGTGCGGCGGCCCTTTCCGCGGGCCGGTTCCGCTCCGGTTTTTGCGCGGCGGCCCCGAGCCGGTCTGGTTTTTGCGCCGCGGCCCGTTCCGTAAGCCGCATCCGCTCCGGTTTTTGCGCGGCGGCCCCGATACGGTCCGGTTTTTGCGCGGCGGCCCGTTCCGCGCGCTGCATCCGGTCCAGTTTTTGCGCGGCGGCACCGATCCGCTCCGGTTTTTGCGCGGCGGCCCGTTCCGCGGGCCGGATCCGGTCCGGTTTTTGCGCGGCGGCCCCGATCCGCTCCGGTTTTTGTGCGGCAGCCCGTTCCGCGGGCTGGATCCGCTCCGGTTTTTGCGCGGCGGCCCCGATCCGCTCCGGATTTTGCGCGGCGGCCCGTTCCGCGGGCCGGATCCGGTCCGGTTTTTGCGCGGCAGCCCCGATACGGTCCGGTTTTTGCGCGGCGGCCCGTTCCGCGGGCCGGATCCGCTCCGGTTTTTGCGCGGCGGCCCCGATCCGCTCCGGTTTTTGCGCGGCGGCCCGTTCCGCGGGCCGCATCCGCTCCGGTTTTTGCGCGGTGGCCCCGAACCTGTCCGGTTTTTGCGCGGCGGCCCGTTCCGCGGGCCGGATCCGGTCCGGTTTTTGCGCGGCGGCCCCGAGCCGGTCTGGTTTTTGCGCCGCGGCCCGTTCCGTAAGCCGCATCCGCTGCGGTTTTTGCGCGGCGGCCCCGATACGGTCCGGTTTTTGCGCGGCGGCCCGTTCCGCGCGCCGCATCCGGTCCAGTTTTTGCGCGGCGGCACCGATCCGCTCCGGTTTTTGCGCGGCGGCCCGTTCCGCGGGCCGGATCCGCTCCGGTTTTTGCGCGGCGGCCCCGATCCGCTCCGGTTTTTGTGCGGCAGCCCGTTCCGCGGGCTGGATCCGCTCCGGTTTTTGCGCGGCGGCCCCGATCCGCTCCGGATTTTGCGCGGCGGCCCGTTCCGCGGGACGGATCCGGTCCGCTTTTTGCGCGGCAGCCCCGATACGGTCCGGTTTTTGCGCGGCGGCCCGTTCCGCGGGCCGGATCCGCTCCGGTTTTTGCGCGGCGGCCCCGATCCGCTCCGGTTTTTGCGCGGCGGCCCGTTCCGCGGGCCGCATCCGCTCCGGTTTTTGCGCGGTGGCCCCGATCCACTCTGGTTTTTGCGCGGCGGCCCGTTCCGCGGGCCGCATCCGCTCCGGTTTTTGCGCGGCGGCCCCGATACGGTCCAGTTTTTGCGCGGCGGCCCGTTCCGCGGGACGGAACCGGTCCGGTTTTTGCGCGGTGGCCCCGATCCTGTCCGGTTTTTGCGCGGTGGCCCGTTCCGCGGGCCGGATCCGGTCCGGTTTTTGCGCGGCGGCCCCGATCCGGTCCGTTTTTTGCGCGGCAGCCCATTCCGCGGGCCGGAGCCGGTCCGGTTTTTGCACGGCGGCCCCGATCCGGTCTGGTTTTTGCGCGGCGGCCCGTTCCGCGGGCCGGATCCGCTCCGGTTTTTGCGCGGCAGCCCCGATCCGGTCCGGTTTTTGCGCGGCGGCCCGTTCCGCGGGCCCCATCCGGTCCGGTTTTTGCGCGGTGGCCCCGATCCGGTCCGGTTTTTGCGCGGCGGCCCGTTCCGCGGGCCGGATCCGCTCCGGTTTTTGCGCAGCGGCCCCGATCCGCTCCGGTTTTTGTGCGGCGGCCCGTTCCGCGGGCCGCATCCGCTCCGGTTTTTGCGCGGCGGCACCGATCCGGTCCGGTTTTTGCGCGGCGGCCCCGATCCGCTCCGGTTTTTGCGCGGCGGCCCGTTCCGCGGGCCGGATCCGCTCCGGTTTTTGCGCGGCGGCCCCGATCCGCTCCGGTTTTTGCGCGGCGGCCCGTTCCGCGGGCCGGATCCGCTCCGGTTTTTGCGCAGCGGCCCCGATCCGGTCCGGTTTTTGCGCGGCAGCCCGTTCCGCGGGCCGGATCCGCTCCGGTTTTTGCGCGGCGGCCCCGATCTGCTCCGGTTTTTGCGCGGCGGCCCGTTCCGCGGGCTGGATCCGCTCCGGTTTTTGCGCGGTGGCCCCGATCCGGTCCGGTTTTTGCGCGGCGGCCCGTTCCGCGGGCCGGATCCGCTCCGGTTTTTGCGCGGCGGCCCCGATCCTGTCCGATTTTTGCGCGGCGGCCCGTTCCGCGGGCCGCATCCGCTACGGTTTTTGCGCGGCGGCCCCGAGCCGGTCCGGTTTTTGCGCGGCGGCCCGTTCCGCGGGCCGGATCCGCTCCGGTTTTTGCGCGGCGGCCCCGATCCGCTCCGGTTTTTGCGCCCCGGCCCGTTCCGCGGGCCGGATCCGCTCCGGTTTTTGCGCGGCGGCCCCGATACGGTCCGGTTTTTGCGCGGTGGCCCCGAGCCGGTCCGGTTTTTGCGCGGCGGCCCGTTCCGCGGGCCGCATCCGCTCCGGTTTTTGCGCGGTGGCTCCGATCCGGTCCGGTTTTTGCGCGGCGGCCCGTTCCGCGGGCCGCATCCACTCCGGTTTTTGCGCGGCGGCCCCGATCCACTCCGGTTTTTGCGCGGCGGCCCCGATCCGGTCCGGTTTTTGCGCGGCGGCCCGTTCCGCGGGCCCCATCCGGTCCGGTTTTTGCGCGGTGGCCCCGATCCTGCCCGGTTTTTGCGCGGAGGCCCGTTCCGCGGGCCGCATCCGCTCCGGTTTTTGCGCGGCGGCCCCGATCCGCTCCGGTTTTTGCGCCGCGGCCCGTTCCGCGGGCCGCATCCGCTCCGGTTTTTGCGCGGCGGCCCCGATCCGGTCCGGTTTTTGCGCGGCGGCCCGTTCCGCGGGCCGGATCCGGTCCGGTTTTTGCGCGGCGGCCCCGATCCGGTCCGGTTTTTGCGCGGCGGCCCGTTCCGCGGGCCGGATCCGCTCCGGTTTTTGCGTGTGACCCCGATCCGGTCCGGTTTTTGCGCGGCAGCCCGTTCCGCGGGCCGGAACCGCTCCGGTTTTTGCGCGGCGGCCCCGAGCCGGTCTGGTTTTTGCGCGGCGGTCCGTTCCGCATCCGCTCCGGTTTTTGCGCGGCGGCCCCGATCCGGTCCGGTTTTTGCGCGGCGGCCCGTTCCGCGGGCCGCATCCGCTCCGGTTTTTGCGCGGCGGCCCCGATCCGCTCCGGTTTTTGCCCGGCGGCCCGTTCCGCGGGCCGGATCTGCTCCGGTTTTTGCGCGGTGGCTCCGATCCGGTCTGGTTTTTGCGCGGCGGCCCGTTCCGCGGGCCGGATCTGCTCCGGTTTTTGCGCGGTGGCTCCGATCCGGTCTGGTTTTTGCGCGGCGGCCCGTTCCGTGGGCCGGATCCGCTCCGGTTTTTGCGCGGCGGCCCCGATCCGGTCCGGTTTTTGCGCGGCGGCCCGTTATGCGGGCCGGTTCTGCTCCGGTTTTTGCGCGGCGGCCCCGATCCGGTCCGGTTTTTGCGCGGCGGCCCGTTCCGCGGGCCCCGATCCGCTCCGGTTTTTGCGCGGCGGCCCCGATCCTGTCCGGTTTTTGCGCGGCGGCCCGTTCCGCGGGCTGGATCCGCTCCGGTTTTTGCGCGGCGGCCCCGATACGGTCCGGTTTTTGCGCGGCGGCCCGTTCCGCGGGCCGGATCCGCTCCGGTTTTTGCGCGGCGGCCCCGATCCGCTCCGGTTTTTGCGCGGCGGCCCGTTCCGCGGGCCGGATCCACTCCGGTTTTTGCGCGGCGGCCCCGATGCTCTCCGGTTTTTGCGCGGCGGTCCGTTCCGCATCCGCTCCGGTTTTTGCGCGGCGGCCCCGATCCGGTCCGGTTTTTGCGCGGCGGCCCGTTCCGCGGGCCGCATCCGCTCCGGTTTTTGCGCGGCGGCCCCGATCCGCTCCGGTTTTTGCGCGGTGGCCCCGAGCCGGTCCGGTTTTTGCGCGGCGGCCCGTTCCGCGGGCCGCATCCGCTCCGGTTTTTGCGCGGTGGCTCCGATCCGGTCCGGTTTTTGCGCGGCGGCCCGTTCCGCGGGCCGCATCCACTCCGGTTTTTGCGCGGCGGCCCCGATCCACTCCGGTTTTTGCGCGGCGGCCCCGATCCGGTCCGGTTTTTGCGCGGCGGCCCGTTCCGCGGGCCCCATCCGCTCCGGTTTTTGCGCGGTGGCCCCGATCCTGCCCGGTTTTTGCGCGGAGGCCCGTTCCGCGGGCCGCATCCGCTCCGGTTTTTGCGCGGCGTCCCCGATCCGCTCCGGTTTTTGCGCCGCGGCCCGTTCCGCGGGCCGCATCCGCTCCGGTTTTTGCGCGGCGGCCCCGATCCGGTCCGGTTTTTGCGCGGCGGCCCGTTCCGCGGGCCGGATCCGGTCCGGTTTTTGCGCGGCGGCCCCGATCCGGTCAGGTTTTTGCGCGGCGGCCCGTTCCGCGGGCTGGATCCGCTCCGGTTTTTGCGCGGTGACCCCGATCCGGTCCGGTTTTTGCGCGGCAGCCCGTTCCGCGGGCCGGAACCGCTCCGGTTTTTGCGCGGCGGCCCCGAGCCGGTCTGGTTTTTGCGCGGCGGTCCGTTCCGCATCCGCTCCGGTTTTTGCGCGGCGGCCCCGATCCGGTCCGGTTTTTGCGCGGCGGCCCGTTCCGCGGGCCGCATCCGCTCCGGTTTTTGCGCGGCGGCCCCGATCCGCTCCGGTTTTTGCCCGGCGGCCCGTTCCGCGGGCCGGATCTGCTCCGGTTTTTGCGCGGTGGCTCCGATCCGGTCTGGTTTTTGCGCGGCGGCCCGTTCCGCGGGCCGGATCTGCTCCGGTTTTTGCGCGGTGGCTCCGATCCGGTCTGGTTTTTGCGCGGCGGCCCGTTCCGTGGGCCGGATCCGCTCCGGTTTTTGCGCGGCGGCCCCGATCCGGTCCGGTTTTTGCGCGGCGGCCCGTTATGCGGGCCGGTTCCGCTCCGGTTTTTGCGCGGCGGCCCCGATCCGGTCCGGTTTTTGCGCGGCGGCCCGTTCCGCGGGCCCCGATCCGCTCCGGTTTTTGCGCGGCGGCCCCGATCCTGTCCGGTTTTTGCGCGGCGGCCCGTTCCGCGGGCTGGATCCGCTCCGGTTTTTGCGCGGCGGCCCCGATCCGGTCCGGTTTTTGCGCGGCGTCCCCGATCCGCTCCGGTTTTTGCGCGGCGGCCCGTTCCGCGGGCCGGATCCGCTCCGGTTTTTGCGCGGTGGCCCCGATCCGGTCCGGTTTTTGCGCGGCAGCCCCGATCCGGTCCGGTTTTTGTGCGGCGGCCCTTTCCGCGGGCCGGTTCCGCTCCGGTTTTTGCGCGGCGGCCCCGAGCCGGTCTGGTTTTTGCGCCGCGGCCCGTTCCGTAAGCCGCATCCGCTCCGGTTTTTGCGCGGCGGCCCCGATACGGTCCGGTTTTTGCGCGGCGGCCCGTTCCGCGCGCTGCATCCGGTCCAGTTTTTGCGCGGCGGCACCGATCCGCTCCGGTTTTTGCGCGGCGGCCCGTTCCGCGGGCCGGATCCGGTCCGGTTTTTGCGCGGCGGCCCCGATCCGCTCCGGTTTTTGTGCGGCAGCCCGTTCCGCGGGCTGGATCCGCTCCGGTTTTTGCGCGGCGGCCCCGATCCGCTCCGGATTTTGCGCGGCGGCCCGTTCCGCGGGCCGGATCCGGTCCGGTTTTTGCGCGGCAGCCCCGATACGGTCCGGTTTTTGCGCGGCGGCCCGTTCCGCGGGCCGGATCCGCTCCGGTTTTTGCGCGGCGGCCCCGATCCGCTCCGGTTTTTGCGCGGCGGCCCGTTCCGCGGGCCGCATCCGCTCCGGTTTTTGCGCGGTGGCCCCGAACCTGTCCGGTTTTTGCGCGGCGGCCCGTTCCGCGGGCCGGATCCGGTCCGGTTTTTGCGCGGCGGCCCCGAGCCGGTCTGGTTTTTGCGCCGCGGCCCGTTCCGTAAGCCGCATCCGCTGCGGTTTTTGCGCGGCGGCCCCGATACGGTCCGGTTTTTGCGCGGCGGCCCGTTCCGCGCGCCGCATCCGGTCCAGTTTTTGCGCGGCGGCACCGATCCGCTCCGGTTTTTGCGCGGCGGCCCGTTCCGCGGGCCGGATCCGCTCCGGTTTTTGCGCGGCGGCCCCGATCCGCTCCGGTTTTTGTGCGGCAGCCCGTTCCGCGGGCTGGATCCGCTCCGGTTTTTGCGCGGCGGCCCCGATCCGCTCCGGATTTTGCGCGGCGGCCCGTTCCGCGGGACGGATCCGGTCCGCTTTTTGCGCGGCAGCCCCGATACGGTCCGGTTTTTGCGCGGCGGCCCGTTCCGCGGGCCGGATCCGCTCCGGTTTTTGCGCGGCGGCCCCGATCCGCTCCGGTTTTTGCGCGGCGGCCCGTTCCGCGGGCCGCATCCGCTCCGGTTTTTGCGCGGTGGCCCCGATCCACTCTGGTTTTTGCGCGGCGGCCCGTTCCGCGGGCCGCATCCGCTCCGGTTTTTGCGCGGCGGCCCCGATACGGTCCAGTTTTTGCGCGGCGGCCCGTTCCGCGGGACGGAACCGGTCCGGTTTTTGCGCGGTGGCCCCGATCCTGTCCGGTTTTTGCGCGGTGGCCCGTTCCGCGGGCCGGATCCGGTCCGGTTTTTGCGCGGCGGCCCCGATCCGGTCCGTTTTTTGCGCGGCAGCCCATTCCGCGGGCCGGAGCCGGTCCGGTTTTTGCACGGCGGCCCCGATCCGGTCTGGTTTTTGCGCGGCGGCCCGTTCCGCGGGCCGGATCCGCTCCGGTTTTTGCGCGGCAGCCCCGATCCGGTCCGGTTTTTGCGCGGCGGCCCGTTCCGCGGGCCCCATCCGGTCCGGTTTTTGCGCGGTGGCCCCGATCCGGTCCGGTTTTTGCGCGGCGGCCCGTTCCGCGGGCCGGATCCGCTCCGGTTTTTGCGCAGCGGCCCCGATCCGCTCCGGTTTTTGTGCGGCGGCCCGTTCCGCGGGCCGCATCCGCTCCGGTTTTTGCGCGGCGGCACCGATCCGGTCCGGTTTTTGCGCGGCGGCCCCGATCCGCTCCGGTTTTTGCGCGGCGGCCCGTTCCGCGGGCCGGATCCGCTCCGGTTTTTGCGCGGCGGCCCCGATCCGCTCCGGTTTTTGCGCGGCGGCCCGTTCCGCGGGCCGGATCCGCTCCGGTTTTTGCGCAGCGGCCCCGATCCGGTCCGGTTTTTGCGCGGCAGCCCGTTCCGCGGGCCGGATCCGCTCCGGTTTTTGCGCGGCGGCCCCGATCTGCTCCGGTTTTTGCGCGGCGGCCCGTTCCGCGGGCTGGATCCGCTCCGGTTTTTGCGCGGTGGCCCCGATCCGGTCCGGTTTTTGCGCGGCGGCCCGTTCCGCGGGCCGGATCCGCTCCGGTTTTTGCGCGGCGGCCCCGATCCTGTCCGATTTTTGCGCGGCGGCCCGTTCCGCGGGCCGCATCCGCTACGGTTTTTGCGCGGCGGCCCCGAGCCGGTCCGGTTTTTGCGCGGCGGTCCGTTCCGCGGGCCGGATCCGTTCCGATTTTTGCGCGGCGGCCCCGATCCGCTCCGGTTTTTGCGCGGCAGCCCGTTCCGCGGGCCGGAGTCGGTCCGGTTTTTACGCGGCAGCCCGTTCCGCGGGCCGGAGCCGGTCCGGTTTTTGCACGGCGGCCCCGATCCGCTCCGGTTTTTGCGCGGCGGCCCGTTCCGCGTGCCGGATCCGCTCCGGTTTTTGCGCGGCGGCCCCGATACGGTCCGGTTTTTGCGCGGCGGCCTGTTCCGCGGGCCGGAGCCGGTCCGGTTTTTGCACGGCGGCCCCGATCCGCTCCGGTTTTTGCGCGGCAGCCCGTTCCGCGGGCCGGAGCCGGTCCGGTTTTTGCGCGGCGGCCCCGATCCGGTCCGGTTTTTGCGCGGCGGCCCGTTCCGCAGGCCGGATCCACTCCGGTTTTTGCGCGGCGGCCCCGATCTGCTCTGTTTTTTGCGCGGCGGCCCGTTCCGCGGGCTGGATCCGCTCCGGTTTTTGCGCGGCGGCCCCGATCCGCTCCGGTTTTTGCGCGGCGGCCCCAATCCGGTCCGGTTTTTGCGCGGCGGCCCGTTCCGCGGGCTGGATCCGCTCCGGTTTTTGCGCGGTGGCCCCGATCCTGCCCGGTTTTTGCGCGGCGGCCCGTTCCGCGGGCTGGATCCGCTCCGGTTTTTGCGCGGCGGCCCCGATCCTCTCCGGTTTTTGCGCGGCAGCCCGTTCCGCGGGCCGGATCCGGTCCGGTTTTTGCGCGGCGGCCCCGATCCGCTCCGGTTTTTGCGCGGCGGCCCCGATCCTGTCCGGTTTTTGCGCGGCGGCCCGTTCCGCGGGCTGGATCCGCTCCGGTTTTTGCGCGGCGGCCCCGATCCGGTCCGGTTTTTGCGCGGTGGCCCCGAGCCGTTCCGGTTTTTGCGCGGCGGCCCGTTCCGCGGGCCGGATCCGCTCCGGTTTTTGCGCGGTGGCCCCGATCCGGTCCGGTTTTTGCGCGGCAGCCCCGATCCGGTCCGGTTTTTGCGCGGCGGCCCTTTCCGCGGGCCGGTTCCGCTCCGGTTTTTGCGCGGCGGCCCCGAGCCGGTCTGGTTTTTGCGCCGCGGCCCGTTCCGTAAGCCGCATCCGCTCCGGTTTTTGCGCGGCGGCCCCGATACGGTCCGGTTTTTGCGCGGCGGCCCGTTCCGCGCGCTGCATCCGGTCCAGTTTTTGCGCGGCGGCACCGATCCGCTCCGGTTTTTGCGCGGCGGCCCGTTCCGCGGGCCGGATCCGGTCCGGTTTTTGCGCGGCGGCCCCGATCCGCTCCGGTTTTTGTGCGGCAGCCCGTTCCGCGGGCTGGATCCGCTCCGGTTTTTGCGCGGCGGCCCCGATCCGCTCCGGATTTTGCGCGGCGGCCCGTTCCGCGGGCCGCATCCGCTCCGGTTTTTGCGCGGCAGCCCCGATACGGTCCGGTTTTTGCGCGGCGGCCCGTTCCGCGGGCCGGATCCGCTCCGGTTTTTGCGCGGCGGCCCCGATCCGCTCCGGTTTTTGCGCGGCGGCCCGTTCCGCGGGCCGCATCCGCTCCGGTTTTTGCGCGGTGGCCCCGAACCTGTCCGGTTTTTGCGCGGCGGCCCGTTCCGCGGGCCGGATCCGGTCCGGTTTTTGCGCGGCGGCCCCGAGCCGGTCTGGTTTTTGCGCCGCGGCCCGTTCCGTAAGCCGCATCCGCTCCGGTTTTTGCGCGGCGGCCCCGATACGGTCCGGTTTTTGCGCGGCGGCCCGTTCCGCGCGCCGCATCCGGTCCAGTTTTTGCGCGGCGGCACCGATCCGCTCCGGTTTTTGCGCGGCGGCCCGTTCCGCGGGCCGGATCCGGTCCGGTTTTTGCGCGGCGGCCCCGATCCGCTCCGGTTTTTGTGCGGCAGCCCGTTCCGCGGGCTGGATCCGCTCCGGTTTTTGCGCGGCGGCCCCGATCCGCTCCGGATTTTGCGCGGCGGCCCGTTCCGCGGGCCGGATCCGCTCCGGTTTTTGCGCGGCAGCCCCGATACGGTCCGGTTTTTGCGCGGCGGCCCGTTCCGCGGGCCGGATCCGCTCCGGTTTTTGCGCGGCGGCCCCGATCCGCTCCGGTTTTTGCGCGGCGGCCCGTTCCGCGGGCCGCATCCGCTCCGGTTTTTGCGCGGTGGCCCCGATCCACTCTGGTTTTTGCGCGGCGGCCCGTTCCGCGGGCCGCATCCGCTCCGGTTTTTGCGCGGCGGCCCCGATACGGTCCAGTTTTTGCGCGGCGGCCCGTTCCGCGGGACGGAACCGGTCCGGTTTTTGCGCGGTGGCCCCGATCCTGTCCGGTTTTTGCGCGGTGGCCCGTTCCGCGGGCCGGATCCGGTCCGGTTTTTGCGCGGCGGCCCCGATCCGGTCCGTTTTTTGCGCGGCAGCCCATTCCGCGGGCCGGAGCCGGTCCGGTTTTTGCACGGCGGCCCCGATCCGGTCTGGTTTTTGCGCGGCGGCCCGTTCCGCGGGCCGGATCCGCTCCGGTTTTTGCGCGGCAGCCCCGATCCGGTCCGGTTTTGCGCGGCGGCCCGTTCCGCGGGCCCCATCCGGTCCGGTTTTTGCGCGGTGGCCCCGATCCGGTCCGGTTTTTGCGCGGCGGCCCGTTCCGCGGGCCGGATCCGCTCCGGTTTTTGCGCAGCGGCCCCGATCCGCTCCGGTTTTTGTGCGGCGGCCCGTTCCGCGGGCCGCATCCGCTCCGGTTTTTGCGCGGCGGCACCGATCCGGTCCGGTTTTTGCGCGGCGGCCCCGATCCGCTCCGGTTTTTGCGCGGCGGCCCGTTCCGCGGGCCGGATCCGCTCCGGTTTTTGCGCGGCGGCCCCGATCCGCTCCGGTTTTTGCGCGGCGGCCCGTTCCGCGGGCCGGATCCGCTCCGGTTTTTGCGCAGCGGCCCCGATCCGGTCCGGTTTTTGCGCGGCAGCCCGTTCCGCGGGCCGGATCCGCTCCGGTTTTTGCGCGGCGGCCCCGATCTGCTCCGGTTTTTGCGCGGCGGCCCGTTCCGCGGGCTGGATCCGCTCCGGTTTTTGCGCGGTGGCCCCGATCCGGTCCGGTTTTTGCGCGGCGGCCCGTTCCGCGGGCCGGATCCGCTCCGGTTTTTGCGCGGCGGCCCCGATCCTGTCCGATTTTTGCGCGGCGGCCCGTTCCGCGGGCCGCATCCGCTACGGTTTTTGCGCGGCGGCCCCGAGCCGGTCCGGTTTTTGCGCGGCGGTCCGTTCCGCGGGCCGGATCCGTTCCGATTTTTGCGCGGCGGCCCCGATCCGCTCCGGTTTTTGCGCGGCAGCCCGTTCCGCGGGCCGGAGTCGGTCCGGTTTTTGCGCGGCAGCCCGTTCCGCGGGCCGGAGCCGGTCCGGTTTTTGCACGGCGGCCCCGATCCGCTCCGGTTTTTGCGCGGCGGCCCGTTCCGCGTGCCGGATCCGCTCCGGTTTTTGCGCGGCGGCCCCGATACGGTCCGGTTTTTGCGCGGCGGCCTGTTCCGCGGGCCGGAGCCGGTCCGGTTTTTGCACGGCGGCCCCGATCCGCTCCGGTTTTTGCGCGGCAGCCCGTTCCGCGGGCCGGAGCCGGTCCGGTTTTTGCGCGGCGGCCCCGATCCGGTCCGGTTTTTGCGCGGCGGCCCGTTCCGCAGGCCGGATCCACTCCGGTTTTTGCGCGGCGGCCCCGATCTGCTCTGTTTTTTGCGCGGCGGCCCGTTCCGCGGGCTGGATCCGCTCCGGTTTTTGCGCGGTGGCACCGATCCGGTCCGGTTTTTGCGCGGCGGCCCCAATCCGGTCCGGTTTTTGCGCGGCGGCCCGTTCCGCGGGCTGGATCCGCTCCGGTTTTTGCGCGGTGGCCCCGATCCTGCCCGGTTTTTGCGCGGCGGCCCGTTCCGCGGGCTGGATCCGCTCCGGTTTTTGCGCGGCGGCCCCGATCCTCTCCGGTTTTTGCGCGGCAGCCCGTTCCGCGGGCCGGATCCGCTCCGGTTTTTGCGCGGCGGCCCCGATCCGGTCCGGTTTTTGCGCGGCGGCCCGTTCCGCGGGCCGGATCCACTCCGGTTTTTGCGCGGCGGCCCCGATGCTCTCCGGTTTTTGCGCGGCGTCCCGTTCCGCGGGCCGGATCCGCTCCGGTTTTTGCGCGGCGGCCCCGATCCGCTCCGGTTTTTGCGCCCCGGCCCGTTCCGCGGGCCGGATCCGCTCCGGTTTTTGCGCGGCGGCCCCGATCCGCTCCGGTTTTTGCGCGGTGGCCCCGAGCCGGTCCGGTTTTTGCGCGGCGGCCCGTTCCGCGGGCCGCATCCGCTCCGGTTTTTGCGCGGTGGCTCCGATCCGGTCCGGTTTTTGCGCGGCGGCCCGTTCCGCGGGCCGCATCCACTCCGGTTTTTGCGCGGCGGCCCCGATCCACTCCGGTTTTTGCGCGGCGGCCCCGATCCGGTCCGGTTTTTGCGCGGCGGCCCGTTCCGCGGGCCCCATCCGGTCCGGTTTTTGCGCGGTGGCCCCGATCCTGCCCGGTTTTTGCGCGGAGGCCCGTTCCGCGGGCCGCATCCGCTCCGGTTTTTGCGCGGCGTCCCCGATCCGCTCCGGTTTTTGCGCCGCGGCCCGTTCCGCGGGCCGCATCCGCTCCGGTTTTTGCGCGGCGGCCCCGATCCGGTCCGGTTTTTGCGCGGCGGCCCGTTCCGCGGGCCGGATCCGGTCCGGTTTTTGCGCGGCGGCCCCGATCCGGTCCGGTTTTTGCGCGGCGGCCCGTTCCGCGGGCTGGATCCGCTCCGGTTTTTGCGCGGTGACCCCGATCCGGTCCGGTTTTTGCGCGGCAGCCCGTTCCGCGGGCCGGAACCGCTCCGGTTTTTGCGCGGCGGCCCCGAGCCGGTCTGGTTTTTGCGCGGCGGTCCGTTCCGCATCCGCTCCGGTTTTTGCGCGGCGGCCCCGATCCGGTCCGGTTTTTGCGCGGCGGCCCGTTCCGCGGGCCGCATCCGCTCCGGTTTTTGCGCGGCGGCCCCGATCCGCTCCGGTTTTTGCCCGGCGGCCCGTTCCGCGGGCCGGATCTGCTCCGGTTTTTGCGCGGTGGCTCCGATCCGGTCTGGTTTTTGCGCGGCGGCCCGTTCCGCGGGCCGGATCTGCTCCGGTTTTTGCGCGGTGGCTCCGATCCGGTCTGGTTTTTGCGCGGCGGCCCGTTCCGTGGGCCGGATCCGCTCCGGTTTTTGCGCGGCGGCCCCGATCCGGTCCGGTTTTTGCGCGGCGGCCCGTTATGCGGGCCGGTTCCGCTCCGGTTTTTGCGCGGCGGCCCCGATCCGGTCCGGTTTTTGCGCGGCGGCCCGTTCCGCGGGCCCCGATCCGCTCCGGTTTTTGCGCGGCGGCCCCGATCCTGTCCGGTTTTTGCGCGGCGGCCCGTTCCGCGGGCTGGATCCGCTCCGGTTTTTGCGCGGCGGCCCCGATCCGGTCCGGTTTTTGCGCGGTGGCCCCGAGCCGTTCCGGTTTTTGCGCGGCGGCCCGTTCCGCGGGCCGGATCCGCTCCGGTTTTTGCGCGGTGGCCCCGATCCGGTCCGGTTTTTGCGCGGCAGCCCCGATCCGGTCCGGTTTTTGCGCGGCGGCCCTTTCCGCGGGCCGGTTCCGCTCCGGTTTTTGCGCGGCGGCCCCGAGCCGGTCTGGTTTTTGCGCCGCGGCCCGTTCCGTAAGCCGCATCCGCTCCGGTTTTTGCGCGGCGGCCCCGATACGGTCCGGTTTTTGCGCGGCGGCCCGTTCCGCGCGCTGCATCCGGTCCAGTTTTTGCGCGGCGGCACCGATCCGCTCCGGTTTTTGCGCGGCGGCCCGTTCCGCGGGCCGCATCCGCTCCGGTTTTTGCGCGGCGGCCCCGATCCGCTCCGGTTTTTGTGCGGCAGCCCGTTCCGCGGGCTGGATCCGCTCCGGTTTTTGCGCGGCGGCCCCGATCCGCTCCGGATTTTGCGCGGCGGCCCGTTCCGCGGGCCGGATCTGGTCCGGTTTTTGCGCGGCAGCCCCGATACGGTCCGGTTTTTTGCGCGGCGGCCCGTTCCGCGGGCCGGATCCGCTCCGGTTTTTGCGCGGCGGCCCCGATCCGCTCCGGTTTTTGCGCGGCGGCCCGTTCCGCGGGCCGTATCCGCTCCGGTTTTTGCGCGGTGGCCCCGAACCTGTCCGGTTTTTGCGCGGCGGCCCGTTCCGCGGGCCGGATCCGGTCCGGTTTTTGCGCGGCGGCCCCGAGCCGGTCTGGTTTTTGCGCCGCGGCCCGTTCCGTAAGCCGCATCCGCTCCGGTTTTTGCGCGGCGGCCCCGATACGGTCCGGTTTTTGCGCGGCGGCCCGTTCCGCGCGCCGCATCCGGTCCAGTTTTTGCGCGGCGGCACCGATCCGCTCCGGTTTTTGCGCGGCGGCCCGTTCCGCGGGCCGGATCCGGTCCGGTTTTTGCGCGGCGGCCCCGATCCGCTCCGGTTTTTGTGCGGCAGCCCGTTCCGCGGGCTGGATCCGCTCCGGTTTTTGCGCGGCGGCCCCGATCCGCTCCGGATTTTGCGCGGCGGCCCGTTCCGCGGGCCGGATCCGCTCCGGTTTTTGCGCGGCAGCCCCGATCCGGTCCGGTTTTTGCGCGGCGGCCCGTTCCGCGGGCCGGATCCGCTCCGGTTTTTGCGCGGCGGCCCCGATCCGCTCCGGTTTTTGCGCGGCGGCCCGTTCCGCGGGCCGCATCCGCTCCGGTTTTTGCGCGGTGGCCCCGATCCACTCTGGTTTTTGCGCGGCGGCCCGTTCCGCGGGCCGCATCCGCTCCGGTTTTTGCGCGGCGGCCCCGATACGGTCCAGTTTTTGCGCGGCGGCCCGTTCCGCGGGACGGAACCGGTCCGGTTTTTGCGCGGTGGCCCCGATCCTGTCCGGTTTTTGCGCGGTGGCCCGTTCCGCGGGCCGGATCCGGTCCGGTTTTTGCGCGGCGGCCCCGATCCGGTCCGTTTTTTGCGCGGCAGCCCATTCCGCGGGCCGGAGCCGGTCCGGTTTTTGCACGGCGGCCCCGATCCGGTCTGGTTTTTGCGCGGCGGCCCGTTCCGCGGGCCGGATCCGCTCCGGTTTTTGCGCGGCAGCCCCGATCCGGTCCGGTTTTGCGCGGCGGCCCGTTCCGCGGGCCCCATCCGGTCCGGTTTTTGCGCGGTGGCCCCGATCCGGTCCGGTTTTTGCGCGGCGGCCCGTTCCGCGGGCCGGATCCGCTCCGGTTTTTGCGCAGCGGCCCCGATCCGCTCCGGTTTTTGTGCGGCGGCCCGTTCCGCGGGCCGCATCCGCTCCGGTTTTTGCGCGGCGGCCCCGATCCGGTCCGGTTTTTGCGCGGCGGCCCCGATCCGCTCCGGTTTTTGCGCGGCGGCCCGTTCCGCGGGCCGGATCCGCTCCGGTTTTTGCGCGGCGGCCCCGATCCGCTCCGGTTTTTGCGCGGCGGCCCGTTCCGCGGGCCGGATCCGCTCCGGTTTTTGCGCGGCGGCCCCGATCCGGTCCGGTTTTTGCGCGGCAGCCCGTTCCGCGGGCCGGATCCGCTCCGGTTTTTGCGCGGCGGCCCCGATCTGCTCCGGTTTTTGCGCGGCGGCCCGTTCCGCGGGCTGGATCCGCTCCGGTTTTTGCGCGGTGGCCCCGATCCGGTCCGGTTTTTGCGCGGCGGCCCGTTCCGCGGGCCGGATCCGCTCCGGTTTTTGCGCGGCGGCCCCGATCCTGTCCGATTTTTGCGCGGCGGCCCGTTCCGCGGGCCGCATCCGCTACGGTTTTTGCGCGGCGGCCCCGAGCCGGTCCGGTTTTTGCGCGGCGGTCCGTTCCGCGGGCCGGATCCGTTCCGATTTTTGCGCGGCGGCCCCGATCCGGTCAGGTTTTTGCGCGGCGGCCCGTTCCGCGGGCCGCATCCGCTCCGGTTTTTGCGCGGTGGCCCCGATCCTGTCCGGTTTTTGCGCGGCGGCCCGTTCCGCGGGCCGGATCCGGTCCGGTTTTTGCGCGGCGGCCCCGATACGGTCCGGTTTTTGCGCGGCGGCCCCGATCCGCTCCGGTTTTTGCGCGGCGGCCCGTTCCGCGGGCCGCATCCGCTCCGGTTTTTGCGCGGTGGCTCCGATCCTGTCCGGTTTTTGCGCGGCGGCCCGTTCCGCGGGCCGGATCCGCTCCGGTTTTTGCGCGTCGGCCCCGATACGGTCCGGTTTTTGCGCGGCGGCCCGTTCCGCAGGCCTCATCCGCTCCAGTTTTTGCGCGGCGGCCCCGAGCCGGTCCGGTTTTTGCGCGGCGGCCCGTTCCGCGGGCCGCATCCGGTCCGGTTTTTGCGCGGTGGCCCCGATCCTGTCCGGTTTTTGCGCGGCGGTCCGTTCCGCGGGCCGGATCCAGTCCGGTTTTTGCGCGGCGGCCCCGATCCGGTCCGGTTTTTGCGCGGCAGCCCGTTCCGCGGGGCCGGAGCCGCTCCGGTTTTTGCATGGCGGCCCCGATCCGCTCCGGTTTTTGCGCGGCGGCCCGTTCCGCGGGCCGCATCCGCTCCGGTTTTTGCGCGGCAGCTCCGATCCGGTCCGGTTTTTGCGCGGCGGCCCGTTCCGCGGGCCGCATCCGCTCCGGTTTTTGCGCGGCGGCCCCGATACGGTCCGGTTTTTGTGCGGCGGCCCGTTCCGCGGGCCGCATCCGCTCCAGTTTTTGCGCGGCAGCCCCAATCCAGTCCGGTTTTTGCGCGGCGGCCCGTTCCGCGGTCCGGATCCGCTCCGGTTTTTGCACAGTTGCCCCGAGCCGGTCCGGTTTTTGCGCCGCGGTCCGTTATGTGGGCCGGATCCGCTCCGGTTTTTGCGCGGCGTCCCCGATACGGTCCGGTTTTTGCGCGGCAGCCCGTTCCGCGGGCCGGATCCGCTCCGGTTTTTGCGCGGCGTCCCCGATACGGTCCGGTTTTTGCGCGGCAGCCCGTTCCGCGGGCCGGAGCCGGTCCGGTTTTTGCACGGTGGCCCCGATCCGCTCCAGTTTTCGCGCGGCGGCCGCAGTCCGGTCCGGTTTTTGCGCGGTGGCCACGAGCCGGTCCGGTTTTTGCGCCGCGGCCCGTTATGCGGGCTGGTTCCGCTCCGGTTTTTGCGCGGCGGCCCCGATCCGGTCCGGTTTTTGCGCGGCGGCCCGTTCCGCGGGCCGCATCCGGTCCGGTTTTTGCGCGGCGGCCCCGATCCTGTCCGGTTTTTGCGCGGCGGCCCGTTCCGCGGGCCGGATCTGGTCCGGTTTTTGCGCGGCGGCCCCGATCCGGTCCAGTTTTTGCGCGGTGGCCCCGAGCCGGTCCGGTTTTTGCGCGGCGGCCCGTTCCGCGGGCCGCATCCGCTCCGGTTTTTGCGCGGCGGCCCCGATCCGGTCCGGTTTTTGCGCGGCGGCCCGTTCCGCGGGCCGGATCCGCTCCGGTTTTTGCGCGGCGGCCCCGATCTGCTCTGGTTTTTGCGCGGCGGCCCGTTCCGCGGGCTGGATCCGCTCCGGTTTTTGCGCCGTGGCCCCGATCCGGTCCGGTTTTTGCGCGGCGGCCCGTTCCGCGGGCCGGAACCGCTCCGGTTTTTGCGCGGCGGGCCCGAGCCGGTCCGGTTTTTGCGCGGCGGCCCGTTCCGCGGGCCGCATCCGCTCCGGTTTTTGCGCGGCGGCCCCGAGCCGGTCCGGTTTTTGCGCGGCGGCCCGTTCCGCGGGCCCCATCCGGTCCGGTTTTTGCGCGGTGGCCCCGATACGGTCCGGTTTTTGCGCGGCGGCCCGTTCCGCGGGCCGCATCCGGTCCGGTTTTTGCGCGGCGGCCCCGAGCCGGTCCGGTTTTTGCGCGGCAGCCCGTTCCGCGGGCCGGATCCGCTCCGGTTTTTGCGCGGCGTCCCCGATACGGTCCGGTTTTTGCGCGGCAGCCCGTTCCGCGGGCCGGAGCCGGTCCGGTTTTTGCACGGTGGCCCCGATCCGCTCCAGTTTTCGCGCGGCGGCCGCAGTCCGGTCCGGTTTTTGCGCGGTGGCCACGAGCCGGTCCGGTTTTTGCGCCGCGGCCCGTTATGCGGGCTGGTTCCGCTCCGGTTTTTGCGCGGCGGCCCCGATCCGGTCCGGTTTTTGCGCGGCGGCCCGTTCCGCGGGCCGCATCCGGTCCGGTTTTTGCGCGGCGGCCCCGATCCTGTCCGGTTTTTGCGCGGCGGCCCGTTCCGCGGGCCGGATCTGGTCCGGTTTTTGCGCGGCGGCCCCGATCCGGTCCAGTTTTTGCGCGGTGGCCCCGAGCCGGTCCGGTTTTTGCGCGGCGGCCCGTTCCGCGGGCCGCATCCGCTCCGGTTTTTGCGCGGCGGCCCCGATCCGGTCCGGTTTTTGCGCGGCGGCCCGTTCCGCGGGCCGGATCCGCTCCGGTTTTTGCGCGGCGGCCCCGATCTGCTCTGGTTTTTGCGCGGCGGCCCGTTCCGCGGGCTGGATCCGCTCCGGTTTTTGCGCCGTGGCCCCGATCCGGTCCGGTTTTTGCGCGGCGGCCCGTTCCGCGGGCCGGAACCGCTCCGGTTTTTGCGCGGCGGGCCCGAGCCGGTCCGGTTTTTGCGCGGCGGCCCGTTCCGCGGGCCGCATCCGCTCCGGTTTTTGCGCGGCGGCCCCGAGCCGGTCCGGTTTTTGCGCGGCGGCCCGTTCCGCGGGCCCCATCCGGTCCGGTTTTTGCGCGGTGGCCCCGATACGGTCCGGTTTTTGCGCGGCGGCCCGTTCCGCGGGCCGGATCCGGTCCGGTTTTTGCGCGGCGGCCCCGAGCCGGTCCGGTTTTTGCGCGGCAGCCCGATCCGCGGGCCGGAGCCGGTCCGGTTTTTGCACGGCGGCCCCGATCCGGTCCGGTTTTTGCGCGGCGGCCCGTTCCGCGGGCCGCATCCGGTCCGGTTTTTGCGCGGCAGCTCCGATCCGGTCCGGTTTTTGCGCGGCGGCCCGTTCCGCGGGCCGCATCCGGTCCAGTTTTTGCGCGGCGGCCCCGATCTGGTCCGTTTTTTGTGCGGCGGCCCGTTCCGCGGGCCCGATCCGCTCCGGTTTTTGCGCGGCGGCCCCGATCCGCTCCGGTTTTTGTGCGGCAGCCCGTTCCGCGGGCCGGAGCCGGTCCGGTTTTTGCGCGGCGGCCCCGATCCACTCCGGTTTTTGCGCGGCGGCCCGTTCCGCGGGCCATATCCGCACCAGTTTTTGCGCGGTGGCCCCAATCCAGTCCGGTTTTTGCGCGGCGGCCCGTTCCGCGGGCCGCATCCGCTCCGGTTTTTGCACTGTTGCCCCGAGCCGGTCCGGTTTTTGCGCCGCGGTCCGTTATGTGGGCCGGATCCGCTCCGGTTTTTGCGCGGCGGCCCCGATCCGGTCCGGTTTTTGCGCGGCGGCCCGTTCCGCGGACCGGATCCGGTCCGGTTTTTGCGCGGCGGCCCCGATCCGCTCCGGTTTTTGTGCGGCGGCCCGTTCCGCGGGCTGGATCCGGTCCGGTTTTTGCGCGGTGGCTCCGATCCGGTCCGGTTTTTGCCCGGCGGCCCGTTCCGCGGGCCGCATCCGGTCCGGTTTTTGCACCGCGGCCCCGATACGGTCCGGTTTTTGCGCGGCGGCCCGTTCCGCGGGCCGGATCCGCTCCGGTTTTTGCGCGGTGGCTCCGATCCGGTCCGGTTTTTGCGCGGCGGCCCGTTCCGTGGGTCGGATCCGCTCCGGTTTTTGCGCGGCGGCCCCGATCCGGTCCGGTTTTTGCGCCGCGGCCCGTTATGCGGGCCGGTTCCGCTCCGTTTTTTGCGCGGCGGCCCCGATCCGGTCCGGTTTTTGCGCGGCGGCCCGTTCCGCGGGCCCCGATCCGCTCCGGTTTTTGCGCGGCGGCCCCGATCCGGTCCGGTTTTTGCGCGGCGGCCCGTTCCGCGGGCTGGATCCGCTCCGGTTTTTGCGCGGCGGCCCCGATCCGGTCCGGTTTTTGCGCGCTGGCCCCGAGCCGGTCCGGTTTTTGCGCGGCGGCCCGTTCCGCGGGCCGCATCCGGTCCGGTTTTTGCGCGGTGGCCCCGATCCGGTCCGGTTTTTGCGCGGCAGCCCCGATACGGTCCGGTTTTTGCGCGGCGGCCCTTTCCGCGGGCCGGTTCCGCTCCGGTTTTTGCGCGGCGGCCCCGAGCCGGTCTGGTTTTTGCGCCGCGGCCCGTTCCGTAAGCCGCATCCGCTCCGGTTTTTGCGCGGCGGCCCCGATACGGTCCGGTTTTTGCGCGGCGGCCCGTTCCGCGCGCCGCATCCGGTCCAGTTTTTGCGCGGCGGCCCCGATCCGCTCCGGTTTTTGCGCGGCGGCCCGTTCCGCGGGCCGGATCCGGTCCGGTTTTTGCGCGGCAGCCCCGAGCCGGTCCGGTTTTTGTGCGGCAGCCCGTTCCGCGGGCTGGATCCGCTCCGGTTTTTGCGCGGCGGCCCCGATCCGCTCCGGATTTTGCGCGGCGGCCCGTTCCGCGGGCCGCATCCGCTCCGGTTTTTGCACGGCGGCCCCGATCCGCTCCGGTTTTTGCGCGGCGGCCCGTTCCGCGGGCCGGATCCGCTCCGGTTTTTGCGCAGCGGCCCCGATCCGGTCCGGTTTTTGCGCGGCGGCCCGTTCCGCGGGCCGGATCCGCTCCGGTTTTTGCGCGGCGGCCCCGATCTGCTCTGGTTTTTGCGCGGCGGCCCGTTCCGCGGGCTGGATCCGCTCCGGTTTTTGCGCGGTGGCCCCGATCCGGTCCGGTTTTTGCGCGGCGGCCCGTTCCGCGGGCCGGATCCGCTCCGGTTTTTGCGCGGCGGACCCGATCCGCGCCGGTTTTTGCGCGGCGGCCCGTTCCGCGGGCCGCATCCGCTCCGGTTTTTGCGCGGCGGCCCCGAGCCGGTCCGGTTTTTGCGCGGCGGTCCGTTCCGCGGGCCGGATCCGGTCCGGTTTTTGCGCGGCGGCCCCGATCCGGTCCGGTTTTTGCGCGGCGGCCCGTTCCGCGGGCCGGAGCCGCTCCGGTTTTTGCACGGCGGCCCCGATCCGGTCCGGTTTTTGCACGGCGGCCCGTTCCGCGGGCCGCATCCGGTCCGGTTTTTGCGCGGCAGCTCCGATCCGGTCCGGTTTTTGCGCGGCGGCCCGTTCCGCGGGACGGAACCGCTCCGGTTTTTGCGCGGCGGCCCCGATCCGGTCCGGTTTTTGCGCGGCGGCCCGTTCCGCGGGCCGGAGCCGGTCCGGTTTTTGCGCGGTGGCCCCGATCCTGTCCGGTTTTTGCGCGGTGGCCCGTTCCGCGGGCCGGATCCGGTCCGGTTTTTGCGCGGCGGACACGATCCGCTCCGGTTTTTGCGCGGCAGCCCGTTCCGCGGGCCGGAGCCGGTCCGGTTTTTGCACGGCGGCCCCGATCCTGTCCGGTTTTTGCGCGGCGGCCCGTTCCGCGGGCCGCATCCGCTCCGGATTTTGCGCGGCGGCCCCGATCCGGTCCGGTTTTTGCGCGGCGGCCCGTTCCGCGGGCTGGATCCGGTCCGGTTTTTGCGCGGCGGCCACGATCCGCTCCGGTTTTTGCGCGGCGGCCCGTTCTGCGGGCCGGATCCGCTCCGGTTTTTGCGCGGCGGCCCCGATCCGGTCCGGTTTTTGCGCGGCGGCCCCGAGCCGGTCCGGTTTTTGCGCGGCGGCCCGTTCCGCGGGCCGGATCCGCTCCGGTTTTTGCGCGGCAGCCCCGAGCCGCTCCGGTTTTTGCGCGGCGGACTGTTCCGCGGGCCGCATCCGGTCCGGTTTTTGCGCGGTGGCCCCGAGCCGGTCCGGTTTTTGCGCGGCGGCCCGTTCCGCAGGCCGGATCCGCTCCGGTTTTTGCGCGGTGGCTCCGTTCCGCGGGCCGGATCCGCTCCGGTTTTTGCGCGGCGGCCCCGAGCCGGTCCGTTTTTTGCGCGGCGGCCCGTTCCGCGGGCCGCATCTGCTCCGGTTTTTGCGCGGCGGCCCCGAGCCGGTCCGGTTTTTAGCGCGGCGGCCCGTTCCGGGGTCCGGATCAGGTCCGGTTTTTGCGCGGCGGCCCCGATCCGGTCCGGTTTTTGTGCCGCGGCCCGTTCCGCGGACCAGATCCGGTCTGGATTTTGCGTGGCGGCCCGTTCCGCGGGCCGGATCCGCTCCGGTTTTTGCGCGGCGGCCCCGAGCCGGTCCGGTTTTTGCGCGGCGGCCCGTTCCGCGGGCCGTATCCGCTCCGGTTTTTGCGCGGTGGCTCCGATCCGGTCCGGTTTTTGCGCGGCGGCCCGTTCCGCGGGCCGGATCTGCTCCGGTTTTTGCGCGGCGGCCCCGAGCCTGTCCGGTTTTTGCGCGGCGGCCCGTTCCGCGGGCCGGATCCGCTCCGGTTTTTGCGCGGCGGCCCCGAGCCGGTCCGGTTTTTGTGCCGCGGCCCGTTCCGCGGCCGGGATCCGCTCCGGTTTTTGCGCGGCGGCCCGTTCTGGGGGCCGGATCCGCTCCGGTTTTTGCGCGGCGGCCCCGATCCGCTCCGGTTTTTGCGCGGCGGCCCGTTCCGCGGGCCGGATCCGCTCCGGTTTTTGCGCGGCGGCCCCGATACGGTCCGGTATTTGCGCCGCGGCCCGTTCCGCGGGCCGGATCCGCTCCGGTTTTTGCGCGGCGGCCCCGATCCGGTCCGATTTTTGCGCGTCAGCCCGTTCCGCGGGCCGGATCCGGTCCGGTTTTTGCGCGGCAGCCCCGATCCTCTCCGGTTTTTGCGCGGTGGCCCGTTCCGCGGGCCGGATCCGCTCCGGTTTTTGCGCGGCGGCCCCGATCCGCTCCGGTTTTTGCGCGGCGGCCCGTTCCGTGGGCCGCATCCGCTCCGGTTTTTGCGCGGCGGCCCCGATCCGGTCCGATTTTTGCGCGGCGGCCCGTTCCGCGGGCCGGAGCCGGTCCGGTTTTTGCGCGTCGGCCCCGATCCTGTCTGGTTTTTGCGCCGCGGCCCGTTCCGCGGGCGAGATCTGCTCCGGTTTTTGCGCGGCGGCCCCGATCCGGTCTGGTTTTTGCGCGGCGGCCCGTTCCGCGGGCCGGATCCGCTCCGGTTTTTGCGCGGCGGCCCCGATCCTGTCCGGTTTTTGCACGGCGGCCCGTTCCGCGGGCCGCATCCGCTCCGGTTTTTGCGCGGTGGCTCCGATCCTGTCCGGTTTTTGCACGGCGGCCCGTTCCGCGGGCCGCATCCGCTCCGGTTTTTGCGCGGCGGCCCCGATCCTGTCCGGTTTTTGCGCGGCGGCCCGTTCCGCGGGCCGCATCCGCTCCGGTTTTTGCGCGGTGGCTCCGATCCGGTCCGGTTTTTGCGCGGCGGCCCGTTCCGCGGGCCGGATCCGGTCCGGTTTTTGCGCGGCGGCCCCGATCCTGTCCGGTTTTTGCGCGGCGGCCCGTTCCGCGGGCCGGATCCGCTCCGGTTTTTGCGCGGTGGCCCCGAGCCGGTCCGGTTTTTGTGCCGCGGCCCTTTCCGCGGGCCGGATCCGCTCCGGTTTTTGCGCGGCGGCCCGTTCCGCGGGCCGGATCCGCTCCGGTTTTTGCGCGGCGGCCCCGATCCACTCTGGTTTTTGCGCGGCGGCCCGTTCCGCGGGCCGGATCCGGTCCGGTTTTTGCGCGGCGGCCCCGATCCGCTCCGGTTTTTGTGCCGCGGCAGCCCGTTCCGCGGGCCGGATCCGCTCCGGTTTTTGCGCGGTGGCTCCGATCCGCTCCGGTTTTTGCGCGGTGGCCTGTTCTGCGGGCCGCATCCAGTCTGGTTTTTGCGCGGCGGCCCCGATCCGGTCCGGTTTTTGCGCCGCGGCCCGTTCCGCGGGCCGGATCCGCTCCGGTTTTTGCGCGGCGGCCCCGATCCGGTCCGATTTTTCCGCGGCGGCCCGTTCCGCGGGCCGGATCCGCTCTGGTTTTTGCGCGGCAGCCCCGATCCGATCCGGTTTTTGCGCGGTAGCCCGTTCCGCAGGCCGGATCCGCTCCGCTTTTTGCGC